>NC_090820.1:51132430-52332430 GCF_000390325.3 Nicotiana tomentosiformis
CAACGGGATTGTGAAGGGCATCGCAATTGCGAGTGTTTCTTTGCATTTGAGAGCTTCACATTTGCAAAGCTCAGGTCACAATTGCGACACCTGCAGCTGAACAAAATGACTTTTGGACGGGATTTTTGATTAATTTCCCAAATCTTGAAAACCTAAAACCTGAAGAGGCGATTTTGGGCGATTTTTACGGGAAAAAATTGGGGTAAGTATTTCTTATCCTATATTAATTATATTTCATGATTTCATACTCATTTATATCATGAATCCGTGAATTTATGGAAGAAAAATCATATTTTTCTAAAATCTTCCAAAACCAAAAATTTAAGATTTGAAGGTCCATTTGATATTAGAATTGGATAATTTTTATATGGTTGGACTCGTCTCAGAATGGGTGTTCGAATTTTGTAAGTTTTTCCGATATTTGAGACGTGGGTCCCACTGCCGAATATTTTAATAAATTTTGGATTTTATCCGAAAAATTAGTAAATTCATATGGAATTAATTCCTATGATTCGTATTGAGTATATTGAATTGTTTGTGAATAGATTTGAAGCTTTTGGAGACAAATTTAAAAGGAAAAGTTGTGGTTGAGTAATTGATAGGAATTTTCAAAGCGAGGTAAGTGTCGTGGTTAACCTTGACTTGAGGGAATAGAACCCTTAAATTATTTGTTATGTGAAGTGCATGTGAACGACGTATAGGCGAGGTGACGAGTGTCTATATGTCGTCAAATTAATTTTTTGTGTATTTACTTGAAAAATCATAAATTGTTTTAAATTATGAATTAATTATTATAATAATTGTTTTTCTCCTATTCTTTGTCAAATATTAATTCTTGAATTCCTGCATTAATTGTTACATGCTATTTGAAATGTGTGCCTTAATTGTTATTTGACATTTAGCATATTAAATATTAAACTACATATTTTATCTCTGATTTCTATAATAATTTGTTAATTGCCTTTGTTTGTTTCATAATTAAATTACAATTATTGTATGCTTGTTGTCTTATAATTTTATATTAATTATTGCATTTATTGGGGAAATTCTTCAATAAGAGTTGGTAAATGAATATGTTGGAGGAGCGGGTTGCACGCCGCAACAGAATTAATTATAATGAATATGTTGGAGGATCGGGTTGCACGTCACAACAGACTTATTAAAAGTCCATATTGGAGGATCGGGTTGCACGCCGCAACAAACTTATTAAAAGTCCATATTGGAGGATCGGGTTGCACGCCGTAACAGACTTATTAAAAGTCCATATTGGAGGATCCGGTTGCACGCCGCAACAGACTTATTAAAAGTCTATATTAGAGAATCGGGTTGCACGCCGCAACAGACTTTTTAAAAGTCCATATTGAAGGATCGGGTTGCATGCCGCAACAGACTTGATTAAAATGATTATATTGGAGGAGCGGGTTGCACGCCGCAACAGAACTGAATGTGAATATACTGTGAGAGCGGGTTGCACGCTGCAACATAATTGAATGTGAATATATTGTGAGAGAGGGTTGCACGCTGCAATAGAATTGATAGAAATAATAATTGGTTATGACTGTAGAGTTGGCTTCAATTATTATAAACGAGTTACCTGATTTATTTCTACTATTATTGTTATTACTAATATTGCGTACGGGTTAATGTAAGTGACCCGTCATAGCCTGGTCACTACTTTGTCGAGGTTAGACTCAGCACTTACCAGTACATGGGGTCAGTTGTACTGATACTACACTTTGCACTTCTTGTGCAGATTTCGGAGTTGGTCCCGGCGGCGTGCCATAGACTTGCTCGGATTTCAGCTACTCGGAGGAGACTTGAGGTATAACTGCATGGCGTCCGCAGTTCTGAAGTCCCCGTCTATTTTACTTTAGCTGTGTGTTTATTTCCAGATAGCTTTATTTTATTCAGACCTTTAATTATATTTATTCTAGAAGCTCGTGCACTTATGACACCAATTCTGGGATGGTATTTAGATACCATTGTTTTTATGGATTATTTTACTATATTTCAAACTTTGTTTCCGCATTTGTTTCCTTGATTATTAATAATTTAAAAATTGGTTAATATTATTCTAATGCTGGCTTGCCTAGCAAGTGAAATGTTAGGCGCCATCACGATCCGAAGGAGGGAATTTCGGGTCGTGACAGTTGGTATCAGAGCACTAGGTTACTTAGGTTTCACGAGTCACGAGCAAGCTTAGTAGAGTGTGAAGGATCGGTATGGAAACGTCTGTACTTATCTCTCAGAGGCTATGAAGTTTATGAACAATATCACTTCTTTCTTATTCTGTCGTGCGATTTTTTTCTATCATCGATGATTGAACCATTCTACTCTTATTCTCTGGCAGATGGTGAGAACACATAATACCTCTACCGATAGACAGGGACCAGAACCCCCGATGGAAACTATGGTCAGGGGTAGAGGTCGAGGTCGTGCTAGAGGCCGAGGTAGAGCTCAGTCCGTAGCTCGAGCAACTGCACCTGTTGTAGAACCTCAGGTGGACCTTCAGGAGGAGGTTCCAGTTCAAAATGTACCAGTCGGACCAGTTCAGGCCCCGAAAGAATTCATAGCCACTCCAGTGCTTCAGGACGCTCTAGTCCGATTGGTGAGTCTTATGAAGGGCGTGGCCTAGAATGGTACATTTCCAGTGGCACCAACCATCTCACAGGCTGGGGGAGGAGCAAAAACTCTCACTACTCTTGCCTCGGAGCAGATGGCTCCCCAGAATCAGGCTCCAGCAGCCCTGCCAGTTAGGGTAGTTCAGCCAGTTGTTGCGGCACATATCGATGATAGGCCCGCCATGTATTTTGAGGCCTTATTGAGACTGGATATGTTTACTAAACTCTTTCCAGTTCACTTCAGTGGTACACCTTCTGAGGACCCACATGATTATCTTGAACGCTGCCACGAGGTACTGCGGAACATGGGTATAGTTGAGACTAATGGGGTTGATTTTGTTATATTTCAGATGACGGGTTCTGCCAAGAGGTGGTTGAGATATTATACATTGACCCAACCAGTCGAATCACCTGCACTTACCTGGGAGCAGTTCTCTCAACTATTTCTGGAGAAGTTCCTCCCTATCACACTGAGAGAGGAATTCCGCAAGCAATTTGAGCATCTACAGCAGGGCAGTATGACTGTTACTCAGTATGAGTCCCGTTTTGTGGATTTGGCCTATCATGCTCTCCTTTTACTACCTATGGAGGGAGAGAGAGTGAGGAGGTTTATTGAGGGACTCACTCACCCTATCAGACTTCAGATGGCCAAGGAGACCGGATGTGAGATTTCTTTTCAGGCGGCTGCTAATGTCGCGAGGAGCATCGAGATGGTTCTTTCACAAGATAGAGGGCAGAGGTCTGATAAGAGGCCTCGTCAGTACGGTGGTTTTGGTGGTGCCTCGTCTGGAGGCAGGGGTAATTTTGGTAGCGGTCATCCTCCCAGACCGTTTCATTTAGCACTTCATGCATCTCCCGGTGCTTTAGGGAGTCACAGTCCTATTATTCCTTACTTTGGGCAGCCAGCATTTAGTGCACATTTAGCTCCTATCAGTGCACCACCACTCCAGGGTTACTACAGTGGTTATCTGACCCATTTGGGTCAGCTTCAGCTTTAGCAGCCACGGCATCAGGATGGTTGTTATGAGTATGGGAACATTGGTCACATCAGGAGGTATTGCCCTAGATTGACGAGTAACAGATCTTGGCAAGATTCTCGTGCCATCATACCGACACCGGTTGCTTCACTGCCTGCTCAACCAGCTAGAGGTAGGGGTCAGGCAGCTAGAGGTGGAGGTCAGGCTATTAGAGGTGGAGGTCAGGCCATTAGAGGTAGAGGTCAGACCGTTAGAGGTGGAGGCCAGCCAGTCAGAGGCCGTCCTAGGGACGCAGTTCAGAGCGGTGGGGCCCAACCCCGATTTTATGCTTTTCCAGCTAGGCCTGAGGCCGAGTCATCTGATGCTGTGATCACAGGTATTATTCCAGTTTGCCATAGAGATGCTTCAGTTCTATTTGATCCAGGATCTACTTATTCCTATGTGTCCTCCCATTTTGCTTCATATTTGGTTGTGCCTTTTGATTCTCTAAGTGCTTCTGTGTGTGTATCTACACCGGTAGGAGACTCTGTTGTAGTAGATCATGTCTATCATTCGTGTGTGGTTACTATTGGTAATCTTGAGACTAGTGTGGATCTTCTACTTCTTGATATGGTAGATTTTGATGTCATCTTGGGTATGGATTGGCTGTCTCCTTATCATGCTATATTGGATTGTCATGCCAAGACAGTGACCTTAGCTATGTCGGGGTTACCTCGGTTAGAGTGGAAAGGAACTCCTGGTCATTCTGCCAGTAGGGTTATTTCTTATATGAAAGCTCGGCGTATGGTAGAGAAAGCGTGTCTAGCCTATTTGGCTTATATTTGCGATCCCAGTGCAGATGTCCCTTCTATGGACTCAGTACCAGTTTTTCGTGAATTTTCAGAAGTATTTCCTGTAGATCTGCTGGGGATGCCACCCAACAGAGATATTGACTTCTGTATTGATTTGGCTCCGGGCACTCAGCCCATTTCCATTCCACCATACCGTATGGCCCCGCCAGAGTTGAAAGAATTGAAAGAGCAGTTACAAGACTTGCTTGACCAGGGATTCATTAGACCCAGTGCCTCGCCCTGGGGTGCACCAGTATTATTTATAAAGAAGAAAGATGGCTCTATGTGGATGTGTATAGAGTATCAGCAGTTGAACAAGGCCACTATCAAACACAAATATCCGCTGCCAAGAATTGATGACTTATTTGATCAGCTTCAGGGTGTCAAGGTATTTTTGAAGATCGATTTGAGGTCTGGTTACCATCAGTTGAATATTAGAGCATCTGATGTCCCTAAAACAGCTTTTCGGACTCGGTATGGGCATTACGAATTCCTAGTGATGTCGTCTGGGTTGACAAATGCCCCAGCAACATTTATGGATTTGATGAATCAGGTGTTCAAGCCTTATTTGGATTCTTTTATGGTTGTATTCATTGATGATATCTTGATTTACTCCAGCAGTCGAGAGGAACATGAGCAACATCTTCGAAGTGTGCGTCACACCTTGAAGAATAATCAGTTATATGCCAAGTTTTCAAAATGTGAGTTTTTGTTAGACTCAGTTGCCTTATGGGGGCATGTTGTATCGGCAAAAGGAATAAAGGTGGATTATAAGAATATTGAGACTGTTCAGAATTGACCTAGACCTACTTCAGTTATAGACATCCGGAGTTTCCTAGGTTTAACAGGTTATTATCGTCGGTTCATGGAAGGGTTTTCATCTATAGCAAGCACATTGACCAGACTAACCCAGAAGGGTGTCCCATTTAGATGGTCAGACAAATGTGAGTTGAGCTTTCAGAAGCTCAAGATCGCTTTGACTACGGCGCCAGTGTTGGTATTACCCATAGGTTAAGGATCGTATACGGTATATTGTGATGCATCTCACATTGGGCTTGGTGCAGTATTAATGCAAGATGGCAAGGTAATTGCATATGCCTTGCGGCAGTTAAAAGTTCATGAGAAGAATTATCTTGTTCATGACTTAGAATTGGCAGCCATTGTTCATGCGCTAAAGATTTAGAGGCATTACCTCTACGGTGTCTCGTGTGAGGTATTTACTGATC
This sequence comes from Nicotiana tomentosiformis, assembly GCF_000390325.3. Taxonomy (NCBI): domain Eukaryota; kingdom Viridiplantae; phylum Streptophyta; class Magnoliopsida; order Solanales; family Solanaceae; genus Nicotiana; species Nicotiana tomentosiformis. The sequence continues at coordinate 51,138,085 of NC_090820.1, forward strand.
ATCGTAGACTTCAGTATCTGTTTAAACAAAAAGATCTTAATTTGAGGTAGAGAAGATGGTTGGAGTTGTTGAAAGACTATGATATCACCATTTTGTATCACCCCGGAAAGGCCAATGTGGTGACCGATGCTTTGAGTAGAAAGGCTGTGAGTATGGGCAGTCTTGCGTATATTCCGGTTGGTGAGAGGCCATTAGCTGCAGATGTCCAGACTTTGGCTAATCAGTTCGTGAGGTTAGATGTTTCACCACCGCAAGACACCTCTCACATGTCTTTCCTCATCCTTCGCTGCCCAGTTTTTGCCTTAACTCAATATCTATCTCTATATCACTTGAACCAATAGATCACTACCAACTTTAAAACTCCCCGAAGATTATCTTCCTTGAGCCCTCAACACCCGGACCACCAATTAAGTCCTGAAGCACCGCACACTACGATCTCTGACAGCCGCTTCCCCGGAATTATTTCACACTACCCTGCCCCGAAGGAAAATTAATGAAGAACATAACATCGGCGAACTTAACACATTCAATCCAGGGTGACAACACAACATCAGAGATGAAAATTCCACCATGCTCGAAATACCAAGTCTCGTTACTCCGTCAACCCAAACCTAAACATTCATAGTCCGATTGCGTTTCCTTTGACGGAAATAAAATACTGGATCTTTGAATCAAGCACTGAGTAAACCTCATTCCAAGTCATTCACTGCTTTGATGCATAGACAAACATCCTACCATTACACAAACACAGTGCGATAGCAACACACGAATTATCATAATAACCAATGCTAAACCTCAAAACCGTAGGTAATACTGATATTGAGCTGCAACGACAGAACGACCTTCCGCAAGGTGACGGCAATAGTCCAATCAAATATGCAAGGAGAAACATCCTGCACCACATCTGTAGTACGATTAAAATTCCTCATTTCCCAATTTATATCAAGTGCTTCACATCGCATACGACTGAGTAGGAAGGGAATGAAGGCATAAGCCTCAAAGGAATCGAATTGCACGATGCAGAATCAAGAAGGGAAGTGCTCCTAACAGTCATGTAGCCTCTCGAAGATAAGTACAGACGTCTCCGTACCGATCTGCAAGACTCTAATAGACTCGCTCATGACTCGTGAGACCTAAGTGAACCTAGTGCTTTGATACCATGTTGTCACGACACAAAATCAATTAAAGGTCGTGATGGCGCCGGACACCGTTGTCAGGCAAGCCAAAAATAAATACTTTATTTGGTGCTCATTTTAATAATTCTGAAATCATATTTCCTTCAATTAAATAGTAAAAGATGGAATTTACAAAATAAATAATAATATATTTAACAATTTCAATACAGGACAATCCATAACCACCCCATAACCCGGTGTCACAAGTGCATGAGCCTCTACTAGGAATGTAAAATAATGTACAACATCTATCCGAAATACAAATTTGGACATGAGAAATTTAAATACCCTGAAAGAGACTCTGCTGACTGCGGATCGTAGTATAGAATGCAGCTCACCTAAGTCCCCACAATAACCGCGCCTTTGCGCCCACAAGGCCACTAGACATATATGTACTTGCGCAAACATGTGCATCAAGTGTAGTATGCGTACGTAAATCAACGCGTACCCAGTAAGTATCCCGCCTAACCTCGAAGAAGTAGTGATGAGGGGTCGACTTCGACACTTACTATGGGCTATAAATAAAATATCAATGATATAATTAGGCATGGATTACGTAGAATGGTTGTAAGCTCAATATCATGAAATAAGTAAACATTTCTTTTGTTCATAAGATATTTCTAAATTTATTTTTGTCATTTAACATTTTTTGACCTCGGGCCAATCAAAGCAATATAAATTATTATCAATTCCAAAGATATATCATGCGCAAATCATGCCGAGGTCGTACGACCCGCTTCAACATAAATATTTAAATTGTGCATTGTCGAGGGTTGAACGACGCGAACCATAGATGCATCTATTTAACCTGCCGAGGCGTTCGGCCCTTTCCACAAAAGAGAAAATACAATTTAAAATAACCAAATTCAAAATTTATTAATGGAAACTATTCAATAAAAATACAAATTCCCATTTACGGTCAAGAAGAACGAAGCTTAACCTTTTAAAGTTCCTTTACCAAGTTTCGATATGATTTAAGCAATTTAAATTAACAAGTAGGATGCAAGCATCGCAATTATAACATGATCTAGGTCCTAGACTACCCGAACATAAGCATATTAGTTGCTACGCATAGACACTCGTCACCTCGTGCGTACGTAACCCCCCACAAATAGAAGCACATATTGAATTATTTCACCTACGGGGTTAATTCCCTCTTACAAAGTTAGAAATGAGACTTACCTCGCTCCGAAATTCCACAACCGGCTCCCAAGCTCTGCCCTTCCAACAACTCAAACTGATGCCCAACGCCCCAAAACTAGTCAATAAATGTGCAAACCCATAAATATATACTCTAATACTCATTATAATTCAATTTACAACAATTCCTAACTTCGCTTGAAAAGTCGATAAAAATCACCCTTGGCCCCACGTTCCTGGATTCTGAAAATGTTCGAAGTTAAACTTTACCCATGACACCACGAACTCAAATATATAATTTATTCCAAATTCCATGTCCAACTTCGTGGTTAAAATCCAAAAATACCAATTTCTAGGTATTTCTTCAAAATCCCAAATTTTTACTAATTTTCATGTCTAAATCCTTATATAATCCAAGTATTTAACTTGCAATAGGTGAAAATCACTTACCTTGACATATATGACGAAACCTCCCTTCCAAGAGCTCCAAAAATCGCCCAACCAAATGAAAAATAGGTGAAATGAACCCAAACCCCGCTTTAAAAAAATATTCATCCCAGCTCGACCTTCGCACCTGCGGAAATTCCATCGCAGGTGCGGCTCCAGCTCGGCCAAACAATCCCTGCATCTGTGCCCCATATAGCGCATCTCCGCGTCCGCTTCTGCGGTCACCAAACGCTTCTGCGCTCGCGCACCTACGCGTTTATGCCCGCTTTTACGGCCCAAGCCTTTTTTGCCAGCCTCCGCTTCTGCGTCCCTCATGGCCGCTTCTGTGGCTCCGCAACTGCGGCCCTAACCTCGCGGGTGTGGTTACACCAGAAGACATCAGCCTCAGCATTTCTTCCAAGTCCAAACTCGATCCGCTAACCATCTGGAATCCACCCGAGGCCCTCGGGACCTCAAACTAATATACCAACACGTCCAAAAACACATTACAAATTTAGTCAAGCCTTTACGTCATATCAAACAACGCTAAATACGCGAATCACCCTCCAATTCAAACTTAATGAACTTTGAAACTTCAAACTTCTACAATCGATGCCGGAACCTATCAAATCACGTCCGATTGACCTCAAATTTTGCAAACAAGTAACATTCGACATAACGAACCTACTCCCACTTCCGGAATCCGAATCTGGCCCCGATATCAAAAAGTCCACTCCCGGTCAAACTTCTCAAAAACTTTCAAATTTCTAACTTTCGCCAAATAACCCCAAAATAACCTACGGACCTCCAAATCCACATCCGGACGCGCTCCCAATACTAGAATTGCCTTACGGAGCTATTCCCAGACTCAGAATCCCAAACAGACATCATTAATATTGAAATGCACTTCAACCCAAATTTAGAAAATTCTTCCAAAAATGCTAACTTCCATAATAGGCGTTGAAACGCTCACGGGTCATCCAAAACTCGATCCGGACATACGTCAAAGTTGAAAATCATGATACGAACCCGTTGGAACCTTCCAATCCCGATTCCGAGGTCGTTTACACAAAAATTAAACCTTAGTCAATTCTTCCAACTTAAAGCTTCCAAAATTAGAATTTTCTTCCCAAACTAACTCCGAACTTCCTGAAATTCAATTCCGACCATACGTACAAGTCATAATACCTGAAATGAAGCTGCTCAGGGCCTCAAACAGCTAAACGATGCGCTCGAACTCAAAATGATCGGTCGGGTCGTTGCAAACTTTCTTTCGCGATCATGAGCCTTTATTCTATTGCATAGTTTTTAACCTCCCTCCTTACCCTCTAGTATAGAAATAGAAACATCACAACAATTTCAAAAAATAGAAACACAGACCAAAACATCAGCTCTAAGAATGTTAAAGTTCACCAAATACAGAACAAAAACTTCAGCGCTAAGAATACTGAAGTTCAACAAATACAGAACAAAAACTTCAGCCAAAACATGCTATAGTTTTACAAATACAGAACACAACCTCAACTATAAGAATGCTGAAGTTCATCAAAAAATAAAACAAAAACTGCATACAAAACATACTTTACTTTTACAAAACACAAAATAAAATTTCAGCTCCTAGAATGCTAAAGTTCATCACAAACAGAACAAAAACTGCAGACAAAATATGTTGTAATTTTACAAAACATAAAACAAAAACTTCAACTCAAACAATAATGTTGAAGTTCAGAAAAATTAAGAATAAAAATATCACATAAAACATTCTATAATTAAGAAAAAAATCGTATGAAAAACTTCAGATTAAACACACCAAAAAAAACTTACACGGCATATTGTGTTGACTAATTCATCATCAAACGTCATTGTAGAACGACTCTGGGTACGAGGTGATTCTCCAATTATAGGAGTTCGATTGGTTCTTTTGATCGACTCCGACTACATGGTGATTCACTAGTTGAAGGAACCGGATTCAGTACCTTCAACGAATGCGACTGCATGGTAATTGTCCAACTAAAGGCATTGAATTCATTTTCTCTTTGGTAGGAATTATATCCAATACCCTAAATGTCTGATATTTCTGTTTAATACAAAAAAGTATATAATCAGAAATAAAATAAAACTGATACATTAACATATTAACAAAACTATAGGAAAAAAAAGAAAAATAAAGAACATTAACTTACACCATGATTACTGAAGTAATCCTTATGAAGTTTTTTAATTTAGGCTCTCCCAAATATGTATAATGTAACATCCTGGGAACCTGAGGGGCATCAAGAAAGTCATCATCTTTTAAATACTTGTCCCGGATATCTGGGAAGCGCTCATAGAACCAAACACATAATGGATATGGAAATCCGCCTAAAGTATACTCAGTTGAATTATTTTTGTCGTAGTTGTCCAAAGCATATTTCATTGAGGTAATAAGCTTCTCAGAAGATGCATTACCCCAAAGATAATTAAGACAAGCCTCATCATCTTCAACAATAGTTGCATACTCCTCCAACACAGTTAATTCATTCTTTCTTCCGAACAAAATAGACTCCACAACAAGAATTTTTATAAGCTTCACATCATCTTCATCACTCTCACATACGTATTTAAAATTCAAATCATCCTTTTTAATTTGATTCCGTATCATATACTCTTGAATGTCCTTCAAGGTCACACCCTTAGACCTTCAAAAATAGCGCTTCAGAATCTTACTCTCTCGTTTAATTAGTTTTTCAATATTATGTGTTGTGATCCTCAAATCGCACATAATGTGAAAGTGTTCAAGGCTGAATGACATATCACAACCAAAAATCTTGAAACTAATAGAATCTCGATCATTGGTGAATACGCGAGAAAGAATCAAACAATGAACCAACTTCATGCTGCAATAGAAATTCTCCATAGTCATAATATACTGAAATGTACCATTATTCAACTTCTCCTGTTGTGCAAGAGTCAAGAAAGTTGCAATTAAACCCTTCAAATCGTGGTTCCCCTTCCAGTAAGCACAACAATTAAACCAATCTCGCATTATATCCCTCCCCTGGTTTTGTAGGTATAGCAATAGGCACGAAAGGAGCTTTACGTATTCTAGGTGCTTTAGGTTCTTTAGGATCTTTAGGTGCTTTGGATTTCGTAGATGCCATCTATTCAAAAAAATTAAAGGTTGAAAAAATAACTTCAGAACATTATTAAAAAAATCAGTTAAAACTTCAGCACAATTTGGCTTAAGTTATATTTTAAAGCCATCTAAGTTAAGAGAAATATAGAACAAAACTCCAGCTCTAAGAATGTTGAAGTTCAGCAAATACAGAACAAAACTCCAGCTCTAAGAATACTGAAGTTCATCAATTACATAACAAAAAGTTCAGCCAAAACATGCTGTAATTTTTACAAATACAGAACACAAATTCAACTCCAATAATGCTTATGTTCATCAAAAACAAAACAAAATCTGCAGACAAAACATACTTATACAAAATAAAAAATAAAACTTCATCTCCTAGAATTAAGTTATCCTTAAAGTATTATAAACTTCACACTCTAATAACATCATCTATTTAAGCCTCAAATTTTTTAAAAATTTCAATGTCTCCAAAAATCACTGAAAAATATATAGAATTTTCATAAAAAACACAAACACAATTTCAATAAACCTAAAAACACTAATCGTAAAAGTAAAACCTACAAAACTAATGCACTAATCAAAGTAAACCCTAGGAAACTATTTTAGCACAAATAAAAAAAGGAAATTATTCAACTAAGATTACTATCAACAAAAAACCTAGAAATTAAATTATAAAACTAATCCTAAATTAAAACCCCATACAAAGTTAATGCAATATACAAAAGCAACCATTAAAATCGTACATGTGATTATACTTAATGTTGTTGGGGAAGAAACAGTCGCAAAATCAAGAAGAATGGAATGTCGAAAACCATTTGATTTCAGAGAAGAACAAATCAAAACCGCGAAGAAGGAGAGAGAGACATAGAGACAAGAAACAATTTATCGTATACTTGGAGAAAAAGTTATCTTTTACTAAAGAAGGGCAAAATCATCTTTTTAAAATGCTTTTAACAAAAAAATGGGTACAGATGCAAACGAAAAAATAAAACGGGTACAAGTTAAAAAGGGGTGCCCAAATAGGGCGCCACATGCAATTTTTACCTTTTCTTTTCCTTCTAAACACATAGTCCATTTTGATTTAAAGATTTTGATTCTGGCCCTTTTACTCTATTACAATTACAGCCTTCAATGCACCTTACAGTCATAACCACTTTCAATTGAGTAACTGAGGCTACTGATTTTTCGGAAATTTTTACTTGCACAAGTAGCCATTTATTGTTTCAAGTAAAAAATAATCACTTTTCGTATTAAACAAAAAACTTTGCAGAGATGGCCACTGTCCAAATCGGGTTTTAATTACACAAAAATATAAGTTTTATTTACATGCTGAGATAGGTATACAAATATAACCAAATTTTTTCAAATAGGCAACATTCAAGGAAACTAATAACTTTTATCTTAAAACATGATTTTACACTTATAATCACTTTCAAATTTAGGTCATATGACTCTCAAATCTGACCAACAGTGGTCAGATCTGTGAGATCTAACCTCTTGACCATCAAGGATAACACTTTTCACTGTCACAATTTTCAAATCAAGAAATCAGAACGTCCTCGCAGACATTTACATACCAATTTACATCTAAATAAATTATTTAATCACATACAACAAGCTACTACAACATACTAGTTAGAACGCGTCCCAAATTAATTAAATTATATTTGATTTCAATCTGAAATTTACACTAGAAGTAGAGAAGTACCTATTTCAACAGTAAAGAAAGAAAAAGACATAAAATTTATTTCTGGTCTTATAAGCAAGAACCACCAGAAACAACAATAATCCAACAGTAACCGATGAGTAGAAACAACGATAATCCTCGAGAAATCAAATCCCGATAAAATCAAACTAGTGATGCTGAATTCCCAGATATTTGAATCCCAAGTTAAAAATAGAGAAACCAGAAATCTGTGAGGTATTTTTGAAAGCCTTCAAACTGCCGAAATTACTTTTTGTTGCTAAGTTTTCAGCCTCTCCCTATCAAAACTTAAAGTCCCCCCTTAGGAGTCGTGATGACACATAATCCCTAATATATACGGGTGAAACCGCACCCATAAGCTGGTCCGGTTTCCGATAAAATAAATCGAGTAAGGAACGCGATGACAAGGAACCGGAATTGAGGTAAGGGACTCATCGAGTCAGGCACCGGGGGCACGACGCCCGGCCTCGATTATATCGAGGCCATGACCCCGGGATCAGTCCAAATCCCAAAAGACTTCGGAAAGCATTATTGGGCAATCAAACACGACTAACGAAAGGCAGTAATATCCGTGACCAACCGGGTATCACGGCACGGATCTCGGCACGTACCGGCGGGAATTCAGTATTAGTTAAATGGGAGATTTTTACCTTTTATGCAATTGTACCTAGAGTGGGATTCCCCTACTATATAAAGAGGGGGGGGGTCTAATTATTCATTGAAGACATTGTAACGCGCATCACAAAGCAATATACTATTATTTTTTTGTTATTCATAGCTCTTACGTTGTTGATCATGTAACGACCCGACCGGTCATTTTGAAAACTAAAGTCACGTTCGGCGGCATAAGGTCAGCTTCGTATTATGTGTTATAACTTGCTTGTATAGCCGAGTTCAGTTTTCAGATGATTCGGGGTCAATTTCGAAGAAGGATTCGTGTTTTAGAAGGTTAAGTGGTAAGAGTTTACCGGAATATAACTTTTGTGTAAACAACTCCAGAATGGGGTTTTGACAGTTCCAATAGCTTCATATGGTAATTTTAAACTTAGATATGCGTCCGGATTTGGATATGGATATCCGTAGGGTAATTTGATGCATTTTGGCGAAGGTTGGAAAAGTTGAAATTTTGGAAGGTTGAGAGATTTGACCGAGAGTTGACCTTGGTGATATCGGGGTCGGAATATGATTCAGAGAATTGGATTAACTCTATATGTCATTTGAAACTAGCATGCAAAATTTGGCGTCATTCCGGTTGATTTGATATGTTTCGGCGCGAGTTTTATTAGTTAGGAGATTTGGAAATTTATAAGTTTGATTCGTGGTGCGATTTATAGTTTCGACATTGGTTGATGTGATTTGAGACCTCGAACGGGTCCGTATTATGTTATAGGACTTGTTGGTATATTCGGACGGGGTCCCGAGGGGCTCGGGTGAGTTTCGGATGAGCTTCGGATCAATTGGAACATTTTTGGGTGAGGCTGGCTTGGGCTGAGTTCTGGTATGGTCGCACCTGCGGACCACGGGGCGCAGGTGTGATGGTCACAAGTGCGATGATGGAGGCACAGAAGCGAGTAAGGATAGGTTAGGGAGGCTTCGCAGGTGCAGGAGATGGGCACGCTCTTGCGGCTTCGCAGAAGCGATATGCTGGTCGCATAAGCGACTTGTTGCGTAGAAGCGACTTGGGGCGTCGCACCTGCGGTTGCACTGAAGCAGAAGAAGGTCCGCAGGTGCGAGGGGTTAGCTGTTGAGTGGAATACGTAGATGCGGAAATTTGCTCGCAAATGCGAGTGCGCAAGTGCGCAAATCCTGTCCGTAAAAGTGGAAGGCGCTGGGCAGAACATATATTTCGAAGGGGTTTGAGGCTTTATTTATTTATGGAGTTGTAGACCTTGGTTTTGGGAGATTATGCGTGGGTTTTTCTAGCAACTCATTGGGATAAGTGTTCTCTACCCGAATCTTGTTATTTTTCATGAATCCATTGCTATTTTCATCATTTAATTAGTGAATTAAGTTGGAAATTTGGGGAAAATTTGTAGAAATCTTTCAAAATGTAAAATGATGATTTGAAGGACGAATTGATATCGGAATTTGGTAATTCTTGTATGGTTGGACTCGTTATTGAATAGGTGTTCAGGTTTTATAATTTTGGTCGGGTTCTGAGATACGGGCCCAGGTCGAATTTTGGAGCGATTTTCAATTCTTAGCTATAGTTATTTAAATTAGTTTCCTATAGTTATATTATAGTATGAAATTATTTTGGCTAGATTCGAGTCGTTTGAAGTTGGAAAATCCGGGAAAAGGGATTAGATTGATTGAGCGTGGTTTGAGGTAAGTATCTTGCCTAACCTTGTGTGGGGGAAACTACCCCTTAGAATTTGAGTCTTTGGTGCTAATTGTGTCATGTGAAGTCTGCGTACGCGAGGTGACGAGTACGTGGTCGGGCTTATTTGTGAATTTTTTTTAGGGCTCTTAGGTTCTTATGTTCATTAGATATGAAGTTGTTTTTTATGTTAAATCCCCCATTTACTAAATTCACCCTTACATGTCTTAATTGGAAGTAATTGCTCCATGTTTTACCATTATTGTCGATTAAACTCTTATGTGCCTTGACTGAAGTTGTTGCTTCTTTTATTGCTATGCTATCCCTCTCATAATTGTTTATCCTTGATTGAAGTTATTATTTTCTTTTCCATAACCTGCTTATCCTTAATTGAGTTTGCTGAATTTCTTCCATAATTGGTCCACCCTAAGTGAAGATTTATTATCCCTTATCATTGTTGACTTACCATTAATTGGAGTCATTGATTCATGTTATCCCTCTTATCGTTGAATTGTACTTATGTGGTATCATTGCTACACATTATCCCTTCCTTGTTGAGCTATTGCTATGTTGTACCATTATCTCCTGTTGTGTCTTTTCTTGTGAGTTCGTTCTTCCGCCTTTTTGTGTTTTGGAGTTCTTGAGTTGAATTACTTGTTGTACTCTTGTGTTATTTTCATTGTTGTTGTTGTGGTATTCAGTGTCGTGTGGAATGAAGTTTCTGTTGTGCGGATGTTATTGTGGCACAAGGTTTCTGCCGTGTGGATGTTATTATGGCACGAGGTTTCTGCCGTGCGGATGTTATTGTGGCACGAGATTTCTGTTGTGCGGATGTTATTGTGGCACGAGGTTACTGCCGTGCGGTTGTTATTGTTTGCATGAGGTTTCTATCGTTCCGTTGTGATTCATTTACGATTTGAGAGGGAGGGCTCTGTTGTCATTTCCCCCTTTTCTGTGCACTTGTCTTTCATTGTTGTTTTCTTAGCATATTATTAATTGTCTTCCTCCGTGTTGCATTATTTGTTTGGTTCTGTGTAGCTAACTTTGTTGTACTAGTCGTTGTGTCAACTTCATTGCTGCTTTTAGTACTCTATACATTTGTTTTGGTGATCATTTCTCATGTGCCATTCATTGTCTCTACTCTTATCGGTTGACTTGAACTGTGGTAGCACACTTGCACAAGCATACACACAGTTAAATCACCCTATAGATTTAAGAAGAGTAATCCTGATGTTGTTGTAACGATCCAGCCGATTGTTTCGAGTATTACAACCTTGTCTCCCCCATTTACTGCTCAATTTATGCCTTACAGTTGATTTATGACTTACCGGGTTAGTTGGTTCGGGTCCGGAAGGATTTCAGCGTGAAATGAGACACTTATTCTCTTAATTAAAACTATAAGTTGGAAAAGTTAACCGAATATTGACTTATATGTAAACAACCTCAGAATTGAATTCTGATGATTCCACTAGCTCCGTGTGGTGATTTTGGACTTAGGAGCCTGTCCGAAAAATTATTTGGAGGTCCGTAGTGGAATTAGGCTTGAAATGGAAAAAGTCAAATTTTTGGAAAGTTTGACCGGGGGGTTGACTTTTTAATATCGGGGTCGAAATACGATTCTCAAAATTGGAATAGCTTAGTTATGTCATTTATGACTTGTGTGCAAAATTTGAGATCAATCGAACGTGATTTGATAGGTTCCGGCATCGTTTGTAGAATTTAGAAATTTCAAAGTTCATTAAGCTTGAATTGGGGTATGATTCATGTTTCTAGCGTTGTTTGATATGATTTGAAGTTTTGACTAAGTTCGTATGATGTTTTAGGACATATTGGTGCATTTTGTTAAGGTCCCGAGGGTCTCGGGTGAGTTTCGAATTGGTAACGGATCAAATTCGGACTTAGAAGAAAACTGGAATTTTTTTTGTCTTTTGGTGTGATCGCACCTGCGAGAAATTGGCCACAGATGCGGCTCTTGTTGCGCAGAAGTGACTCACGCAGGCGCGAGCGAAGGTGCGCAAATGCGGCTCCGCAGGCGCGGACGATGGAGCGCAGGTGCGGAGTTTGGAAAACCAAGTGGCTTCCGTAGAAGCGAAAATTTCACCGCGGAAGCGGTTCCGCAGGTGTGGATAGGGGGTCACAGGTGCGAAAATCATGGGCAGTGTACAAAACAGAGGGGTTCCGACATTTTTTGTCATTTTTGACATTTTGAGCTCGGGTTTTGGCGATTTTTGAGCAAGAAATCACGGGAAATCTTGAGGTAAGTCACTGGTGATCATTTCTACTCCATAATATTGAATTATCATCGAATAATCCGACTAGATTACATGTTTTTGAAGTGTAAATCGGGAATTTGAACCTAGGGATTTGAAAATAAGATTTGAGGGGTTGGAGATCGAGTTGAGGTCGGATTTTGGTAAAATTAGTATGGTTAGACTCGTGGTTGAATGGGATTTCGGATTTTGTAACTTTTGTCGGGTTCCGAGACGTTGGCCCCACGGGCGATATTTAGGTGAAATTTCGGATTTTGATGGAAAATTTGTATTTTCTTATGGAATTAATTCCTATAATTTTTATTGACTGAATCAGATTATTTGTGGCTAGATTCGAGGCGTTGGGAGACCAATTCACGAGATAAGGGCCTAGCGGAGTAAACAATTATACGGTTTGAGATAAGCAACACTTTTAAACTTGGTTCTGAGGGTATTAATCCCCGAATTTGGTATGATATAAATTGTTTGGAAGTAATACACACGATAGGTGATGAACATGTAGACGTGCACCACATAAATTGTGTCTTGAATAAACTCTGTGACGTTGTAAAATTAAAGAATCATGTTATTATCTGAGCATGTGGCACGTGTTAGAGGGATTGAGCTGAGGTTCGTAATAAAGATCATGTTTAGGTTATGTCCCGATATTTTAGGACCCATAGGTTCGTGTTGCTGTTGAATTAATTGTTTCAAAAATATACATTTCACACTCAGTCATATTCGTCCATTGTGAGGATAATTATGGAATCGAGTTGCGCGCTGCAGCAGGCCATATTTGCTTTTATATATATTATTATTGTTCTGGATCGGGGATGCCCTCCTGCAGCAGACCATAATGGCTTTATACATTATTATTATATGGATCGGGGCTTCCCGCCTGCAGCAAGCCTTATAGGCTTTACTATTATTTGGATCGGTGTTGCTCGCCTGCAGCAAGCCTTATAGGCTTTACTATTTTATGGATTGGGGCTGCTCGCCTGCAGCAGGCCTTATAGGCTTTATTATTATACGGATTGGGACTGCCCGCCTGCAGTAGGCCATAAAGGCTTTATATCACAGTTGGGCTGAAGGAGCCCCTACGGAGTTTGTACACACCCCCAGTGAGCGTAGATAATTATGTATATTCGGGATGGATTTCCCAGAGCATGGACTTGCCTTACTTATTTATATTGTAATTAGTTTACCTGGACATGGATCTTGTCCGTATCAGTTATATTTGGGGATAAATTACCCCATGGATGGATTGGCCTTATACGGTATTGAGTGACTGACAGTTAGTCGATGTGTATATATATACGGGTTGGAACACCCCTGGGCTGGATTGGCCATAAACGGTACCGAGTGACCGAATAATTTGTGACCAGTATTTACATGAGGTCTTTCTACTGAGATGTCATATTTCTTATATCAGGCAGTATTGATCTATTTCACTTGTACTGAGTTTAATTTGAAAGCATGCCTACATTTTTGTACCATTATTTATACTGGACTGTACTTGCGGAGCTCGTCATTTCTTTCCGCTCAGAGGTTAATCTTGCTACTTATTGAGTTAGTTGTACTCATACTACACTATGCACCTCGTGTGCAGATCCAGATGCTCTCGGATACGGCGACTGCTAGATTTTAAAGTTTATTCTGTTGGGGACTATCAAGGTAGCTGCTTGACGTCCGGAGACTTGATTCCTTTCCTGTTTAATTATTGTACTATTCTATATTTTTAGACAGTGATTTTTATCCGTCAGACTTTGTATTCATATTAGATGCTCATGTACTCAGTGACACTAGGTTTTGGGAGTGTTTATATATGTATTTGTGAGTTTTTCTTCCGCTAAAGTTAGATATTATGTTTTCAAACTTAAAATATATATGGTTTATTGAGATTGTCGGCTTGCTTAGTATTGAGATAGGTGCCATCACGATAGGTTAGATTTTGGGTTGTGACAAGCTGGTATCAGAGCCTAGGTTGCATTGGTCTCACGAGTCATGAGCAGGTTTAGTAGAGTCTTGCGGATCGGTACGGAGATGTCTGTACTTATCTACGAGAGGTTGCCGAACCCTTAGCAAATTTCACTTTATTTTATTCAGTCGTGCGAACTTGTTGATTCCAGAAACTAAACATCCTTTTATTCTATTCTCTCACAGATGGTAAGGACACCTACTACCGGATCGGACGGTCAGCCACCAGTGCCACCAGTTAGGGCCGCGAGAGGCCGGGGCCGTGGTAAAGGTCGAGGTATAGCTCATACCACAGTAGGACCAGCACGTGTAGTAACACCAGTTGCACCACCTCAGGCACCAGTTGTGCCCATTGAGATTCCAGGCCTTCAGGAGGTACTCATACCCCTGTTGCTCGTACTCCAGATCAGGTAGTACATGAACTTCAGATATCGAGGGCACTACCAGCCCAACCAGTTGCAGCCACTAATGCCCCGATAGTCCCTGTTATGGCAGATGATGAGCAGAGAAGACTTGAGATATTTGGGAGGCTTCAACCTCCATCAGAGGATGCCCAGGATATTTTGGATAAGTGCCAGCGGATGCTTCGAACAACAGGTATCCGGGAGACCAGTGGGGTCTCGTTCACTACTTTTTAATTTTCTGGGGCTGCCGTCAGATGACGGGAGGCTTATGAGAGGCGCAGGACGGTTGGTGCAGTACCACTTATATGGCAAGAGTTATCCGTTCTCTTTTTGGAGAAGTTTGTGTCACAGTCTCGTAGAGAGAAGCTGCGCAAACAGTTTGAGCAGTTATGTCAGGATGGCATGTTCGTGATGCAGTACGAGATGAGATTTTTTGAGTTGGCTCGTCACACAGTTTGGTTGGTTCCCACTAATAGAGAGAGGATTAGAAGATTAATTGATGGCCTCACGTATCAGCTGCGGTTTCTTATGACTAGGGAGAGGGTATCTGGTGCCACTTTTGATGAGGTGGTTGATATTGCTTGATAGATAGAGTTGGTTTGTAGCCAAGAGAGTGGTGACAGGGAGGCCAAGAGGCCTCGAGGTTCGGGTGGTTTTGGTAGTATATCTTCTGTGGGACAGTTGTACCACAACAGGGGTCGTCCAGTTCACTATGGTGCATCATCCAGCCATGGTTCATATAGTTTTCATCACGGTCAGTCATCTCTCAGTGCACTTCCATCCCCGAGTACGCCTCGTGCACCATTAGTTCAGGGATCATCTATACCAGGTTCTTCTGGTAGTTATTCTGGTTCTCGAGGTCCGCCAAATAATTCACCACCATTCTTCGAGGGGGAGTTCTATGAGTGTGGAGAGCTGGGCCATGTGAAGAAATATTGTCCCCGCCATACGCGAGGTCCAGTTCAACAGAGGAGTCAGGCTAGTACTTCTGCACCGGTTGCTCCACCACCCGCGCAGCCAGCTCGGGGTGGGGCTCAGCCAGCTAGGGGTCACCCAAGAGGGGGAGGCCGATCAGGTGGCAGTCAGGCCCAATTCTATGCTTTTCCTACCAGACCAGATGTTGTTGCTTCAGATGCAATGATCACAGGTATTGTCTCAGTGTGCCACGGGGAGGCATCTATATTATTTGACCATGGTTCCATATATTTGTATGTTTCATCATATTCTTGTTCATTTTCTAAATATGCCATGTGAGTCCTTAGTTTCACCTGTTCATGTATCTACGCTGGTGGGCGATACTATAATTATGTACCGTGTGTATCGGTCGTGTGTGAAAATATTTGGGGACGAGACCAGAGTTGATATTTTATTGCTTAGTATGGTCAATTTAGATATTATTCGGGTATGGTGATATATCAGATGTTTTGTTATATGGATTTGGGCCAAGTGGGGGAGTCTTCTATCTACGATTTGATTGCGCGATTATGTGCGGTATTGGTTTCGGTTTGAGGTACACTTGTGGATTAGTTATGACTTGTAGAGGTTGAGACAGAGGATGACCTATGTAAGGAAATTTCTGGATACGGGTTATATTTCGCTTTATGAGTATATGAAAATCGTGGGATAAGTGAGTTGTTATTTGTGAATGATGTAGTGCGCACGAAGTATGAATTTGATAGGTGGTATTAAAGTAGAGTTACTTCTTTGAGTGTTGTTGTGCTAATGGGGCACGTGTCTTTTGGCATATTTGGGTGGTGTAATGTAGATTTGAACAAAGGGGGTGACTCTCGAGAAAGTTCTAATTGATTCGAGGTTGATATGTAACAATTGAGAATTTTTGGCAGATTTGTTTATGGCAAAAATCTTAGATTTAAGTTGGATGGTGTCGAGACTTGTGGCATTTTCGTATATCATTATGGGTTTTATATTTCGGTATCCGGAAGGTGAATGAAACGGCCTTAGACTATAATAAGGTATTTTCAGAGTGGGTGTTTCGGTTGTGGTATTTATCGGGGTAATTAAGATGTGGTGAGACTTTATAGATTTTTTTGTGGCAATATTCTTGGGTTTTGGTGACCTACGTTGTTTGGTCGAGTTAGAGAAATTTAGTTCTAATAGCTTGGTTATGTGCTGATGGATTTTAAAGTATTCTTGATGGTTTCTACCATGGTTTGAACCGTATATTTTCTACTGGTGTGGGAAATGTATTGTTTATTGTGATTTCCTCCTAGAAGGAAGCAAGAGGAAGGTTTCTAACTAACCGGGTATGTAATTTGCTAGTGACTCAGAGTTGATAATGGGATTCTTGTACTTGTCACATGATGGCATAATAGATGTGGTGTGTTGTGCGGGATTAGGATTTACATGTACAAAATGACAGTTCAGTCTTGAAGAGAATGTAACGAATGTTGGACAGGATAGTCAGTTTCAGATATTTCGATGAATGTTATAACTACTCGGTAATTCCTGAGAAGGGTGCACATTTCAGAAGGCGCATTGTGTTTTGACTTACGGATGTTCTTCGGTATTGCAGTACTCACCTGGTTGATAGACTACGGATATTCAAATTATTAATATGTGGCACGGAAGAATTATGAAAATATTCCTAGAGGGCTGATCGTGCATGAAGGATGTGATAACCATTCGAATGCTGGAGTTGTGATCAGTTACGATGGTTCATGTGTACTTATTTGATTGCTCCTATATGATATGCTTGGATTAGAAACCTGTGACCATGCCAGGCGGATTATGTTGTTGGCACGTGAGTTGTCCGTGCGGATCCATATATTGATACTATAGCACGTGAGTTGTCTGTGCGAGTGATGTTAATATGAGCTCTAGAAGAGCTGATTACTGTTGTTAAATTTGTGTGTCTTGGTTCTACTATATATAATGAGCTTATAGCATTACAGATGTGGTGGTTCTTGTTGAACTTACAATATGGTTCTCTACTTTGAGATATCTTCCATTTTGGGTACAAGGTTGCGCAGTTGTGGATTGAGTTGTATTGTTGTGGCATGTCAATGTGATAGTTGTGTTTAATCATACAAGGTCATTGGACCTAGAATAGGTACTATCATGTTTGATTACGGTATACTGGGAGGATAATATTGAAAGTCGGTTTAGAAAGTGATTATGGTTCTGGTTGGGGCGGGAGGGCTCCCATGACTTGTCGATCTGATAAGATGTTATGAGATTTCGCGTGTGTCTTTCATTATCAGCAGTGTGCGAAAGTTTTAGAACGAGGTTTTATTTGATATGGGGTTTAATACTATTACCGAGTTACTTTGGAGTAGTTAATGTGATCGAAAATGGTGCTGCGAGCATGCGATTTCTATAGTATGTTATGTGATTATATCTGAGGTTATGGTTATGGCTTAATACAGCTTATTCATACTCATACATCGTGTTGATGTGAGTTCATGTCTTGAAAAGAAATTTTGAATGTTGGAAATTGAATTCCAAGGTTTATGGGCTAAGGTTGAAGTAATAATTTTTAATTATGTTGTGTTGTCAGGACTATACAATTTACACAAAATGGGGTGGCGTGGGATCACCCCCGGGTACGTACGTGGTAAGATGTAATAGTGAGTTGATGGCATGGAAACAACTCTTAGCACGTTCGAGGACGAACACATGTTTAAGTGGGGGAGAATGTAACGACCCGGTCGATCGTTTCGAGTATTACAACCTTGTTATCCCCATTTACTGCTCAATTTATGCCTTACAGTTGATTTATGACTTACCGGGTTAGTTGGTTCGGGTCCGGAAGGATTTCAGAGTGAAATGAGGCACTTAGTCTCTTAATTGAAAACATAAGTTGGAAAAGTTGACCGGATATTGAATTATGTGTAAACAACCTCATAATTGAATTTTGATGATTCCAATAGCTCAGTATGGTGATTTTGGACTTAGGAGCGTGTTCGGAAAATTATTTGGAGGTCCGTAGTGGAATTAGGCTTGAAATGGCAAAAGTTGAATTTATGAGAAGTTTGACCGGGGGGTTGACTTTTTAATATCAGGGTCACAATCCTATTCTAGAAATTGGAATAGCTTCGTTATGTCATTTATGACTTGTGTACAAAATTTGAGATCAATCTGACGTGATTTGATAGGTTGAGGCGTCGTTTGTAGAATTTGGAAATTCCAAAGTTCATTAAGCTTGAATTGGGGTATGATTCGTGTTTCAAGCATTGTTTAATGTGATTCGAAGCTTCGACTAAGTTCGTATGATGTTTTAGGACATGTTGCTGCATTTGGTTAAGGTCCCGAGGGTCTCGGGTGAGTTTCGGATGGTTAACGAATCAAATTCGTATTTAGAAGAAAACTGGAAAATTTCTGTCTTCTGGTGTGATCGCACCTGCAAATAATTGGCCGCAGGTGCGATGCCGTAGATGTAGCTCTTGTTGCACAGAAGTGACTCACGCAGGTGCGAGCGAAGGTGCGCAGACGCGGCTCCGCAGGCGCGGGCGATGGAGCACAGGTGTGGAGTTTGGGAAACCAAGTGGCTTCCGCAGAAGCAAAAATTTCACCGCGGAAGCGGTTCCGCAGGTGCGGATAAGGGGTCGCAGGTGCAAAAATCGTGGGCAGTGTACAAAACAGAGGGGTTCCGACAGTTTTTGTCATTTTTGACATTTTGAGCTCGGGTTTTGGCAATTTTTGAGCATGAAATCACGGGGAATCTTGAAGTAAGTCACTTGTGATCATTTCTACTCCATAATATTGAATTATCATCGAATAATCCGACTAGATTACGTGTTTTTGAGGTGTAAATCGGGAATTTGAACATACGGATTTGAAAATAAGATTAGAGGGTTTGGAGATCGAGTTGAGGTCGGATTTTTATAAAATTAGTATGGTTAGAATCGTGGTTGAATGGGTTTTTGGATTTTGTAACTTTTGTCGGGTTCCGAGACGGGGCCCCACAGACGGTTTTTGGGTGAAATTTCGGATTTTGAGGGAAACTTTGTATTTTCTTACGAAATTAAGTCCTATAATTTTTATTGACTGAATCAGATTATTTGTGGCTAGGTTTGAGGCGTTGGGAGACCAATTTAAGAGACAGGGCCCTAGCGGAGTAAAGAATTATACGGTTTGAGGTAAGTAACACTTCTAAACTTGGTTCTGAGGGTATGAATCCCCGAATTTGGTATGATATATATTGTTTGGAAGTGACACACATGATAGGTGATGAACATGTATACGTGCACCACATAAATTGTGTCTTGAATAAATCCTGTGAAGTTGTAAAATTAAAGAATCATGTTATTATCTGAACATGTGGCACGTGTTAGAGGGATTGAGATGAGTCTCGTAATAAAGATCATGTTTAGGCTATGTGCCGATATTTTAGGACACATAAGATCGTGTTGTTGTTGAATTAATTGTTTCAAAAATATACATTTCACACTCAGTCATATTTCTCCATTGTGAGGATAATTATGGGATCGAGTTGCGCGCCGTAGCAATCCATATTGGCTTTTATATATGTTATTATTGTTCTAGATCGGTGTTGCCCACCTGCAGTAGGCCATAATGGCTTTATACATTATTATTATTATATGTATCGGGGCTTCCCGCCTACAGCAGGACTTATAGGCTTTATTATCATTTGGATCGGGGCTGCCCACTTGCAGCAGGCCTTATAGGCTTTACTATTTTATGGATCGGGGCTACCCGCCTGCAGCAGGCCTTATAGGCTTTATTATTATACGGATCGGGACTGCCCGCCCGCAGTAGGCCTTAAAGGCTTTATATCACGTTTGGGCTGAAGGAGCCCCTCCGGAGTCTGTACACATCCCTAGTGAGCGTAGATGATTATGTATATTCGGGATGGATTTCCCATGGCATAGACTTGCCATACTTATTTATATTGTAAAACGTTTACCTAGACATGGATCTTGTCCGTATCATTTATATTTGGGGATAAATTACCCCAGGGCTCGATTGGCCTTATACGGTACTGAGTGACTGACAGTCAGTCGATGTGTATATATATACGGGTTGGAACACCCCTAGGCTGGATTGGCCATAAACAGTACCGAGTGACCGAATAATTTGTGACCAATATTTACATGGGGTCTTTCTACTGAGATTTCATATTCCTCATATCATGTAGTATTGATCTATTTCACTTGTACTGAGTTTAACTGTTGAACTTGAAAGCATGCCTACATTTTTGTACCATTATTTATACTGGACTATACCTGCGGAGCTCGTCATTTCTTTCAACCCAGAGGTTAGTTTTGCTACTTATTGAGTTAGTTGTACTCATACTACACTCTGCACCTCGTGTGCAGATCCAGGTGCCCTCGGATATGACTACTGCTAGATTTCAAAGTTAATTCTGTTGGGAATTATCAAGGTAGCTGCTTGACGTCCGCAGACTTGATTCCTTTCCTGTTTAATTATTATACTGTTCTATATTTTTAGATAGTGATTTTTATCCGTCGGACTTTGTATTAATATTAGATGCTCATGTACTTAGTGACACCGGGTTTTGGGAGTGTTTATATATGTTTTTGTGAGTTTTTCTTCCGCTAAAGTTAGATATTATGTTTTCAAACTTAAAAGATATGTGGTTTAATAAGATTGTCGTCTTGCCTAGTATTGAGATAGGCGCCATCACGACGGGTGAGATTTTGGATCGTGACAGTTGTTGACCATTGCATGTACTCTCGACTATTTTCCTTCTGTGTGAGAGGGCATCGCCAACATCACGATCTTAGCCTGACAATCTAGAGTAGCATGACACAGAGACAACTAGTCTATACCCCAAATCACGCCGAAATCAACTATATAGAGTAATAAGAGATCAAATCTAGTCTCCAATCCTCCAATGGTCACCACATACGATCGATACACACGGCCCACAACAACAGTATCACCCACCGGTGTAGACACACGAACAAGTGAGACTAAGGACTCACAAGGCATATCCAAATAACATGAAAAAATGATAATACATACGAATAAGTAGAACCAGGTTCAAATAATATAGAAGCATCCTTGTGGCATACTGAGACAATACCTGTGATCACTTTGTCCGAAGTAACGGCCTCTGGCCTGGCAGGAATAGCATAGAATCGATCCTGACCGCCACATGATCGGCCTCCCCCTCTAGGGCGACCTCTAGCTGCTTGAGCCCCACCCCGAGCTGGCTGCGCGGGTGGTAAAGTGACTGGTGCAAAAGTCGTAGCCTGGCCCCTCTGCTGAACTGGACCTCCCAAGATATAGGGACACTGCCTCCTGATATGCCCAAGCTTCCCACACTCGTAGCAACCCCGATTCGTCAATGGTGTTGGGGACTGAATCGGACCCCAAGAACCAGAATAACTGCTAGAAGAACCTGGTGCAGAGGAACCCTGAACTAAAGGAGCACGAGATGAACTCTGAGCTGGGAGATCATTGAGAGATGACTGCCCCGGGCGAGCACTGTATGAACTATTGCTAGCTGCTGCACCACGATGAACCTGACGAGCCATTTGAGCAGGCCTATAAGGACAACCCCTGTTGTGGTTGGACTACCCTAGAAGGAACATCACTGAAACTACCTGAACCACGAGGCCTTTTGGCCTCCCTCTCCTTATGCTCTTGACTGCAAACCAACTCTAGCCGCTGAGCAATATCAACCACCTCGTCGAACCTAGCAGGTGATGCATTCTCCCGAGTCATAATAAAACGCATCTGATAGTTGAGGGCATCAATGAACCTCCTAATCCTCCCCCTCTCTGTGAGAAGCAACCAGATTGCGTGACGGGCCAACTCTAAAAATTTCATCTCGTACTAGGTCACAGACATGCCCTCCTAGCATAGCTGTTCAAACTGCCTACGCAACTCCTCCCTGCGGGTCTGTGGCTCAAACTTCTCCAAGAAGAGAACAGAGAACTCATCCCTGCAACACCTGCTTTGGAGTACGGGCGGTGGGAGTTTGAGCACTTCCTATCACACCCCAAAACCGAGGAACGTGACCGGCGCTCAACAGAGTGAACCCGACCGAGCAAGCCTATTAGATTTAATTCTACCCACACTCATCCACGACTGGAGATAATACATATTTTCATTAATTAGACAAAAAGGTGTTCATGTCTACAACACCAATTCATTACCAATAGTTTCATCATTTTTAAAGTCTTAAATGGACAAATAATACAGCCACAATATAACATATTTTGACTTTCCCAACACCAATACGCAACCCACACTATGTCTATGGAGCCTTTATAGATAAAGAAGAGTACAATTATAATGCCGACAACAAGGCCCCGGTTATACCTCAAACAAAATATACAAAGTACAAAGATACATGACCCCGGGATGAAGTGGGGCTCACCAAGTCAGATGGGAAGAAGGTGTACTGATATCACTGATCAATATCTCCTATTGTGGAACCACCTGCATCCATTTAAAGATGCAGCGCCCCCGGCAAAAGGGATGTTAGTACCGTCGAATAACACTAGTATGTATAACTAAAGACCCTCTCAATAGAATGACAAATAATACAAACAAGATTATCATAATATCAATGAAAGCCTTAATCAACATAAAACCTCAACTTAGGATCAAGACAATGTTCAAATTAATTTCCATATCTCACATTGGGAGATGTTTAGTATCGATATACCATTGTTCAACCCGGATCATTTAGTTCCTTCTAGTATTTGTTGAAGGCATGCATTATTAATTTTAGAGGCCAGTGGGATAAGTTTCTACATTAACGGTGTTTGCCTACAACAACAACAACTGCTAGTCTAGTATCCAAATGGCTCCGTATGAGGCCTTATATAGGAGGCGATGTCATTCTCCGGTTGGTTGGTTTGAGCCTGGGGAGGCTAGGTTGTTGGGCACAGAATTGGTTCGTGATGCTTTGGAGAAGGTGAAGTTGATTTAGGAATGGCTTCGCACAGCTCATTCTAGGAAGAAGAGTTATGCTGGTAGGAAAATTCATTATATGGTTCATGGAAGGTGAGAAGGTTCTTCTTAGAGTATCGTCTATGAAGGGCGTGATGAGTTTTGGAAAGAAGGGCAAGCTGAGCCTGAGGTTTATTGGTCTATTTGAGGTGTTGGAGAGAGTGGGAGAGGTTGATTATAAAGTTTCTTTGCCTCCTATTCTTTCGGAAGTTCATCCGATGTTTTATGTTTCTATACTTTGGAAGTATCATGAAGATAATTCACATGTTTTGGACTTTAACACGGTGCAACTAGATGAGAATCTGGCTCATGAGGAAGAGTCGGTGGCCATTTGGATAGGCATGTTTGGAAGCTCAGGTCTAAGGAGATCGTGGTAGTGAGGTTTAGTGGAGAGGTCAATCGGCAGAGGAGGCGACTTGGAAGACCGAGCATGATATGTGGAGCAAATATTTTCACCTTTTTGGCATTGCAGATATGATTCTAAACTCGTTCAAGGACAAACATTTATTTAAGAGGGAGAATGTAATGACCTGGCCTATTGTTGGAAATATTTAGGAGTGAATTAGAACAATTAGTTCCATTGTTGGAAGCTTAAGTTGTTCGCGTTGACCAAGATTTGTATTTTGTGTAATCGACCTTGGATTGGTGATTTGATGGTTCTAGAAAGGTTTTGGAGTGAATTAGAACAGTTAGTTCCATTGTTGGAAGCTTAAGTTGTTCGCGTTGACCAAGCTTTGACTTTTGTGTAATCGACCTCGGATTGGTGATTTGATGGTTCCAGAAAGGTTTAAGAGTGAATTAGAATAGTTAGTTCCATTATTGGAAGCTTCAGTTGTTCTCGTTGACCAAGCTTTGGCTTTTGTGTAATCGACCTTGGATTGATGATTTGATGGTTCTAATAGGTTCGTATAGTGATTTTGGACTTAACCATATGTTCAAATTTGGATTAGGAGGTTTCTAGGATGTTTTGTTAAAAGTTTGCAATTTGAAGGTTTGAAGAGTTCATAAGTTAACCCAAAGTTGATTGTGACGATATATGATTCAGATTATTGTTCCAGAACCTGTAGTAGGTTGGTTTTGTCACTTGGAACTAGTGTGAAAATGTTGGATGTAATCCGGATTGGCTAGGCTTGAATTGGACACTTGGTTGGAAGTTTGGAAGTTCTTGAATTTAAGAGAAATTCAACTTGTGTTTTGATCATTGATTTGTTGATGTGATGTTATCGTATGTGTTTGAAGGCTTTGGATAGGTCCGGGTAGTGTTTAAGGACTGTTTGGTATGATTGGTTGGGGTTTTGAGTGGATCGTCGAGTTTTGGATCACCTAGAGCATGCTTGGAGTTGGCTGATTTTGCTGGTGCTTGGTGTTCATTGTGTTAGGGGAGCGTCACGTTTGAGATGAATGATTTGGTGCTGGGGAGGATTTCCTCTTCGCGTTTGTGTCTGGGGGGTCGCATTCTCGGTTTCTGGCTGGTTGGTCCTTTGCGTTCACGCCAGGAGGGTTGCGTTCTTGTTTGAGAGCTGGGAGCTAGAGGATTGGCCTTCGTGTTCATTAAGGCATGGTCACGATCACGTAGCGGAGGTAGCCTGGTCATCGCGTTAGCAAGGGCTGTTCCGCAAACACATAGGATTATTTCTAGGCAGAATCTTTTGTGCTGCCCAAACGCGAAACACATGTTGCGTTCGCGAAGAGTACCTCTAGGCATTGCATTTAAGTGTTGTATTTCGGGATTTTAACCTATTCTTTTATATTTTAAACCCTAGACTTAGAGAGGGCTATTTTGTTTGGAGATTTTCATACAAGACTTTGGGGTAAGTGATTTCTACTCATTTTTGGTATTATTTAAAAAATCTACATGGATTACTAACATCTAAAACATAGAATTTTGAGGTAAATTTGGGGTCTTTTTTCTAACAACTTAAGAGAGTGGGAAATTGAGATTTTGAGCTTTGATTTGGTTTTGGTTTTGGAATCTAAACATATATTTGGACTTGTGGGGTTTTGTGTAGTCGGGATCTACCTCTCAACTCGGGTTTTGACCATGAGGGCATGGGTTGACCTTTTGTTAACTTTTTGGGAATTGAATAAAGATTGAAGCTTTATTGTTTGGAATTGATTCCTCGCTTTGTTTGACGTTATTGAGTTATTTTTCTAGATTCAAGCCTTTTGGAGGTGATTTCTAAAGGAAAGGCGATTTTAGAAGGTTGATTTGAGCTTATTAAGGTAAGTATCTTGCCTAATCTTGTGTGAGGGAATAACCATTAGGATTTGACCTTATTTGTCTAATTGTAATATATGAAAAGTGATGTATATGCAAGGTGACGAATGTATACACGCGTGCTATGTGTGATTTATGACTGGATTAGACTTTAAACTCCTAGTATGCCTTATTTTAATTGTGTGCATTTTATGATACATGTTGAATCATTTGTATGACCGCGTGAACTTATACTTTCATAGTAGAGATCGTGTTTAGGATTATTATCTCCTAATTAGTCAAGATGGGGGTATTGTTGAGTTGTTGCAATAATTGATTTAGCTGTGGTCACACTTCATATCTTGAGCAGACATCTGCAATTTTTTTATTTATTTATTATTATTATTATTATTATTATTATTATTATTATTATTATTATTATTATTATTATTATTATTATTATATCCTTGTGCATTATATTGATGAATTGTGAGTATGTGTCTATTTATGATAAGTTGGTATTTTGGATTGTTGTGTTTCTTTCACATATAAACATATTGAGCAGATTGATTTGGTGTTGACACAAGGTCTCGTCTGTGTAGATATTGTGGCACGAGGTCTTTGCCGTGCAGTTATGATGATATTGTTACTGTTTTGCATGAGTATGTTATACTATGCAGCGTGTGGATTTGGATCCACAGCGCTAGGGTCACCCTCTCATGTTTTTCTCTTGATGGGCGTACACGCAGATTGTGGTAAATTGACTTATGTTGGGTGATTCTGATATAAGATCGATGATGGCGAGTTTTGAACATAACGGTAGAAGCTTTGACCATGCAAGTGAATCATTTATGCCTTATTATGCATTTTATTTGCCTTTATGTTGAATTGTAACATGCTTCTCTTTGCCTCTGTTATTTGTTGATGACTTGACTATCAAAATTGATTTATCTATGTAGAGTTGATAACTCATTATATATATATATATATATATATATATATATATATATATATATATATATATATATATATATTGCATTTCTCCTTTGATTAGTGAGTATCATATGACTTGAACCTCGTAACTACTTCACCAAGGTTAGTCTTAATACTTACTAAGTATTCGTTGTCCCGTATAAATACTATGCTTCTACTCATTTTTGTGTAGATTCGGGCACTGGAGGCAACAGATCTCAGGAGTGAGCATTAATGTTGATAGAGAGGATTCAAGGTAGAGCTGTATGACCACCACAGACCCTTGGAGTCTCCTTCCCTTCTCTTTATATTATTATACATTCAGACAATATTGTACTATTGAGACATTTCTTGTATTCGATTTTAGAGCTCATGACTCTGTACTACCTGGTTTTGGGAATTTGGTATTATGGTATATGTGTATTAGCTTATGTTTATTCTACTATTTATGTTAATTTGGATATATAATATCTCACCCCATTGTTTGAAATATTATTGTGTGATTGGCTTACCTAGTCTTGGAGATTAGGTGCCATCACGACCTTTGGTAGAATTTCGGGTCATAACAAGTTGGTGTCAGAGCCCTAGGTTCATATGTGCTACGGGTCATGAGCAAGTTTAGTAGAATCTTGCGGATCATTATGGAGACGTCTGTACTTAT
The DNA here is from genome assembly GCF_000390325.3 of Nicotiana tomentosiformis. NCBI lineage: Eukaryota > Viridiplantae > Streptophyta > Magnoliopsida > Solanales > Solanaceae > Nicotiana > Nicotiana tomentosiformis. Next base: position 51,165,342 of record NC_090820.1, read on the forward strand.
CTTCGAGAGGCTACTAGACTGTTAGGAAAACTTCTCTTTCTTTCATTCTTTATCTTGCAAATTTGTTCATCCAGAAGTTTGAACCTTTACTATTCTATTCTCTCACAGATGGTGAGGAAACATTCTACTAGAGCAGCTGAGCAGGCACCAGTGCCCTCTGCTAGAGCTGCAAGAGGTCGGGTCCAAGGTAGAGGCCGAGGTGGAGCGCCCACCACATATAGGGGTCCTACTAGAGCAGCCGGTGTGGTGCCACCAGTAACTCCAGTGGAGGAGCATATGCCTGATCATGTTGAGCAGGTGGGACCAGATCAAGCACCTGAGGGACCTATTGCTACACCTAGACTCCACGAGACTTTGGCTCACATGCTGAGCGTGTTTGAGAGCTTGAATCAGGCGGGTATGATCCCGGTTGTACCAGCTACTTCACAGGTTGGGGGAGGAGCCCAGACTCCCATCGCATGTACACCAAAGAAGCTGGCTCATGGTTATCAGACCTTGGGGGTTATGCCGATATAGCCAGTCATCGCCGTTCATCTTGAGATTAGGCTAACCTTGACTTCTGAGGAGCAGAAGAAGATGGAGAGGTTTCAGAATTTCGTCCTCCTCATTTCAATGGATACCCTACTGAGGATGCACATAATTTTCTTGATCGTATTTTTCACACTTTAGGTCTGGTAGATTCGAACGGGTTTGACTTTACTACCTTTTAGTTGTCAGGGCCAGCATACAGGTGGTGGTAGACTTATGAGTCGATTAGACCAGCTGGTCAACACCACTCACAAGGCCTCAGTTCTCAGTTCTTTTCTTGGAGGAGTTTATCTCACATACTCACATGGATAAGTTGTGTAGTGAGTTTGAGCATATGTGTTAGGAGGGTATGATCGTGACCCAGTATGCTACGAGGTTTACGGAGTTATCACGCTATGCAGCTCTTTTGGTTTCCACTGAGAAGGAGAGGGTCCATAGAGACACAATAAAGGCATAGTAAATCTGGAATTTAGATATGCTTTTCAGACAAAAGAAATACAATACGATATCAAATATCTCAATTCCTTTCATAATCATGATATGAATCAATTAACATTTATATATAAGAGCTACTACATGAATATAGTATGCAAATGCATGCTCATGATCTAACCTCAATAACTCACAACACACATCCATATTCTTGACAATGATCAATCGTACATACTATGAACCAATCTGGGTGCATGCGCTCAAAGGGCCCAAAGTAACATGGGTAATCACTTGACTCTGGAGGGACGGATCCATATCCAAGCATTGTTGTGACGTGCAATTCGATCCAGTTATAATACCATCAATAATTAATATCCACTCACAATGTACTTGGTGCTAAAATCCTCAACTTTCCTCAATATCCAGCTGTCCAACTCATGCATATGCATATGATATGATAAAGACGCACCAAGACATAATAATAAAAATCCAAATAAATATTTATATGAATAAAAGATGGTTATGGCTAATTATGTATTTCAACTTTTCATAACATTTCAATATGCTCATTTAACATTTTTAAGTCTGATCATGATATCAACAAGAGCAAAGAAAGCCAATAGCCATTAAATGACAAATCAAGTAAGGCATTTGTATTACTACATCTAAATTAGAAAGCCCAACATGGTGAAAGAAATCCATGATGTCCAAATCAACAAGTCGTAACTCTAGCACGGTCTCTAATCATGATTAAGATTCATCATGTAGTCATGCATGAGTGATCCATGGATAAAACATTCACATAATCCAAATAAGGCATATTATAAGCCTAACTCTATCCGGCTATGGTCACAACCTAGCTATACATATACGCTCGTCAACTCACATATATGTGGCACCTAAACCAAGTAACAAGTAGCAAATAGATCACCTATGGGAAAAATTCCTTCGTACAAGGACAAACAAGAGACTTACCTCTTCACAACTAGCTTTAATCAACTATAACCGCCTTTTCTTTCAAATTCAACACCAAACGACTCAAATCTAGTCAATACAAGCTTTAGAAAATTTTTCCATAATAAAAAGATTTAGGAATTGATTCCATAACAAAATGATTCAATCTTTAACCAAAAAAAAAAAATGCAACCTGGGGCCCTAAGCACATAATCCTAAATTGATCATAGATATAGTTCACTCATAACCTCACGATTTCAAATATATGATTAGATTCCAAATCGGGTTCCAGTTTCATGTTCAAAATCCCCAAAATCACGCTCTTAAGTTCATACCAAAAATCTCAATTTTTACGCTTTAAATCCTTGATTTAGGGTTTAGTTATCCATGTAGATTCTTAAAATATAATCACATATGAGTAAAAATCACTTACCCTCTTGCCAAGGATAAAAATCCTCTTGCAAAATCGCTCCACTCAAAGTCTATGGTTCAAAATATGAGAGAATAGGCAAAATCCAGAAATTACACTTAAAATATAGTGCTAGTGATACCTATCACACACCAAAAATCGGGGAGCGCGACCGGCGCTCAACAGAGTGACCCCAGGCGAGCAAGCCTGTTAGATTTCCTTCTACCCAAACTCATCCATGAATAAGGATAATATATATTTTTGTTAATTAGACAATAAGGTGATCATGTCTACGATACCAATTTATTACCATCAGTTACTCCATTAATAAGTCTTAAAACACACACACACACACCCCTTCATGGTTCAAAGTGGAACAAGTGATTTAATCACAACACAACTTGTTTAACATTTCCAACACCCACACACAACCCATACTTAGTCTACAGAGCCTCTAAAAATATCAAAGAGTAAAATGATAGTGCCGACAACAAGGCTCTGACTATACCTCAAAACACAATAACACATACGAAACAAAAGATGCACAACCCCGGAATGAGATGGGGCTCACCAAGTCAGTTGGGAAGAATGAGCACTGCTATCACTGGTCAGTATCCTCCGCTGTAGAACCACCTGCATCTATTAAAGATTCAGCGCCCTCAGAAAAAGGGACGTTAGCACATGTCGAATAGTACTAGTATGAAAACCAAACACCAATTTAAGAACTCGAAAATACAATATGAATATGATGAACCAGGGCGACAATAGAATAGCATAGATAGCCGTTTAAACCAAATAAATCTTGTCAAGAGCTATCATTAACATTTATAGAATTGAAGGTGAGATCTTCTGTAACCATTTTCACACAAAGCGGCCCCGCCGCCTCACCCCAATGTATGCTGGTGGAGGTGTAAGCACAATACCAAAACTATACTCAAGCGGCCCTGCCGCCTCACCCCAATGTATGCGGGTGGAGGTATAACCACAATACCAAAAACCTACACAAAGCGGCTATGCCACCTCACCCCAATGCATGCGGGTGGAAATGCATCAACGATACCAATACCTACACAAAGCGGCCATACCGCCTTACCCTAATATGTATATGTGGGTGGTGGTGCAACAACAATACCAAAATCATACACAAAGCGGCTCTGCCTCCTCACCCCAATATATGCCGGTGGATGTGTAACCCCAATCACAATCTCTACACAATTTGGCATAATAGTTTTCCACATAAATCACGACTTGGAATCATAACATGTCGATACACAATCCATAGTTTGGAACACATCCTCAATTTATAATACAATATGATAAGAGCATTTGAAACACGAATTGAACATATATCTTTGTCACAAACCTTATTCGGAATACTCAACTTGTAAAAAATATCTTGGAACTTAAAAAGATATTGGGATTCCAATTCTTAAAGAAGAGTTTAGACAACATACCTCAATTATGCTTCCTTAAACTCTAAAATGTTTCGAAATTCTTAGCAACTTCAATCTATTTTAGAAATATAACAAGTTGAACCAAAATTAAGAAGATGATTATGGTTCTAGATCATTTGAGCATTTTATCAAACATTAGGTATGCATTAAAGTTTCAAGGTCCTTTTATAGAGGTTTCCATCATCCCACAACCCCCTTCTTTACCATTTTTAGCTCACAATCTTTCTACACCATTTGATAACACATGCATGCAAAACAAACAACTCCCATACCCAAGAATTGTCTTGCTAATTACCCATTCTTAGATAAATTTCGAAATTAAGGGCTAGGGTGTAAAATCTTACCTTCAGGATGAAGACTAGTGAGTTTTCCTTGTTAATCTTCAAAAATTTGAGCAAGAATTGAAGGACAAGTTGTTGAAGATCACTCTCCCTTTTTAGGGCTCTCTCTCACCCTCAAAATATCAGATTTTAGCTCAAAAATAGTACAAAACGTCTATTTAACAAAGTAGGGTCGGGTTATAAAAATCCAAAAATGAAGCTCCAAAACGGGGTATGCGGTCGCACATGCGACCGTAGAATGGATATGCGGTCCGCATATCGGCCACACAATTTGGTGCCAAAAACTAGGAAAAATTCTGCTTGGGGGTCAGTGGTAGTTATGCGACCCGCAGACCTGTTCTGCGGTCACATAATGCACCACAGAACTGGTTTGCATTCGCATAATGAACCACATATTTTCGCCCAAACTGCCCCGCCCCTACTTCATTCTGCGACCATTATGCAGTCCGCAGAGTGATTCTGCGGCCGCATAGTGGGCCGTAGAAATGCATTTTTCTGCCCAAAGGTTTCCTTCACTTTTCAGTGCATTGTTCAACCCAAAATGTCCGAGCCGTGGCGAGCTTGCGAGCCATGAAGAATTTCTATAATCCTCAAACACGTAAGCCTAGTCCCCCACCATGAAACCTTACTTTCCTTTGCAAAAAAAATATTACGGGGCCTTACATTCTCGCCCATTTAGGATCATTCGTCATTGAATGAGGGTCAAATTCCGTCATTAGCCTTCAATGTGGCCCGATTGTTAATTCACACACCAGTTGTTTCAAAATTTGGCTAACTCTTTAAATTTCCCAAAATTTCGCCAGAGTCTCTCCCCTGTAACTGGGCCTATCCATCTGTCAGAGAATCCCAAAAACACATCCTAATAACATAGACATAACCTAACGACTTAACATAACACAAAACAACACTAACTGTGGCCTCACAAGCAATATATTACCAGAAAGGAACACCCTTAACGACAATTTGTACAAATGATACATAATTCATAGAAGGTAACCCTTCGAATTTTCATAGAACACAACTTTATAAATACATGGCTATTCAAACAAATAAGGGTAATTTTTTTTATTTCTTCCTCGGCCTCCCAAGTAGCCTCTTCAACCTGTTGGTTTCGCCATAGCACTTTCACGGAGGCTATGAAACACCGGGTGCACTAATGACATCGGGTGCACTAATGACATCTCAGGTGGTAGCTCAAGCTTGTACGCCACCTCACCGATCCTCTGAATGATTCTGTACGGTCCGACATACCTTGGACTCAATTTCCTTTTCTTATCAAATCGCATTACACCCTTCATGGGGGGAACTTCAAGAATACCCAATCATCTTCTTTGAACTCCAAATCCATATGACGAACATCCGAATAGGACTTCTGACGGCTCTGAGCAGTCTTCAACCGCTCCTTAATGATCTTAACTTTTTCCATAGCCTGATCCATGGGGTCTGGCCCTATCAACTCTGCTTCCCCAATTTCAAACCACCCAATGGGAGATCTATATCTCCTACCATATCAAGCCTTGAACGGTGTCATATGAACACTAGCATGATAACTATTGTTGTAGGCAAATTTTATGACTGGCAAATGATGATCCCAACTACCTTTGAAGTCTAGAACACAAGCGCGCAACATATCATCAAGCGTCTGAATAGTTTGCTCTGCCTGACCGTCAGTCTGCGGGTGAAAGGCTATACTAAGATTCACCTGAGTACCCAACCCTTGCTGAAATTTCTTCCAAAATTTAGCAGTTAATTGTGCTCCCCGATCAGAAATGATGGAAATTGGAGTGCGATGCAACCTGACTATTTCTTTGATATAACTGAGCATACTGTTTCGCTGTGTCGGTAGCCTTAACCGGCAAAAAGTGTGCTGATTTCGCGAATCAATCCACAATCACCCAAATTGAGTCAAACTTGCGCGGAGTGCGCGGTAGTCCTACCACAAAATCATATTAATCATTTCCCACTTTCACATTGGAATTTCTATGTTCTGTGCCAACCCATCGGCCGTTGGTGTTCGACATTTACTTGCTGACAATTCGGACATCTTGCTATAAAGTCCGCCACATTCCTCTTCATGTAATTTCACCAATAGACTTTCTTGATATCATGATACATTTTTGTAGAGCCTGGGTGCACGGAATACCTAGAAGTGTGAGCCCCGGTCATGATTCTTTCCCAGAGACCATCCGCATTTGGAACACATAACTGCCCTTGGTACCTTTGCGTACCATCATCCAAGCTGAGAGAAAAAGCCATAGTCTTATGTTTATAAATCCCCTCTTTAATTGCACCAAAAATGGATCGTTGTATTGTTTCTCTTTGACTTTCACAACAAGCGATGATTCAGCCCTATTTTGCACAATTACCCCTTCTTCACTAGAGTTCGCAAGATGAACTCCCAAACTAACCAATCAGTGAATTTCCTTGGCCAATGGCCTTTAATATGCCTCAAAGTGCTCCAAACTACCCATATATTATTGGCTAAGAGCATCCGCCACAACATTGGTCTTTCCCGGATGATACAGGATATCAATGCAATCTTTGAGTAACTCAAGCCATCTTCTCTGCCTCAGATTCAGCTCCTTCTATTTGAAAATATATTGAAGGCTCTTATGGTTCGTAAATATATACACATGGACCCCATAAAGGTAATGACGCCAACTTTTCAATGCAAATACCACCGCCGCAAGTTCTAAGTCATGTGTTGGATAGTTATTTTCATGATTCTTGAGTTGCCTAGAAGCATAAGCTATCACCTTGCCATGTTGCATTAATGTACACCCAAGTCCGATTCTTGAAGCATCACATCATACTACAAACCAATTTGTACCATCTGGTAGAGTCAACACTGGTGTCATAGTCAATCTCGATTTCAACTCCTGGAAGCTCCATTCACAAGCATCTGACCATTGGAACTTAATTGCCTTCTGTGTCAATTTAGTCAACGGAGAGGCAAGGTTTGAGAACCCTTCCACAAACTTGCTGTAATACCCTGCTAAGCCTAAGAAATTGCGGATCTCTGTTGGGGTTGTAGTCCTTGGCCAATTCTTCACAGCTGAAATTTTCTGAGGATCAACCTTAATTCCTTCACTAGAGACGACATGACCCAAGGATGTGACAGATTCAAGCCAAAATTCACACTTTAAAAACTTTGCATATAGCTTGTGCTGATATAGGGTTTGCAGAACTACCTTGAGATGATCAGCATGGTCCTCTCGATTGCGTGAATATACAAGGATATCGTCAATAAACACTATCACAAAAAAATCGAGGAACGACTTGAAAACTCGGTTCATAAGATCCATGAAAGCTGCTGGGGCATTTGTTAGCCCAAAAGACATCACCAAAAATTCAAAGTGCCCATATCGGGTTCTGAAAGCTGTTTTCGAAACATCCTGCTCCCTGATCTTCAATTGGTCATATCCGGATCTTAAATTGATATTGGAGAAGTACCTAGCACCCTACAATTGGTCAAACAAGTCATCTATCCTTGGCAGTGGGTACTTATTCTTGATTGTGACCTTGTTAAGCTGCCGATAGTCAATACACATTCTCAGTGACCAATCTTTCTTTCTCACAAAAAGGACCGGTGCGCCCCAAGGCGACACACTCGGCCGGATGAAACCCTTTTCTAACAAATCTTTCAATTATTCCTTTAGCTCCTTCAATTCTGCCGGTGCCATTCTGTAGGATGGAATAGATATAGGATGCGTGTCTGGCATCACATCATTCCCAAAATCAATCTCCCTGTCTGGTGGGATCCCAGGGAGTTCATCCGGAAAGACTCCCGAAAATTCATTCACAATAGGCACAGACTCAAATGTAGGTGCCTCAGCATCGGTGTCCGTAACTCGGACCAAATGGTAAATACACCCCTTGTTGATCATTTTCGTGGCCTTAAGGTAAGAAATAAGCCTACCCTTCAGCACTACATCATCACCCTTCCACTCAATAACTGGCTCATTTAGAAATTCGAACCTAACAGTCCTGGTACGACAATCAAGCTTGGGAAAATAAGAATAAAGCCAATTCATCCCCATTATCACATCAAAATCGACCATTCTTAATTCAATAAGATCAGCCACGGTGTCCCGACCACGCAACGTGACAACACAATCCCTATAAACTCGCGCGGCCAAAATAGATTCACCAACCGGAGTAGATACAGAGAATGACTCATGAAGTTGTTCCGGTTCTATCCCAAATTCTATAGCAACATAAGGAGTGACATATGACAAAGTGGAACCAGGATCAATAAGAGCATATACATCATGGTATTGGACAAACAATATACCTGTGACAATATCTGGAGAAGCCTCTGTATCCCGACGCCTCCGCATAGCATAAAATCTGTTGGGTCCTACCGAATTTTATGCACCACCCCTAGCTGCACCACGCCCTGTGGGTGGTGGGGTGCCTCGAGCTGTAGGTGCTGTGGATGTAGTAGCTTCAGAATTAGTTAGCCGCATCGCACCTCTGCCCATATTTCGGTGGGATGAGCGACAATCCCTCTGAATGTTACCCTTCACACCGCACCCATAACATATAGGTTGGTCCATGAAGCAGGCCCCAAAGTGCATCCTCCCACACTTAGGGCATGAGAGCCTCCGCTGCTGAAACTTTCTGTCGGGCCGACCCTGCTGGTGGGGTTCCTTATTGCCTTGACTGGGTCCAGATGACTGTGCACTCATCGAAGACTGCGAATGATTGAGATGGTCCTGATGACCTTCCCCTGAATGTCAACCTACCACCACCACCACCGGAAGAATCACCAAAGTTGCCCGCGGACCGGGCCTTGCTGCTACTCTGACGCTCCATTTTATTCTTCAATTTCTGGGTCTCTGTAGCTTGAGAAAATGCCACCATCTTACCAAAGTTCATATCAGAATTCAAGGCAATTGTAGAGGCCTCATTAATAACCAAGGGGCTAAGGCCCTATAAAAAACGGCACACTCTAGTCACCATAGTGGGCAACATGTGAATAACATACTTGGACAGGCGCGCAAACTCCATATGATACTCCCACACATTCATACTTCCCTGCTTTAGGCTTTCAAACTCAGCGGCACGAGCTGCCTTAGTTTCGACAGGCAAGAAATGATCCATAAAGGCATCTGTGAACTCACCCCACCTTGCCGGAGGGCTTCCCTCCTCACGGGATTCCTCCCACAATTCTAACCAAGAATAGGCCACCCCTTTCAGGCGGTAGGAAGCCAACTCCACTCCCTCCATCTCTGTAGTATGCATAACCGGAGAGTCTTGTACATCTCATCAATAAAGTCTTGGGGGTCCTCCTCGGGATCAGTACTCGCAAACACTGGAGGATCTAACTGAAGAAACTTATTCACCCTGGAACTAGCAGATTCCCCTGGCTGACTGGAAGAAGTAGGCCCAACACTCGATCTCTGGGCCTGAGAAGCCACTATCTGTGCCAACATCTGTATGGTTCCCCTAAGATCAACATCAGAAACACCAAAATCAGAAGCTGGAGCCGGGGGTGGAACTAGAATATTGGTTGGAGGAACCATTGCACCTTCAGTAGGCGTAGGGATAGGTGCGGTCTGATCAGCTGTGGTAGAATCAGGCAATGTAGTAACTGGGGGAATATCCTCACCCCTCGGGTGCTCACCTGCATCATCAAATATAGGATCAACTGCCTCTCCCGGGGTGACATTGGCTCTTTGGCCAGTTCTTGCCTTCTCTTTAGGTATCATGTACTGAAAATTAGAGCAACGCATGAGTTAAAGGAGGAACAATCTTACAATCAGCTTTATCGCACGATCGAGAACATGATAGAAGGGTGTTATTCCCAAATGCCCAAGTATCATCCTAATTATAGATGTGGTAGACAACACACTGATAAGAAGGAATCTACTAGACAGGGCTCCGAGACATCCTAGGATACTTTAAAACCTTAGGCTCTCATACTAAGTTTGTCACGCCCCAAAAATCGGGGAGATCGACCGGCGCTCAACCAAGTGAACCCGGCTGAGCAAGCCTGTTAGATTTCCTTCTACCCAAACTCATCCATGAATAAGGATAATACATATTTTCGTTAATTAGACAATAAGGTGATCATGTCTACAATACCAATTCATTACCATTAGTTAATCCATTAATAAGTCTCAAAACACACACACACACACACCTTCATGTTCAAAGTGGAACAAGTGATTTAATCACAACACAACTTGTTTAACATTGCTACCACCTATACACAACTTATACTTAGTCTACAGAGCCTCTAAAAATACCAAAGAGTACAATGATAGTGCCGTCAATAAGGTTTCGGCTATACCTCAAAACACGATAACACATACGAAACAAAAGATGCACAACCCTGGAATGAGATGGGGCTCTCCAAGTTAGCTGGGAAGAATGAGCATTGCTATCACTAGTCAGTATCCTCCGCTGTAAAATCACCTGCATCCATTAAAGATGTAGCGCCCCCGGTAAAAAGGACGTTAGTACATGTCAAATAGTACTAGTAAGAAAACCAAACACCAATTTAAGAACTCGAAAATACAATATGAATATGATGAACTAGGGCGACAATAGAATATCATAGATAGCCATTTAAACCAAAGCAAGCTCATTAAGAGCTGTCATTAACATTTATAGAATTGAAAGTGAGATCCTCTGTAATTATTTTCACACAAAGTGGCCCTGCCGCCTCAACCTAATGTATGCAGGTGGAGGTATAAGCACAATACCAAAACTATGCTCAAGCGGCCCTGCCGCCTCACCCCAATATATACGGGTGGATGTATAACCATAGTACCAAAACCCTATACAAAGTGGCTATGTCGCCTCACCTCAATACGTGCGGGTGGAAATGTATCCACGATACCAATACCCACACAAAGAGGCCATGTCGCCTCACCCCAATATGTATATGTGGGTGGTGGTGTAACAATAATACCAAAATCATACACAAAGTGACTCTGCCGCCTCACCCAATATATGCGGGTGGAGGTGTAACTCCAATCACAATCTCTACATAATTTGGCATAATAGTTTTCCACATAAATCACGACTTGGAATCATAACATGTAGATACACAATCCATAGTTTGGAACACATCCTCAATTTATAATACAATATGATAAGAGCATTTGAAACATGAATTGAACATATATCTTTGTCACAAAACTTATTCGGAATACTCAACTTGTAATAAATATCTTAGAACTTATAAGGATATAGGGGGTTCCAATTCTTAAAGAAGAGTTTAGTCAACATACCTCAATTGAACTTCCTTAAACTCTAAAATGTTCCGAAATTCTTAGCAACTTCAATCTATTTTAGAAATATAACAAGTTAAACCAAAATTAGGAAGATGATCATGGTTCTAGCTTATTTGAGCATTTTATCAAACACTAGGTGTGCCGTAAGGTTTCAAGGTCCTTTTATGGAGGTTTCCATCACCCCACATCCCCCTCTTTACCATGTTTTGCTCACAATCTTCCTACATCCTTTGATAACACATGCATGCAAAATAAACAACTCCCATACCCAAGAATTGTCTTGCTAATTACCCATTCTTAGATAAATTTCGAAATTAAGGGCTAGGGTGTAAAATCTTACCTCTAGGATGAAGACCTAGTGAGTTTTCTTTCTTAATCTTCAAAGATTTAAGCAAGAATTGAAAGACAAGTTGTTGAAGATCACTCTCCCACTCTAGAGCTCTCTCTCACCTCAAAATATAAGATTTTAGCTCAAAAATGGTACAAATCGTCTATTTAACGAAGTAGGGTCGGGCTATAAGAAACCAAAAATGAAACTCCGGAACAGGGTATGTGGTCGCATATGCGACTGCAGAATGGATATGCGGTCCGCATATCGGCCGTACAATTTGGTGCCAAAAATTGGAAAAATATCTGCCTGGGTCTGCGGTAGTTATGCGGCCCGCAGACCTGTTCTGCGGTCACATAATGTACCATAGACTTTTGCCCAAACTTCCCCGCCCCTGCTTAATTTTGCGACCATTATGCACTCCGCAGAGGGATTCTGCGGCCGCATAGTGGGCTGCAGAAATGCATTTTTCTGCCCAAAATTTTCCTTTACTTTATAGTGCATTGTTCAATCCAAAAAGTCCGAGCCGCGGCGAGCTTGCGAGCTGTGAAGAATTTCTATAATCCTCAAACACGTAAGCCTAGTCCGGCACCATGAAACCTTACTTTCCTTTGCAAAAATAATATTACGTGGCCTTACAATGCCTTTCGCGATCGCAAGCCTTTGCTCCGCAATAGAAAAGCACAAAAGCCACCGCCTAAAAATCTCTTCTCTATGATCATAACTGGACCCATGCGATCGCAAAATCCAACAAAGCCCCCACCCACGCAAACGAGAAGGCAAATCCTCCATCCTGACTCTTCCTCTCAGTGAACGCGTGCTACCCTACCCGAATGTGATGAACAACCTTCCCCTGCCCAGAAGTCATTTTCCATGATCGTGAGACTCATCTCGGCAACTGTGAAGCACAAAACCTTGCTAGCCAAACTTCCTTATCCACAATCGCGAGACTCAGCTCTGCGATGTCAAAGTACTACTTTGCACCAGAAATCCAGCGGTGCAAAACTCAACAAAAAATGCTCCGCAACCACCCCAAATTACACCTGAGTTCCCCAGGACCACTCCCAATCATTACAGCAAGCCCATATACTTCCTACAAATTGTCCCATGGCTCGAAACATAAAAAATAATAACAAAATCAAGAATCAAAGATCAAATCCATCTCTTAATTATCAAACATTGTAACTTTGCCGAATGCGTACGAATCACACTTAGACATTTCGAATTACAACCAAACTTTGCACACAAGTTCTCATGAACCATTTTATCTATGGTCCCAAAACCACAATCAAATTTCATAGCCCAAAAGTCAACCACCGGTCAAACTTATCAATTCTTCTATTCTTCAAATTTCCAGCTTTCCGCAAATAGAGTCAAAACCTTCTAGAGACATCCAAAACCAAATTCGAACATACCCCCATGTCCAAAATCACCATATAAACCAATTGAAACCATTAAATCCCGATTCTGAGATCGTTTACTCAAAAGTCAGACCTTGGTATACTCTTGCAACTTAAGCTTCCAAAGATGGAACTAAGTTTTCCAATTCAGTCCCAAGCCTTCCCGAAATTAATCCAACCATCCTCGCAAGTCAAAAAATATCAAAAGAAACTACGGGAATCATCAAATAGGGGAACATGTCTCTAATACCCAAAACAACCGGTTGAGTCATTGCACAATACCTCATAACACAAATTCATATACCTGACACTGGCCAAGTGTCCAAATCGAGCACCAACTAGGGTGTCTGCGGTCACAGAGCACAAAGGACCATGGGTAATTACCTAACTCCGGAGGTAAGGATCCAAATACAAGTGGTGTTGCGGCGTGCAACCCGATCCAATCATAATATCATTTTGGCATGCAACTCGATCCAATTGCAATACCATCACTAATCAATAACCAATATCCGCTCACAATGTCCTTGGTGCCAATATCCTCAACTTTCCTAAATATCCAACTCTCCAATTCATGCATACACATATAAAATGATATAATAAAGGCCCATCCGAACATAATATTAAAATGCGAGTGAATATTTACCTGAATAAGAGATGACTATATCTAATCATGTATTTCAACTTTTCATAATAGTTTAATATGCTTATTTAATATTCGTAAGTCTGACCATGATATTAACAAGAGCAAAGTAAGACAATAGCCATTGAATCATAAATTAAGTAAGGCATTTGTATGACTATGACTAAAGTAGGAAGATCAACACGATGAAGGAAGTCTGTCATGTCCAAATTAACAAGTCATAACCCTAGCATAGTCTCAAATCTTGATTATGATTCATCACATAGTCATGGAATAAATGAAATATAGACAAGCAATTCACATAGTCCAAATAAGACATTTCACATGCCTAAGTCTATCCGGCTAACGTCATAACATAGCTACGCATATACGCTTATTACCTCGCATATACGTTGAACCTAAATCAAGCAAAAAGTAGCAAATAAATAACCTATGGGGAGAATTCCCTCTTACACAGAGAGACAAGAGACTTACCTCTTCCCAAGAATACCTTCAACCTTCCATAACTGTTTTCCCTTTCAAATCCACCTCCAAATGACTCGGATCTAGTAAAATATTACTTAACTGAGTCAATACAAACCGTAAGAATTGATTTCATATAAAAATATTTGATCTTTAACGCAAATCAAGAAGTCGCCTCGGGCTCTGAGCTCAAAATCCAAAATTGATCATAGATATAGGTCACCTATAACCCCACGATTCAAAATATATAATTAGATTCCAAATCCGAATCTAAATCGACCCTCAAGTCCCCAAAATTCACTCTGTTAAGTTGTAGATAAAAATCCTAAATTTCTCTTTAGAATACCATATTTTTGATGTAGAAGTCCATGGAAATTCAATATATATGATCAAATCTAGGTATAAATCATTTACCCTCAAAGTAGTAATGAAATCCCTCTTAAATTTCTTTTCTCATCTCATGCTCCCCAAATCAAAAATAGTGAAATGAGCCTCTTCCTGAATATTTGGACATAAACTACCCCTAGTCGAAAATCCTTCATCGCGTTCATGACCTTCAGCCCTTCGCGGACGTAATGTACAAATATCCATAGACACCCCAAACCTTTTTTACGAACGCGACATATCCCTTTCGAATGCGCAACACACTGGTCAACAACCTTCATGAACGCGATGCACCTACTGCGACCGCGATGACCAAACCTATGGACCACCAAGCACCCTACATGAATGCAGTGCACCTCCCGCTATCGCGAAGCACAAATGCTCCCAGCTCCAAAGCCCTTTATGCGATCACTAAGCATACCAAAGACACCAGAAAGCTAGCAGCTGAAATCAACCCCAGAATGGTCCGAAACTACCCCGAAACTCACCCGAGGTCCCCAGGGCTTTCGTCCAATTATACAAACAAGTCCGAATACTTTATACAAACTTATTCAAAGACCCGAAACACCACAAATAACATCAAAACCAAGAATCAAAGATCAAAATCCATTCATTAACTTCCAAACTTTCCAACTTCGCCAAAAGCGTCCGAATCACACTTAGATATTATGGATTATAACCAAACATTACACACAAGTTTATATCAATGATTAGGACCTATCCAAGGTCTCAAAACTACAATAGGAGTCCGATAACACCGAATTGAACTTCCGGTCAAACCTATGAACTCTTAAATTCTTTAAATTACCATCTTTCAATAAATAGAGCCATATCCTTCTAGGAATCTCCAAATATAAGTCCAAACATACACTGAAGTCCAAAATTTCCATATTAACCTATTAGAACAGTCAAATCACCAATCCAAGGTCGTCTACTGGAAAGTCAAACCTTGATAAATTCTTTCAACTTAAAGCTTGCAAATAGAGAATTACCCTTCCAAACCACTCCCAAACCTCTCGAAAATGACAACCAATCATACTTGCAAGTCATAATGCATTATATGAAGCTACTCAAGGTCTTAAATCACAAAACGAAATTCAAAAGTTCAAAACGGCCGGTTGGGTCGTTGTAGAGAGTTCACTGCTATCATATTTGAGGTGCAGGTTCGAACTCCATGTCATGACCCAAAATCCCACCAAAGGACGTGATATAACCTAACCCGCTCTCTAAGAAAGCCAACATACAACAACAACCATAAAAATCTATTTATTAAGCCATTAACTGCTAACGCAATATAATTAACAAAGAAAAATAAATTTCAAATCAATAACATGAGTACATGAACCAAGACAAGGTCTAAACACGACCACAACTATCTAATCAACTGCCCCAAACCCGGAGTCAGTGCATCACGAGCATATACTAAGAGTAACTAGAGTCAACTGAATAAATACTTATTTCTAGAAAAGAAATACTTGAACAAAAAATAGATAAGTAGGGAAGGGGACTGCATGTGCTGCGAATCGAACCGAGTACAATAGCTCACCATAAGTCTCCAATATGGTGCTCCTACTCAACTCAATGATACCGCTAATAACAGTCTTAACACCTACACAAAAATATACAGAAGTGTAGTATGAGTACAAAACCATGGTACATAGTAAGTATCAAGTCTAGCCTCAAAGAAGTAGTGGCGAGTGGTCGATATCGATACTCAATATCCATCAAATAATCAGGTAAAGCATAAATAAGATATGGAAATAAGCATGTTATCATCAAATAAATACGACAACTCAAAGAAACACAAGTCACACAAAATTTAGGCATGCTTAACAGATAAGGAGAGCAATAAAGATATCAACACCTCAATCCTCATACCAAGAAATAATCCACGTCAACAATATTCATATCAAAACACTTCATGAGGCAAGAATTTGTATATATGCATACTCAATATCCAACATCTATATATGTACAGCCAATGCTTGAGTCCAAACTATCAATGCACGCTCCTAACCCAATATCAATATATGTAAGAGCCAATGCATGAGTCTAAATTTCCAATGCACACTCCTGATCTAATATTAACAACTCACAACACAAACCCATGTGCCTGACACATGCCGCGTGTCCAACAAGCACCATAAGAATTACAGGTGCCTACACTCACAAGGCCCAAGGTAATATGGGTAATCACCTGACTCTGGAGGGACATATCCATACCAAAGAGTTGATTATCATATATTTAATTACCATCAATCAACCGTTACAGTGCACAAACCTTTCCAAATCATAATATCATTAATCAATCATTGCGGTGTACAACCTGTTCCAATCATAATATCATCAATCAAATAATCAATACCAATATCCGCTAAAGTGCCCGTACTTCCAAAATCCTCAACTTTCCTCAATAACCACTTTTCTACTCATGCATATATGTGAGAACAATATAATAAAAGGGCACAAGACATGATAATGAGAATATACAAAAAAGCTCTAATGGCTAAGTGATGGCTATGGCAAATCATGTAACTTATTTTATCACAATGACTCAATAAGCTATTTAGCATGTTTCCAGCTTAATCATATTATTATCATAAGCTAATTAGGCCACATAAACCATCAAAATCATGGAGCAAATAAGGCAAGTTTATGACTATGAATTTATAATAAAGCCCGACATGGCAAAGTAACCATTATGTCAAATCAACAAGTCATAACCCTAGGCATGCTCCTAAAACATTCACATAAATTGTCATGTAGTCGTAGAATCTATTGAACATGAATAACGACTTCACATAATTCAATAAGGCATAATTGAAGTCAATAAATACCAGATATGGTCCAAAACCTAGGTACGCATATATGCTTTTCACCTCGCTTATACGTAGCTCCTAAATCATGAATCAAGTAGTAATTATATCACCTATGGGGATAATTCCCTTTTACAAGGATAGATAAGAGACTTACCTCCACTCGCCAAGCTAAAAATCAAGCAACAATCGCCTACCATCCAAATTCAACTCCTAAAGACCCGAATATAGTCCAAATCAACTCAATAACATCAAATAAAGCCATCGGAAATAACCCAAACAATAAAGCTTCTATATTTATACAAATACACAAAGTCAACTAAAAGGTCAACCCGAGCTTT
Source organism: Nicotiana tomentosiformis (assembly GCF_000390325.3). Taxonomy (NCBI): domain Eukaryota; kingdom Viridiplantae; phylum Streptophyta; class Magnoliopsida; order Solanales; family Solanaceae; genus Nicotiana; species Nicotiana tomentosiformis. The sequence continues at coordinate 51,183,078 of NC_090820.1, forward strand.
CACCCTAGAGCCTGACAAAATATAAATCCCGAACACCCATTCCAATACGAGTCCAAATATACAAGTTTCATCGAAAATCGACTCCAAATTAGGGTTCAAACCTCAATTATTCACTTTCCAAAGGTTTTGCCAAAAACCGTGAAATTTCACTTTAAAGTCCAAGCTTTTAGGCGTCGAAATGCATGGAAAATCATGATATAAAGTCAAATCCAAGTGAAAATTGTTTACCTCCTATATAGTAGTGAAATTTCCCTTCAACATCTCCTCTTCTCGAAGTCTAGAGCTCAAAATATGAAATAATGGGCAAAGTTTTGAAATTGGCAACTTAAATGCATTGCCCAGCTGTACCCTACACGATCGCGAAGGTCAATTTGCCTCCATCCCAACTATGCTTCACAAATTTGATGCCTCCTATGCAAACGCGAAGGCAAAAACTCCGCCTGACCACAAAGCTCTTCAAACGCAACCTCATCATCGCGAACGTGATGAAAAAATCACCAGGGACCCCAAAACCTTCTACACGTATGCGACACACTAATTGCAAACGTGAAGAGCATCAGAACACCAGAAGATCATCTATGCCAAACTCAACCAGAATGGTCCAAAACTACCGAAACTCACCCGAGACCCACGAGATCCAGTCCAATCATACCAACAAGTTCAAATACCTTATACAAAACTTATCGAAAGGCTCAAACCAAAATAATTAACATCAAAACCAAGAATCGTCAATCAAGATCAATCTCTTAAGTTCATAAACTTCCAACTTCCAACCAAACGTCTGATTCTAACAAACCAACAGAGAATGCTACCAAATCTTGCACACAAGTCCCAAATGACATAACGAACCTATTCCAAGTCCCGAAATAACAATTCAAACATGATAGCCTCAAAGTCAACTCCTCGTCAACCCTATGAACTTTCCAAACCTTTAAATTTTCAACTTTTGACAAATAGGGCAAAATTATTCTAGGAACCTCCAAATCCAATTCTGAAAACACGCCCAAGTCTAAAATTATCATACGAACCTATTGAAACTCTCAAATATTGATTTTAAGGTCATTTACTCATAAATAAAATCTTGTCAACTCTTCCAACTAAAGGCTTCCAAATAGAGAATTTCTCTTCTAAATCAACTCCGAACCTCTCGAAATTCAAACACAATCGTAGACACAAGTCATAATGCACCAAGTAAAGCTACAAATTCTCAAACCACCAAACAAAAATGCAAATGCTAAAGCTCAAAATGACCGGTCTGGTCATTACATTCTCCCCCACTTAACATACGTTCGTCCTCGAACGTGCCAAATTTTTTCCAAAACTTCCAAATCACTGTATAGCTCATCATACACATACTCCTAGGTGATCTCATGTCACCTCAAATCGTATAAGTCCTTTACAATATCCAGACTGAAGATTCTTCCTGCAACCTTAACTTACAATCGTAGAACCAAGTTCCAACATTTGGAGCTCCATATACAATCTGATTATGTTATTGTAACGACCCGATCAGTTATTTTAAGAATTTGCACTTCGCTCGGTAGTTTGAGGGCATACGTAGCTTCGTATGAGGTATATGGCTTGTGTGTGTTGTTGGTTTTGGTTTTCGGGTGATTCGAGTTTAGTTTGGAAGAATAAATTTCATATTTGAAGCTTTAAGTTGGAAGAGTTGACCATGTTTGACTTTTGGGTATTTGACCTCGTTTCAGAGTTTTCATGGTTCTGTTAGGTCTGAATGGTGATTTTAGACTTGCGCTTATTGTATTTGGATATTTCTATAAGGTTTCAGCACTATTTATCTAAAGTTGGCAATTTGAAGGTTTGGAATATTCATAAGTTTGATCGGGAGTTGACTTTGATGATATCGGGTTAGGATTATGGTTTCGGAAATTGGAATAACTTTGTTATGTCATTTGGGACTTGTGTGCAAAATTTGAGTTCATTCCGAGTTGGTTTGATATGGTTCGACACGGGTTTTGGAAGTTGAAAGTTCAAAAGTTTATTAAGTTTGATTTAAGGTTCGATTCATGATTTTGATGTTGTTATGTGTGATTTGAGGCCTCAAGTAGGTCCGTATTATGTTATGGGACTTGTTGGTATGTTCGAAAGGGTTCCGAGGGGATCAGGCGTGTTTCAGATAGATTTCGGACCATTTTTCTTCATATTTTCATTGCTAGTTTCTGCTGGTACCTCAATTGTTCTTCATGATTGCGAAGATGAAGACGTGATCACGTAAAGTAAAGTTTGGAGCTGGGAGCTGGTGATTTCTTTTCCGCATTCGCATGGGTCAGTCTGCGGTCGCGGAGAGTTGGCATCTATGGGCATCGCATTAGCACGAGGAGGCTTGCGAATGTGTAGAGTATTTCAGGACAGTTTATTTGTTTTCTTCGCGATCGTGATGGTATTACCGTGATCGCAATTCATAAATTCATCCAGTGATTATAAGTACTCTATCTTTGGATGTTTCAGACATTTTAGCATATTTTGCGCTATGGAGCTCGGATTGAGGCGATTTTGTAGGATATGTTTCACCACATGGAATGGGGTAAGTGTTTTCTTCTCGGTAATGATTTTATTCTATGATCCCATCTTCATTTTTGGGTTTTGATTGATGATTTCAAAAGTGAAATTGGGAGGGTGGGTATTGTCTAAACTTTCGTAAAGTGAATTTTCGAGTTTTGAATACCGATTCGCAGTCGGATTTGAGTGAAATTATTATGGTCGAACTCGTAATTGAATGGGTTGTCGGATTTTGTGAGTTTTGTTGGATTCCGAGGTGCAGGCCCGGGTTTAAGTTTTTGGTTGGATTTGGCCTTTTGATTAAAGATTCAACCTTTATCGATTGTGTTTGTTTCCTTTGGCATTATTTGATGTTTTTGAGTTGTGTTTGGATAGTTTCATGCCATTCAGAGGTCGGTACGCGCGGGATGGCACTTCTAGAGTATTGTTTGCCTTGCTCGGTATTGGATTCAGCTTGTTTGAGGTAAGAAACTTATCTAAACATGGATTTGAGGGTATTTAATTCAGGGAACTATGTTAAAAGAGATGTATTGAGGTGACACACATGCTAGGTGACGAGCGTGTGGGCGTGCACCTAAGAAACCATGATTCTAGTTGGTTATTAGACTGTGCCCAAACTTGTTTTGTTGTTATATCTTGTTATCTCCATGTTCTCCCTACCTGTTTGATTATATGAGTTGTGAATTCTATTAGAAATCATGGTTAGGCTATTTGCTTTTTCTGTTGGGATCCACTGAGGTCATCTCTGCTGTTGAATTATTTGCTTTAATTGCAATTACATACTCAGTCATATTCATTCATTTGCATATCATATCTCAGTCTCTATTATCACTTGTTGTCACACCATGTTATCATTATTTGGGTTGATTGTCACGCGATTTGTGAGCCCGAGAGACTAGAGAGATTGATTATTGACTTAGGGCCTGAGAGCCGTATTGTGAGAGATATTGTGGATCGGGCTGCACGCCACAACAGGCTATTTGGGCTATATATATATATATATATATTATTTTTATATGGATTAGGCTGTACACTGCAGCAGGCCTTATAGGCTTTATTATTATTTATGGGATCGGGCTGAACGCCGCAACATGCTATGTGGGCTTTATATTAGTGCTTTGGCAAGATGTGCCCCCTCTGAAGTCTTACATACCATCAGTGAGCGCAGGTACCGAGTGCCGAGTGATTGAGGGTACCAAGTGATTGAGTGTACCGAGTGATTGAGGGTGACACAATGAGATTGAGTGATCTGAGAGTATGAGTACATGAGTTTATCACTGTGATGCATTACATTTGACATATATACTTGGCTTGCAGGCGTAGAGATGCACTTCGTCATACTAAATGGTATTGTGACATTCATGATTTCATATGCACATTGACATATAGGCATAGAGATGTACTTCCCTCATGCTATATGAGAATGAAGTATCTTATCTCATGTTGAAAGTTTTTTGGAAAAAACACAGTCCTCTCATATACTCATATTTTGGTGATTTCAGTGAAAGATTTGGGTTTAACTCTTATATTGAAAAACATGCCTATTTTCCGTAACTGTGAACGAGCTGAGCATGATATCTTTGAGTTATTATGTGTACTGCTTTTATTATATTGTTACGAGTTGTTCTTGGCTATTGGTGTTCGACTCTGACCATTGTCCAAGCTCGTCACTTCTTTCAACCTAAGGTTAGGTTTGTTACTTATTGAGTACATGGGGTCGGTTGTACTCATACTATACTTATGCACCTTGCATGCAGATTTTGGAGTTGATGTTGCTATGTATGGCGGGAGCTGGCATTTGAGATGTACCTGCATTTCAGTTATAGTTTCCTCTTGTTCTTTGTAGCTTTAGATTTGTAAATCTATTTATGTATATTTCAAACAGATGATGTATTTATTTCATACCTGCTTTGTAAACTCTAAATCTTAGAAGCTCATGATTTGTACTACCAGTCCTTGGGAAGTTGTATATATGTTTAGTTATTTCATCATTTATTTTTCCCAATAAATCTCATTTGCATTGGATTGTTGTTAATCGGCTTACCTAGCGGTTTGAATTAGGTGCATCACGACTAGTTGGATTTTGTGTCATGACAAGTTGGTATCAGAGCCCTAGGTTCATAGTTCTATAAGTTATGAGCAAATGTCTAGTAGAGTCTTGCGGATCGGTATGATGACGTCCATACCTATCTTCGAGAGGCTACAATGCATCTAGGATAAACTTTTCGTCTTTCTTTCCTTATTATGTGACACTGATTCAGCTTAAAGCGTATCTTTTTTAATTCTTTCCACTCACTCGTATTCGTATGTGACCGCTCGGTATCAGACTTGCACCGACGGCTTATGGTCCCATGGATGAAGTGCGAGATATGTTTTCTGTATTTTTGTGATGGGCCAGTCTGGAGGACTTGAGGCTGGGTTTTGACCGCATCTTGGGCACGGTGATTTCACTTGTGTGAGTATGTTCTGTTGGACTTCTATGTCTGGTGGTGTCCCTATGAGTGGGACTGGTGGCTCGGTGAGTGGTTGGATGGCTATATGATGAGTAAGATCTGACTGCGGGATGTGTTCAGATGGTTTGAATTTGACGGGAAGAGTTTGCTTGAGATGTGAAAAGGACTATTGGATGCTCGATTTCTGTGGATATGCTATACAATATGGAGTTATGAGAGTTCTGAGGGAAACTTTCATGTTATTTCATTTGTAGAACAAAGTAGATTCTCATGTCTTGTTGATGAGTTTAGACTTAGGAAGATTAAGTGATTGCGTAGTAGTTGTGGCTGTGAAAGGGTATAGAGAGATGTCAGTTTGAGGCTAAGCAGGTGGGTTATCACCTACAGGGTAATCTACGGATGCGTGATCCTTATGTTGTTATGTGGAGGGTTTCTTTTCTGACTGTGAATTATATATGTTGTGATTTGAGTTTGGATTGGTTGAGAAAGTTGACATGACTATCACGAGGATGACTGCGAGCTTAGCAGATGATTTGAGGTACTTTATGGTTTGTGTTGCATGAGCTTGTGAAGAATTTAGTTGAATCTCATTACGGGATTATGGTAGTAATAGAGTAAGGGTATTGTGAGTAATCGGGTGTTTTATTCTATGGCTTTGAGCCAAGTGGGGGAGTCTACCATCGACAATTAGATTGCGTAGTTACATATTGTATTGGTTTCAGTCTGAAGCATACTAATGGATCGGTATGACTTGCAGATGTTGGTTTTGAGGATGACTTAAGCAAGGAAATTTTTGGATGCATGATGTATTACACCTTATGGATATATGAAAGTCTTGGGAGTGGTTTAGGATTTCTGTTCGTGATGGATGTAATGTACTAAGAAAAAGGGGATTCGTTCAGTTGCTTAGAGGTGTGAATTACTCATTTGGGCATTAGTGTGCTAATGGGGCACATGTCGTTCAGCTCATATTGGGGCGGTGAATTTGAGATTTGAATGGGGTGGATAACTCTCGAGAAGGTTCTACAAAGTTCAAGATTCATGTGTGGCATTTGGAGAATTTCCCCGGATTTGTATACGGGTAAGATCTAAGATTTGCATTGGATGGTGCCGGGACTTTCCGTATTTCTGTATCACTATGGATTCTACATTTTAGTATCAGAAAGGTAAAAGGAACAACTTTAAATTAACATAAGGTCTCTTTAGAGTGGGTGTCTCAGTTGTGGTACTTTTGGTGGTGCTTAAGAGGGAATACAATAGCTTATGGGACTTAGGCGGTGTAGTTTTATGCTAGGATCTCTTGTGGTGAAGTTTGGGTAAGTATCGTGGTGTTCTGGAAAGGAGAAGTATCAACTTGAAGGCAATTCAGAAGGAACTTGGAGAAATAAGACAGTTTGGTAGTAGGTTGGATCGACACGGTAATGGATATGATCGGTTTTTTAGGTACTTATGATGTGGTGAGTTTTACAGGTGTTTTGTGGCAATACTCTTTAGCTTTGGCGATCAGCGTGAGTTGGTTAAGTTAGAGAGGTTCAGTTCTAATGACTTGGTTATGTGCAAATGGGTTTCGAAGTGTTCTCGATGATTTCTGCCATAACTTGAGATGGGTATTATCTACATGTATGTGGGTATGTGGCGTGTAGTGATTTTATCCTAGATGGGATCAAGTGGAAGGTTTCTAAACTGATCAGGTATGTATTCTGTTTGTGACTCAGAGTTGAAAATGAGATTCTCATGCTTTTTCACATGATGGCATGATAGATGTGGTGCGTTCTGTGGGATTTAGATTTGCGTGTGCAAGGTCACGGTTCAGTTTTGAAGGGAAGATCATGAATTCTTAGACAACATGGACAATTTTAGATGATTAGATGAATTCTATTAATACTTGGTATTCCTTGAGAGGGGTGCACATTTCAGAAGGCGCACCGTGTTTTGACTTACGGACGCTTCATTGGCATTACGGTACTCGCCTGATTGATCAACTGCTGATATTCAGATTTTTGCTATGTGGCACAAAAACATTATAGAAGTATTTCTCATGGGGATTATTGTGTATGAGAGATGTGTTAGTCATTCGAGTGGTGGAGTTGGTATCGGCTACAGTGATTCATATGTTCTATGGATTTCGAGGCTGGGAGTTCTTAGAAGTAGATTGTTTCGGGGTTGCGGATTGTGAAGATGTGGCCAAAGTTAGCTATATGGTGCTACGTTCTATGGTTAGGTCATTGTAGACTTTTGGAGAGCCATTTATCCATTTGGGGATGACCGGAGTTGATTTGGGGCCCCCATTGTTAGGCCAAATAAGGATGCGTATTCTACACTGGGCCGAATTTGTTGACTCAAAACTGTTAGTATTGAGGGGCGTGGCATTCAGTTAGGGTTTAGCTTATTTGTGTTATAATATGTTTTATGTGTTACTCTTCTTTTCTACGAGGGGTTGTGATTTGTTAGTTATATACACACATGATGTGGTTCTGTTTGGGCTTTATAGCGGAATTCGAGCGAGATGGTTATTGAGGTATTGAATGGTTGACTGCGCCTTGGTTATGGTCTCTCCGGGCTATGGTATATAGAGTTATTCATTTCTCCATAGTTATGGTCATGCACTTCGTGTACTTGATGTCGAATTGTGTGTAGTTGTTGATTTTGAGCATTATGACTTGAGGTATTTCATATTGACCAGTGTTCGGATGGGGTCACGTATTGCAGCGGGGTTATGTTGGGATATGATCCTTTGCGATAGATTCGTGTGTCTTGGGTCTACTGTGTATGATGGGTTCATAGCGTTGCGTTGTGGTGGTACTTGAGTTGTTGCCTATTGGTGCACGAATTGCACAATTTGTGGCTCTAGGTAGTATTGGTGGCATGTCAGTAGAGTAGCTTGTATTTGATGAGATGAAGTCTTTGGGCCTGAAGTAATTGCTATCGAATTTGATTACGATATATTTGGAAGGATAATATCGGAAGTTGTCTTAGAATTTTGCTTTGGCTCTTGTCGGATGAGAGAGAGAGAGAGCTCCATGACTTGTTGATCTGATGAGTGGTTATGAGTTTCTACGTGTTTCTTTCATCATCGGCAGTGTATGAAGGTTTTGAATAAGGTTTTAATTGATATGATGTTTATTAACAGTATCAGGTTTATTTTGAACAACTACTGTGATAGGGAATTATTGCTACGAGTATGCGAGTTATGTGGTATATCATGTGATTACATCTTGGGTTATGATTACTGCTTGATACAACTTGTTCAGACTTATACAATGTGTAGATGCGAGATTCGGGTCTTGTAAGGAATTTCGGATGTTGGAAATTGGGCTCTAAGGTTTACGAACTAAGGTTGAAGTAATGATCTTTAGTTATGTTGTGTTGTCAAGCTTACATGGATTAGGGTGACATGGGATCACCCCCGGGTATGTGCATGGTAAAGTTACACGGTGATTTTATGGCTTTGGAACGACTCTGGATACGTTCGAGGACGAACGTATATTTAAGTGCGGGAGAATGTAATGAGCCAACCGATCATTTTAAGCATTTTCACTTCGTTCGGTGGTTTGAGGGAATGAGTAGCTTCGCATGAGGTATTATGACTTGTGTGTATAATCGATTTCGGTGTCCGGGTGATTCGAAATTAATTTGGAAGAATGAATTCAATGTTTGAACCTTTAAGTTGGAAGAGTTGACCAAGTTTGACTTTTGACTATTTTGGCCTCGGATCGGAGTTTTGATGGTTCTGTTAGGTCCGGATGGTGATTTTGGACTTGGGCGTATGCCCAGATTTGCATTTGGATCTTTCTAGAAGGTTTCGACACTATTTGGCGAAAGTTGGCAATTTGAAGGTTTAGAATGTTCATAAGTTTGATCAGGAGTTGACTTTTATGATATCGGGTTTAGATTGTGGTTCCGCAAATTGGAATAGCTTCATTATTTCATTTGGGACTTGTGTGCAGAATTTGAGTTCATTCCGAGTTGGTTTGATATGGTTCGGCACGAGTTTTGGAAGTTGAAAGTTCAAAAGTTCATTAAGTTCGATTTGAGGAGCGATTCGTGGTTTTGATGTTGTTATATGTGATTTGAGGCCTCTAGTAGGTCCGTGTTATATTATGGGACTTGTTGGTATGTTCGAAAGGGTTCTGAGGGGATCAGGCGTGTTTCAGATAGATTTCAAAGCTTGGATTCAGAATCCAAGGCGAGCATGGCGCTGACTTTTGTTGAGTTTTTGGGAAAAATGTAAAGATCATAGCTTTATTCATTGTAATTGGTTTCTCTTTCATTGTTTGATGTTATTAACTCATTTTTGGTTAGATTTGAGCCGTGTAGAGGTGAACTTTAGGGGAAAAAGCTATTTTAGAGGATTGAGTTAGCCTAGTTGAGGTAAGTATCTTGTGTAACTTTGTGTGGGGGAAACTATCCCTTAGGATTTGGGTTGATTGTGCTATTTGTATTTTGTGAAAGTCGTGTACGCAAGTTACGAGTGGGTACACATGCTATTTGACCGGTTTAGATTATTTAGACTTATTCCATGCCTTTAATTGAATTGTCATGACATGTTATATCTCTCATTGTTAATCTACTCTTACATACTCTATTTGACGTTGTTAGCACTTGTTCTACCTCTTACTTATTATTTTGCTCTTATATGCTTTAGTTGAAGTTATTGCATTCCTTATTGTCTTGTTACTTCTTAATTGTTGAATCACTTTTAATTGAAGTTGTTATTTTGTGGAATATCATCTGGTTGAGTTATTGGTGTTTAAGTTGTAATAGCCGTTATCACATTGAGGCGAAGTTGTTAATTGTTGAAATACCTTTCCTTGTTGAGCATTCTCATTCATTTTGTTATTGTTGAAATTCTTGTACACATTGCGGTTGAGCCATGGACTATTTGTTTTTGAAATATTAGTGTTGTTAACTTTGTGGCAAGTTGTGGCATATGTGCACTTGTGGTGCGAGATGTAATTGTGTTGTGATATTGATACGCATGCGGTGGTATAAGGTTAGGGGTTGATATGCATGGAGTGAGATAAGGTGGGATTGATACGCGTGTTGCTAGTAGGGGAATTATTTGAAGCCATGGGGTGAGATAAGGTAGGCTAAAACGTGCGTAGCTATTTCGGAAAAAAATGATTATCAAAACTAAATGTAAGACTCACGCGGTGATATAAGGAAAGATAATGATTGAAATTGTAAAATATGAATGTGAGGCGGTACCTCGGTTATGATTTTTATTGTACATTCCATGTTGGAACAACTTGTTGATTTGAACGGTCAATGTTCTTCCTTTAATCATTCGTCGGTATTTTGATTGTATTTGGTTATTCGGTGTTATCATGGTGTTGGAAAGATTGTGGTTTCTTATGCGAGTCATGCATTCTATGTGATTTGTTGTGTTGCTTTAACATGCCAATCTGCGCCTCCGTTATAATTTGGTGAATTGATTGTCAATATGAATTTAATTGCGTGGAGTCACTATATCATATTCTGTTGAGTTGTTGGTAACATAATGGTTTAAATAAAATAATTATTAACATGCTTTATTCTGTGTGCCTCTTAAGATAGAGCTCGTTATCTCACTCGGTGCCTTATTATTCTAAATGGTTATCGCACTTTCACTATAATTGGGTTCTTAAATTATACTTATCACCCTGTTAGATGTTTACCTTACTTAAAATTGTTATCATGTTTTTCCTTAACAAATTCTATATTTAATTCGTTAATTTAACTTATGTTTTGCTTAGTTTAAAAATGATACTTTTACTCAATTTTATTGATTTCTAAACTAAATCCATCTTATACTCTGTTTCATACAAATTGTATATTATTTTACTTTGCTTGATTTCTAAAATAAACTCATTCTTTCATTTGACATCTTACTTTATACAAAATTGTTATTATGTTTTACAGTGTTTAAATATATCTTTCCTTCATCTAAAATAATATTTATCACGGTTGCAAAGTACATGGTAGCACGTGGGCTTTGCCGTGCGAAGGTGATTGTTATTGTGGGCACGAGGTGCCATATGTGTAAGATTTGGAAATTGTGGTGCATGACTTGTGGTTTATGAGGTGTGGTGCCTCGTGGTAATTCTTGTTGTAAGTTCATGCATTGGGAGCGATTTGATTATTTGAGTTGTCATCCATTTTTACTTATTTGAGTTCATTTACATCTCATCAGTGTTCTGATTATGTTGTTTCTTTATTACTCATTTACTACTTATTGCCATTTATATTTCTATTACTTTATTATTGGTTGTAAATCAATAACTTTTCCGCCGTTGGTCTTACATTGATGTTCTTTCCAATGTTGTCTTATGTATATCTTGAACAGGTTTTTATGTCTAGTAGGTGTCTTGACGTGGCCTCGTCACTACTCTACCGAGGTTAGACTTGATACTTACTGGGTACCCTTGTGGTGTACTCATGCTACGCTTCTGCACATTTTTATGCAAATCTAGGTATTCTGATTGTGTTGTTGAGAGTTGCGTTTGTGCAATAGGAAACTTCAAGGTATACCTGCTTGACGTTTGTAGGCCTCAGAGTCACCATCTTACTTCATTATGCTACTGTTAAATTGTAATTCAAAACAATATTGTGTTTAGAAATTATAGTGTGTTTTAGTAGTGCTTATGACTCCGTACTACCGGGTTTGGGAAATGTATAACTATTGGCCGCTTGCGGATATGTATGTCATTTAATGGTTTATGATAAATGATTAAATAGTTCAATTTTGTTATTAAATCAGCATGTGTTAGGCTTACCTAGTCTTAGCCATCACGGCATCCTAAGATGGGAAATTGGGGTCGTGACAAGTTGGTGTCAGAGCTCTAGGTTCATAGGTGCTATGAGTCATAAGCAAGTTTAGTAAAGTCTTGCGGATCGGTACGTAGACGTTTGTAATTATCTTCGAGAGGCTATGGAACTATTAGGAACCACTCATTTCATTTCATATCGTGAGGCATTGATTCAGCTTGAAGCATATATCTTATACCCCTTTACATTCACTCGTATATGATGTTGTGCACTCGGTATCAGCTATGCCCGACGGTTTGTAATGCTGCGGATGGGCTACAAGGGGGACATAGATGCTCGATCATTGTCTCTAGGTACTTTCCAGACTAAGGACGCGGACATTATTGGTAGATATTCATTTGTTCAAGTGTGGGATGCAACTAGTTCGTGTGTTTGATTGGTGCTACGACCTTGTGAAGGCTGATAATGTGGATCATCGGATGTTGTGCCCTATGATTTGAGATTTCCATGGGATGGTGCTGGAATTTACGGTATATCTGTATCATTGCTAAATCTACATTCCGTTATCGGAGAGGTTAGAGAAGCATCTTGAGATTCACATAAGGTCTCTTCAGAGTAGGTATCTCTGTTAGTTGTTCTAGAGGAAATATAGCGGTTTATGGGTTTTCGGACAACGTGGTTCGTGCTAGGTTCTTCCGCATCGAGCTTTGACTTAGGATCATTGTGTAACGATAAGTGAAAGTGTTGACCTGAAGACAAGTTGAGAAGGATTAGAAGAAATAGGTCAGCTCGGTGGTGTTGGGTCAGCCTAGCAACAAAGGTAACTGGTCTTTTGGTGTGGTAATGCTTCACCAGCATTCTGTGGCAATACTCTTGGGTTTGACGGCTTGCGTGACTTGGTTGATTTAGGGAAGTTCAGTTCTGATGGCTTGGTGATGTGTGAACTGGCCTCGAAGAGTTCTTGACAGTGTCGACCATAGCTTGAGCTAGATGTCTGCTACCGACATAAGGAACGTGTTGCATGTTATGATTTTCGCCTGGATGGGGTCACGAGTTCTAGACATCATGGACGATTTCATATGTGTAGAATAATGCTAGCATTATTTGATACCATCTAAGAAGGGTGCGCACTCCAGAAGGTGCACTGTATTTTGACTTGCGGATATATGATTGGTGTTACGCTAATCGCCTGGTTGATCGACTGCTGATGTCCAGATATTGGTTTGTGGCACGAAAGAATTATAGAAGTACTTCTCATGGGCTGACCGTATGTGAGGAATATGTCAGTTATTTGAGTAGTGTATGTGTGATCGGATATGAGGATTCTAGTATTCTAGGGATTTGAAGACTAAGAGGGTTCTCGAGGCAGATTGTTCCATGATTGTGAATGGTGAAGGTATGTTAAGAGGTTGGAAATTGATGGTATGTACTATAGATATGTTATTGTGAGCTTTTCAGAGGCTATCTACCTACTTCAGAAGGATCAGAATTGATTTGGAGGCTACTAGTAGGTCTAATAAGGATGTATGTTCTAAATCAGGTTAAATTTATCTACTTAGCACAGTTATTGTGTGTGTGTATGGGGGGGGGGGGTATGTTATCGGTTAGGGTGGATCACATACGTGTTCTGATATGTCTTATGTGTTACTCTCCTATGCTGCGATGAGTTGTGATCTACTGGTTATCTACACACGATACAGTTATGTATGGGCTTTGTAGCGAAATTCGAGCGAGATTGCTCTCGGGTGGTGAATGGTTGATTGTGCCTTGTTATGGTCTTCCTGTTTCTGGTATATAGTGATATCCATATATCCACAGTTATGATAACGCGCTTCGTGTGTTTGATGTTGATATGCTTATGGTTGTTGATTGTGAGTGTCATGGCTCGACGTTTGATAGTTATGATAGCAACAGCGTTATGATAGGATATGATCCTTTGTGCTTATTTTGTGTGTCATGTTTCCCCTTGTGTGGTGGATTGATAGCATTGCGCTTCGTGGTGGTATGTGTGGAGCTGGCGGGATATTTTCTTTATTTTCATTCTCTTTCCATCATTGGGTATATTTGAGTTATTGTTCGTTGGTGCACGAATTGCATGGCATGTGGATCTAAGTAGGATTTGTGTGACAGGTCGGTCGCGTAGCTTGTACTGGATTAGGTGAGGTTATTGGGCCTGAAACGAGTGACATCGAATTTGATTAAGGTATGTTTGCAAGAATTGTGTCAGTAATCGGCTTAGATTTTGGCTATGGTTCTTATCGGGCAAGAGAGCTCCACGACTTGTTAATCTAATGTGTAGTTATGAGTTTCTGTATGTTTCTTTCATCATTGGCAGTGTACGAAGGTTCAGAATAAGGTTTTAGTTGATATGAGGTTTGTTAGCGGTGCTGGGTTGGTTATCGAGCAAGTATTGCGGTCGGAAGTTATTGCCATGAGTATTTGAGTTATGTGGTATATCATGTGATTATGTCTTGAGATATGGTTATGGATTGATATAGCTTGTTCAGATTTATACGATGTATAGATGCAAGAATCAGGCTATATAATGAGTTCCGGATGTTGGGGATTTGGGTTTTAAGGTTTATGGACTAAGGTTGAAGTTAGGATCCTCTATTAGGTGGCGTTGTTGGGCTTATATGGATTGGGGTGACGTGGGATCACCCATGGTTATATGTATGGTGAGGTTATATGGCGATTTGATTGCTTTAGAATGACTCTTGGTACGTTCGAGGACGAGCGTATGTTTAAGTGGGGGAGAATGTAACGACTCGACCGGTCGTTTTGAACTTTAGTGTTCTGTTTGGTGGTTTGAGACTTTGAGTAGATTCATATTATGTATTATGACTTGCGTGCATGACTAGTTTCAATTTTTGAGCGGTTCGAGATTGATTTGGAAGAAGGATTCTCATTTTAGAAGTTTTAAGTTGAGGAATTGACTAAAGTTTGACTTTTGGGTAAACGGACTCGAAATCATATTTTAATTATTCCAACAAGTTTGTATGATGATTTTGGACATGTCCACAAAGTTTGGTTAAATTCCGATAAGTATTGGATAAGTTTGGTTTGTATTGATTGTTTTTGGTATCTACGTTGATTTGAGCATAAAGGTTGCCATATTGAGCAAGCGGCCTTTGATTCATGTTTCGACTAAACCATTGTATCCGTATCGTAATTTTGGAACAATAGCAACTGAAATCATCAAGTTTCGACATCGTATAAAACATTTATGGTCATTTTACTAAGAATTGGGTTGCCAGATTTTTTTAGATTAATTACGCAATTGCCACTAATTCGTATTTAAAAATCTACACTATTTCCAAATATTGAAACCAACATATCCCCTTCATTATAAAGTCAAATGGAGTGATTAAAAAGCCTAACTTGACTGAAATTTCACGTGGAATCCATTGGAGGCATCAAAAGCGAGTTTCGGGATCATTTGTCACAAGAAACGAGGTACAATAATTGAGCATTTTTGGCTATTAATGTTGTTGGAGTTTTTCTCATCTTGAAAGTTTGTGATTGGGAGAATTCAAGGATGTTCTTTAAGTTTCTTCCATGGGGTAAGGTCTAAACTATAGCCTAAGTATTTCCCTTTGATTCATTCCCTTACTTTAAGCTTTAATCCATGATTTTAATTGAAAATCCATTTAATTCTTTAAATCAAGACCTAGGGTTATGTCTTAAATTTTAAAAATTAAAAATGAGTTAGAGGTGTTTATTTTTTGATTCCTTTTGGGGTCTTATTCTCCTGTATTAGGAGAACAACATGCTCGAATTTGGCAAGTTTTGGAGGAGTATTTCGGGAGCTATGGGACCCAACTGGTGTGGATTGGACTCTTGGGTTATAAACACCCAAGAGCAATATTTTGGCGAATTGGTTAAGCTATCGGACTCCGATTGATTTATTTTACATTCGTATGAGCTTGTATTGGTTCGGGCGTCACTCGGGTAAGCTTGGATTTGGAATCCAAGGCGGGCCCGACGTTGACTGTTTTTGACATTTTGAGGAAAATGTAAAGATCATAGCTTTATTTATTGTAATTGGTTTCTCTTGCATTGTTTGATGTTATTAAGTCAGTTTTGGTTAGACTTGAGCCGTGTGAAGGCTAATTTTAGGGGAAAACCTATTTCGGAGGGTTGAGTTAGCCTAGTTGAGGTAAGTATCTTGTCTAACTTTGTGCGAGGGAAACTACCCTTTAGGACTTGGGTAGATTGTGCTATTTGTGCTACGTGAAATCCGTGTACGCAAGGTGACGAGTGGGTACACAGTTTATATGTGATATTTGACCGGTTTAGATTATCTAGACTCTTTCCATACCTTTAATTGAATTGTCATAACATATTATATCTCTCATGGTTAATCTACTCTTACATGCTCTATTTGACGTTGTTAGCACTTGTTATACCTCTTAATTGTTATTTTGCTCTTATATACTTCAGTTGTAGTTGTTATTTTCCTTATTTTCTTATTACCTTTTAATTGTTGAATCACTTTTAATTGAAGTTGTTATTTCGTGAAATATCATCTTGTTGAGTTATTGGTGTTAAAGTTGTAATAACCGTTATCACATTGAGACGAAGTTGTTAATTGTTGAGATACCTTTCCTTGTTGAGCATTCTCATTCATTTTGTTATTAATGAAATTTATGTACATATAGTGTTTAAGCCATGGGCTATTTGTTGTGGAAACATTGGTGTTGTTGACTTTGTGGCAAGTTGTGGCATATGGGCATTTGTGGTGCGAGTTGTGATTGTGTTGTGATATTGATAAACATGCGGTGGTATAAGGCTAGGTATTGATACACATGATGTGAGATAAGGCCGGCTTGATATGTGTGTTGCTAGTAGGGGAACTATTTAAAGACATGGGGTGAGATAAGGTGGGCTAAAACGTGCGTAGCTATTTTGGGAAAAATGATTTTCAAAACTAAATGTAAGGCTTACATGGTGATATAAGGAAAGATTGTGATTGAAATTGTAAAATATGAATGCGAGGCGGTACCTCGGTTATGATTTTTATTGTACATTCCATGTTGGAACAACTTGTTGATTTGAACGGTCAATGTTCTTCCTTTAATCATTCGTCGGTATTTTGATTGTATTTGGTTATTCGGTGTTATCATGGTGTTGGAAAGATTGTGGTTTCTTATGCGAGTCATGCATTCTATGTGATTTGTTGTGTTGCTTTAACATACCAATCTGCGCCTCCGTTATAATTTGGTGAATTGATTGTCAATATGAATTTAATTGCGTGGAGTCACTATATCATATTCTGTTGAGTTGTTGGTAACATAATGGTTTAAATAAAATAATTATTAACATGCTTTATTCTGTGTGCCTCTTAAGATAGAGCTCGTTATCTCACTCGGTGCCTTATTATTCTAAATGGTTATCGCACTTTCACTATAATTGGGTTCTTAAATTATACTTATCACCCTGTTAGATGTTTACCTTACTTAAAATTGTTATCATGTTTTTCCTTAACAAATTCTATATTTAATTCGTTAATTTAACTTATGTTTTGCTTAGTTTAAAAATGATACTTTTACTCAATTTTATTGATTTCTAAACTAAATCCATCTTATACTCTGTTTCATACAAATTGTATATTATTTTACTTTGCTTGATTTCTAAAATAAACTCATTCTTTCATTTGACATCTTACTTTATACAAAATTGTTATTATGTTTTACAGTGTTTAAATATATCTTTCCTTCATCTAAAATAATATTTATCACGGTTGCAAAGTACATGGTAGCACATGGGCTTTGCCGTGCGAAGGTGATTGTTATTGTGGGCACGAGGTGCCATATGTGTAAGATTTGGAAATTGTGGTGCATGACTTGTGGTTTATGAGGTGTGGTGCCTCGTGGTAATTCTTGTTGTAAGTTCATGCGTTGGGAGCGATTTGATTATTTGAGTTGTCATCCGTTTTTACTTATTTGAGTTCATTTACATCTCATCAGTGTTCTGATTATGTTGTTTCTTTATTACTCGTTTACTACTTGCTGCCATTTATGTTTGTATTACTTCCTTGTTGGTTATAAATCAATAATTTTTCCGTCGTTGGTCTTACATTGATGGTCTTTACATTGTTAGCTTATGTATATCTTGAACAAGTTTCTATGTCTACTAGTTGTCTTGACCTGGCCTCGTCACTACTCCACTGAGGTTAGACTTGATACTTTCTAGGTACCGTTGTGATGTATTCATGCTACGTTTCTGCACATTATTGTGCAAATCCAGGTATTCTAATTGTGTTGTTGAGAGTTATGTCTATGCGGAGGGAGACTTGAAGGTATACCCGCTTGATGTTCACAAGCCTCGGAGTCACCATCTTACTTCACTATGCTACTGTTAAATTGTAATTCTGTCACGACCCAATTTCTCCTCCGTTTGGGTATCGTGATGGCACCTAGTCTTAGGGACTAGGTAAAGCCTAACATTAATTGAAACAATAACATTATTTAAATAACATCAAACAATTTGAAATAGAAATCTCTTAAAATTTATAATTTCCAAAATCGGTAGTACAAGTCATAAGCTCTACAGAGTGTTTGCTAGAAAACTTATAAATACAACTATCCAGAAATAAGAATAAATAGTGCAAACCGAAAACTTGAAGGTGATTCCTAAGCCTGCGAATCCAGCAGCAGGTTTACCTTGAGTCTCCACAGTGACGACCCGCACAGCTGCTAATGAACAAATACTTGGATCTGCACAAAAATGTGCAGAAGTGTAGAATGAGCACACCACAACGGTGCCCTGTAAGTATCAAGACTAACCTCAGTGGTCTAATAAACTGAACAAGTATAAGCATATGATCAACAGAAATATGATATCTACATAAAGACTACGCAATATGGATCACAATACAGTAATGGCAATAAGAAAGGAAACAACAAGTATCAGCGGAATACCATGAAAATGTCATAGAAAAGTGAATGGAACACAACCTAAATTCGGAATCACAAATACAGCAAGGACAAGTAATAACTCAGCAACTACAACCGCTGTTACATCAAGTTTTAGTCATCAAGCTCCACGAGGTACCGAACCTCGGACAAATTACAACTCACGGGTCTCAATACCTGAACCCTAACACTTGGCATCATGTGCCCTCATAACACCTCATAACCGCACTGATGACTCACGTGCCAATAGAGTCATCCTCACATAGAAGGCAAGTAAACAAGGGTGAGCATCTATGCTCAACAATATCAAGAACACCTCTTATCCGATAAGAGTACTTAACTACGTATATGCTTTTGCAAGTGTCCTAACATAGTCCATACTAGCAAAGCAAAAAGAACGGACAACACATAGAATATTTTCTCACAGCTTTCACAAGATAAAGCTCACACAGGTAAGCGTACCACTACACAATATCAACAACAAGAATGCCCCCATGCCATCACAAATCAATCCCGGACACAACCCACCTTGTCTCGCCACGTGCGCAATAATAAAGTAAGTGCCCACCTTGTCTTGCCACACATGCATAACAATGTTCCCACCTTGTCTCGCCATATGCGCAACTCTCACACACACACACACACACACACACACACACACACACATATATATATATATATATATATATATATATATATATCCCGCCTTGTCATGCCGCATATGAAAATATCAATAGTAATAATAGCACGGCAGAAACCTCGTGCAACCCCATAACAACAACCGCATGGCAGAAACCTTGTGCATCACCACAATAAGTACAACAACAGCAATGATAGTAATACAAGGATACGACAAATACGTCAACTCAGAAATTCCAGAAATAAGGAAACGGAGGAACTAATTCAGAAGGAGTAGCCACAATAGAGAACGCTAGTCATAATAAGAACGGCTTAACAAGAAAGGAAATATTATGTAACAACGGTCCACAATGTACAGTTCGACAACGAGAGAGCTAACACAAGATGAATAATTCCAAATACGGATAAGTCAACTAAAATATAGGATATCTAACTTCTTTTAAGGTTGGAAAATTAAGAGAGAGATACAACAAGTTCAATTAAGGATAAACAGTAAAAGGATAATCAGTTACCTCAATTAAGGATAAACAATTTCAGTTAAGGCACATATGAATCAAATGAACAACAAGAGTGGATCATGAAGCAATTAATTCTAATTAAAGTAGGTAGAAGTGAAACTGGAAATTAAGAAACGTAATCGCAACGAGAACAACTGTATATTCAATGAATATAAAGACCTAAGAATCCCTAAAAGGTCAATTAACCACAAATAAGTCCGGGAACGTACTCGTCACCTCGCGTACACGGACCACAATTAGCATAGAAGACTCAAATCATAAGGGGTAGTTCCCCACACGAAGTTAGGCAAGATACTTACCTCAAAGAAGACAAACCGATCCTAAAAAATGAACTTCTCGGGTGAAATGACCTCCAGACGGCTCAAATCTAATCAAAAACACTTCAAAGCACAACTAAAACTCATAAAAGACTATTCCAGATCATAAAGTCTCAATCTTTATCAAAATCTAAAAATCGGTCCAAAAGTCGACCCCCGAGCCTGCACCTCGGAACCCAACGAATTTCACAAAACCCGAACACCCATTCCGATATGAGTCCAACCATACAAAAATTATCAAAATCCGATACCATTTTGTCCCTCAAATCATGATTTTTCATTTTGGAAATTTTCTTCAAAAACCTCCTTTTTCTCCAATTCAAAGCACAAATTAAATGATAAAAATAAAGATAAAATCACGAAATATAATAAATGTTAGGTGAGGAATACTTACCCAATCGATTTGCTTGAAAAACCCACAAGGAATCGCTCAAAACCGAGCTCTATAAGTCAAGATATGATACAAAATGGCTTAACCCTCGATTTGGTAAAGCTTATATTCTGCCCAGGTCTGAAAGCATCGCAAACGTGGAGAAAGAATCGCGTTCGCGAAGAAGAAAAATGTAGGCTGCCAGGATAAACCTACGCGAACGCGATCTAAGGGGCGCGAACGCGAAGGGTAAGAAACAAAACTTACGCAAACGCGAGAGGAATGACACGAACGCGAAGAAGAAATAGCCAATAGCCCCCATCTCCCAATTTATACTATGCGAACACGAGGGAACAGATGCGAACGCGAAGAAGGAGAAAGAAGACTTTCACAATTGCGAATGTGATCATGCGAACGCGAAGAACAATGAATTCCTCCTCCAAAATTACTCTTCGCGAACGCGAAGGAAGGGAGGCGAACGCGATTAAGGAAACCAGATGACAGAAAACAGCAGTTCAAAAATAGAAGGAAATGGCTCGTAGCCCATCCGAAACACACCCGAGGCCCCCGGGACCCCGTCTAAACATACCAACAAGTTCATAACCTAACACGAACTCGCTGGGGGTCTCAAATCGCATCCAACAACACCGAAAATACAAATCGCACCTAGAATCAAACTTATGAACTTTCAAAACTTTGAACTTCGAAAACTCGTACTGAAACCAATCAAACCAACCCGGAATGACGTCAAATTTTGCAGGCAAGTCCCAAATAACATAACGGAAATGTTCCAACTCTTAGAATTGCATTACGACCCCAATATCAAAAAGTCCACTTTCGGTCCAAATCTCCAAAAATTCTACTTTTGCCATTTCAAGCCTAAATGAGCTACAGACCTCCGAAACACAATCCGGACACTCCCTTAAGTCAAAAATCACCCAACGAAGCTAACGGAACTGACGAAACTCCGTTCCGGAGTCGTCTTCACATAGTTGCGACTACGGTAAAAATCCTAAGACTTAAGCTTCCTTTTTAGGGACTAAGTATCCCAAATCACTCCGAATCATCCGGTAACTGAATTCAACCACGTACGTAAGTCAATACACATAATACGAAGCCACTCAGGGCTTTATGCCGCCGAACGGGACTTGAATTCTCAAAATGGCCGGCCGGGTCGTTACATCCTTCGCCTCTTAAACAAACGTTCGTCCTCGAATATGCCAAGAATCGCCTCGAAGTCTTCAAATCACTGAATGCACATATCCAACTTACTCCCGCGGGTGACCCCACATCATCCCAATCCATATAAGCCTGACGTCACTATCCCAACTGTAATTTATCCTTTCTATCAACACCGATAAGCCTTATAGTCAAAATTCCCGCCTTCCATTTATCTTCAAAAGACCTGATTTTTAAATCCATAACCGATATCAGTCTCAACCAGCTGTAACAACTCATTCCTACACCCACAAGGTACGACCACACAATAAGAAACACCACACATAGGCCAATAATAACATTTCTGATCACAATAGCTACCCGTAATCAAAACCAGCACCGGCAATTAGCCTCATATCCGTTAGAACCCTGTTTCTAATCTCCACAACACTGACAATGATGCAGGAAACATGAAGACCTCTTAACTATACACCCGAATAACCAAGTCACAACTAACACCACCGGGCGCACCCCGCAAGCTAAAACTCAAGAAACACAAAATGAAAATGACTGAATATGTAAAGAGAAACACATAAGGGAAATATCAAACAAGCCCGACAGGCAAAACTCCCTAATAGTACCATACTACGACTCAATTAAAATGGAAAAATCAAAGTACATGAACAAATCATAAGGCTATCATCCTGGTATAACCTTCCACCGCGGCACGCAGCCCGACTCAAACATATCAAATCACATAGAATCGCGAGGGTCTCACCCTCAACTCTGAAGAACAAGTCGAATACATATCATACCAATGGAAATCTTCCACTAACTCAATTATGCCAATAAAATCACAACACTTACTAAACTCTCACCCCGGTAGAGTATCAAATCATAAATGGTAACCAAATTACTCAGGAATCACATCAAACCTACCATGATGGACATCATGAATTCACTTATAGTCTCATAACTTTCAATAATGAATTAAAATAATAATAGACATGGATATCACTCATAGAATTTCCCAACAGGGGTAAACACATAAACATAATACTAAGTCATAAACTTACCCATAGGTGGGACAACAAATAGGAGAACTCTCCCCAATAAGTGAAACTGAATAAAAAATACGAATTTTGCCCCTCGGTAACAAATCAAAAGCATACCTGTATGACATCACCTGGCACAGCAGCCTCCAGCCTACTATATGAGATACATCAACGAGACAGGTCTTTCCCTCTAGGGCGCCCCCTACTCACCTGAATACTTCGCTGTGACACACCTGTCCGGATTCTAGGACAATCCCTCACATTGTGGCTGGTATCTCCATACTCGAAGCAACCTCTCTGCTGACGTAGCTGTGGGAACTATGTGGTACGGTTACCCTGAGACCCACGAGCACGTGAAACACTGTGCGTAGCCTAAAGTGCAAACAGAACTGGCTGATCCACAAAACCTCTACCATATCGTACCCTACCTCCAAAATAAGGACTAGTAGATCTCTCCGGTCTACGAGGCCTTTTTGCCTCCCTCTCCTGATCTCGCTTGTACTCTCTCTCCTGGCCCCGCCTGTCCTCTCTCTCCTGATCCTACATGCCCTCTACACTGCGAGCGATCCCTACCACCTGCTGAAACGAAACATTTGACTCTAACTCCCGAGCCAAGATGAACCAAATATCATGCCTGAGTCCCTGAATGAATCTATTGACGCGCTCTCTAACTGTAACGACCAAAGGAGGTGCATGTCTGGCCAAATCACTAAATCTAACGCCATACTCTGACACTGACATAGTGCCCTGGCGCAGCTGCTCAAACTCTGCACGCCATGCATCTCGAAGGGACTGAGGTACAAATTCTCTCAGGAACATCTCTGAAAACTGAACCCATGTAAGTGAAGCCGACTCGGCCAGACTACCCAACTCATATGCCCGCCACCTCTGATAAGCCGCTCCCTTAAGCTGGAATGTAGTAAAAGCAACCCCACTAATCTCAACAATACCCATAGTGCGGAGAATGCGATGACACTCATCTAGAAAACCCTATGCACCATCTGAATCCAAACAACTGAAAATAGGAGGGTCATATTTCTTGAACCTTGCATGTCTAAGCTGCTCTTCCTCAGATGCTGCTTCCCTGACCACGGGTTGAACTGGAACCATAGGTTGTGTCTCCATGACACCTGCAACCTGACCAACGTGGACTCGCTGCTCTGGAGTGTGAGCGGCGGGAGTTTGGGTCCCTCCCCCAGTCTGTGAAGTAGCTGGTGCAACCGGAATCAACCCCGCCTGAGCCAATGTACCAAACATGCTCAGGAACTGTGCTAAGGTCTCCTAAAGTCAGGGGGTAACAACAAGCGCCTCCGGTACTTGCCCCCCAACTGGATCTACTGGGAGCTCCTCAACTGCTACTCTGGTATGTGCTCTAGCTACGACACGTGCTCCTCGTCGACCTCTTCCTCCTCCCCTAGCGACATCTGCTCCGGGGATAATGTTATCAGCAACTGCAACTAGTGTCCTCACCATCTGTGAGTGAATGGAATGATAAAAGTTCAAACTTCGAGATCAATGAACTCGCACGATAGGAATGAAGGAAGTGAAACCTTCCTAATATAATAGTTTCGTAGCCTCTCGAAGATAAGTACAGACGTCTCCGTACCGATCCGCAAGACTCTACTAAACTCGCTTATGACTCGTAGTACCCATGAACTTAGAGCTCTAATACCAACTTGTCACGACCTAATTTCCCCTCCGTTTGGGTATCATTATGACACCTAGTCTTAAGGACTAGGTAAGCCTAACATTAATTGAAATAACAACATTATTTAAATAACATCTAACAATTTGAAATAGAAATCTCTTAAAATTTACAATTCCCAAAACCGGTAGTACAAGTCATAAGCTCTACGGAGTGTTTGCTAGAAAACTTCTAAATACAACTGTCCAGAAATAAGAATAAACAGTGCAAAACGAAAACTTGAAGGTGACTCTGAAGCCTGCAAACGCAGCAACAGGTTTACCTTGAGTCTCCACAGTGACGACCCGCACAACTGCTAACGAACAAATACCTGGATCTGCACAAAAATATGCAGAAGTGTAGAATGAGCACACCACAGCAGTGCCCAGTAAGTATCAAGATTAACTTCGGTGGAGTAGTGACGAGGAATAGTCAAGACACCCACCGGTCTAATAAACTAAACAAGTATAAGTATATGAACAACATAAATATGATATCTACATAAAGACTATGTAATATGGCTCACAATACAGTAACGGCAATACGAAAGGAAATAAAAAGTATCACCGCAATACCATGAAAATGACACAGAAAAGTTAATGGAACACAACCTAAATCCGGAATCACAAATACAGCAAGAACAAGTAATAACTCAGCAACTACAACCGCTTTTACATCAGGTTTTAGTCATCAAGCTCCACGAGGTACCGAACCTCGAACAAATCACAACTCACGAGTCTCAATACCTGAACCCTAACACTTGGCATCCTGTGCCCTCATAACACCGCATAGCCGCACTGACGACTCACGTGCCAATAGAGTCATCCTCATATAGAAGGCAAGTAAACAAGGGTGAGCATCTATGCTCAACAATATCAAGAATACCTCTTATCCAATAAGAGTGCTTAGCTACTTGTATGCTTGTGCAAGTTCCTAACATAGTCCATACTAGCAAATAAGCATAAGTAAAAAGAACGGACAACACGTAGAATATTTTCTCACAACTTTCACAAGATAAAGCTCACACAGGTAAGCGTACTACTACACAATATCAACAATAAGAATGCCCCCAGGCCATCACAAATCATCACAAATCAATCTCGTACACAACCCACCTTGTCTCGCCACACATGTATAACAATGTTCCCACCTTGTCTCGCCACATGCGCAACTCACACACACAAACACACACATACACATACACACACACACATACACAGAAACCTCGTGTAACTCCATAACAACAACCACACAACAGAAACCTCGTGCATCACCACAATAAGTACAACAACAACAATGATAGTAATATAAGGATACGACAAATGCGTCACCTCAAAAATTCCAGAACTCAGCGAAACAGAGGAACTAATTCACAAGGAGTATCCACAATAGAGAACGCTAGTCATAATAAGAACGACTCAACAAGAAAGGAAATATTATGTAACAACGGTCCAGAATGTACAGTTCGACAAAAAGGGAGCTAACACAAGACGAATAATTCCAAATACGGACAAGTCAACTAAAATATAGGATATCTAACTTCTTTTAAGGTTAGGCAATTAAGAGAGAGATACAACAACTTCAATTAAGGATAAGCAGTATAAGTATAATCATTTACCTTAATTAAGGATGAACAATTTCAGTTAAGGCACATATGAATCAAATGAACAACAAGAGTGGATCATGAAGCAATTAATTCCAATTAAAGTAGGTAGAAGTAAAACTGGAAATTAAGAAAGGTAATCGTAACGAGAACAACTGCATATTCAATGAATATAAAGACCTAAGAATCCCTAAAAGGTCAATTTTTCACAAATAAGTCCAGGCGCGTACTCGTCACCTCGCGTACACGGACTACGATTAGCGTAGAAGACTCAAATCCTAAGGGGTAATTTCCCCACACGAAATTAGGCAAGATGCTTACCTCAAAGAAGATAGACCGATCCTCAAAAATAAACTTCTAGGGTGAAATGACCTCCGGACGGCTCAAATCTAATCAAAATAAGTTCAACACACAAATAAAACTCATAAGAGACTATTTCGGATCATAAAGTCTCAATCTTTATCAAAATCCCGCACCTCGGAACCCGACAAATTTTACAAAACCCGAACAGCCATTCCGACATGAGTCCAACCATACAAAAATTATCAAATTACGATACCATTTCATCCCTCAAATCATGATTTTTCATTCTGGAAATTTTCTTCAAAAACCTCCTTTTTCTCCAACTCAAAGCACAAATTAAATGATAAAAATAAAGATAAAATCATGGAATATAATAAATTCTAGGTGAAGAATACTTACCCAGTCGATTTTCTTGAAAAACCCACAAGGAATCGCTTAAAATCGAGCTCTATAAGTCAAGATATGATAAAAACGGCTTAAACCTCGATTTGGAAAAACTTATATTCTGCCCGGGTGTGAAAGCATCGTGAACGCGGAGAAAGGATCGCATTCGCGAAGAAGAAAAATGTAGGCTGCTAGGATAACCCTACGCGAACGCAATCTAAGGGGCGCGAACGCGAAGGGTAAGAAACAAAACTTACGCGAACGCGGGAAGAATGGCGCGAACTCAAAGAAGAAATAGCCAACAGCCCCCAGCTCCCAATTTCTACTACGCGAATGCGAGGGAACATATGCGAACGCAAAGAAGGAGAAATCAAACTTTCGCGATCGCGAACGTGATCATGTGAACGCGAAGAATAATGAATTCTTCCTCCAAAATTACTCTTCGCGAATGCGAAGGAAGGGACGAGAATGCGATTAAGAAAACTAGATGACATAAAACAATAGTTCAAATATAGAAGAAAACGGCCTGTAGCCCATCCGAAACACACCCGAGGCCCCCGGGACCCCCTCTAAACACACAAATAAATTCCATAACCTAGTACGGACTCTCCCGGGGTCTCAAATCACACCCAACAACGCCAAAAATATAAATCGCACCTAGAATCGAACTTATGAACTTTCAAAACTTCCAACTTCGAAAACTCGTGCTGAAACCAATCAAACCAACCCGGAATGACGTCAAATTTTGTAGGCAACTGTCAAATAACATAACAGAGTTGTTCCAACTCTCGTAATTTCATTCCGACTTCGATATCAAAAAGTCCACTTCCGGTCCAAATCTCCAAAAATTCGACTTTTTTCATTTCAAGCCTAAATGAGTTACAGACATCCGAAATACAATTCGGACATGCCCCTAAGTCCAAAATCACCCAACGGAGATAATAGAACCGACGAAACTCCATTCCAGAGTCGTCTTCACACAGTTCCGAGTACGGTCAAAATCCTAAGACTTAAGCTTTCTTTTTAGGGACTAAGTGTCCCAAATCACTATGAATCATCCGGTAACTGAATTCAACCACGCACGCAAGTCAATACACATAATACGAAGCCGCTCACCGCCTTATGCCGTCGAACGGGACGTAAATTCTCAAAATGACCGGCCGGGTCGTTACAAATTCAAAACAGTATTGTGTTTAAAAATTCTAGTGTGTTTTAGTATTGCTTATGACTCCGCACTACCGGTTTTGGGAAATGTATAACTATTGGCCGTTTGCGGCTATGTATGTCATTTAATGGTTTATGATAAATGATTACATAGTTCAATTTTGATATTAAATCAACATGTGTTAGGCTTATCTAGTCTTAGAGACTAGGTGCTATCACGACATTCTAAGGTGAAAAATTGTGGTCGTCACAGATTCTATCAGAACCCCTATTCTTACTTGTTCCCTGTTAATTTTAAAAGTCGGTCTTCACATCAAGTCCAGTTCTTTAATTGCTTAAACTGGTTCAATAATGTAATCTTCAAAGCCTCATGGCTCAATCGTTAATCAATTTTGATTACTTAGGTTATCCTTCATCCATAATAATCTGCAAATAAGTATGTCTTACTCCTTCATTACCTACGTTACACTAATTCAAAAATAAAAAAAAAACAAATCTTATCCAAAGGCCGAATTTTGTATTTAAAAAAACTTATAATTATATTATTATTTCTTTAATAATTCTTTAAATTATTAGCTCAATTTCATTAGCCTTCCCGTTTGAGTTCACTACTAGTTTGTGATTAGATTAATCTCAAGAACTAGAATGTTATCAATTTATTAAGTTATACATAACTACTATTAAGTGTAATGACCTATTAATAAAATTGAAATTATACACCTCTTCCACAATAAGTCCGTATCCATAATATATGGACTTGCATTAATCCAAAAGTAGAAATAAGACTTATAAAATGCTTTTAGGCGCACTTCAACACACTTCCATAGCTATTTACACGTCCATATAACATAGTTATGATCCATAAATTAAAGGGAAAAGCACGCGTCCATGCGACTTAACTAAAATAGTTTGAAATAATAATAAGTTAGCTTTGATTATGTACACATGCGCGTCACATTATTCTTGACACGCGAATAAGACAAGGATACGTATGAGTGACTCGTTTAAGATAATTTCCTTAAATTCCAATAATCAAACAATCAAAGGCGAATAAAGGCAAAAATAAACAAATCCACAAAACACAAACAATATCCAAAAAACACTTTAAGCCAAGATAAATTAATTAAGCAACCTTGCTAGAACCATGAGATTTGGGGAATGTCTTACACCTTCTCCCCAGTCAACAATATTTTTACTCGATCTTCTGTGTTTGTGGATCATAAAAATAGAATCAAAACTTTCCATGATTAGGGATTTAATAAAAGGTGACTTGGAACACCAAAAATACTCAATTCTAAGCGGCGACTTATAAAAAATAATAAAATAACCATTTTTTAAAATAATATCACTTTAATTAAAAAAAACTCCCCGAAAAAGGAGGTGTGACATGTAGTGTATTTAAATATCCAAAACGGTATTGACTAAAATATGGTTGTCCAAATATAGGCTTTAGGTTCAATGGAGAAAGGCTAGGGATCACATGCCATCTGGTAGGAAAAAAGAGGTATGACAGGTAGTGCATTCAAATATCCAAAAATGTATAGACTAAAATGTGGTTGTCAAAAAAAAAGGTTTTAGGTTCAATAGGGAAATGCTAGGGATCACATGTCATCTGGTAGGCATGAAAGGCACAATCGGGTCAAAGAATGACTACGATCCTTTCCCAAACCAAGTATTACTCAGGATTTCGCCTCAACAAACATTCATGCAAAGTTGTAGATCTACAATGATGTCATTAAAGGCTTACCACAAATGTAATAACCCAACAGGTTATTTTAACTTTTAGAAATCCGTTTCCTAAAATAAAACTCTCCAAACATGCTTTTATTAATTTATGACTTGCGGGGATGGTTGATTCGGGATTTGAAAGTGTGTGAGTTGAAATCGGAACACTTGGTTCCTTAAGTTAGCCTTAAAAGGCCAAGTTTGACTTCGGTCAATATTTTGAGAAAATGACCCCGGAATCGGGATTTGACAGTTCCAATAGGTTCGTATGATGATTTAGGACTTGGGCGTATGTTCAAATCTTGTATTAGATAACTCGGGAGCATTTTGGGGGCTTAATAGTGAAAATTAACTATTTGAAGGTTTAAAGTTCTTTAAATTTGGTATGGAGTAGGTTTTTGAGAAATTGAAGTCAGTTTGGAATTTTGAGTTTGGGAATAGTTCCGTATAATGGTTTAAGACTTGCACGCAAATATTCATGTCATTCCGGGTAGTTTAAGTACGTTTCGGCATATTGGAAGTCAATTGAAGAACTTGAAGTTCTTAAGTTTGATTTAATTTAATTTGGGGTGTGATTCTTAGATTTGATGTTGTTTTACATGTTCCGAGAGTTCGAGCAAGTTCGTTTTATGATTTTAAACCTGTTGGTATGTTCGGGCGGGGTCCCGGGGACCCCGAGTGTCAATCGGACAAGGCTCAGACCAAGTTGGAAGTTGGGAGCCAAAACTGAAGCTCCTAGCTACTGTTAGAATCGCAACTGCGCTTGGCCAGTCGCAGGTGCGACATTCGCAGATGCGACAGAAGCTCGCAGGCGCGACACTCACATATGTTAGATTTTGAGCGCAGAAGCGGAAATGGGAAGGGGCAATCCATCGCAGGTGCGGACGATTTGCGCACCTGCGAACGCGCAGGTGCGAAGCGTTGTGCGCAAATGCGAGAATTGGCCAGGCAAGTGAAACTCACACCTGCGAGGATTTTTCCGTAGGTGCGTTCAAATTTCCGCAGGTGCGAAGGACCTGTTTGGCAAAAATCTTAAAAGAACGGGAATTCACCATTTTTTCCCATTTTTTTCCCATGTTTGGGAGATTTCAGAGATCTTTGAGAGGAGATATCAACTAGCAATTTGGAGGTAAGTTAATTCTACACCCCTTGAGTTAAATACATAAATTATAAGTAGATTATAACTAGTAAATCTTAGAAATCAAAGGTTTAGGTCAAAAACCTAGATTTTTATAAAAATGAGATTTTAACCACGAAAATAGTTATGGAATTGGGTAGAAATTATATATTTGAGTTCTTGAGATTATGGGTAACGTTTCCATCCGAAAATTTCCAGAATCCGGGCACGTGGGCCCAGGATAAATTTTAGAAATTTTACCATTTTGTATAGGGTAATTTATTTAATAGATGAATTTCGAATTATTGAACATATATTAATCATTTTATATAACTTTTGGATAGTTTCGGATTTTTCAGCATTGAATCGAGAATTTTACGCGACGCGATAATCGGAAAGTTGACTTTGAGGCGAGGTAAGTCTCTTGTCTAATCTTGTGAGGGGAAAATTACCCCATAGGGATTAAATTAAATAATTATTGATAATTGCGGGGGCTACGTATGCACGAGGTGACGAAAGTCCGTGCGTAGCTACTATTAATGCTAAAGTCCGGGTAGTTTAAGACTCAAAGTATGAATTACTTGTGTAAATTATATTCCTTGTTTAATTACTATTATTTGATATATATATATTGTGAATTGTTAGATCAAAATATTAAAGGATGGAAAATTTATATGTTTGATTTTCTGTTTAAATTAATTAATTGTTAAAAGAAATTATTCTTCTTCCCGGATTTATCTCATAACAACTATACTCTCCTTCTGGAGGTATATAAGAAAATGTCCTCCTTTATTGTGGAGCAGGACGAACGCCTCGGCGGGATAGATACATCTATGGATCGCGATGTACGTCCCTCGACAGTGTACACGATACTCTGGACCAGGCCGTACGTCCTCAGCAGAAATCGTGCGTAATAATAATAATAATTAGACGATACTTTAATAGCTTATTTCAGCTTGCGAAGCTAATTGATAAATTGGAAAATCCTTGGAATTTAATGAGTTATTATTCTTGCTTGTTAAATAATTAATTGCTATTCCTGAAAATGATATTTAATTGATAAATTGTAAAATTTTCGAATTTAAGGAATTTAATTAATATATTGAGAATTGTTGCATTTGAAGAATTTTGATTATTTCCGTTGATTAAATAAATTATTGTAAATTCTGTAAATCATGTTGATTTACATATCCTAGTTGTATTTCAATTATTATTATTGACCCATAGTGAGTGTCAAAGTCGGCCATCTCGTCACTACCACTTCGAGATTAAGCTTGATACTTACTTGGTACATGTTGTTTACGTACTCATACTACACTTGCTGCACTTTTTGTGCAGGTACTGAGGCAAGTACTAGTGGGGGGACCTATCGTCTTACACCCACGTTAACCAGGGACATAGTGGTGAGCTGTTTCTCTGATCCGTTATGCAGCTACTAGTGTCTCTCTTTGTATTTTAATTCTGTTTATTTTTATTTCGAACAACATTTGAGGTTTTGTATAATCTACTAGATACTCATACACTTGTGACATCAGGTCTTGGTACACACATTGGTAGAGTTTGGGTTTTATTACATTTTCTTGGTTTTAAATTTTATCAATGTATGCTTAATTTATTGGTTGGCTTGCCTAGCTGTAGTGTTGGACGCCATCACTACTTATAGGTGAAATTGGGTCGTGACAACAAATTGCACGGGAAATGATGAGGTTGACTTTGTTCCTACCTTAACCGCAAGCAGGAGATTTTTCAAGTGTCACATAAGGTACGACTAAGAGGTACCAAATAAATCTATGATTTACCAATTTAAACACTTGTTCCTTTATTATACGCGCTCATCACTGTGTTGGTACAGTTCAAGTCAAGATTTTGATTTCTTTTTTAATCGTTTAAGTTTTTGGTTTTTTTTCTTAATTATTTCTTAAGAGATTTTGATAATTGAGACCGAACCCAAAGGACGGGTTGCCTACGTATCTTGTGGATACAGGAATTAGGTCAGCGTACTTTAGGAGGGATACAATGTAAAATGTATAGTTCAAATGACATTTTTTTTTTGGAAAGAATTGAAACAAAGAATATTGATTACATTAAAGTTATGTATATAAATGCAAGAGTATAGGAAAACTCGGAGCGATGCGTCGTGAATCTCGTGGTTGGATGTGATATCCATTGAAGTTAAAGAGTGACTCCAACCAGAGGATGAGGTCCAATTGTCCTTGAGAACAATTATTCTCCCAATTATTTGCGAGATAGTTATTGTGGTTCTCTCCCAATTGACATCGGGAATGTCTTATTGCGACCTTCCGATTGTATATGGGAACCACTTGTTGTGGTGATCATCCCTCGGTTGTTAACAGAGGACGACTTGTAACGACCTGATAGGTCGTTTTGAGTCCTAACTTTTGGTTTCGTGATTTGAGACTTTGAATAGCTTAATTTAGTAATTTATGACCTGCATGCGTGGTCTATTTTGATTTTTAGAAAGTTTAAATGTGATTTTTCAAACAAAAATTTGATTTTGAAACCTAAAAGTTACTGAAATTGACAACTGTCAATATTCTTGATAAATAATATCGGATTGGTATTTTGATGATTCCAGTAGAATGATAATTTTTGACTTGGACGCATGTTTGGTTGGGGCCCCAGGTGACTCTAGTCCATTTAAGCGTTTATTGTGAAAAGTTAGAAAATGAGCTTATGAACACGGAAATCTTTTAGTTATGATGCTTGATTCTTGATTGTAGATGTTATATTGATGTTTCAAGCTTGCAAACGAGTTTGTATGAGGTATATAGACTTGTGTGGATGTTTGGAATGGGGCTCGAGGGACTCAGGTGAGTTTTGGATTGGTTTCAGACTGATTCAGATTGTTGGTGCTAAGAAATCGCATTTGTGATGGTCTGCTCACAAATACGAGGTTCGCATTTGCAACCTTAACCTTACATTTGCGATGGGCAGGGCCAGTTTCGCCGCAAATTTGAGCTTCGCAATTATGAAGTTGGTATCACATTTGGGAATCACGCAATTGCGATAAGGGTTTGCATTTGTGATTTCTATGCCTTAGAGGGAACTTCACGATTAAGACCACGTGGTTCAAAATTGCGATCTAGTGCAATTGCGAACTCATTTTTTATTCAATGTTTTGAGACCTAGACTTCACTAGAGGAGATTTTAGAGAGCAATTGTTTTCCAACTTCAAGGTTTAGTAGCTTTAATTTGTTTTTAAATAATTCTTATTACTTTCAGAGATTTTGACCTCGATTTGAGGTCGTATTCTTATAACTCGGGTGTGAATGGGTAATCGACATTTGTTCTTGATTTCGAATTTTGACCAAGTGGGCCGGGCTAACCTTTTGTACATTTTTTCAAATATGTTAAAGATCGAACCCTTTTGATAGACCGTAGTTTCTAAATCTTGTTTTGACTTATTTGAGAGTTAATTGGCTAGATTCGAGTGGTTTGAAAGCTTGTGCTAAAAAAGGCAGTATCGAAGGGTTGATTTATGCCTAAAAGAGGTAAGTGTTTGGGTTAACCTGGATTTGGGGAAATTAGGATGTAATTGGGTCTATTTGCTATGTTCTATATATGTTGGGGCGGCTTATGTGCAAGGTGACAAATGTATATGAATTTGCTATGGGTTAAGCATGCAAGTAGAATTAGCCTTATTTATGTCTTATTACTTTATGTATTTTGTCTTTCATGCTCTAATTAGTTGGTTAAACTCTTTAATGATTCTTATTCATGTTGATAACTATGTTGAGCTTGTTGTGATATTGGACATTTGGATTATTGAATTGATGATTTTGCTATTGGTACAAAAGTGATGGTTATGTTCCATATGGCAAGTTATGTTAAATCACTCTTCATTATTACATGTGCTTCCAATCTTACTTGTGTCACGCCCTAAACCTGGGGAGGCGTGGCCGACACCCGGTGCCATATTTGGCTCGAGCGTACCACTCTATAACTATGAACTCTGGAGGGGTAACCCTCAACTTAGGCCGATGAGGTCTACATTACAAATCAAGGCAGACGAGGCCACCATGAATGTCTACAACCACCAATACCAAACTAACAGGTACACATGGTTGACGAGGAAACAATACTGATATACAAAATATACATGACTCGTCTACAAGCCTCTAGAGATAACTGAACTGTACCATGGTCAGGACATGGCCTCGACCTACCCATCAAACCTGTATATATAAAATGGACTCCAAGGTCTAGACCTAGTAACTCCAGGGAAGTGGAGCTTACCAACCAAGCTGATGTTTGACTTTGTCTACTGGGAATGTCTATCAAGCTATCTATCAGGATCTGCAGGCATAAAATGCAGCGTCACCAGCAAAAGGGACGTTAGTACAAAATAATGTACTGAGTATGTAAGGCAACAAAATAACTGAAAGATGAAACTGAACTGATAATATAATAACTGAAAGTAACTAGGAGTCAAAGATAATAAGAAGGCATGCTTACCTGTTGATACTGACTTAACTCTCTCAATATAGCAAGTAAAATAGCTGTCCGGCTTTATGAGGCTCGGTATGTGTAACTACTCTGCCGTAGTAGGCTCGCTCAAAGGAGCTCATCCATACTAGGCTCGGTATCTCGGCCATTCTGGGCTCGCTCATGGGTGCTCGGCCACAGTAGGCTCGGTATATAACTTACCATCTGATCAGAGGTTGCCCAATACGGGCCTGCCCACCGATTATAGCTCGATGGTGGTGAAAATACTATAATACTGTATATATATATAGACTCTCATCTCTCTTGGCTAAAAGAAGACAATACTTAACTGAATATAAAGTCCCGATAAGGAAGAATACTATAACTTATGAGACTAGGATAATGTACATAAGTTCAGGAATACGAGCTTCTCTTTATGTCTCGTTATTAAATGCATGTAGTTACGAGATCATGCCAAAATGAAGGAAATGTTTAGCCTTTTTCCCAATAAGCATGGTTAACTCATCTCTTCGCACCTTAATCTACAATAACAATAATACTACTATCATTAAGTTATGAAAGGTACAACTATCGCGCAACGAACGACACGCTTATTTTATTTTAAAACGGGCAGCGTCTCCCCTATAATATTTACTTCCTCCCAATTCGAGAGGACACCAATAATACAAGACCGCAACAATAATAACATATTTTCATCATTTTCCAACCTTATATCCATCACAAAATACCACAAAATAGCCAAACATACCCCTATCACTTCATACACAAAACGACAACTGTAGTAGTGTCAAACAATCCGAAAATATTACGACGAACGACCAGCCCACCATTTATCATTTGTGTGGTATTTATCCACACCCTTTATCCTCTAAACTCCATAAAACAGTAGCAAAATATGCAATCGAACAACATCACGAAACAACCCAGAAAATATTCCACTACAAGTTAAATAACTCGAACTCACGGCTTCTGATCACCGTCCCATGAGTTCTTACAATTATAGAACGCGTTTCTATAATTTTACAGCAGAAAAAATGGATTAAAGAGAGCAGTATACTTACCTTATTTGGTGAATTTCTCAGCTCCTATCTTGGCCCTTCAAACCTTAGGTTACTCTCCAACTAGAACTTGAAAAGAAGAGGAAATCAATTAAGGTTTGTGTTGAATTTTTGGGAGACTTTTGCAGGGGATTATCTCTGGTTTTTAAGCTCTATAATGAGTGTGAAATATGAATTGATTAAGACCTTAAAAGTTCTCTTTTTCCGACCCTAAATATCTTTTTTTTGGACATATTTAGTCCTCTTATTTAAGCAAATAGTTGACACACCTACTTGTCACCTATGCTGTCTGCGCAGTCTCGCCAAAACATATATATCTCTCTACTCTAATGTCGTATTTCAAAATGGTTTAATGCTTTAAAAACTAGACTCATAGATATTCAATGTTATGGGTGTATCACCCCATAAATATAAGTATATTGGTAGAAAAGCTCAATGTCATCTGACCCAAATTTCAGTAAAACTTATGAGTGTAACTTGTGATGAATTTCATCGACTTTTGTTCCACAACTCGCTTGACTTCAAAACATAACACACGACTATGATACAACTAAAATAACTCATAGAATAACCTCATTATCATTTTAATCACCCTAGTCTCACCCCAAAAGTAAATGTTATAACATTCCTAACTAGTCGACTTTTATTGAAACTTATTTTCTTCAACTTGTTTAGCTTCTAAGCCTTCCAACACTCTTGGTACTTGGTATTCATGATCTAAAGTATTTGTAACCTACAAGTTAACATGATTAACTTACTTTATGCACTTTCAAAGATGATCTCATTTATTAGCTTACATCAATTGACTTGCGACATACTTTTACGTATGAAAACATGGGGTGTAACATCATTCCCCTCTTTGGAATGTTCATCATCGAATGTTGCATGATGCGCTTATCAGTCTCATAACCTATAGCTCATAAGAAAACTTTAGTACTGTCATTTCCATCTAGGAAACTGTTCTCTGAATAAATCTAAAGGCTAGAGCATTCCCCCCTTTAGGCCTCTTTCTCACACCACGACCCTTGGTCGAAATTTTTCTAATCTCGTAATTTTGCTATCTTTTATCATACAATATGTACGACTTTGTCCATGTCTGTGCACCTATGTGACTCTTCTTCTTTTTTTTCCTCCCGCTTTTAGCTAATATCTAGGACTCACCTTGTGAACATATACATATCTATGACTAGTTATCTCTCTCGACATCTATAGGTGTACTGAAGTTCTTCGCTCGGTACTTTGTCGAACTTACAACTATTGCTACATCTTATTTCATAGCCTTGATTATCTATGCTTATGGCTTTACTACATCTAGGTAGGTCATACTATACCATAACACTTACTTCGGTTTATTATTATCGAGGTCTGCTACCCAACTCTAGGCTACTCTCACGCTGCTTATCCTATATGTATAAATATAAGTCCTTTAATGCTTCCTCATTACTGTTCATCTTAAGAATGACAACCTAATCACATCTCATACTTTTTCACTTTTATTCATCTATTGTTGATTTACCTTAATGGTGATCTATAATCTACTAATTATAACTTGAAACCTTTTACGTCATACATTTTCACTAGGGCTCATGTCTCATTGGGAACATCTGCAATCACCTAGGAACAATACTATACTTCAATAACGATATTACATCGCATCCCAACGTGATTCATC
Organism: Nicotiana tomentosiformis; assembly: GCF_000390325.3. NCBI lineage: Eukaryota > Viridiplantae > Streptophyta > Magnoliopsida > Solanales > Solanaceae > Nicotiana > Nicotiana tomentosiformis. Next base: position 51,220,949 of record NC_090820.1, read on the forward strand.
TTATGGGTGTATTCTAATTCCATGCAAGTCATGAAATGACTTCTCTTTGAATCATTACTCAATCGAAGTCCTAAATGTCATTCTCATATCATTTATTGCAATTACACCCTTATTCTACTACCAGGGTAGCATTCTCTCTTTTCTAAATGCTCCTACTCTTAAACTCCTTTGAGTTCATTCAGATTATACTGAGCTTTTTATAACTTACGGAAACCATCATCTCTGTTGTTTTGATGGGTTTAATCCCGAGGACTTACCTATTCTGTTCTCTTTCTCACTTACCTTTTCTTGTCCTTACCCCCATCTACCTAAAAACCTTGTCGCTCTACCATACTTTAGCTTGAGACCTACACATATCTATTTATACTACTCGTAACCTTTCTTTAACTTAATAGCACCAAATATTTCCTTATGTTATTCTGGAACTTCAAGAGAGACATCACGGCATCTCTAACTCTTCTTTACTCTCTTAATTAGACCTCTCGATACCTGGAAACCATAGGTTAGAAAATACCGCACTGACAATACCGCTATCATTTCTGGATACTGAATCACAATGCTTCTAGCCCTCTATTTGAAGTATGGACTATTCACAACCTTCTGCACTTGAGTATCTCGTACTTTATTTATATTTACCATACTTACCTTTAAATCCCGCATCGCATCTTCTGTCTCTTTCATAATCCCCCCTTCCACATAGGTAGGATTTACATCTATAACTTGAATCTCTACTATAATACTTGCACATCTAGTGCATACACAATTCGGTGGGAGCTTCATAATTACTCCTTATAAGGCTGGTACTTTTCTAACTAGCTTTATTGTAGAGCCGTTATAGAATATGGTTGTTGTACTATATCTCTTGTACCTATGATATTAAGAGTGATTCTGCGGTGTTTTGAATCACAATTTCTATAATTATCAGGGTCTAATAATAAGACTCCTGATTCACTTAGTTTCATCTTCTCTCTAGCCTTTAAGTAGGCTTAAGCTATCTTCCGATCTGCGACTCAGGGCATTAGTTATTACTTTCTCTTTTCGTGGACGCTATGGAACATCCATGATATAACCTTCTAACAATTCAAGCCTTTGTCTGTGATGTGGACTCAATTTTTTTTTAACTTATACTAGAGTCTCATATAACTATATGAATGTCAACATATATGCTCCATGGATAACACTCCAAAATCTTTAGTGTGGTCATAACGTAACTAACTACGGGTCATAGATCGAGTAATTCCTTCTATGCCTTCTGAGTTGTCTTTAAAAACAAGCAGTTACTTTTCCTTGTCATTCTACCACTTGTTGCATAAATACTTAGCTTATCTTAGTGCCCACGAATACTGGAATTTCCTGTTACTCATATACTCTGAAATATCACTTTTATTTACCTCCCGTTCATTAGTGATGATAGGTGCCACTTTCTTATGGAGTGCATACAATGTTGTAGTAAGACTGTTGTTACAAGATCATTTTTTCTTCAGGTTACTATGTTTAGGTTGGAGCCTTCTTCTTTATTTCCTCTGCTAGTCTTTCGTTGTAGTACTTAGGGTAAACCCTCTGACTCTTGTAAGGCAATGAGATTATTACATCGTATACCCAACATATTATTTTGATATTCTTACTCGCCTATAATTATCCTTAGTTACTTAACTTCGTGCTCCTATGCTTGTAGAGTTGCTTCTGAACTGAAATTTTGACTATCTCCCCAGTGGCACTCTCTTTTATTTCTGTAATACTTATACGATACCTTTAACTACTCCAACTCCTATCTGAATATTTCTCAAGAATTACGATGTCATATCCGTGATACTGAATTGCCTGTGATGGGTTTCGCTACGTTTATCTTGCACGATCTGCTGATTTATCTGAGACCTCTTCTCTAGCAATAACTAGGCTCTTCCTAAATCAACTACTAACTACTCGTCAGTCCATGCTCATATCTATATTATGCGTAACCTCTCTTGGGTTATGTCTTTTGTCTTAACTTACCTTTCGCACTGGCCCCTAATGTATCAAGTGTCCATTCACCCTTATTTATCAATAACATCCTGGCCGGGAACCCTTACTGTGTCTCCCCGGCATCGTGCTTGCATAATGTTCTGGAGTCACAACGTATCTGTAGGATCTGAATTTTACCGCATTCTTCCTTTACCATTCCATAGTTACCTGAACGGCTTAACTCCGAGTTAGTACCATATCATGCCATCTTCCCCCCTTTAGGGGAGTACTAACATTTAATGCCCTGAAATCTTAGCTACAAATGTTTTACCTCTTCATCTCCGTCGTCCTTTCACATCTTCAATAATCCTTACTCGCCTTGTGGTAATCCTTCTATACCAGGGATAATTGAATTTCGTACGCACGTTAGGTGACACCTAGTGTAACTTACACACTTAGACCCTTAAGCTTAAAGATGCTCACAATGCTTGCTTTAGGGAAGTGTCTTCCTGAATGACTTTTAAAGGTTATTCTTCCGTTGTCCATTCTATTATTGCTGGAACACGATTTCTGAAATTCTCATGATGCTGACTATTATCAAATCTTTCGATCCCTAATTCATGTTCAATTTATCTTGTTCACTAGCCCATACTGATTTTTATTACTTCGGGGTTTCTAGCTTTTCCTTCTGGTAATTACGTTGGAGTCACCAACTCATTTCTCGAAATGAGGATATGACTTTATGGCTTATACTCTTTTATTGTCTCAAGGCCTGTCACCTCTTGTCTTTTCCTTCACTTGACTATAGACTCTATCTTCCTGTCATATTTTGATTTATTGCTATCACCCATTTATCACATCTTACTAATAATGCTTCATTTACTCTCTTCTTCCCCTGCTAATATCTATGTCTATTACCTTATTATGAAAACTTCAACAAAACATTCTTTCACTTTTATCTCCCCTTGCTCCATCTCACTGGCTCTTCGGGTCGCCTAACATTCTCTTTTTACTAGGGACGAGAGTCATACTAAGATAAATATTTATCCCTTCTAGGATGCCAATGCCTATCTTCTCAAATTTTTGAGCATTCTAGTATTCATATCCATATGTACTATTATAGAGTGCATCATCTGGGTGTCTCACAAGGAGAAATATTACCACATTTGCAATATCCTTCGGAAATGTCAGCTAACGCTAACAATCTATCCATAATTTTGGGTTACTCTAACCCCAGCTATATTTTGATATCACATCTTTCTCTTAAACTATATATGTTAGCTCCCATAGGGAATAACCGAGATGGGTGTGGCCAATTGTACATACTTTTGTTGCTATTGAAGGTAACTCAAAACACATATATTTTTCTACCTGAATTATAAATATCGATAATCTTCACTAACTGCGTACCTCGTACCCTTCTTCACATTGTTTCTTTTACTTTTTGAAACTTGTATCTACCTTCTGATTCTCGTATTGCTCTTTACCATATGGGTGGATTAGGTATTCATGCCTTAGGGATCCTTATCAAGAAGGTTACACATCTTATTACACACATGATCTGCTGAAGACCTCACATTTACTCATCATAAGCACGATGCAAAATCGAGTGCCTATAGCTTAACTCTCCCGCATCCATATTCAATCTCTTACCAACTGTCTTCCTGGATGTAGGTATCGTTGTATCATGAATAAAATAGAAATTTAGGAGTTTGAGTTCTTACAACTGAGCTCTACCACATGATCTAGAGTAAGAAGAAAGAGTGATAGTCCTAAATTCCCTGTAGCCTCCTGCTTATAAGTGTGGTGCACAACACACCCATAAACAAGACTCTAGCAGACATGGCTTGTAGACTCCTTAGGATAGAACTGCTCTGATACCAAGTTTATTATGCCCCAAACATAGGGAGGCGTGGTCGGCCCCCGATGCCATATTTGGTACAAACGTACCACTATATAACTGTGAACTCTCGAGGCGTAACCATCAATGAGGCCGATGAGGTCTACCTTACAAATCAAGGCCAACGAGGCCACCATGAATTTCTACAACCAGCAATACCAAACTAACATGTACACAAGGCTGGTGTAACGACCCGACCGATCATTTTGAGAGTTGTAGACCCGTTCCCCTATTTACCACTAATTTTATAATTTATAGATGTTATGTGAGTTCTTGTGGTAGTCAGTTCGGGTCTGGAGAGATTTTAGAATGAAATGAGACATTTAGTATCAAGGTTGAAAGCTTAAGTTAAAATAGTCGACTGAATATTGACTTATGGGTAAATGACTATGGGATGGAGTTTTGATGGTTCCATTAGCTCCGTTGGGTGATTTTGGACTTTGGAGCATGTCTGGATTGTGATATGGAGGTCCGTAGTGGAATTAGGCTTGAAATGATGAAAGTTGGATTTTTGGAAAGTTTTACCGGGAGTGGACCTTTTGATATCGGGTCGGATTGCGATTCCGGAATTTGGAGTAGGACCGTAATGTCATTTGTTACTTTTGTGCAAAAATTGGGGTCAATCAGGGGTGATTTGGTAGGTTTTGGTGTCATTTGTCGAAGTTGGAATTCCCTAGTTTCAATAGGATTGAATTGGGGTGCGATTCGTATTTTTGAGGTTGTTTGATGTGATTTGAGCGCTTGACTAAGTTTATATGAGGTTTTAGGACTTGTTGGTATGTTTGGTTGAGGTCCCGGGGGCCTCGGGTTTATTCCGGATGGTTAACGGATCAAAAGTTGAAGTTGAGAGATTGCTGAAGCTGGACTCTGCTGGTGTAACCGCACCTACGGAGCTTTAATCGCAGGTACGACCTCGCAGGTGCGGGCTGGGTTGCGCAGGTGCGAGTATGGAGTGGCCGTAGGTGCGAGGAATTGCCGTACCTCCGTGATTGCAGATGCGGCAGGCGGACCGCAGAAGTAGAATTAGGCGAGGTACTGGGTTCCGCAGAGGCGGCTTGGAGTCTCGCAGAAGCGAGTCCGCAGGAGCGGAGTGAGGAGCCATAGGAGAAGAAGAAGACGCAGAAGTGGAAGTGCTGGACAAAACATTTAAATACAAGGGTTCGCGATTTTTCTTCATTTTAAACATTTAGAGCTCGGGTTTTGGCGATTCTTGAGCGGATTTTCGAACGGATTCTTGAGGTAAGTCCCTTGTGCTCATTTTCATTCAATAATCTTGCTTCCCCATTAATTTTACCACTTAGTTGGTGTGTATTTAGAGTGTAAATTGAGAGATTAAGGCTAGGGATTTGTAGAGTTTGATTTGGCGATTTGGGTGAAGATTTGGTGTCGGATTTTGATAAATTTTGTATGGTTGGACTCGTCGTTTAAAGGGCTTTCGGGTTTTGTGACTTTTATCGAATTTTAAGATATGGGCCCGTGGGCCGACTTTTTAGTCGATTTTTGACTTTTTATTAATAACTTAGCATTTTCTTATGGAGTTGATTCCTTTAGCCTGTATTGATTATATCTAATTGTTTATGGCTAGATTCGAGGAATTTAGAGGCCGTTTCGCAAGCCAAGAGTGTGTTGGAGTAGAGATTTTCTCGGATTAAGGTAAGTAACCATTCTAAAATTGGTTTAGAGGGTACAGAACCCCGTATTTTGTGCCATGTATTTGGTTTTGAGGTGACGCACATGCTAGGTGACGGACGTGTGGGCGTGCACTGTAGGAATTGTGACTTGGTCAATTCCATGGAACTGTGTAGTTGAATAATCTGCTGTTATTCGTACATTTTCCACGTATTAGAGAAATTGAACTGCAAATCATGTTAGAAATCATGGTTAGACTATGTGTTGACACTGTAGGGACCCACAAAGGTTGTGTACATGTTGAGTTATCTGCTAAATTATTGTTTTATACTCACACACAATTTTACTTGCATATTACATATTAGTCTATATTGTTCATTATTGATGTATTATATCATTTCTGTTTGGGCTGATTATCATGATTTCTGAGAGCCCGAGAGACTACAGAGGTTGATGACTGAGTGCGGCCGAGGGCCTGATTGTGAGGTTGTTTATGGGATCGGGAAGCACGTCGCAACATGTTTTATTGATTTATCCCTTCATTGGATTGTTTTAGTTCTTAGGCAGAAGAAACCCCTCCGGAGTCTATACACCCCCCAGTGAGCATATGTACCTACTGAGTGCGAGTGCCGAGTGCTGAGTGATTGAGAGGCTGGAGTGATTGTGAGGAATGAGTGATTGTGGGGTTGGAGTGAATGGGAGGAGTGAGTGACTGCTGCTCTGTGATGATGCATTTGACTTCATTATTGTTATACTTCAGCTGTCATATATCACTGTGTTGAAATTTTTGAGAGATATTATCTTCTGTTTCAAATGAACTTGACATGAAATAACTGTTTTGGACTTATTTGTCGAACTTGAAAGCATGCTTACCTTCCTATGTGGAGATTACTGTAATTGAAATTTAACTGTGATACTCATCACTACTTTTAATTCTTTATTTAGTATTGTTACTTACTGAGTTGGTTGTACTCACGCTACACCCTGCACTTTGTGTGCAGATCTAGGTGTTTCCGGACACGGTGGGTGTTTATTTCATTGCACAATTGACCTTTTGGAGATTCCAAGGTAGATGCTCATGTACTTTGTGACACCTCGATAGTTGGGAACTTCCGCATTAAGTTTTTAGTTTCTATCCCTGTTTATGAGAACTTTTATTATTTATACTGCTTTAATTCATTTTCTGTTAAAGGTGTTGGAATTATTTTGCAATGTCGGCTTGCCTAGTACCACATTAGGAGCCATCACGACAGGTTAGGATTTTGGATCATGATAAGTTGGTATCAGAGCCTAGGTTACATAGGTCTCACAAGTTATGAACAAGTTTAGTAGAGTCTTGCGGATCGGTATGGAGACGTTTGTCTTATCTTCGAGAGGCTGCCGAACCCTTAGGAAAATTCATAATTCTTGTATTCTTGTCGTGTGGATTAGTTGATTCCAGTTACTAAACTTTTGTATTTTATTCTCTTGTAGATGGTGAGGACACATGCTACCAGGCCGGACAGACAGCCACTAGTACCACTAGCTAGGGGCACGAGAGGCTGAGGTCGCGATAAGGGCAGAAGTGCAGCCCGTACAATAGCTAGAGCAGAACATGCAGATCCACCAGTTGATCCAGCTAAAGAGTAGGTTCCAAATGTGGTTGAGCCAGTGGGGCCAGCTCAGGCACCAGCTGTGCCTATTGTGATTCTAGGCCTTCAGTAGGCATTGTCCCAGATATTGACTATTTGCACTGGCCTTGATCAGGTAGTTTTAGCTCAGGCTGCACCCGCTACTTCTCAGGCCGGGGGGGGGGGTACTCATACCCCTGCTGCCCGTACTCCAGAGTAGGTGATGCAGGGACTTTAGACACCGGGGGTACTATCAGCCCAGCTGGTTACAGCTGCTCAGGCCGAGGTGGTCCCCGTTATGACTGATGATGAGTAGAGGAGACTTGAGAGATTTGGGAGACTTCAGCCTCCATCATTTAGCGGGGCTGAGTAAGAGGATGCCCAGGGTTTCTTGGATAAGTATCAGTGGATTTGTCGCATTGCAGGTATTCTGGAGAACAGTGGGGTCTCGTTCACTACTTTTTAGTTCACTGGGGCTACCTTCAGATGGTGGGAGGCTTATGAGAGGCGTAGGCCGGTCGGTGCAGCACCACTTACATGGCAGGAGTTCTCCGTTCTCTTCTTGGAGAAGTTCATTCCGCAGTCTCACAGGGAGGAGCTGCAAAGACAGTTTGAGCAGTTATGGCAGGAGGGCATGTTTGTGATGCAATACGAGATAAGGTTTTCTTAGTTGACTCGTCACGTAGTTTAGTTGGTTCCCACTGATAGGGAGAGGATTACGAGGTTCATTGATGGCCTCACATATCAGTTGCGGTTACTTATGACCCGAGTGAGGGTATCTGGTGCTACTTTTCATAAGGTGGTTGACATTTCTTGACATATATAGATGGTCCATAGCCTGGAGCATGGAGAGAGGGAGGCCAAGAGGCCTTGTGGATCGGGTGGTTTCAGCGGTGTTCCTTTTGGAGGTCAGTTCTACCACGGCAGGGGTCATCCATTTAGGCACACTCAGACGGCTCGTCCAGTTCACCGTGGTGCATCATCCAGCCATGGGTCATATAGTTCTCATCAGGGTCAGTCATCTATCAAGGCCCTTCAAGCTCAGAGTTCGTCGCATGCCCATCGGATCAGGGTTCATCATTGTCGGGTCCTTCTATAAGTTATCCCGGTGTTCGGGGCTCCCTTCAGTCCCCACCACCAGCATCGGGGAGCTGCTTTGAGTGCAGGGAGTTTGGACATATGTGGAGACAGTGTCCTCGTCGCCCGAGACGTCCAGTGTAGTAGAGGAGTTAGGCTACGACTTCAGCACCAATTACTTCACAACCCGCCCAGCCAGCTTAGGGGGAGGCCGATCAGGTAGAGGCCAGACCCGATTCTATGCCATTACTGCCAGGCCAGATATTGTTGCTTCCGATGCAATGATCACATGTATTGTCTCAGTATGGCAAAGGGATGCCTCTGTATTATTTGACCCTAGTTCTACGTATTCGTATGTATCATCGTATTTTTCTAATTATCTGGATATGCCCCGTGAGTCCTTAGTTTCATCTGTTCATGTATCTATGCTAGTGGGTGATACTATTGTTGTGGACCGTGTATATCGGTCGTGTGTAGTGACTATTGGGGGATTATATACTACAATTGATCTTTTATTACTTAGTATGGTGGACTTCGACGTGATCCGAAGCGAAGAAATTAGTTCATGCTGGGTATGGATTGGTTGTCTACATGTCATGCTGTTCTAGATTATCATACTAAGACCGTGATGTTAGCGATTCTGGGGTTGCCATGGATCGAGTTGAGAGGTTCTCTAGACTATGCTCCCAATAGAGTGATTTCAAACTTGAAGGCCCAACAGATGGTTGGGAAGGGTTGTTTTTCTTATTTGGCCTTTGTGAGGGAGTTGGTGCTGATACTCCTACTTTTGATTCTATTCTGGTGGTGCGAGATTTTTCGGATGTGTTTCCTGCAGACCTGTTGGGCATGATGCCGGACAGGGATATTGACATTGGTATTGACTTGGTGCTGGGCACTCAGCCAATTTCTATTCCACTGTATCGTATGGTACCAACTGGGTTGAAGGAACTGAAGGAGCAACTTCAGGAACTTCTTGATAAGGAGTTTATTAGGCCTAGTGTATCTCCTTGGGTGCACCGGTTCTGTTTTTCAAGAAGAAGGATGGTACTATGCGGATATGCATTGATTACAGGCAGTTGAACAAAGTTACAATCAAGAACAAGTATCCTTTGCCACGCATTGATGATCTATTTGACCAGCTTCAGGGAGCGAGGGTGTTCTCTAAGATTGACTTGAGGTCTGGGTATCACGAGTTGAAGATTCAGGACTCGGATATTCTAAAGACATCATTCAGGACTCGGATATTCTAAAGACATCATTCAGGACTTGTTATGGTCATTATGAGTTCCTCGTGATGTTATTTGGACTGACCAATGCCCCAACAATATTCATGCATCTGATGAGTGTATTTCAGCCTTATCTTGACTCGTTTGTCATAGTGTTCACTAATAACATCCTGGTGTACTCTAGTAGCCAGGAGGAGCATGCCCACTATTTGAGGATTGTGTTGCAGCGGTTGAGGGAGGAGAAGCTTTATGCCAAGTTCTCCAAATGTGAGTTTTGGCTTAGTTCAATGGCGTTCTTGGGGCACGTGGTGTCCAGTGAGGGGATTCAGGTGAATCTGAAGAAGATAGAGGCGGTTCAGAGTTTTCCCAGGCCGTTCTTAGTTACGTAGATTCAGAGCTTTCTTGGCTTGGCCGGTTATTATCGTCGCTTCGCGGAGGGTTTGTCGTCTATTGCATCGCATTTGACCAAATTGACCCAAAAAGGTGCTATTTTCAGGAGGACAGACGAGTGTGACGAGAGCTTTTAGAAGCTCAAGACTGCCTTGACCACAACTCCAATTCTAGTTCTACCTCCAGCTTCTAGTTCTTATACAATGTATTATGATACTTCTCGGATTGGCACTGGGTGTGTCTTGATGCAGGAGGGTAGAGTGATTTCTTATGCTTCACGTCAGTTGAAGCCCCATGAGAAGAACTAGACTGTTCATAATTTGGAGTTGGCTGCCATCGTTCATGCATTGAAGATTTTGAGGCATTATCTCTACGGTGTGTCTTGTGCTGTATTTATAGATCAACGGAGTCTCCAGCACTTATTCAAACAAAAGGATCTAAATTTGAGGCAGCGGGGATGGTTGGAGCTACTAAAGGACTATTATATCACTATTATGTATCATCCCGGGAAGGCCAAGGTAGTGGCCGATGCCTTGAGTAGAAAGGCGGTGAGTATGGGTAGCCTCACATTCATTCTTGTTGGTGAGATACCTCTTGCAGTTGATGTTCAGGCCTTGGCCAACCAGTTGGTGAGATTAGATGTCTCGAAGCCTAGTCGGGTTCTAGCTTGTGTGGTTTCTCAGTCTTCCTATATGATCGTATTATAGAGCGCTAGTATGATGATCCCCAATTGCTTGTCCTTAAGGACACGGTTCAACACAATTATGCCAGAGATGTTACTATTGGGATGATGGGGTATTGAGGATGCAGGGTCGGATTTGTGTGCCTAGTGTTGATGGGCTACGTGAGTTGATTCTTGAGAAGGCCCACAGTTCATGGTATTCCATTCATCCGGGTGCTGCGAAGATGTATCAGGGCTTGAGGCAGCATTATTGGTGGAAAAGAATGAAGAAGGATATAGTAGGGTTTGTAGCTTGGTGCTTCAACCGTCGCAGGTGAAGTATGAGCATCAGAGACCGGGCGAATTCCTTCAGAGGTTAGAGATTTCATAGTGGAAATGGGAGCGGATCACCATGGATTTTGTAGTTGGGCTCCTACGGACTTCGAGGAAGTTCAATGCTATTTGGATGATTGTGGATCGGATGACCAAGTCCGCGCACTTCATTCTTCGGAGAGGTTGGCTGAGATTTACATCAGAGAGATTGTTCGCCTTCACAGTGTGCCAGTGTCCATCATTTCATATCGGGGCACAGAGTTTACATCGCAGTTTTAGAGAGCAGTGCAGCGAGAGTTGGGTACCCAGGTTGAGTTGAGCACATCATTTCACCCTCAGACGAACGGACAGTATGAGCACACTATTCAGATATTGGAGGACATGCTACGCGCTTGTGTCATCGATTATAGGGGCTCTTGGGATCAGTTTCTGCAGCTCGCGGGGTTTGCCTACAACAACAGCTACCAGTCAAGCATTCAGATGGCTTCATATGAGGCTTTGTATGGGAGACGGTGTAGAACTTTGGTGGGATGGTTTGAGCCAGGTAAGGCTACGCTGTTGGGTACTGACTTGGTTCAGGATGCTTTGGACAAGGTTAAATTGATTCAGGAATAGCTTCGCCTGACGCATTCTAGACATAAGAGTTATGCCGACAGGAAGGTCCGTGATGTTGCTTACATGGTTGGGGAGAAGGTTCTGCTCAAGGTTTCAGCCATGAAGGGTGTTATGAGGTTCAGAAAGAAGGTAAAGTTGAGCCCTCGGTATATTGGTCCATTTGAGGTACTTCAAAAGAATCGGGAGGTGGCTTACAAGCTTGCCTTGCCACCTTTTTTGTCGAGTGAGCATCCAGTGCTTCATGTTTCTATGCTCCAGAAGTATGTCGGTGATCCGTCTCATATTTTGGATTTCAGCACAGTTCAGTTGGATGGTGATCTGACTTATAATGTGGAGCCGGTGGCCATTTTGGATCGGCAGGTTCGAAAGTTGAGGTCAAAGGATACAGCTTCAGTGATGGTGCAGTGGAGCGGTCAGCCAGTTCAGGAGGCTATTTGGGAGATAGAGCGGGAGATGCGAAGCAGATATCCACACCTATTAGAGACTCAAGGTACGTTTCTAGACCCGTTCGAGGACGAAAATTTGTTTAAGAGGGGGAGGATGTAATGAACATGCCGGTCGTTTTGAGAGTTATAGCCCCGTTCCCCCATTTACTACTCATTTTATACATTATAGCTGTTATGTGACTTGCTGAGGTAGTTAGTTCAGGTCCGGAGAGATTTCAGAATGAAATGAGACACTTAGTCTCAAGGTTGAAAGCTTATGTTGAAATGGTCGACCGAATGTTGATTTATGTGTAAACAACTCCGGAATGGAGTTTTGATGGTTCCATTAGCTCCGTTGGGTAATTTTGGACTTAGGACCGTGTCCAGATTGTGATTTAGAGGTGCGTAGTGGAATTATGCTTGAAATGGCGAAAGTTGGATTTTTGGAAAGTTTGACCGGGAGTGAACCTTTTGATATCAGGGTCAGATTCTAATTCCGGAAGTTAGAGTAGACCCGTAATGTCATTTGTGACTTATGTGGACATTTTAGGGTCAATGGAACGTGATTTGATAAGTTTCGACGTCGTTTGTAGAAGTTGGAATTCCTTAGTTTCAATAGGCTTGATTTGGGGTGTGATTCATGTTTTTGAGGTTGTTTGATGTGAGTTGAGCGCTCGAATAAGTTTGTATGAGGTTTTAGGACTTGTTGGTATATTTGGTTGAGGTCCCGGGGGCCTCGGGTTGATGCCAGATGGTTAACGGATCAACGGTTGAAGTTGAGAGATTGCTGAAGTTGGACTCTGCTGGTGTAACTGCACCTGCGGAGCTTTGATCGCATGTGCGAGCTCGTAGGTGCGTGCTGGTTTTTGCAGGTGCTAGTTTGGAAGGGAATGTGCAGGTGGCTGCACGTGCGAGGGAATTGCCGCACCTGCATGACCGCATATGCGGCAGGGGGACCGCAAAAGCGGAATTGGGCAAGGGACAGGGTTCCGCAGAAGTGGCTTGGATGCTCGCAGAAGCGAGTCCGTAGGAGCGGAAGAAGCCACAAATGCGGGTGAGTGGCCACTTCTGCGACACCGCAGAAGCAGTTAAGTTTCCATAGAAGCGGAAGTGTTGGACAGAACACTTAAACACAAGGGTTCGCGATTTTGCTTTATTTTAAGCATTTTAAGCTCGAGATTTTGGCGATTCTTGAGAGGATTAAAGGATTCTTGAGGTAAGTCCCTTGTGCTCATTTTCAATCAATAATCTTGCTTCCCCATTGATTTTCCCACCTAGTTGGTGTGTATTTAAGGTGTAAATTGAGAGTTTGAGGCTAGGGATTTGGAGAGTTTTATTTGAGGATTTGGGTAATGATTTGGTGTCGGATTCTGATAAATTTGGTATGGTTGGACTCGTGGTTGAATGGGCTTTTGAGTTTTGTGACTTTTATCAAATTTCAAGAAATAGGCCCGGTCGAGCAAGGCCAGTGCATTCAGAGGACGTTTCGCGAGGCAAAAGTGTGTTGGAATAGTGATTTTCTCGGATTGAGGTACGTACCAGTTCTAAATTTGGTTCTGAGGGTACGAAACCCTTATTTTATGCCATGTGTTTGGTTATTAGGTGACGCACATGCTAGGTGATGGGCGTGTGGGCGTGCACCATAGGAATTGTGACTTGGTCAATTCCATGGAACTGCGTAGTTGAATAATCTGCTGTTATCCATACATTTTCCACATATTAGAGAAGTTGAACTGCAAATCATGTTAGAAATCACGTTTAGACTATGTGTTGACACTGTAGGGACCCACAGAGGTCGTGTACATGTTGAGTTATTTGCTAAATTGTTGTTTTGTACTCAAGCACTATTTTACTTGCATATTACGTTTCAATCTCTACTGTTCATTATTGATGCATTATATCATTTCTGTTTGGGTTGATTATCATGATTTCTGAGAGCTCGAGAGACTTGAGAGGTTGATGACTGATGAAACCGAGGGTATGATTGTGAGGATATTTATGGGATTGGGATGCACACCGCAACATGTTTCATTTATTTATGCTATGATTGGCTTGTTTTAGCGCTTGGGCTGAAGGAGCCCTTCCGGAGTCTGTACATACACCCAATGAGTGCAGGTACCTACTGAGTGCGAGTGCCGAGTGGTGAGCGACTGGGAGGATGGAGTGACTGTAAGGAATGGGTGATTGTGGGGTTGGAGTGAATGGGAGGACTGAGTGATTGCTGCTCTGTGAGGATGCACTTTACTTCATTATTGTTGCACTTCAGCTGTCATATATCACTGTCTTGAAATTTCTGAGAGATCTCATCTTATGTTTCAAATGAACTTGACATGAAATAACTGGGTTGGACTTATTTGTAGAAATTTGAAATCATGCCTACCTTCCTATGTGGAGATTACTGTAATTGAACTTCAATTGTGAAGCTCGTCACTACTTTCAGTTCTTTATTTAGTCTTGTTACTTACTGAGTTAGTTGCATTCACACTACACCCTGCACTTTGTGTGCAGATCCAGGTGTTTCCGGACACGGTGGATGTTTATTTCATCGCACAATTGACCTTTTAGAGATTCCAAGGTAGCTACCCGGCATTTTGCAGAACTTGCCTCTCCTTCCCTATCTTTCCGCGTATTGTATTTAGTTTTAGACTATCATAGACAGTATTTATTTTCCAGAATTGTGAAGTATAGATGCTCATGTAATCTGTGACACCCCGATAGTTGGGAACTTCCGCGTTGAGTTTTGGGTTTTTATCCCTGTTTATGAGAACTTTTATTATTTATACTGCTTTAATTCATTTTCTGTTAAAGGTGTTGGAATTATTTCGTAATGTCGGCTTGCCTAGTACCACGTTAGGCGCCATCACGACATGTTAGGATTTTGGGTCGTGACAGTTGGCAAGGACACAATATTGATATACAAAATATATAAGACTCGTCTACAAGCCTCTAGAGAAAATTGAACTGTATCATGGTCGGGATAGGGCCTCGACCTACCCATCAAACTTGTATATATATATATATATATATATATATATAAATATATAATGGACTCCAAGGTCTAGACCCTGTAACTCCGGGGAAGTGAAGCTTACCAACCAAGCTGATGTTTGGCATTGTCTTCTGGGAAGGTCTATCAGGACCTGCAGGCATGAAATGAAGCGTCCCCAATAAAAGGGACGTCAGTACGAAATAATATACTGAGTAGGTAAGGCAACAAAATAAATAAAAGTTGAAACTGAATTGATAATATAATAACTGAAAGTAACAGGGAGTCAAAGATAATTAGAAGATATGCTTACCTACTGATACTGACTCAACTCTCTCAATATAGTAAGTAAAATAGATGTCCGGCCTTATAAGGCTCGGTATGTGTAACTGCTTTGCCGTAAGAGGCTCTCTCATAGGTGCTCATCCATACTAGGCTCAGTATCTCGGCCATTCTGGGCTCGCTCATAGGCGCTCGGCCAAAGTAGGCTCATTATATAACTTACCATCTGATCAGAGGTTGCCCAATAGGGTCCCGCCCACCGATTTTAGCTCGATGGTGGTAAAAATATTGTAATACTATATATATATAGACTCTCTGATCTCTTGGCTGAAAGAAGATAATACTTAATGAAATATAAAGTCTCGATTAGGGAGAATACTGTAACTTATGAGACTAGGATAATGTACATAAGTTCAAGAATATGAACTTCTCTTTATGTCTCGTTATCAAACACATGTAGTTACAGGATAATGCCAAAATGAAGGAAAGGTTTAGCCTTAACATACCTTATCTCAATCTTCCCAATAACCACGTTGAACTAATCTCTTCGCACCTTTATCTACAACAACGATAATAATACTATCATTAAGTTACGAAAAGTACAACTATCGCACAATGATATACACACTTATTTTATTTTAAAATGGGAAGCATCTCCCGTATAATCTTTAGTTCCTCCCAATTCGATACAACACCAATAACACAAAAACACAATAATAATAACATATATACATTATTTTCCAACCTTATATCCATCACAAAATACAACAAAACAGCCCAACATACCCCAATCACTTCATACACAAAACCACAACCATAGTAGTATCAAACTATTCGAAAATTGTACGACGAACGACCAGTCCACCATTTATCATTTATGTGGTATTTATCCACATAATTTCTCTTCCAAAACTCCATAAAATAGTAGAAAAATATACAATCCAACAACAACACAAAACAGCCCAGTAAATAGTCCAATACAAGTTGAATAACTCGATCTCACGGCTTTCGATCACCGTCCTGTGAGTTCTTACAATTATAGAACGAGTTTCTATAATTTTACAGCAGAAAAAATGGATGAAATAAAGTAGTATACTTTCCTTATTTGGTGAATATCTCAGCTCCTATCTTGGTCCTTCAACCCTTAGGTGTTTCTCCAACTAGAACTTGAAAAGAATAGAAAATCAATTATGGTTTGTGTTAAATTTTTAGGAGAATTTTTCCAGGGCTTATCTCTGATTTTTAAGCTCTATAATGAGTGATAAATATGAAGGAATTAATCCCTTAAAAGTTTTCTTTTTCCGACCCGAAATAGACCCTTTTTGGACATATTTAGTCCTCTCATTTGAGCAAGTAGGTGACACACCTACTTGTTACCTATACAGTCTGTGCAATCTCTCCAAAATACATATATCTCTCTACTACAATGTCTTATTCCAAAACGATTTAATGCGTTAGAAACTAAACTTATAGATATTCAATTTGATGGGTGGATCACCCCGTAACTCTAAGTATATTGGGAGAAAAGCACAGTGACATTTTACCCAAATTTCAGTAAAACTTATGAACGTAATGTGTGATGAATTTCATAGACTTTTGTTCCACAACTCGCTTGACTTCAAAAATTAACACGCAACTATGATACGACTAAAATAACTCATATCATAACCTCCTTATCATGTTAACCACCATAGTCTCACCCCAAAAGTACATGTTATAACATTCCCAACTGGTCGACTTTTATCGAAACTTATTTTCTTAAACTCATTTAGCTTCTAAGCATTCCAACCCTCTTTGTACTTGGTATTCATTATCTTAAGTATTTGTAACCTCCAAGTTAACATGATTAACTTACTTTATGTACTTTCAAAGATGATCTCACTTCTTATCTTACATCAATTGACTTGCGACATACTTTTACGTACGAAAACATGGGGTGTAACAACTTTGTACTATTTTTTATATTTATACCTGGTTAGAAAGATTGAATTGCACGAAGGGTGCTTCGGTACTGTGAGGATGTGTGACTATGCACGACGGGTGCTTTCGTGGTATGAGGTTGAGAGATATTGCACGATTGGTATTTTCGTGCAGTGAGGATGAGTGATATTGCACAATGGGAGTTTTCATGTTTTGAGGATGAGTGATATATGCACGATTGGTGTTTTTGTGCTATTGATATGAAATATTTTAATCTCTCATTGTTTACACAGATTGTGAATTCAACTCTGTGGTATCACAATCATTATCTTGTTCTTTTGGATTTGAGATGTGGAGATAGATTTGGTTATGATTTTTGAAGACCATATTTGATTATTTACTTTATGTGGATCATTTTACTACATTCTCACCATTTCTATTATTATCTCTGCAATATTAATTTATCTGTTATTTTCTTGTTCGTTCTCTTGCTTATTTACCACAAATATATATATATATATATATATATATATATGTAGGTGTCTTGTCTTAGCCTCGTCACTACCTCGTCAGGATTAGTCTCGATACTTACGGAGTACATTAAGTCGATTGTACTCATACACTATTTTTGCAATTCTTGTGTAAAATTTTGCCATCAGACCCAGTGGCACTCAGAGGACGGACTAGCTTGTTTTGTTGAGCAGACTCGGGGTAGTGCTGCACTCTTGTACGCTGGCCTTGAAGTCACATTTATTTTAATTATGCTACTATTTATTACTTCAAATAGTGTACTTATTATTTTAAACGTTGTATTTAGTAATTATGTAGAAGCTCAGGTACTCCATAACACCAATTCTGGGAGGTTACTAGATGAATATTTGGTGTTAGTCTTGTTATACATTACTGAGTTTTATTCTCTATTGTGATATAACGTTGTTTATTGTATAGTTATATTCCTCTATTTTAAGTGTTGGCTTTCCTAACAAGCAGTGTTAGGCGCCATCACCACCCCCTTGCTCATGAATTTAGGCTGTGACAAGTTGGTATCATAGTCTTAGGTTGTATAGGTCTCACCACTCATGATCAAGGTTGGTGGAGTGTTAAGGATCGTCATAGAGACTTATGTACTTATATTCGATAGGCTATAAGGCTTTTAGGAAACTTCCCTTTCTTTATTTATAGGGTTGATATGAGGTTGGAATTTTCTTTCTTTCTTTTGTGTATAAAGAAATAAACTTCCAGAGGTTCGAAATTGATTTGGGCGTATGTTCAGACTTGAATTTGGATGTTCCTAGAAGGTTTTGGCTCTATTTGTTGAAAGTTGGCAATTTTATGGTTTGATAAGTTCATAAGTTTCAGGGGTTGACTTCGATATTATCGGGCTAGGATTATTGTTCTGAAAGTTGGAATAGGTTCATTTTATCATTTGAGACTTGTGTACAAAGTTTGGTTGTGATTTGGAATGTTTACTTGTGATTCAGACCCGTTTGGCGAAGGTTGATGGTTTGAAAGTGACGAGAAAGATCTTGATCTTTGATTCTTGGTGTTGATGTTATTTGTGGTGTTTCTTGCCTTTGGATATGTTTGGAGGATGTATTTGGATTTGTTGGTATGATTGGACGGGGTTTTGAGGGGATCAGGTGAGTTTCGGTCCATTTCTAGGTCTTTTTCAGTTGCTAATTTTTGCCTACAGGCGTATTCATCGCGATCGCGGACCTCTAGGCCACATTCACGAAGAGTAAATTGTTGTTTGGGTCTTGTGAATTGCGATCGCGGTGGTATTGTTCACGATCGTGCATAAGAAATTTCCATTGTCACTGGGCTTATTTCTGGAGCTTATATCTTGCAATACATAAGGAATTTGGAGATGATATAAAAATTAAAAGTTGTAGTCTTTTGTGTCTAATTTTTAGAAAATTAAACTGTTTGTTTTTTAGATTTTTATACAAAAAGGTATGGATATTATACTAGAGTATGTATGGAAAGATTTATGAAAGTTTGTTCGAATTTGTTCATCGCGATCGCGGAGGTTTTTCGCAGCAATCGCGAAGGGTAAAATCGTGTTGGGCATTTTTTGAACCGCAATCGCGTGGTTGATGACCAAGATCATGAAGAAGGAGCCCTAGCAGGGGTATTGAATGCCTAATTTCGGGATTTTGAGCTCATTTTCACAAATTTTGAGGCTCGGAGACCGGACCAAAGCAATTTTGGAGATGCATTTCACCCAAATCATGAGGGTAAGTGTTCCTAACTTGATTTTGATTATATCTCATGAATCCCTATGGATGTTTACACCTAAAATATGGAATCGCAACGTGAAATTTAAATTTTTTGGCAAAACCTTTCTAAAGTAAAATATTGAGATATGAACATCGATTCATAGTCAGATTTGGATGAAACTTGTATGGTCGAACTAGAATTCAAATGGGCTGTCAGAATTTGTGAGTTTGGTCGGGTTTCAAAGTGCGGGCCCGGATTTACCTTTTTGGTTGACTTTGAGTATTTGATTAAAGATTCGACCTTTATCGCTTGAGTTTGATTCCTATGGCATTATTTGATGTTATTGAGATATTTTTGGGTAGAATCAAGCCATTTGGAGGACGATTCATGTGGGAAGGAATTTTTAGAGTTTTGATTTGGCTTTTTTGAGGTAAGTATCTTACCTAAACATGGTTGCAGCACTAGCCTCCTGAGCTAATAGTGATAGCTACGTGCTATGGATGGCGCACATGTCAGGTCTTGAGCCCATGTGCGTGCATCGGGGTATTATCCATGTTCAGGGTATTATCCATGTTCGGGGTAGTGCTTAGGCTACGATATGCCTTGAATTGATTGTTAAGACTCATGCTATTATGTTTCTTTTGATTGTACCCCTTTGTGAGCTAATTGGATCATGTTAGAGGTTACATATAAGTTAATCCCATGATCGTACATTATAACTGCTATTTGTTGATAAAATTGCCTAATTTGAGCCATAGTAGTACACTTTGCACAGGCATACACCTTAGCATGTAACTTATATAAGTCCATGAGAATGTAATATGATATCCATTGTTCATGTACATGTATTCTTGTATATATGTTTTCTGTGTGATATGGACTGGACTGATATTTGACGACCCGATAGGTCGTTTTGAGTACTAGAACCTTTTTCTATGTTCGGAGACCTGCCATAGATCCATTTGATATTATATGAATTGCGTGCATGATCATTTTTCGGAAAACGTTTATGTGAAATTTTGAAGAAAACATGATTTTTGACTTAAAATAAGGTTGGGGTTGACCACGGTCAATAATCTTAGTAAACGATCTCAGATCGGTGTTTTGACAATTCTAGTAGGTTCGTATGATATTTTTGAACTTGTACATCCATTTGGTTGGGGTCTCGGGTGGCCCGTGAGCATTTTAGTGCATTATGTTAAAAATGAATAAATGAGTTTCAAAGTTAAAATTCTGAGTTTTGATGATTGATTCTTTATATTTGATATTATTTTGATGATTTGAGTTAGCGGAAAGTTTGTATAATGTTATTACACTTGTTTGGATGTTCGAATTGGAGCCCGAGGGGCTCCAGTGAATTTCAAATGCATTATGCTTGAGTTTGGAACTGCTGATGCTCAATAGTTTCTAGTGTGAAGTTGCAGGTATCGCATTTACAAGAACTTGATCGCAATTGCGAGACTCGAGTTTGCGATATCTGGCTTGAAAATGCGAACATGGGCTGGGGGCTGAGTCTTTGCATTTGCGAAGAAAGGTTCGCTTTTGTGAACTGTGTGTGATCGCTTTTGCGGCTCTTATGTCGCATTTGCGACACTATGTTATGTAGAGTAGCTTCACATTTGCGAAGCTTGGATCGCATTTGCCAGTAGGGAGTCCTTCACAAATGCAAACATAATGTCGCATATGCAACTACTGTAAGGTTGGGACACTGACCACATTTGCGATCAGTGGTTCTCTTTTGCGATGGTCGCAATTGCGAACATTTGTTCGCAATTGCGACATCTGCAGCTAGATAAAAGTTGAAAAAATTAGGATCGAGGCCAGAAATAATCGAGATCGAGCATGATCGACTTCGAGTAAGTCGTAATAACGAAATGGCGAGATATCAGTAATCGGTCGAAAGTCAGGGCAAAAATCGTGGAACAGATCAAATCAAACCGGTTATTAGCGCCAACCATGGGATCTACCTCCGTTATTAGAGTTATACCTTATTTAGGATTCCTCTATTATATAAAGAGGGGTCCCATTCACTTGTAAAAGGAATTATTATTCACTAATAAGAATATACATATACGCTGCTTTCTTTGTTTTACTTACTATTCATCACTGTTCATCACTGTTTGTTCAATCCTCTGTTGTTCTTATTAACTAACCTCGAGATTATCTCGAATCGAGGTCGACGCATTGTTTGCAGACTGATTTGATTTATTTTATTATCGAATTTATCTATTTAATTCGTTGTTTATCAATTGGTGCTGGTTTAAATCACATATCCTTAAAACCACACTAAAGTTTAATTGTTACTCAATTTTTAGGGTAAACAGTTTGGCACCCACCGTGGGGCTAAGGATAATAGTGATTGTTCAGTAATGATTCTGGTAAATGCATTATTTTATGCTTGTTCTTGTCAAGTATCTTTTCTTTCACGTTAAAACATGTCAAACTCACAAAACGCATCCACACACGGTGACAATAGCTTCGGATTCCACGGTGAAAACGAAAATGTGATTGCTCCAGAAGTCGAGGTGCCACAGGCGAATTTCGGGGGAGCACCGGTTGCCAACCCAGTCGATGTCAGTTCACACGTTGCTCTAAATGCGGGCCTAGGCGCAGGTCTCGATAGGAGCGTACGTAGAGAAGGCTGATCTAGTGACCAAGGAACACAGGGTAGAAGTGATGAAGGAGTCAATCTCTAAGTGATATTCGAGATGCTTCAGAATCAGCAAGCCGCTATTACTCAGTTAGAAAATCAACATAGAGCTTCGAATAGAGTCGAGCCAGAAATTAATAACCATACCGAGCCAGCACCGGAAAGGTCGAATGGTAACGAATCGGGGACTGATCCTGCGATAATGAAAATGCTCGAGGAGCTCACCAAAAGAATTGAATCGGGGGAGAAGAGAATCGAAGCCAATGATAAAAAAATGGAGACATACAATTCTCGAGTTGACCAGATACCGGGGGCACCGCCAATCTTGAAAGGGATGGATTCGAAAAAGTTTGTACAAAAGCCGTTTCCTCCAAGTACGGCTCCGAAGCCTATTCCAAAGAAGTTTCGTATGCCAGACATACCCAAATATAATGGGACCACCAATCCCAACGAGCATGTTACTTCATATACATGCTCCATCAAGGGTAACGATTTAGAAGATAATGAAATCGAATTTGTGCTGTAGAAACAATTCGGAGAGACCCTTTCGAAGGGAGCAATGATTTGGTATCACAACCCGCCACCAAATTCCATCGACTCATTTGCCATATTAGAAAATTCTTTCGTAAAGGCACACGCCAGGGCCATAAAGGTTGCAACGAGGAAATTGAAATTTTTCAAGGTAAGACAAAGGGATAATGAAATGCTGAGGGAGTTCGTATCCCGATTTCAAATGGAACGCATGGAGTTGCCACAGGTCACAGATGATTGGATCGTTCAAGCTTTCACCCAAGGATTGAATGAGCGGAGTTCGATAGCATCACGTCAGTTTAAATAAAATTTGATCGAGTATCCAGTTGTAACTTGGGCAGATGTGCACAATCGATATCAATCGAAGATTAGGGTCAAGGACGACCAATTAGGAGCCCCTTACAGTTCAGTACATCCAAACAGGTCGGTAGTTAAAAACCAGGGGGACGTCGACAGGGAGCCAAGATCAAACAGAGACCGATATCAACCATATACCGCAGATCGAAGGAACAATGGTTCAGGACACAATTCTGCCCCAGAGCGATAGAAGAAGTGATCGAGGACAGAATTCTCGGGAACATATGAGCAAAAGTGGTTTTGAAAATTATGTCGATCCCTAGAGGAACCTCAGTTATCGGGCATTATATCGACAATCGGAAGGATCAATGATATTAGGTGGCCCAGACCCATACAAACCGATCCTTCCCAAAGAAACCCAAATTTGATGTGCAAGTATCATGGTACGCATGGTCACATGACCGAGGATTGCAGGCAATTAAGAGAAGAGGTAGCCCGTCTATTCAATGAGGGACACCTTCGAGAGTTCCTCAACGATCGAGCCACGAATCATTTCAAAGAAATGGACTCCAACAAGAAAAATGAATTGGAGGAACCCCAACATGTCATTCATATGATCGTCGGTGGGGTCGACATTCCACAGGGACCTATATTCAAACGCAGTAAGGTATCAATCACTAGGGAAAACCGAACCCGAGATTATGTGCCCAAAGGCACTTTATCTTTCAATGATGAAGAAGAAGAAGGCATTTCTCAGCCCCACAACAATGCTCTGGTAATTTCTATCTTATTAAATAAAGTTCAAGTTAAGCGTGTTTTAGTGGATCCAGGTAGCTTAGCGAATATCATCCGATTAAGGGTCGTGGAGCAGCTCGGCCTACAAAATTAAATTGTGCTCGCAGCTCGGGTATTAAACGGCTTCAATATGGCCATTGAAACAACTAAAGGAGAGATTATTCTTCCGGTGAACGTGGTTATAACCATTCAATATACCAAGTTCCACGTAATCAAGGGCGACATGAGGTACAATGCCCTACTCGGAAGCCTTGGATCCACAATATGAGGGCAGTCCCTTCGACTCTCCACCAAATGATGAATTTCCCGACGTCGGCCGGTGTAAAAACAGTATACTGGGAGCAACCTACTACAAAGGAAATGTTTTCTCAATGAGGTAACGCTGATATCGACACTATCAATCTCAGAAAGGTCGAGCATCAAAAGTAAACAGGAAGTCAAATAGCAATCACAGCCACCAGCCTCGACCGAATTAGGGAAGTAGGAGATAGAAGAAGAAGAGGAGGATTTTCTGACTCCTCGAACTTTTATTGTTCCCAAAGATTATGATGCCACCAAATCACCGGTCGAAGAGATGGAACAGGTTATATTGATCGAGTACCTTCCCAAGCGAAAGGTATACTTTGGAACGGGATTAACCCCTTAACTCAGGAAAAAGCTTATTCAATTTCCTATTGATAATATATATTGTTTTGCTTGGTCCCATTTAGACATGGAAGGGATCCCACCGGAGATAAAAATGCATTGGCTAAGCCTGGACCATAGGTTCAAACTGGTGAAACAAAAGAGAACACCCCAGTCCGAGGTAAAGCCGGCATTCATAAAGGACGAGGTAACTAAACTTCTTAAAATAGGATCCATTCGGGAGGTGAAATATCCCGAATGGTTAGCCAATGTAGTTGTAGTCCCTAAAAGGGGGAACAAACTTAGAATGTGTGTAGATTATAAGGATTTAAACAAGGCGTTCCCCAAATATTCTTTTCCACTGCCTAATATCGATCTCATGATCGATGCCATGGCCGGCCACGAGATCCTTACTTTTCTCGATGCCTACTCCGGGTACAATCAAATCCAAATGAACCCGAAGGACCGAGAAAAGACTTCATTTATCACAAGTATGGAACATATTGTTATAATGTAATGCCCTTCGGGCTAAAAAATACAGGAGCTACTTACGAATGCCTAGTAAATAAAATGTTCGAAGTACAAATAGGAAAATCAATGAAAGTTTATATTGATGACATGCTAGTTAAGTCCCTGCACGCAGAGGACCATTTGTCTCATTTGCAGGAAACGTTCGATATTTTAAGGAAATACAACATGAAGCTCAACCCCGAGAAATGTGCTTTCGAGGTCGGTTCGGGCAAGTTCCTTGGCTTCATGGTATCGAATCGGGGGATCGAGATCAACCGCGATAAAATCAAGGCCATCGAGACCTCACAGTCATGGATAGTGTAGAAGTCATGCAGAAGCTAACTTGACGGATAGCTGCCTTAGGCTGATTTATTTCGAGGTCATCGGATCGAACCACATATTTTTAACTCTGCTCAAAAAGAAGAACGATTTCATCTAGACCCCGGAATGCCAACAGGCATTAAAAGAATTGAAGCGATACCTATCGAGCCCACCACTGCTTCACACTCCAAAGGCAGATGAAAAACTTTACTTGTACTTGGCAGTATAGAAAATCACGGTAAGTGGTGTCCTAGTTCGAGAAGAGCAAGGTACGCAATTTCCACATTTGGAGAAGCAGAAACTAGATATCCACATTTGGAGAAATTGGCACTTGCACTGATAAACGCCTCTAGAAATTTAAGACCATACTTTCAATGTCACCCCATATGCATATTAACCACTTACCCACTTCGTAATATTTTGCACAAACCCAAACTATAGGGACAATTGGCCAAATGGGTCGTCGAACTCAGTGGGTACGATATCGAATATCAACCCCGGACGGCCATCAAGTCTAAAATTTTAGCAGACTTCGTGGCCGATTTCACGCTAACCCTCGTACCCGAAGTCGAAAAGGAACTCTTGTTAAAATAGGGTACATCATCGGGGGTATGGACCCTTTTCACAGACGGTGCTTCGAATGTGAAGGGGTCCGGGCTAGTCATTATTTTGAAGCCGCCCACAGGTAGCACTATTAGGCAATATATCAAAACTTCTAGGTTGACTAACAATAAGGCCGAGTACGAGGTCGTGATTGTAGGTCTCGAGCTAGATAAAAGCTTTGGAGCAGAATTCATTGAAGCCAAGTGTTACTCTTTACTGGTGGTGAACCAAGTAAACAAACCCTTCGAAGTTCGAGAGGACAGAATGCAAAGGTATTTGGATGAGCTACAGGTAACCTTGCACTATTTCAAGGAATGGACTTTACAGCATGTACCTCGAGAACAAAACAGTGAGGCCGATGCACTTGCAAGTTTAGGGTCATCGGTCGAGGAAGAAGAGATCAGCTCGGGGACTGTCGTTCAACTCTCGAGATCCGTGATTACGGAAGGTCATGCCGAGATAAACTCTTCAAGCTTAACCTGGGATCAGAGGAATAAATATATTAAATACTTGAAGAATGGAAAGCTCCCATCGAACCCTAAAGAGTCGAGGGCCCTACAAACCAGAGCTGCTCGATTCACATTGGCTGAAGATGGAACATTATACAGAAGGACATTCGATGGACCATTGGCATTATGCTTAGGACCAGGAGACACCGATTATGTTATGTGAGAGGTCCATGAAGGCACTTGTAAGAACCACTCTGACGCCGAATCACTGATTCACAAAATCATTAGAGTAGGATACTACTAGATAGCATGGAAAAAGACACTAAGGAGTTTGTTCGAAAACGTGATAAATGTCAAAGGTTTGCACCGATGATCCATCAGCCCAGAGAACAACTTCATTTAGTCCTATACCCATGGCCATTCATGAAATGGGGGATGGATATCATCGGCCCTCTGCCATCGGCCCCAGGTAAAGACAAGTTCATTTTATTTATGACTGACTATTTCTCCAAATGGGTTGAAGCACAGGCATTCGAGAAAGTGAGAGAGAAAGAGGTTGTAGACTTCATCTGGGATCACATCGTATGTCGATTTGGGATACCGGCCGAAATAGTGCGTGACAATGGAAAACAATTTCTCGGGAGCAAAGTGACGAAATTCCTCGAAGACCACAAAATAGAAAGGATATTATCAATGATGTATCACCCTAGTGGGAATGGACAGGCCGAATCGATGAACAAGACTATTATTAAAAACCTAAAGAAAAGGTTGAATGACGCTAAGGGGAAATGGAGAGAAATTCTACCTGAAGTCATTTGGGCATATCGAACAATGTCAAAATACAGTACGGGGGAAACCCCGTTCTCCTTAGTATATGGCTCTGAAGCCTTGATTCCAGTAAAAGTCGGAGAACCCAGTGCTAGGTTTCGACATACAACAGAAGAGTCAAATCACGAGGCTATGAATACTAGCCTCAAATTATTGGAAGAAAAATGAGAAGCCGCACTCGTTCGAATGGCTGCACAAAAGCAACAAATCGAAAGATACTACAATAGGAGAACCAACCTTCGCCACTTCAGATTCGGGGACTTAGTCCTGAGGAAAGTCACCATCAACACTCAAGATCCTAATGAAGGGAAGCTTGGACCAAATTGGGAAGGACCCTACCAACTCCTCGACATCGTCAAAAAGGGATCTTATAAGCTCGGCATGATGGACGACGAACAACTGCCAAATAATTGGAAAATATCGTTTCTCAAA
Organism: Nicotiana tomentosiformis; assembly: GCF_000390325.3. Classification (NCBI taxonomy): domain Eukaryota; kingdom Viridiplantae; phylum Streptophyta; class Magnoliopsida; order Solanales; family Solanaceae; genus Nicotiana; species Nicotiana tomentosiformis. The sequence goes on from NC_090820.1 coordinate 51,248,204, forward strand.
TGGTATTATTGCTAAGGTATGAATTTATTCCCTTTTTAATTTATATATTTGACACTAACTCACTGCAGATGATTGATCGAAGACATCGAGACCTCAGGTTTTAAAGCACGCGTTGCACTCTTTTTCCTTTAGATCGTTTTTATCGCAAGTGGGTTTTTCCGGTGAGGTTTTTAACTAGGTAACAATTATGTGCTACATGAGGACGATTCAATAGTATCCAAAGCTTCTTTACAATCAACCTCAAATACTGGGGGGCATCACCCTCGGATGTTACATTTTCGAGAAAAATACTTTGTGTCAAAGGGTCTCGATAGAGAAACTTTGTAATGGGCCAAACGGTCGAATGAACCGTGTCCGTATAGATTAGTCGAATCCCGATGGCAGAACATGTACGCATGTATAAATTATACAAAGAAGCATTATTTCTATATCAAACATCTTGTGTCTCAAAGAAAATTTTCTACTATACAAGATCCATACTTATGATTTTTTGAGAAATTACTCAAAGGTCAAGTGCAAATATACCTCGTACACTTGGGGACTGTCGTCTACGATCGACATATTTGAGTAATCTAAACTCAAATTCATAATATCTCAAAGAGTCACCCCTCGATCTATAGGCCAAGGGCATCACTCTTGGGGACTTCGAACAAATTCGAAGTGTTATTGGGAAATAAGACCAAGAGGCATACCCAAAGGCTACGACCAAATTAAGGCGGCTCAGAGACGTCTGAATTCCGCAATAAGAATAGGCCTTTGAATTCTTTGAAAAACTGGTTAAAAAAGGCTACCCTCGGTATGTAATCAAAAGGGCTTCGATAAAATCAGCCCTCGAAAAACCTTAAGAGGTATCAAATTATCTTAACACAAATGTTCTAAGGCACAAAAATCAAAGGGGTTTCAATTGTCATCGAACCCTCAAAAAACACAATGGGTAAAGAATACGTATTAAGGCATAAAGAAATTTTTTTTACTAAGTCTTTTAAGGCAAAAAAGGGAAAATATAGCCATCTTTTAGGGGCCATATCGGCCCAATCTAAAGAGCCTAAGGGCTAATACACTTAGAGTTCAAGATTTTGTTCTCACTCGATTCAGACCTAAGGGTTCCACTATTCCGAGCTCAAATAAAATATAGCTCGAGGATTCATCATTATTTGATATAAAACCTTAAGGGGTATGTTATTGTGAGTTCGAAACTTACTCGAACTCTGCTATAAAAATAGTACAATTACGGCTTCGATCAAGCTATCCGAAATCAAAATCTCGAACATATTGTTAAGCTCGGGGACTCGCCCTCGCTTTACTAAAAAACCTAAGTGTTTGTTCTACTCTGAGTTCGAGCTATTGCTCACTCGATTATAGAGGCTACAGTAACCCGATTGCAACAAAGTTTTCACAAGGAAAAGGCAAAACAGAATTTATCATAAATCATAAATCGGAGACGAAACAGAAAGAAAAGAAATCTTTCATATATGCAAAGTATTTACAAAGACCACACAGGGTCTTACACCAAAAACAAAAGGAGAAAAAATCCTAAGTGCCTAGTCCGCCTCGGGAGACGTATCTTTGGGAGCTTCAACTTCATCTCCACTCTTGGATCCACTCGCAGAGTCTTCTTCATCGGAAGGCAAAGCTCCTGTCTCGTCCTCCAAAACCTTTGCATTCTCGATATCAGCCGTGAGGTCGAAGCCACGAGCATGTACCTCCTCAAGAGTCTCTCTTCGAGACTGGCACCTAGCATGCTCAGCAACACGGGACAATCTAACCTCAGCAGCTTCAGAAATTTCCTTTACCTGAGTGTTAGCGGCTTCGGCGTCAGCTCGGTAGGAGGCCACGAGTGCCTCTGACTCGGATATGGCCCTTGCAAGCTCAACGGCCAACCGAGTCTCAAGCACTTCAACCTTCTGGGCTCGGTCCAAGTTCTCCTCCTTCACACTTTGGAGTTGATGCTCAATCGAAGACAGTTGGGCTCGAACCGCTTCTTTCTCCGAGGCGAGACGATCCATGTCCTCAAGAAGCTGCTCAACCAATTCGGCCTTCTGCTGAACCTGCAGGATCAAAGTGTTAGTTTCCAATATCAAGTTAATACATAACAAGCTCCCAAAACTTTACATTACCTATTCAATGGGCTCGGTCTGATCTTGATGATATTTTGTCAGCTCGGCTCGAATACTCATGATCTCCTCTTCTTTTTGTACATGGAGGAGTTTGAGTGTGTATCTCTCCTCCATAAGCTTCTTGAGATCAACCTCAAATCGGGCCAGCTTACCCCGGTATTTGGAGGATACTTCTCGATGGAGAGCCATAGCTTGTACAGAAAGAAAGGAAATTAAACTTAGAGAAATAAGAACAAACGCAAGCATGGTAACATCATCGACCGCAAGTAAAACTCACTTGGTTCAGAAGCCGCTGAGCCTCACAAAAAAAATGAGTGATGCGTCCAGGTCAGAAACATCATCGATCCCCGCGAAGCAGCTGAAAAATATGTCATCCCCTTCGAGGGCCGTCCCCACATCGGGTGTCCCCATGCACCGGGCATCGCAAAACTTCCCCTTAGAAAACGTGGGGCCGGGCGGCAAATCATCAATGTTAATTGCCCCAAGAAAGTCACTTTGGGAATTCTCTTATCTTTGAAAGGCCTCAGAACTAGACCCTTCAAGCACACCCACTGGTTGCTCATCACGACAGAAGGCATCATCAACGCCCGATGACCCGGGGACTTTGCTCATACCTTTCTCCGAGATCACCTCGGTCTACGGCTGAACCTCCTCGATCGCCACCATCTCAGCAGTTCTCAAAACATTGATGCCCTCCCTCTTCTAAGCCACTAGCAGGCAGTCGACATCTTCTCCCTCCTCATCTTCATCTGTTAGTGTTTGGACTACATCGCAGGCATAACGGAGAAATCAGTCTTTGACTTTTGAGCCCTGCTTTTCCTGGGCTTTAGGGTATCTGGTGACGAGGCCCTTCTTATTTTATTGTCTTTGGTCAGCTTCGGGACCATCTCTTCCTCGAGGGGAGGCATCCCCATAACGACATTATCTCCAAGACTTGCATGAGAAGAAATCAAGTTAAAAAGAAGTATTTCACAGAAAAACATCAACACATGGACAGGGGAGCTTATCATGATTTTTGGCCTCCCATCGACCCTTGGACAAATCGTGCCACGAGCCCTCAACATACGAAGAGGTTGAAACCAGTTGTAGAACCTAGCCTGCAAGGTCCGGTAATGTACCAAGAAACCAGGGGGGAAGCTGCAGAAAAATATAGATGAGAAAAGGTAAAGGAAACATAACAAGTAATCAAACATTATCGGTGAAGTTCTACTTACGCTTCATGTTCCAATCTACGGGGAATGACATCTTCTCGGCGGGGATTAAGTTGGAGGTCCTGACTCGGACAAACCGGCACATGCATCCTCGGTCCTTGTCCTCGTCTATGCTCGAGAACAACACCTTCATGGCCCGACGCTGAAGCCTTATCAGTCCACCCCGATAAAGACGGGGGTTGTATAGCCTAATGAGATGATAGAGGGTGAAATAAATCCCCTCGACCTTGCTCAAGAAGAATCTGAGAAAAATGACAATGAACCAAAAAGAGGGGTAGATTTGGCCAGTATTTGCGGCAGAAGTCGATTATGACAGGATCGACGGAACCCAGTGTGAAAGGGTAAGTATACACACTTAAGTACCCTTTCAGATGAGTGGTGATGTCCTCCTCGGGGCTAGGAATCACCGCCTCTTTATTCTCCCAGTGGCGGTATTTTTCACCTGCTCGAGAGCACCTTCGGATATCGAACAGATTTATCTAGACATGGGCTCGAATCGGCCAGGAACCGAAGAGGGTTTTTCGACCTTAAAGTCAGAAGTAAGTTAACATGGCCCGGGGATGCACTCTTTGATACGTGGCTCCACCGCTATTTTGTCACCGGTCGGGCACGATGAGGAGGCAGTTTCTTCTTAAGGAACGGTCTTTGATGTTTTTGCCATTGTTATATGAGGTCCAAGAAAGAAGAAGGAGGAATTTGTTTTTTAATAAGAGATTGACAAATGGAAACCGACAAAGTTGATGAACTTGAAGAGAATAGAAGAGCTTATAGGGATGAATAGGTAATCGGGATCTGGTCCGAATCTCGGATTTCGACCAAGAAAGCCCTAGGTTGACTTTTGTTAATTTTTTAAAAAATGATCAAAATTAAATCTTTTTCATTCGTGGGTAGTTTCTAAAGCTTGTTTTGAATTATTTGAATAATATTTGACTAGATTCAGTTTGTTCGGAGGCTTGTTCTAAGGGAAAACACGTGGTTGATTATTGATTGAATTTTGGAAAGAGGTAAGTATCGTGGTTAACTTTGACTTGAGGGAGTTAGGACTTTATTGGTCTATGTGCTACCGATTTATATGTGGGAATGATGTATATTCAAGGTGAGTGTATATGCACTGTCATGGGTTAAGAATGCGGGGTGGGATATTAATTATGCATTTTAATTATATCATGTTGTATACGGTCGAAATCGGGCATACCTTATTTCGTTGGCAGGGGTGTTGCCTCGAGGGTAACCTCATAATAGATTGGGCTCGAGCTCGAAGATAGAACATCATGCCTGGAGATCAAAGTGTTCATTGAGATCGAGGCCAGCAATAATTGAGATCGAGTATGATCTACTTCGAGTAAGGCGTAATAACGGAATGTCGAGATATCAGTAACCGGTCGAAAGTCAGGGCGGAAATCCCGGAACATATCAAATCAAAGCAGTAATTAGCGCCAATCATGGGATCTACTTCCGTTATTAGAGTTGTACCTTATTTAGGATTCCTCTATTATATAAAGAGGCATCCCATTTACTTGTAAAAGGAATTATTATTCACTGATAAGAATATACATATACGCTTATTTCTTTGTTTTACTTACTATTCATCACTATTCATCACTATTCATCATTGTTTGTTCCATCCTCTGTTGTTCTTATTAACTAACCTTGAGACTATCTCAAATCGAGGTCGAGGCATTGTTTCCAGACCGGTTTGATTTATTTTATTGTCCAATTTATCTATTTAATTCGTTGTTTATCAATTGGTGTTGGTTTAAATCAAATATCCTTAAAACCACAATATAAGTTTAATTGTTACTCAATTTTTAGGGTAAACACATGTCTTCTTTTACTCCATGTTAGTATTCATGTCATTCCTTCATTGTTACTTGTCTTATAAATACATGTCTTCATTGCAACACCATTTGCTACATGTTCCATGCATCCATGTTATTACTTATTGTCCGTTCTACTTGTTCTATTACTTTAATTGTCTATTTGCCTTCACTTGCTTCTATTTTACTTCAGTTTGTTATATTGGTTTGCCTTAAGTATTTACTTGTTCGGGTTTCTTTTTTCCTACGTTGTGAGCTTTGTCATAGTTGTTTGTAGTATTACTATATATATGGGATCGGGTTGCACGCCGCAATGGATATTGATATGATGTTTGGGATCTGGTTGCACACCGCAACGATATTGATATGATAATGGGATCGGGTTGCATGCCACAACGGATATTGATATTGTATATGGGATCGGGATGCGTGCCACAATGGTATTGGTATATATGAATATGTAGATCGGGTTGCGCACCACAACAGAGAAGATATATTATGATTGTTCTTGACATGGTTCTATATACGTGTTGTGTTGTGAACTTGAGCATAGGAATATCCTGGGGCCCTCTGTTATGTATTTCATGTTCCGCTTTACACGTTAATCATTGTTTCTCTATTTTTCTATGGTGTTTACTTATACTCGTACAAGTTTATAGTGAGTGCCTTGTTATAACCTCGTCACTACTTCGTCGAGGTTAGGATCATCAATTACGGAGTATATGGGGTCGGTTGTACTCATACTATACTTCTGCACTTCTTGTGCAGATTACGGTGTTGGTCCCAACGGCGTTTAATAGAGGCTCGCTCGTACTGTCATTAGCTGGATACTTGAGGTAGAGCTGCACGACGTTCGCAAACCCTAAAGTCCCCTTCTTATCTTTTATACTGATTATTTTATTCGGATATTTGTATTTTATTTCGGACCTTGTTTGCAGCACTTTTAGTAGCTCATGTACTTGTGACACCAGTTTCTGGGTGGAGACTAGACTATTTTGGTTTTACATTATTATGTTATGAGTATTTCAGACTTATATTCTTAATCATTTACTTTTAAATTGTTAAAATTGATTAAGTTATTAACTAGAGTTGGCTTGCCTAGCAAGCAGATGTTAGGCTCCATCATGTCCCCATGGTTGGGATTTCGAGTTGTGATAGTTTGGCTAGGTTTGGGGCAATTTGAGGTTCAAGACTAGCTTGGAGAAGGTATAATTTGGGGTTCAAGACTATCTTGGAGAAGGTAAGTGTCATGTTCAACCTCGACTTGAGGAAATATTTTCTAAAATGGAACTATATGCCAAATGCTATGTGTTTGGATGTGACGTACATGTGAGGTGACGAGCGTATATGCGGGAACTAAGGTTATACCATACTTGCGGTAGAGTTTAGGCTTATTTATGCCTCGATATGATATATGTTTTACTTGTGATATGCTTTAAATTATTTGTATGACTGCTTGAGCTTTCTTATTCACATTAGAGAACATGTCTAGATTTTTTATCATTTGGGCATAATGGGCTATTCTTGAGATTGTTGACATACTTGATTTATCTTTAGTCATACATTATATCATGAACATACATCTGCATCATTATTTATTATGTTCTTATGTTTCTTATTGGTTATATCTTAAGCATATGCATCCATACTTGGAGATGAGGATCTTGATACGAATTGATATGGTTATGACACGAGGTTTATGCCATATTGTTATTATTGTGGCACAAGGTTTATGTTGTATGGTTGGCATGAGGTTTATGTCATAGAGTTATTGTTATGGCCCGAGGTTTCTGCCGCACAACGTAGTATATGGATCCACCCCCCTATAGTCACCCTCCCATATTTTTATCTTGGTGGTGTATATGCAGAGTTTGTGAGACGCTGATAAGTGTCAGGTTATGATGGAATTGGTTCATGAGGTTGGCATAAAGATGAAAGCTTTAATTACTTAAGTGGATACTTTACATGATATCATACATTCTAATGCTTTCTATGCATATCTTAAAAATATGCTACTTGATGCCCCTTTATATGACATCGACATATGCACAAGACTTGTTAATGGATTGTTGGATACTTGGAGGGTGTCAAATTGATGTATATGTTGAGTTCTTATTATGCATAAACATTTTAGAATCATGTATGAGAATTTGTACAAATTCTATTTGAGAATTGATATGAAATTGGGTTCTTGTCATCCATAGATACTCTACATTCATGTAGATGTATTTGATATAAAGCTACTTGGTGAAAGTCTCCTTTATATGTGGATTAGGTGCATTTGTATATGCTTTGATCTAGTTATTTAGAAAAGCATGATTATTACCTCCTCCTTTGATTGTGCACTTTATTAATGGTATGCATTTTTCCTTGGCTGCCTCTTGGCTATTTCTTTAATATTGTATATGTTTATTAGCTGCACAATTTATATAAAGTAAGTATTTTTTTACTAAACCTCGCTACTACATCGTAGAAGTTAGTCTTGATACTTACTGAGTACTTGGAGTCTGTTGTACTCATACTATACTTCTACGCCTTGCGTGCAGATCTGGGAGCTGAGCTGTTGTGGAAGCTTAAGACTAGAATTAAAGATATATCAGCGTTCTAGTTGCAAGCTACCATTTTTGTCATGGTAGTTGGGAATTGTATTTCTATTTATGTATATTACAAATAGATGATGTATTTTCTTCACATCAACGGTGTATTACTTAATCTTAGTAGCTCATGACTTGTATTACCAGTTCTTGGGATAGTTTGTATTAATCTTCACGCTATTATTGTATTATGTGTTTGAGGATCTTTAGTTTGATCGGTGTTTATGTTGGTTGGCTTACCTTGCGGGTTGGGTTATATACCATCATGGTCCCAGTGAGATTTGGGTTGTGACATCCTCTCTGCGGCTGACAGGATCAGTCGACAACTAGTGCATCATAAAAATTATAGACTTCCAAAGCTTCATTACTGATAGAAGATTGGGGATGTTGAACATGAAAGGATGTCAATGGTCATGGTGCAATAAAAGAGAGCTGGCTGATAGAATCTATAGTAATATTGATTGGTCATTTGGTAAAGCTTCATGGTTTATGCTTTATAATAGTAAAAAGGCTTACTTTGAAAATCCTGGAGTGTCAGACCATTCCCCTATCATTGTCAGCACTGGAATTGCGAGAAATCATTTGCCAAGGTCTTATATATATATATTATATACTGTCCTATTGCAACAAGAGTCTTTTAAGGAGGCAGTTCAAATATTGTGGAGGTGACATGTTCCAGGCTATGTTATTTTTTGAGTATGGAGAAAGTTGTAGATGTTAGAGGACAAGACAAAACATTTAAACAAAGAACTATCCGCATTGGAAAAATGATCAACCTACTAAGGAAAAGACTAAGGGTTATACAGGAGACCATGGATGGTGATCCATGCAATAATCAACTGATCCTACAGGAAAGAAAAGTGTTAGTGCATATTGAAAAATGTGAAGGAGTGCATGAACAAGTAGTAACGCAGAAGTATATAGCCATATGGATAGTAGTTGCAGACTCAAATACGAAGTTTTTCCAAGCATATTTGAAGGCTAGACAAGCTAAAAACAAGATTTCTTCTATATGCAATGGACATGGTGTCACGACCCAGAATCCTACCTTAAGGATCGTGATGGAACCTAGTCCCTAAGATTAGGTAAGCCTAAAACATGCTGAATTATTAACAGAATTAAATCATTTTATCATTAAACATAAACCAGTAATGACATACATAGCCAAAATCGATCAATAGTTATACACTTCCTAAAATTGGTAGTACGAAGTCATAAGCACTACTGAGTACACTAAATCTCTTAATACAATATTTTTCTGGAATGAACATAAATAGTGGAAATTAAAGATAATAGAAGGTGACTCCGAGGCTTGCGAACGTCAAACAGGTATACCTTGAAGTCTCTGCAGCACACCACAACAGCTAACTAACATGCGGCATGCTCCGAGGTACCTGAATCTGCACAAAATGTGTAGGAAGTGTAGTATGAGTACACCATAGAAGTACCCAGTAAGTATCAAGACTAACCTCGGTGGAGTAGAGATGAGGTTTAATTCAAGACACCTACTAGTAAAATAACCAGTGAAGAATATCAATATAGAGCTAACCGAGGAATGAATATCAATACAAAGCTAAACATGGAAAGAATAACAATTTAAAGATAGCAGTAAAAGTAAAAACAACAAATGGCAATAAGGAGTAACCAGGTGATAACGCAACAAAATACTCAGAACACAATTAAAATAGTAGTGAAACCAATTAAGGGAAACAAATGACAACCAAATAATCAGGCCGTCCTAACACAAGGTTTACAACATGAATCACCCTGAGGTACCACACCTCATAATCACAGATCACGAGTACCAAATCATGAATTATATACACATGGCACCTCGTACCCACATTATCAATCACAACCGCATGGACAACTCACGTGTTGCATGGACACCTCACGTGCCAATATCACAATAGCCCGGCATGGTATAGTCTCACTATCAAAATTCACCCGACGTGGTCAGATGCCAATATCACAATCTGCCCGACATGATCACAAGCTAACATTCCAACCATATCGCAGAGGAAACATATGTACAAGAATACATGTGCATAATCAAAGAATATCAAGTTTTATACGCCTGAACTGTTATAAATGACATGTTAGGGTGTATGCATGTGCAAGTGTACTATCACAGTCCAAGTCAATAAGTAATATCAGAGACACCTAATAACACATTGGAAACAACACAAGTCACGTAATATACATGACACACACAAGGAACATCACATCATTTTGCGAATATCATCAATCGTATGCCCCCACGACATCACATATCATCCCTGACATAGCCTTCCTTGTGTCACACCCCAAACCTGGGGAGGGGTGGCTGGCACCCGGTGCCATACTTGGTGCGAGCGTACCACTCTGTAACTATGAACTCTAGAGGGGTAACCCTCAACTTAGGCCAATGAGTCCTACCTGTAAACTGACAATACCAATTGAGGTCGATGAGGCCATATTCTGAATCTTCTTAAAATAACTTCTCTCTTATTTGAGGGGTAAACATACCTAAAAGCTCATATACATAACTGTACAGGCCGACGAGGCCTCCATGAATGTCTCCAACCAGCAATACCAAATTGACCATATACACAGGGTCTGGTAAGGCCACAATACTACTATACAAAATACACAGGACTCGTCTACAAGCCTCTAGAGATAACTGAACTGTATTATGGTCGGGACAGTGCCTCGACCTATCCATCAAACCTGTATATATAAAATCAACTCCAAGGTCTAGACCTAGTAACTCTGAAATGTTTGACTATATCTACTAGGAAGGGCTATCCAGCTGTCTATTAGGACCTGCAGGCATGAAATGCAACGTCCCCAGCAAAAGGGACGTCAATACAAAATACTTTACCGAGTATGTAAGGCAATAGAATAACTGAAAGCTGAAACTACACCAATAATATAATAAATGAAAGTAACTGGGAGTCAAAGATAATCTAAAGATATGCTTACCTATTGATATTGATTCAACTCTCTCAATATAGTAAGTAGAATAGTTGTCCGGCCCTATAAGGCTCGGTATGTGTAACTGCTCTGCCGTAGTAGGGTCGCTCATAGGTGCTCGACCATACCAGGCTCTGTATCTCAGCCATTCTGGGCTAGCTCATAGGCGCTCGACCACAGTATGATCAGTATATAACGTACCATCTGATCAGAGGTTGCCCAATAGGGGCCTGCCCAATGATTATAGCTCGATTGTGATGAAAATACTGTAGTACTACCCAATAGGGAACTGCCCACCGATTATAGCTCGATGGGAGTGAAAATACTGTAATACTAATACTATATATATATATATATATATATATATATATATATATATATATATATATATATATATATATATAGAGAGAGAGAGAGAGAGACCCTCTACTCTCTTGACTGGAAGAAGACAATACTTAATTGAATATAAAGTCCCAATAAGGGAGAATACTATAACTTATGAGATTAGGATAATGTACATAAATTCAAGAGTATGAACTTCTCTTTATGTCTCGTTATCAAACACATGTAGTTACGAGATCATGCCAAAATGAAGGAAGGGTTTAGCCTTAACATACCTTATCACAATCTGTCCAATAACCACGTTGAACTCGTTTTGTCGCACCTTAATATACAACAACGATAATAATACTATCATTATGTTACAGAAGGTACAACTATCGCACAACGAAAGACAATCTTATTATATAATAAAACGGGCAGCATCTCCCCTATAATCTTTACTTCCTCCTTATTCGATATAAAACCAACAAGAAGAAGAACACAACAATAACAACATGTATACATCATTTTCCAACCTTATCTCCATCATAAAAGACCACAAAACAGCCCTACCACCCCCCACCCCCCAATCACTTCATACACAAAACGACAACCATTGTAGTGTCAAACAACCTGAAAATGTAACAACGAATGACCAGCCCACCATTCCGCCATTATATGGTATTTCTCCACACCCTTTCTCCTCCAAAATTCCATAAAACATTAGCAAAACAGACAACCCAACAACAACACGAAACTGCCCGCAAAACAGTCCACTACAAGTTAAATAACTCGAACTCACGACTTTCGATCACCGTCCCGTGATTTCTTACAATTATTGAACAAATTTCTCTACTTTTACAGAAAAACAAATGGATGAAATAGGGCAGTATACTTCTTATTTGGTGAATATCTCAGCTCCTATATTGGTTATTCATCCCTTAGGTTTTCCTCCGATTAGAACTTGAAAATAAGAGAAAATCATTTAGGGTTTTGTGTTGAATATTTGGGAGAGGTTTACAGGGGCTTATCTCTGATTTTTTTGCTCTAATATGAATGTAATATCTAAAGGAAATAATACCTTAAAAGGTCTCTTTTACCGACCCAAACTATCCCTTTTTTGGACATATTTCGTCCTTTCTTTTAAGCAAGTAGGTGACACACCTACTTGTCACCTATGCACTATGTGGTGTCTCGCAAAAATGCAAATATCTCTTTACTCCGATGTCGTATCGATGAATAATTTAATGAGTTAGAAACTAGAGTCATGGATCTTTAATTTGGCATATGTATCATCTAGTTTTTCCAAGTATATTGGGAGAAAAGTGCAGCTACATTTGACCTAACGTTTAACACATTTATGAATGTAACTTGTGATGAGCTTTGCCAACTTTTGTTCCACAACTCGCTTGACTTCAAACATAACACACGACTATCATATGGCTAAAATAACTTATAACATTATGAACCTTAGTCTCACCCCATAAGTATATGTTATAACATTCACAACTTGTCGACTTTCGACGAAACTTATATTTTTCAATTCGTTTAGCTTCTAAGCCTTCCATCCATCTTGGTACTTGTTATTACTGATCTTAAATATTTGTAACCTCTACAGTAACATGATGAACATACTTTAGGTAGTTTCAAATATGATCTCATTTATAAGCTTACATCAATTAACTTACGACGTACTCTCACGTACGAAAACATAGGGTGTAACATCATTCCCCCCTTTGGCACATTCGTCCTCGAATGTTGACTGATGCACTTATCAGTCTCATAACTTATAGATCTTATGAATACCTTAATACTATCCTTTCCATCTAGGCAACTATTCTGTGAATAAATCCAAATGGCAGGGCATTCCCCCTTTAGGCCTCTTTATCACACCATGCCGTGTGGTCGGAATTCTTCCAATCTCGTAACTGTTGCTACCTTCTGTCATGCAGCATGTACGACTATGTCCTTGTATGTGGTCCTATGCAACTTTTCTCTCCCTTTTTCTAAAGCTTTTAGCCAATCCTTATGCCTCACTTTGTGAACATATACAATACTATGACAAGTTGTTCGTTTGGGCATATGTAGGTGTACTAAAGTTGTTCGCTCGGTACTTTGTCGAACTTACGACTACTATTATTATATTTATTTTTATAGACTCAGTTATCTATACTTATGTCTTTACTACATCTAGGTAGGTCGTACTATACAATAACACTTACTTCAGTTTTATTATTACCGAGGTCTGCTACCCAACTCCAGGTTACTCTCTCGCTGCTTATCCTATATGTATAAATCTTAATCCTTTATTGATTCCTCATTACTGTTCATCTTAAGAATGACAGCCTAATCATAGTACTTTGGAACTTTTACACATCTATTGTTAATTCACCTTAATGTTGATCTATAATCTAACACTGATAACTTGAAACCTCTTACGTAACACATTGTCAAGAGGGATCACGTCTCATCGGTAAACATCTGAAGTGATTAGCCTGATCCACCTATGGGCGATACTATACTTCAATAACCATATTTCATAGCATCCCAACATGATTCATATTATGGGGGTATTCTAATCGTGTGTAATTCATGAAATCCCTTTTCTTTAAATCATTACTCAATCAAAGGCCTAAACGTCATTCTCTTATCATTTATCACAGTTACACTCTCATTCTACTATCAGGGCAGCATTCCATCTTTTCTAAATGCCCCTAGTCTTAAACTCCTCTGAGTTTATTCAAGCTATACTTAGCTTTTTATAACTTACGAAAACCATCAACTCCCTTCTTTTGATGCATTTAATCCCGAGGACTTACCTATTCTCGTTACCTTCTCACTCACCTTTTCTTATCCTTACTCCTGTCTACCTAAAACCTTGTCGCCCAACCATACTGTAGCTTGTCACCTACACATATCTATTTATACTACTTGCAACCTTCCTTTAACTTGCTAGCACCATAGATTTCCTTATGTTATTCTGGAACCTCAAGTGAGACATTACGTTGTCTCTAACTCTTCTTTAATCTCTTAAATAGACCTCTCGGTACCTGTAAACCATAGGCTAGAAGATATGCTACTGATGACACCACTATCATTTTTGGATACTGAATCACGGCACTTCTAGCCCTCCATCTGAAGTCTGGACTATTCACAACCTTTTGCACTTGAGTATCTTGTACTTTTCTTTACCTTTATTACCTTTAAATCTTTAATTGTATGTTCTGTCGCTTTCATAACCTCCCTTCCATATAGGTGGAATTCACGTCTACACCTTAAAGCTCTATTATAATACTTCCACCTCTGATGCATATACAATCCAGCAGGAGCTTCATACTGACTTCTTATGAGGCTGGTACTCTTCCAACTGGATTTAGCGTATAGCCGTTATGGAATATGGTCGTTGTACTATCTCTCTTGTACCTTTAATATTAAGAGTGATTCTGCAATGTTCTGAATCATGATTTCTACAATTATCTAGGTATAATAATCAGGCTCCTAATTCACTTAGCTGATGTCACTCTTTAGTTTCCTCTGCCTCTCAGCCTTTAAGTAGGCGTAAGCTATCTTCCGATCTGCGGCTCAGGGTTTTAGTTATTAATTTAGATTTTTGTGGACGCTATGGATCATCAATGATATAACCTTCTAACAATTCGTGCCTTTGTTTGTGACATGGACTCAATTCTTTCTTTTAACTTATACCGGAATCTCCTATAGTTGTATGAATGCCAACATATATGTTGCATGGATAACATTCCGAAATCTTAAGTGCATTCATAATGTAACTAATTCTGGGTCATTGATCGAATAATTGCTTTTGTGCCTTCTCAGCTTTAATTAAAAGTAAGCAATTACCTTTCCCAGTCGTTCTGCAAGTTATTGCATAAACACTTAGCTTATCTTAGTGCCCGCATATATTGGAATTTCGTGCAACTCCTATGCTCTCGAATGTTAATTTTGATTTTACATCCCGTTCATTGGTCACGATAGGTGCCACTTTATTATGGAGTGCATACAATGTTGTAGTGAGACCGTTGTTCCAAGATCACTTCTTCTTTAGGTCACTATGCTTAGGTTGAAGCCTTCTTCCTTATTTCCTCATCTTGTCTTTCATTGTAGTAATTAGGGAAGACCCTTTAACTCTTGTAAAGTTGTGTGCTTTTTACATCGTATACCCGATAGAATTTTTGATGTTCTTACTCGCCTATAATTATCCTTAGTTACTTACCTCTATGCCCTTGTGCTTGTAGGGTTGCTTCTAATTGAAATTTTGATTGTCTCCCACTGACACTCATTTTTTTTATTTTTGTAACACTTATACAGTACCTTTAACTACCCGAACTCCTATCTTAATATTTCTCAAGGATTACTATGTCATATTTGCGAGACTGAATTCCCTATGTTGTGGTTCACTACGTGTATCTCGCATGATCTGCTGATTTATCTGTATCGTTTTGTCTAGCCATAACTAGACTCTTCCTGAATCAACTACTAACTACTCGTGGATCCATTCTCATATCTATATTCTGCATAATCTCTCGTGGGTTATTTCCTTTATCTTAACTTACCTCTTGCACTAGCTCTTTATGTATCAAATGTCGATTCACACTTATTTATCACTAACATCATGGCCGGGAACCCTTACTGCCTCTCCCCTGAATCCTGCTTGCATAATGTTCTGGAGTCGTAACATATCTATAGGATTTGAATAAGTGCAATCTCATCCCTTTCACATTTTTATCGCATTCCTCCTTTACCATTACATAGTTACCTGAACCACTTAACTCTGACTTAATAGTATATCACACCATCTTCCCCCCCTTTAAGGGAGTACTAGAATTTAATGCTCTAAAGTTTTACATGCAGAAGTTTTACCTTTTCATCTTCCGAATCTTTCCAAATTTTCAATGACCCTTACTCGCCTTGCAGTAACCTTCTTTACCAGGGATAACTAAATTTCTTAAGCATGAGAGTGACACCTAGTGTAACTGGCATACTTAGTCCCTTAAGCTTAACTTTGCTCACAACGCTTGCTAAAGGAACACGTCTTCCATTCTATTATTGTCGGAACATGGTCTTTGAAATTTCTATGATGTCGACAATTAGTGAATCCTTCGGTCCCTAATTTTTTCTTGTTTACTAGCCCATACTGATTTTTATTACTATAGGGGTCTAACTTAGCCTCTTAGTAAACACGTTCCAGTCACCAACTCATTTCTCGAAGTGAGGATATAACTTTATGGCTTATACTTTTTTATAGTCTCAAGGTCTGGCTCCTTTTTTCTTTTCCTTCACTTGACTATAAACTCTGTCATCTTGTCATATTTTGACTTACCGTTATCACCCATTTATCACATCTTACTCATAATGCTTTATTTACTCTCTTGTTATTCTCCTGTTAATATCTCTGTCTATTACCTTATTTTAAAAACTTCAACAAAATATTCTTTTGCTTTTTGCTCCCCTTGCACCATCTCACTCGCTCTTTGGGTCGCCTAACATTCTCTCTTTACTAGTGATAGGAGTCATACTAAGGTAAATATTCATCCCTTCTAGGATTCCAGTGCCCATCTTCTAAAATTTCTGAACATTTTAGTATTCATATCTGACTGTATTATTCTTGAGTGCACCACCTGGGTGTCTTACAAGAAGGACTATTACCACGTTTTCAATATCCTTCGGAAATGTCAGCTAACGCTAACAATCCACCCACCATTTTGGGTAACTCTAACCCCAATTGGATCCTGATATCCCATCCTTCTCTTAAACTATATATGCTAGCTCCCATATGGCATAATTGAGATGGGTGTGGCCAATTGTACATACCTCTATTACTGTTGAAAGTAAACTCAGAATACTTGTATTTCTCTGCCTAAATTGTAAATACTGATAATATTCATTAACTGGGTACCTCGTACCCTCCTTCACCTTGATTCTGTTACATGTTGAAACTTATACTTTTACCTTATGATACTCCCATGGCCTGATATTCACATGCTGTGTTTGATATTCCCATTTTAGGGTCTTAAGCTAGAAATTTGCACATCTGGTATGCACGATCTGATAAGGCCTCAAATAGGGCCACGTCGTCAAGAACTCTCTCTCTCTCTCTCTCTCTCTATTAGTGCCCTTACCTATTGTTGTATTAGCCCTCTGGCTAGATGTAATCTTTCTAATTTCAAATATATCTGTATCATTAGCAAACATAAGTTCAGGCTCAAACTCTTATGACTCAGCTCTATAGCACGATTTAGATTTGAAAAAGGGTAACAGACTCCTAAATGCCTGTAGCTTCATGTTTATATAATGTGGTGCACAACACATCTATAAACAAGGCTTTACTAGACACGACTTATAGACTCCCTAGGATAGAATTGCATTAATACAAAGTTTGTCATGCCCCAAACCTGGTGAGGCGTGGCCGGCACCCGGTGTCATACTCGTCCCGAGCATACCACTCTGTAATTGTGAACTCTGGAAGGGTAATACTCAACTTAGGCCGATGAGGCCATATTCTGAATCATCTGAAAATAACTTCTCTGTTATATGAGGGGTAAGCATACCTAAAAGCTCATATACATAACTGTGCAGGCCGACGAGGCCGCCATGAATGTCTCTAACCAACAATACCAAATTGACCATATACACAGGGTTTGCAAGGCCATAATACTGCTATATAAAATATATAGGACTCGTCTACAAGCCCTTAGAGAGAACTTAATTGTATTATGGTCGGGACAGGGCCTCGACCTACCCATCAAACTTGTATATATAAAATAGACTCCAAGGTCTAGACCTGGTAACTCCGAGGAAGTGGAGCTTACCAATCAAGCTGATCTTTGACTCTTTCTACTGGGAAGGTCTATCCAGTTATCTATCAGGACCGGCAGGCATGAAATGCAATGTCCCTAGCAAAAAGGACATCAGTACGTAATAATGTACCGAGTATGTAAGACAACAAAATAACTGAAAGCTGAAACTGAAATGATAATATAATAGCTGAAAGTAACTGGAGTTAGAGATAATCTGAAGATATGCTTACCTGCTGATACTGACTCCACTCTCTCATTGTCTTGCCGCGTGCGCAAAAATAAAGTAAATGCCCTCCTTGTCTTACCACACGCGCATCAATAATTATCCCACCTTGTCTCGCCATATGCACAAACCCAACATTTGTAAATTGCCCACTGTCTCGTCGCATGTGCAATATAAATAAAAACAATAGCAAGATAGAAACCTCGTGCAAACACACCGACAATCCTATCAATAAGCCCACATGTGTAAAAAATACACCAATATAACATAAGAACTCACACCACACATGCCCATATGCCACAACATTTCCATAACAACAATACTAATACCACAACAATACATATCCCACGACTCAACAAGAATGAGTACAAAACAACAACAATAACACAAGAGCACGGAAAGTAAATCAACACAAGAATTACAATAACACAATGAAACAGAAGAATAAACTCAAAAATGAAAGAGGTAACATATAATGACAACTTAAATTTAAATCATACAAGAGTAAACTCGACAATAAAAGATAGAATATGTAATAATAACTCTAATTGAATGCATATAAGCCTACGGTTCTAAACCGATCAATTTCCATATATAAGACCATGTACACACTCGTCACCTCGTGTACACGTCTTCCATGTAATTCAAATAGTGCAATTATGCCAAACCCTATGGGGTAGTTCCCCCCCCCCCCACAAAGTTAGGCAAGATACTTACCTCAAAAGCCCTCAATCAATAATCTAATAATGCTTTTCCTCTAAATTTGCTTCCGCTCGGCTCAAATCTAACCAAATAGACTTAATAACATAAAATAATGCAAGAGAAACCAATTTCAATAAATAAAATTAAGATCTTTACACAAATCCCCAAAAGTCAAATCCGGGCTTGCCCAGTCAAAATTCGAGCCCAAAGGTAGATCTTGACTACCCATAACCCCACGAGTCCATATATGTATTTGGTTTTCAAATCCGAGTCTAATTCGACTCTCAAATCTCAGATTAACATTTTTCAAAACATAGAAACAATCCCCAAAATTTCCCTTCAAATCTCATGATTTAGATGTTAAATCTCATATATAATCATGTAATATATTTGAAAATCGGTCAAAATTACTTACCCAATGGTTTTATGTGAAAATTCTTCCTCATAATCGCCTCCTACCAAGTCTAGGGTTCCAAAATATTATGAAGCAAAGCCCCATTTCCAGCCATTTTGTTCAGGTGCAGAAGTCGCAAATGCGACTCGGGGTTGGCAAATGCAAACCCCGAAAATGTAAATAATGATCGCAAAGGTGATACCATCTCAATCCTTCCAATGTCGCAAAAGCGACAATATGTTCGCAAATGCGAACAAAGAACACTTGGCAAAAGAGACCTCATGATCGAAAATGCGAAATTCCCCAGCCTAGAGCACCATTGCAAATGGGACTCTGGCTTTGCATTTGCGAAGCCATCCCACACTGATAGAACTTGCAAAAGCGATTCCAACCTCGCAAATGTGAGGTCCGCAAATACAAACAGGATCTCGCATTTGCGAGATCTGAAGCACCAGCAAAATACCAACAAAATTCTGAACTCTCTCAACTCTTTGAAACTCATCCAAAACTCACTGGAGCCCTCAGGGCTCCTCACCAAATATCCACACAAGTCTAAAAATATCATAAGACCTTGCTCGTGCAATAAGAATTACAAGATAACATCCGGAACCACGAATCGAACAGCAAAACACAAGAAAATCACAATGAACTTCAAGAACTCGGAACGATACCAGATTTTGCAGACAAGTCACAAATGACAAAACGGACTTATTCCAAGTCCCCCAAAAAATCGGAACCCGAGAGCCAATGAATCAAATCATGGTCAAACCTATGGAATTTCTAAACCTTCAAATTGCCAATTTTTGAAAAACAAGTCAAATCAACCTAGATGCCTCCGAATTTAATTTTGGGCATACGCCCAAGTTCAAAATCACAATACAAACCTATCGGAGCCATCGAAGCACTGTTCCGAGATCGTTTTCACAAAAGTTAAACCTTGGTCAATATTTCCCACTTAAGCTTCCAGAATGAGAATTATTCATCCAAATCAATCATGAATCACTCGAAAACTGAAACCAGCATTGCATGCAAGTCATAACATACAATAGGAAACCATTCACGACCTTGAACCACTCAATGGAGCGCTAAAGCTCAAAATGACCAGTTGGGTCGGTACATTCTCCCCATTTTAAACAAACGTTCATCCTTGAACGTGCCAAGAGTCATTTCGAAGCCATTAAATCACTGTATAACTCACCATACACATACACACGGGTGATCCCACGTCACCCCAATCCACATAATCCCGACAACAACATCCCAACCAAAGATTATTCCTCCTACCCATACTGATAAGCCTTAGAACCAAATCCCAACATCACTAAAGACTAGATTCTTTACATAAATAGACTGTATCAACCTAAAACCGCAGAAAAAACTGATGCTCACACCCACAAGGTATAACCACACAACGTAACACATCACCCATATGCCCATAGAAACAACTCTTACCACAATAGCTGCCCATTAACAAACCCGGTACCGATAAATAGCCTCATAACGACTAGAGCCTTGTACCAGATCTTCACAACACTACTAATGATGTAAGAACATGTGAAACTCATAACTACTTACCCAACTAAAAACCACACCAAATGCCACCTAGGCACATACATCGCAATCCAAACCCAACAACCACAACTCAAATATGACTGAATATGAAAATAGTTACACATAAGAGAATTATCAAACAAGTACAACTCTCCATCAGTACCATACTATGAATCTATTCCACAAGGAAGAGGCAAGACACACGCAACCACCACAACTAATCTTACCCTAACATAACCGCATTGTGGCATATAGCCCGGTCCAGACACACCTATCCACAAGGAACACAAGGTTCCTATCCTCCACTCGGAATTACAAGTAAGATAAACATCTCGACAACTAAAACATTGTACTAACTCAATCTCGTAGAACCAAAACCACAACATGTAACAGACTTCCCATACTTATAGAGCACCTAAAGCATAAGTCGTGGCCAAACCACCCAAAAATCACATCAAAACCTACCATATAAGTATTAGAAAGTCTACCCTAATATCATAAACCTCAATAGGGACCAAACCAGAATGACAGACACAGGCTATCATAATTGAATCCCCTAGCTGGTGCAGACACCCAAACAGAGTATAAGAACCATGAAACATAACCATATATGAAGCACGATAGGAGGACTCATACCAATAAATGCGACCGGATCAATATAAAATTGATGCATCTCTATAACAAACCGAAACCATACCTGTAGCGACATCATCTAGTGCAGCGGCCTCATCCCTACTAGGAAAAGCATAACAATGGGCCAGGCCTCCCCCTCTAGGATACCCTCTACCTTTCCTGTCCCCAATCTCTAGCTGACTGTGTAGGTGTAGCGGCAACTGGAGCGTAACCCATAGCCTAAGCACCTCGCTGAGGCACAATCGTCCGGAGTCTAGAATAATCTCTCACCATATGCCTGGTATCCCCACACTCAAAGCAACCTCTTTGCTGACGTGGCTGTGGAAACTGTCCGAAACGAGTACTCTGGGACCCGTGGATAATTGGAGAAGCACGTGAAACTAGAAGTGCAGACTGAATAGACTGACCAACAAAAACTCTACCATGGCGCGCTCTGCCCCCAAAATAGGGATTAGTAGATCCTCCTAGTCCACAAGGCTCCTTAGCCTCCCTATCCTCCCTTTCTATACCGCTGATGCGCTCCATCCTCCTAGCGATCTCCATAACCTGCTAGAATAAAGTATCGGTCTCCAATTCCCATGCCATGCTGAATCTAAGACCATAACTGAGTGCCTCGATAAATCTACGGACTCGCTCTCTGACTGTAAAAACCAAAGCAGGTGCATAATGGGACAATTCACTAAACCTGATATCATACTCTGACGCCATC
This sequence comes from Nicotiana tomentosiformis, assembly GCF_000390325.3. Taxonomy (NCBI): domain Eukaryota; kingdom Viridiplantae; phylum Streptophyta; class Magnoliopsida; order Solanales; family Solanaceae; genus Nicotiana; species Nicotiana tomentosiformis. The sequence continues at coordinate 51,270,243 of NC_090820.1, forward strand.
ATAGTGCCTTGACGCAGTTGCTCAAACTCGGTATGCCATGTATCCCGAAGGGTATGTGGAATGAACTCCCTAAAAACATATCTAAAAACGGAATCCAAGTGAGTGGCGTCTCATCAATTAGCCTACCATCATCAGAAACCTTCCATTACCTATATTCTGCCCCTGACAGCTGAAATGTAGTAAAGGCTACTCCGCTCACCTCCACAACGCCCATGGTGCATAAAATACGGTGGCACTTGTCTAGAAAACCCTACGCATCCTCAGTAACTGCGCCACCAAAAATAATAGGGTCTTACTTCTTGAACCTCTCAATCCTCTTTTACTCCTCATACTCAGAAAATAATAGGGATCAATCTCGCCTGAGCTAAAGTGCTGAATACTCAGAAAATGTGCCAAAGTCTTCTGAAGTCCTGGGGTAGCAGCAGGCGCCTCCGGTGCCTCTCCCCAACCAGATCTACTGATGGCTCCCCAGCTGCTACTCTGGCAGGTGCTCTAGTTGTAGCACGTGTTCCTCATCGGCCTCTTCCCTTGCCACCGACTATGGGGGCAACATTATCAGTAATTGTAGCTTGTGTCCTCACCATTTGTGAAAGAATAGAATGGTAAAGGCTCAAACTCCAAAATTCATAAATCTGCATGATAGGAATGAAGGAAGTGAATTTTCCTAATAGTCTCGTAGCCTCTCGATGATAAGTACAGACATCTCCGTACCATCTGCAAGATTCTACTAAACTTGCCTATGACTCATAGCACCTATGAACCTAGAGGTCTGATACCAACTTGTTATGACCCTGAATTCTACTTTAAGGATCATGATGTCACCTAATCCCTATGACTAGGTAAGCCTAAGACATGTAGAGTTATTAACATAATTAAATCATTTAATCATTAAACATGAATCGGTAATGACCTACATAGCTAAAATCGATCAATAGTTATACACTTCCCAAAACCGGTAGTACAGAGTCATAAGCTCTACTGAGTATACTAAATCTTTAAATAACATATTATTTTGGAATAAAAATAATAGTGGAAATGAAAGACAGCAAAATGTGACTCCGAGTCCTACGAACATCAAACAAGTATACCTTGAAGTCTTCATAGTACAACACAATAGCTAAATAATGTCCAGCACACTCCGAGGTTCCCTGATCTGTACAAAATGTGTAGCAAGTGTATCATGAGTGCATCATAGTTGTACCCAGTAAGTATCAAGACTAACCTCGATGGAGTAATGACGAGGTTTAATTCAAGACACCTACTAGTCAAATAACCTGTGAAGATTATCAATATAGAGCTAACCAAGGAATGAATATCAATACAAAGCTAAACATGGAAAGAATAACAATTTAAAGATAGCAGTAAAAGTAGAAACAATAAATGACAACAAGGAGTAACAAGGTGATAACGCAACAAAATACTCAGAACACAGTTAAAGTACTAGTGAAACCAATTAAAGGGAAACAAATGACAACCAAATAATCAGGTCGTCCTAATACCAGGTTTACCAAAAGAATCACCCTGAGGTACCACACCTCATAATCACATATCACGAGTCCCAAATTACAAATCATATACACATGACACCTCGTGCCCACATTATCAATCATAACCTCATGGACAACTCACGTGTTTCACGGACAACTCACGTGTTTCACGGACAACTCACGTGCTAATATCACAATCTGCCCAGCATGGTCACGGGTTCACTATCACAATTCACCTGGCGTGGTCACATGGCAATATCACAATCTGCCCTGCATGATCACATGCTAACAGTCCAACCATATTGCAGAGGAAATAGATATACAAGAATACATGTGCATGATCAAAGAATATCAAGTTTCATACTCCTAAACTGATTTAAATGACATGTTATGATGTATGCATGTGTAAGTGTACTAACATAGCCCAAGTCAACAAGTAATAACAAAGATATCGAATATCACATTGGAAACAACACTACAAGTCGCTTAATGTGCATGACACACACAAGGAACATCACACCATTTCACGAATATCATCAACAGTATTCCTCCAGGCCATCACATATCATCCCTAACATAGCCCCCCTTGTATCAGCACGTGCGCAACAATAAATTTAATGGCCGCATTGTCTCGCCACACGGTCATCAATAATTATCCCACCTTGTCTCGCTACATGCACAAACCTAATATTTTTATATAGCCCTCTTTGTCTCACGGCATGTGCAATATCAATAATAACAATAGCACGATAGAAATCTCGTGCAAACAACCCAACAAAGATAAGCAAGATACTTACCTCAAAAGCCCTCAATCAATATTGTAATAATGCTTTTCCTCTAAAATTCGCCTCCGCTTGACTCAAATCTAACCAAATCAACTTAATAATATCAAATAATGCAAGAGAAACCAATTCTAATAAATAAAGTTAAGATCTTTACACAATTTTCCAAAAGTAAACAAAAGTCAACCCTGGGCCCGCCCAGTCAAAACCCGAGTCCAAGGGTAGATCTTGACTATCCATAACTCCACGAGTCCATATATGTGTTTTGTTTTCAAATCCGAGTCCAATTCGACTGTCAAATCTCAAATTTTCATTTTTCAAAATATAGATAGAAATCGTCAAAATTTTCCTTCAAATCTCATGATTTAGATGTTAAATCTCATATATATAATCATGTAATATAATTGAAAATTGGTCGAAATCACTTACCAATTGGTTGTATGTGAAAATTCGTCCTCAGAATTGCCTCCTACCGAGTCTAGGGTTCCAAAATATGATAAAATGAAGCATAGCCCTGTTTCCAGCCCTTTTGTTGCAGAAGTCAAAAATGCAACATGGGTTCCCAAATGCGAAGAATGATGGTGAAAGTGACACCTATCACAATCATGCCAATGTTGCAAAAGCGACATTATGTTCACAAATGCAAACCAGAACACTTCGCAAAAGCAACCTCATGATCACAAATGTGGAATTACCCAGCATAGAGCACCATTGCACATGCGACTATGGCTTTGCATTTGCGAAGCCAGCCCACAATGAAAGAACTCGCAAAAGCAGTGCCCACCTCGCAAATGCAAATACGATCTCGCATTTGGGAGACGTGAAGCACCAGGAAAACACCAGAACAATCTGAACTCTCTCAACTCTCCGAAATGCGTCCGAAACTCAGCTGAGCTCCCGGGGCTCCACACATAACATCCTTACAACTCAAAAAATATCATACGAACTCGCTCGTGCAATCAAAATAGCAAGATAACATCAGAATGAACCTCAAGAACTTCTAAAAGCACAACCACTCGTCAGATTCCTATCAGACCAACTCGGAATGACACCAAATTTTGTAGACAAGCCACAAATGAAAATATGTACTTATTCCAAGTCCCAAAACTAAAATCCAACCCGATAGCCAATAAGTCAAATCATGGTCAAACCTAAGAAATTTCTAAACCTTCAAATTGCCATTTTTTGGGCAAACAATCCAAATCAACCTAGGGACCTTCAAATTTAATTTCGGGCATACTCCCAAGTCCAAAATTATAATAAGAACCTATCGGATCCATCAAAACACCATTCCGAGGTCTTTTTCATAAAAGTCAACTCTCGGTCAATATTTCTAACTTAAGGTTCTAGAATGAGAATCATTCATCCAAATCAATCTTGAATCACTCAAAAATTAAAACCGACCATGCACGCAAGTCATAATATACAACATGAATCCAATCACGGCCTCGAACCACTGAACAAAATGCTAAAGCTCAGAACGATCGGTCGGGTCATCACACATGGATTGAGACTCACTGACCCTTCCCTTGTTGAACAAGAATTCAAAGACTTTTTCCTATAACTGCTAAGGATTTATGCTACTGAAATACCCTGCATTAGTGCTACTATAGCCAGAAATTGATCGTATTGGAATAGGAAATAACAACAAGGATATGTAGAATCAGTATCAAGAGAGGAAATATGCCAAGCTCTTAAGGAGTTGCCAAATGAAAAAGCACCTAAAGTTCTTCTCAACTGGAAAACTCTTGAAGAGTATTAATTGCACAACTATAACCCTAGTACCGAAGATCAAGCCCCACATCTGTTAGAGAGTTCCGGCCAACTACGAGTTGTACTACACTCTAAATATTGATTGCCATGATCATCGCAACAAGGCTGAAGACAGTAGCAGACAATGTAGTTGGCCCCTCCCAATTAGCATTGGTTGAAGGCAGGAATATAACAGTTAATGTTATAATTACACATAAATTGGTAAAGAGATACACACCATAGGGGTGTCTCCAAGATGTCTGATTAAAGGAGATATTAGGAAAGCTTACAACTTAGTTGAATGGCCCTTTATGAGAATAATGTTGTTGGAAAGTGATTACCCGACCAGTCATTTTGAGTATTTGAGCTACGTTCCCCTCTTTGATGCTCCTCGTATGTGTATTTGTGGTTATGTGACTTTTAGGGGTGGTTAGTTTGGATTCCGAAAGGTTTTGAATTGAGTTGGAACACTTAGTTCCTAGCTACTTCAGTGTATTTGACCTCGGATCGGAGTTTTAATAGTTCCATTAGTTCCGGATGGTGATTTTGGATTTAGGCATCTATCCAAATTTAGATTTGGAGGTTCCTAGGTTGATTTGGTTTTAATTGTTGCAAGTTGGAAATTTAGAGATATAGAAGTTCATAGGTTTAACCCATAGTTGTGTAACGACTCGGCCGGTCATTTTTAATATTATAGCCCTATTTCCCCATTTACTACTTATTCATTGTTCGTTTGTTGTTATTTGACTTGTCAGGGTGGTTGGTTTGGTTCCGGAGATGTTTCGAAATGAATCGGGACACTTAGTCCCAAGGTTGGAAGTCTAAGTTGAAAGAATTGATCGGATGTTGACTTATGTGAAAATGACTCGAGAATGGAGTTTTGATGGTTCTGATAACATCATATGGTGATTTTGGACTTAGGAGTGTGTCTGGCAGTTGTATTAGAGATCCGTAGGTGATTTTTGCTTGAATTGGCAAAAGTTGAAGTTTGGAGAGTTGAGAAGTTTGACCAAGAGTTCACTTTATGGTTACCACGCTTGGATTTTGGTTCCGGAAGTTGGAATAGGTATGTTGTGCTATTTGTGACTTGTGTGAAAAAATTAAGGTCAATCACTTTAATGGTTATGGCTTGAATTGGGGTGTGATTCATGTTTTTGATGTTATATGATGTGGTTTGAGGCCTCAACTACGTTCGTATGATTTTTTAGGATGGGTTTGTATATTTTTATGGGGTCCCAAGGGCCTCGGGAGTGATTCGGATTGGAATTAGATCAAGAATTGGACTTATGAAATTTCTGTGGGCAGTTGTTCTGGTGTAACCGCACCTGCGAGATTTTGGCCACAGGTCCGGAGCAGCAAAAATGGCCATGGAGGCGCAGATGCGATTTTTGGAGAGGAGGCATGGGAGCGCATGTGCAGAAGGAAGACCGCAGAAGCATATGTGCTTCTACACAAGAAGGCCCGCAGAAACGGAATTGGCCAGGATAGACTGGGGGCGCAGAAGCGAACTTTGTCAGATGCGCTTTTTGGACCGCATAAGCGGAGACTGTTGGGATTGATTTGAAGCCGCACCTGTGATATATTTTTCGTAGGTGCGGAGCCGCAGAAGTGGCTATTTGTCTGGAAAAGCGAAACTGCTAGGTAGAAATAGTAAGTTCGAGGGTTTTTCATTCATTCTTCATCTTTTGACCTAGAGATCTCGATTTGTTGTGATTTTTAGAGGGACTTTCAAGGAAACCATCGGGGTAAGTGATTTTAACTCGGATTTGGCTATTATACTTGAATATATCATTGTTTTTGTCATTTAATTAGTGTTTTGAGTTGGAAAATTTGGGGAGCCTTTGTTAAACTTCATGGACCGAATTTTAGGGATTTCAAAGGCAATTTGTGGTCAGAATTGGATGATTTTGGTATGGTTGGACTCGTTGATGTATGGGTTTTCGGATTTTGTAAATTTTGTTGGGTTTTGAGACGTGGACCCAGGGTTATCTTTTTTGTGTTGACTTTTTTGCTTTTGTTAAAGAACTTAGCTTTATCGAATGGAATTGATTCTTATAGCTTGTATTGATTGCATTAAGTTGTTTGTGGCTAAATTCGAGTAGGGACTTGTGCGGGTTAAGGTAAGTAACACTTCTAAACTTGGTTCTGAGGGTATGAATCGCTGAAATACATGTTATGTAGTTGGTGTTGACATGACACACATGCTAGGTGACGGGCGTGTGGGCGTGCACCATAGTAATTGTGACCCAGTTGATTCCATGGAACTGTGTAGTTACCCAACCTTGTTATTATTCATGTAATTTCTATATGTTAGAGAAATTGAGCTGTGATCCATGTGAGAAATCATGTTTCGATTATATGCATATCATACCTTAGTCTTTGTTATCATTTATTTTTACATCATGTGTCATTGTTTGGGCTGATTGGCATGAGATCTATGAACCTGAGAGACTGGAGAGATTGATGACTGAGTGAGGTCGAAGGCCTGAGTGTGAGTGATATTTATGGGATCGGTTTGCAAGCCACAACAGGCTTTATTGATTATGATAAGATCAAGTTGCACGCCACAGCATGCCATGTTGGCTTATATTAGTGATTGAGTTGGATCCGCCCCTCCGGAGTCTGACATACCAGCTGTGAGCGTAGGTATCATTGAGAGCTGAGTGCGAGTACGAGTGCTGAGTCATTGAGAGTGCAGAGTGATTAGGAGTGTTGAGTGATTGAGCGTGCTGAGTGAGATTGAATACTCCGAGAGTATGAGTATATGAATTTATCATTCTGTTTCATTACAGTTGACATGCATATTTGACATGTAGACATAGAGATGTAACATTCCTCATGCTAGTTATACTCGACATATTTTATTAGTCTTGAGCCTAAACTGTTGAACTTGAAAGCATGCCTACATTTATGTACTGTGTACAACTGATTATGAGATTTCTCTGAGTTATTATTGTCATTTTCTTGTTATATCTGTACTGTTGTTATCTGGATTTGGACTGTACCTTTCTAAGCTCATCACTGCTTTCAACTCAAAGTTAGTCCTATTACTTATTGAGTACATTGGGTCGGTTGTATTCATACTACACTCTGCACTTCGTGTGTAGATCCAGGTACATCTGGACCAGGTTGTTGCTAGAATCGGAGAAGTACCTTCTTGGAGGCTTTTGAGGTAGCTGCTTTGGCGTCCGCATACCTCGAATCTCCTTTTTTGTTTCAGTTATTTAGTATTGTTCTACATTTCCAGGCAGTTGTATTAGAAGTGTTGACTATGTTGTCATTTAGTAGGTCATGTACTCAATGACACCCAGTTCTTTTGGGATTTTGCATTTGAGTCGCAGTTATTCCCTTCGGTTATTTATGAGATTTTTAGCGTTAAACTCAATATATCATACTTTTAAATTAAAACAATTGTGTAGTTATTTTGTGATTGTCAGCTTGCCTAGTACTGTGATAGGCGCCATCACGACATATTGAGCTTTGGGTCATGGGAAGTTAGTATCAGAGCCTAGGTTATTTAGGTCTCACGAGTTATAAGCAGGTATAGTATATTCTTGCGGATCGGTACAGAGACGTTTGTACTTATCTTCGAGAGGCTACCAAACCATTAGGAAACTTCACCTTTTTAGTATTCTTGTCGTGCAGGGAGTTTGGACATGTGTGGAGGCAGTGTCGCTATCGATTTGGAGGTCCAGTTCAGCAGAGGGGTCAGGTTATGACTTCTGCACCAGTTACTTCACCACCTGCTCAGCTAGCTTGGGGTGGGGCTCAGGAAGCTAGAGGTCACCCTAGAGGGGAAGGCCAATCAGGTGGCAGTCAGGCTCGATGCTATGCTTTCCCTGCTAGGCCAGAGGTCGTTGCTAATCACAACTATTGTCTTAGTATGCCACATGGATGCCTCCATATTATTTGACCATGGTTCCACTTATTCATATGTATCATCGTATTTTGCTCATTATTTAGATACGCTCCGTAAGTCCTTAGTTTTGTATGTTCATGTATCTACGCCGATGGGAAATTCTATTGTTGTGGACCGTGTGCATTAGTCGTGTGTGGTGACCATTGGGGGATTAGAGATGAGAGTTGATCTCTTATTGCTTAGTATGGTCAAATTTGACGTGATCCTGGGCATGGATTAGTTGTCCCCATGTCATGCAATTCTAGATTGTCACGCTAAGATCGTGATGTTGGAGATGCCAGGGTTACCTAGGATCGAGTGGAGAGGTTCTCTGACTATGTTACTAGTAGGGTGATTTCATATCTGAAGGCCCAACGGATGGTTAGGAACAGGTGTTTGTAATATTTGGCTTTTGTGAGTGATTTTGGTGTTGATACTCCTACCATTGATACTGTTTTGGTAGTGCGAGACTTTTCGGATGTGTTTCCTGTAGACCCGCCGGGCATGGCACCCGACAGGGACATTGATTTTGGTATTGACCTGGTGTCAGGCACTCAGCCCATTTCTATTCCTCCATATCAGATGGCACCAATAGCGTTAAAGGAATTGAAAGAGAAGCTTCAGGAGCTTCTTGATAAGGGGTTCATTAGGCTTAGTATGTTGCCATGGGGTGCACCGATTCTGTTTGTGAAGAATAAGGATGGTACCATGTGGATGTGCATAAACTATAGGCAGTTGAACAAAGTTACAATTAAGAATAAATCATTTGCCGCACATTGATGACTTATTTGACCAGCTTTAGGGAGCCAGAGTGTTCTCTAAGATTGATTTGAGGTCTGGGTATCACCAGTTGAAGATTTGGGACTCTGATATTCTAAAGATGATATTCAGGACCTGTTATGGTCACTATGAGTTCCTTGTGATGTCTTTTGGGATGTCCAATGCCCCAACAACATTCATGCATCTGATGAATTATGTATTCCAGCCAAATCTTGATTTGTTTGTCATAGTATTAATTGATGATATTCTGGTGTACTCATGTAGCCAGGAGGATCATGCACAACATCTGAGGATTATACTACAGACGTTGAGGGAGGAGAGGCTTTATTCCAAGTTCTCCAAGTGTGAGTTTTGGCTCAGTTCGGTGGTATTCTTGGGGCACGTGGTGTCTAGTGAGGGGATCAAGGTGGATCCGAAGATGATTGAGGTGGTTCAGAGTTGGCCAAGACCATCTTAAGCTACTGAGATTCGGAGTTTTCTCCGCTTGGCCAGATATTACTGTCGCTTCTTGGAGGGTTTCTGGTCCATTGCAGTGCCTTTGACCAGGTTCACCCAGAAGGGTGCTCCATTCACCTGGTCGGATGAGTGTGAGGAGAGCTTTCAGAAGTGTTAGTATGACGACCCCCATTTTCTTGTCCATAAGGATACAGTTTAACACTGTGATACCAAGGAGATTACTATTGGGGATGATGGGGTTTTGCGGATGCGGGATCAGATTTGTGTTACTAATGTGGATGAGTTACGTGAGTTGATTCTTGAAGAGGCCCACATTTCACGGTATTCCATCCATCCGGGTATCGCAAAGATGTATCATGACATGAGGCAGCACTATTGGTGGAGGAGAATGAAGAAAGTTATAGTGGATTTTGTACCTCCGTGCTTGAATTGTCAGCTGGTGAAGTACAAGCATCAGAGGCCGGGCGGTCTACTTCAAAGGCTTGAGATTCCTGAGTAGAAATGGGAGCGTATCACCATGGAATTCGTAGTTGGGCTCTCATAGACTTTGAAGAAATTTGATGTTATTTGGGTATTTGTGTACCGGTTGACTAAGTCCGCGCACTTCATTCAAGTTGGGACTACCTATTCTTCAGAGCGGTTGGCTGAGATCTATATCTGCGAGATTATTAGCCTTCACGGTGTGCCAATGTCCATTATTTCAGATCGGGGCACACAGTTCACTTAGTAGTTTTGGAGAGCAGTGCAGCGAGAGTTATACACATGCGCACACCATTTAGATATTAGAGGATATGCTACGCGCTTATGTCATGGATTTTGGGGGTTCTTGGGGTCAAGTTTTGTTTCTTGGAAAGTTGGCCTACAATAATAGCTACCAATCGAGTATTCGGATGGATCTGTATGAGGCCTTGTATGGGAGGCGGTGGAGGTCTCCAGTTGGTTGGTGTGATCCAGGTGAGGCTAGGCTATTGGGTACTGACTTGGTTCAGGATGATTTGGAAAAGGTTAAGTTGATTCAGGATCGCCTTCGCTCGGCACAATCTAGATAGAAGAGTTATGTCGACCGGAAGGTTCGTGATGTTGTCTACATGGTAGGAGAGAAGGTATTGCTCAGAGTGTCACCCATGAAGGGTATTATGAGGTTTGGGAAGAAGGGCAAGTTGAGCCCTTGGTATATTGACAATCGCAACAAGGAACAAGCAAAGAAGGTTATCAATGGGAGAAGATAGGGTTTTGATAGGATAGGTTCAAGATAATTGTTTGGGATCTAACTCTAGATAATTCACTTCAAATATTTAAGTGAGTCTCTCGAATTCACTCAATTATTAGTTCACACATTCATAAAAAACTCCTCTCTCGATTAAGTCTCAACCTCGCGAGAAGAACCAATATAAGCACCTGAATGCGTAGTGGATTGGTCTTTAGGAGAATATCTCTCGATTATTCTCCTAACTAGGTTTACTCAATGATTCAACTATCCTCTTTCAATTACTTAGAAGAATCTATGAATTCAACCAACAATATAATGCAAAGATATCACAAGTTATGCCTCTCTCGATTACATGAACTAGTGAATATAGATGCAACAATTAAATCATCCAAAAATGCTTTAATAAATAAAACTAGAGTTATAATCCACAAACAATCATCAATACACCAAATCCATCAAACCCTAAAAAGAACTACTCCATAGATATGGAGGAATTCATCAAAAGCAAAATTAAAGTATAGGAAAACATAAATTCAATCCAAACTCGGGTCTTGAGTGAGGAAGGAATGATGAAATCCTTGTGATTTTGCTCATACAACTCCTCCTTAGCCTCCTTAGGTCTAAAGTATGTCAAAAGTCCAGAAAATAACGTTTTTCATGTATTTATACCAAGTAGGGTCGGGCCCAGACGAAATCACCTTTCCCTAGCCGAAATAGGATATTTACTCTGTAACCGATACATAGACGCACCGCAAGGGGCGACGCGCCATGTGGGGCATTAGCAGGAAAATCTAGAGAACTAAGTTCTGACAGACAACAGGAATTTACACAAGTGAGGTGCCCCACGCGCAGCGACAGTGGGGATTTCTCATAGTCCGTATCAAACTTTGATTTTTGACGTCCAGACTTGGTCTAGACCCATAAACATGATCTCGCCTTAATCCCTTGGGCTTTTATATAGACTTCAAAGCTCCAAATAGCTCAAATTAACTCCTCAACATCTACATAGCTTGGAATCACTCCTAGAAGGCATAAAACACACAATAAGTGCAAAACACTACCAATGAAAGCTCAAACACAAATAAAGTGCAGTGACTTTGATTGCAATAAGTGACTAAAGCACGAGATTATAGCCTACTGTCAGTGAGCGCAGGTATCATAAAGCACTAATTGCGAGTGCCGAGTGCGAGTGCTGAGTGATTGAGAGTGCTGGGTGATTGGGAGTGCTGAGTGATTGAGAGTGCTGAGTGATTGGGAGTGCTGAGTATATGAATTTATCATTGTGTTTCATTACATTTGACATGCATATTTAACATGTAGACATAAAGATGTAACATTCCTCATGCTAGTTATACTTGGCATATTTTTTCAGTATTGAGCCTAAACCGTTAAACTTGAAAGCATGCCTATATTTCTCTACTATGTACAACTAATTATGAGATTTCTCCGAGTAATTACTGTTATTTTATTGTTATATCTACACTGTTGTTATCTAGATTTGGACTGTACCTTTCATAGCCCATCAGTGCTTTCAGCCCAAGGTTAGTCCTATTACTTATTAAGTATATTGGGTCAGTTGTACTCATACTACACTCTGCACTTCGTGTGCAGATCCAGGTACATGTGGACCCGGTGGTCGCTAGACTCGGAGTAGTGCCTGCTTGGAGGCTTTTGAGGTAGATGCTTTGGCATCCGCAGACCTCGATTCTCTGTCTTTGGCATCCATAGACCTTGACTCAATTATTTAGTATTGTTCTACCTTTCCAGACAGTTGTATTAGAAGTTTTCACTATGTTGTCAGTTAGTAGCTCATGTACTCGGTGACACCCGGATCTTTGGGGATTTTGCATTTGAGTCGCAGTTATTCGTTTTGGTTATTTATAAAATATCTACTGTTAAACTCCATATATCATGCTTTTAAATTAAAAAATGTGTAGTTATTTTGTGATTGTCGTCTTGTTTAATACTATGATGGGCGCCATCATGACATGTCTGGATTCTGAGCCTTAAAATATGTTCGTATGATGATTTATGACTTGTGTGAAAATTTGGGATCATTAAAAGTTGTTTAGGCATGTTCGGCGTAAGTTTGAAAATTAGAATTTTGAAATAGTTCATTGAGCTTAAATTGAGGTGTGATAAGTGGTTTTGAGTAGGTCCGTGTTATATTTAGTGATTGGTTGGTGTGATTGGAAAGGGTCCTGAGGGCCTCGGGTGTGTTTCGGATGGGTTTCAAACAATTTCACTCATGTTTGGAGTTGCTGATTTTCTAGTGTGCTGGTGTTCATCGCGGTCGTGGATGTGGTGACGTGATCTCGGAGTTCTTTTTATGGATGACACCTTTTTGTTCTTCATGTTCGCGTTGTGGAGGTTGCGATCGCAAACACTGTGGAGCTGAAGCTTCACGTTCGCGATGGTGGGTCGCACTCTGGTAGGGTTGGTGTCAGGCAGGGAGGTCAGGTGGATTAGCTTTCAGGTTCGCAGATAGGCGACGCATTCGTGTAGGCTTAGTAGTTGGTGAAGCGTGATTGCTGGTTGTTAGTCGCATTCGCGTGGAGTTTTCTTAGGCACCTTTTGGTTTGTGTTTCGTGATCGCGAAGTAGGTCCCGCGATCGCGAAGGGTACCCCTAGGCAGACTTAAAAAAATATTTTGAAGGTTTGAGTTATTTTATCATATTTTGAGATTGAAAGATAGGTTTTGCACAATAATTTAGGGAAATTTTACGATTTGGATTGGGGTAAGTATTCATGACTTAGATTTGGCTGTTATACATGATTCCATCCTTGATTTTAGCATTTGAATGATGAATCTAAGTGAAGCAAATTAGGGAATTTGGCAAAACATTTCTAAAATGAAAATGGGGATTTGAACCCCGGTTTGGAGTCAGATTTGGATGAAATTTGTATGGTTGGACTAGTATTCAAATGGGTTTTCGAAATTTGTAACTTTTGTCTGGTACCGAGAGGCGGTCCTGGGTTAACTTTTTTGTTGACTTTATATTTTTGTTAAAGATCAGATCTTTATTAATTGGAATCAATTTCTATAGCCGTGTTTGATATTACTGAGTTGTTTTTGGCTAGATTTGACCAGTCCGTAGGCGGATTTGAGAGGCAAGGGCTTTTTAGAGTATTAATTTGACTTGTTTGAGCTAACTATCTTGCCTATCCTTGTATAACGGAATACCCCTTAGGATTTGGCCTTAATTGCTTATTTGTGTTATGTGAAAAGCGACGTACACACGAGGTGACGAGCATATACACGGGTGCTATTTGTGGATTATGACCGTATTAGATCTTAGGATATTAATATGCCTTAAATTGGGATTGTTTTCTATATGAAACATTCTTAATCACTTTGTGACTACACGATCATGATCGCTATATTTGGCTTAGCCATAGTCACGCTTTATTGTTGAATACTCCTTTGCACTTTTATGTTATTGTCATGTCCTTGTGCACTTTGTTGTTAAGTTGTGAGCTTATATCTTGACGAAACATTGGGTTTTGTTGTTTTGTGATATGGCGGCAAATCTGGACATGTTGTGCGAGGTGATTGATGTTGTGTGGAGTATAAGGGTGGAATATGCGTGTGCGACGACATAAGAGAGGTATTTCATTGTGATGTGCATGCGGAAAAATAAGGGTGGCATTATTTATGATGTTACATGATTTGGGGGTGCATTTCTTGATTTTGGTCATTATACTTAGTGGGTACCGACTGTGGTGTACATATATGTCAGGCCACAAACTCAGGGAGCGCGACCGGCGTTCAACCGAGTGAACCCGGTCGAGCAAGCCTGTTAGATTTCCTTCTACCCAAACTCATCTATGAATAAAGAGGAGATGTACTCCATTAATCAAACACTGTAAAGATTTCATTAACAACTTCCATAAATAAATAAAAACGTGATTTCCAAATACCAACATTTCTACTTCAATTCCCAACATCAACCACAACCCACAACTTGTCTACGAATCCTTTAAGTACAAGAGAAGAGTAATATGGAAATGTCGGAAATAAGGCCCCCGACTATACCTCAAAACACAGTACATGTGAAACAAAAGATACATGACCCCGAAATGAAGTGGGGCTCACCAAGTCAGCTAAAGGGACTCTACTACCGTTGAATAGCACTAGTATGTAAAGCTAAAAGTCCTCTTTCAAAATGGAATGTTCATATGAGAAAAGGAAAACCATAGAAACATCAAGCCACAATCAACAGTATCCAAATGTCCAATTAAAACACAATAATTTTCAAAATACGAACTTCTTATACAATTTTGGTTGGGAGATCATTAGCACCGATATACCACCATCTTTGTTAGCACGGAGTCCGATCACGCCCGATCGGCTAGGCCATCTTCCCACAAATAATGTGTTTTGACATGTGATGCGAAACAAAGTTATTACCAAGAGTAGTACCACCATGTGGCAACATGGCGTCCGATATCCACCCGATCAGCTAGGCCGCCTTCCCAAATATGCCATGTGGGTTGACTTTTCCAATCCACAATTATTACAAGTTTCATCCAAATTAAGGGGAATAATATCACAATTCCACAAATATTTCAATTTCATCCCAAATAAGAGGAATAATCACAATCCATCCCTACGCCGACATGTGTAGTTTTAGGTGTGGGCCATATAACCCACCTTTCCTCGATTTTGCTAATGGTGCTCCCAAAAATATTTTTGATTTGATTTGCATGCAGAGGTAACATAAATACAATTGTACTCACCTCAACATCTTTCACATTTTATAAATTCTCATTAGAAGTTTCAGTCATTCACAACAACAATATTTCCTTGGCTCATTTGGCCATTCACAATATTCTTTATTCCTGGCACGATGGCCGTATTTCATATCCCACACTTTCAACTCTTTCAAATACAAAGATCACCATCAAATATCAACATAAAGAATATTTAAGCAATTATATACCTCAAATTCATTAGTAATGGAAACTTTAAACATAAAACGTTTCTTCCCAAAGAATGGGACATACCGACCAGCAGTAGGAACACACATCAAAATTATAAATAATCAATACACCATTTATTCTTGCAATACTTTTTCCTAGAAATGACAATATACAATCTCAACACCTGAGTATGTAAGAACTCAAGCTACACTAGATATGTTTATAAAGCAAAGCATTAGTTAAAACAGCCACTTATTGGCATGAATTGAGTACAAAAGCTTTTAGGCAATTCTATTTTCGAAATTAATTTTTTAAACAATTGAGTCGAGGCTCATTTCATATTCTTTAACGCATCCTCTCAAATAATTTGCACTACTAGCCACAATCATAACTTTAATTCTTGGAACGTTGGCCATACTCTATATCCCCAATTCACTTATTTCACTCCCAACCATATTTATAGATTATGAACAATAAGACATTTCCAATCAAGACTTTAGATACACATATGAGCAATTAAGAATCTTAATAATATTGAGATTTTCTCACACAATTTGGCATCATAACCTTCATTTGTAACACGACTCAAAAACATAGCCTTTTAATACACAACCCATACTTTGAACATCTATCTTTCGACATAAGGCTCATTCGGAATAATCAAGTTTATAGGGAATAACCAGGAATATAGACGTTAGAAATCTTGAGCCAGTCATACTTGATCTTACATAAACATTATGGAATTCGATTCTAAGAGAGAGTTTTGCCAACATACCTCAAATCTGTCCCTTGATGATAATACAATGATCCACTACACTAAGCAACTTCAATCTACAATAACATCTAATGGAACCAATATTAGTAACAAATTCCATAGTTTAGACCATTTAGGTAATTTATCAAACACCTAGTAGGCATGAATCTCTACATCTCTTACCCACAGAATTATTTCATCCAACTACTACCATTTACCAATACTTTATCACACCATCATTCTTAAACAATTCATAGCTTCCAACACAACATACATGACCATTCATCCACACCCAACCAACAAAATTTCATCAAATAATCACTTTTCAATCTCTACAATGGTTATGTATTTAAATTAGGAACTTATGGCTTCCAATCACTATACCATAAGATTCAATACTTAATTCATACCCATATTCCCATAATATATCCATACATGTAAGTCTAAGGGTTTAGGATTACCTTTTGGAAAAAATCTTGCAAAATCCTCCTTTGAGTTCTTGAAGAAATTTCTTGAAGATCTATGTATTTTATGGAGGATTGAGTTAGTTTTAGGGTGGAATTGATGGAATGAAATACAAAATTAGTAGGGATTACTCACCTTGAAGATGGGGGGAGTTGGAGGTCTTGAGAGAGTAGAGAAAAACGTCAAAGATCGGCCAAGAGAAATGGGGTAAAATGAACCCCGGATGAGTATATAATGTTTTCGGGCACCACAGGTGGCGTGAGGTGCTGCCTGTGGCGCTGGTTCCAGAACCTAAAAGAAATCCCAGCGCCAGGGCTAGTGCACCACGCTATCCTGGGGGCTGGCGAAGGTAAATTATTTTTTCCGACACGGAAATGGGTTTAACTCTCTCATACTATGTCCGAATTCGACGATTCTTTTTGCTATGGCTCCTTAATTTCAATACGGATCTAATGCTTCAATCAAAACTGAATTTGGAGATCATGTTCTTAATGTGTTACCACTTATACTCGAGGAAACAACGTCAAAACATCCTCGAAATATCTAAATTAAATTTCGTGCATACGCCCAAGTCCAAAATTACCATACGGAACCAACAGAATCATCAAAACTCTATTTCGAGGTCAAATACAAAAAAAATTCAAACTTCGTCATAATACATCATATGAAGCTACTCAAGACTTTAAATAGTTGAAAAGAGCATAAATGTTGAAAACGATAAGTCGGGTCATTACATTCTCCCCTACTTAAGATCATTCGTCCTCGAATGAGGGTTAGAATCCGCCATAGCCACCCAATGTGACTTAAATCCTCATCCACACACCAAAAGTTCCCAAATTTACTAACTCCATAAATTTCCAAAAATGTCGCCAGAGTCTCCCCTGTAATTGGGGCCTATCCACCTGCCAAAGAATCCCAAAACCAATCCTAACAACATATACATAATCCGATGACGCAATATAACATAAAAACAACACCCACTGTGGCCTCATAAGCAATATATTATCAATTAGAGCATTTGCATAAACTGTACAAGTTTGGACGTCACTCATAGAAAGTAAACTCCTAACACTATTTTAACACAACAATTCTGTGATGATCTTGACTTTCTTACTAAATTAGTGAACGAGTTCTTGCCCCTATTAACTCTGCCACACCAATTTTGGACCATCAATGGATGACTTTCATCTTCCACCACACGACACACCACACAATGGAACAACAACCCAATACACGATTACCACGACCTTCATTTGCCCTATTCTCCTTAAAACACATTCATGTAGCTACTAGAGTACATCATTGTGGGAACCACAGAACTTTTCTTGTTCTTCCTGAATCTCTACTTTTAATATACAATACGAAACATGATCTTCAAATTTCTAGCATCGACCTTCACCCTCATGCACCAATCGTTAAATATTTGAAACACGTTTGTCCACCCTTGGATATTGAAAAACATGACAAGCAAGTCGCGTTTCCTTATATGTGAAAGCTTATGCACATATGCCTATAGGGTGACTAAGGGCATACACCCTCACCCGCATCTTTCTCTTATATGAACAACCCCTTAGACATCCTTCCTAATCACTTAAGTCGCATTGTAAACTTGGGTTAACACCTCTAATCCCCCTACCAAAACTTATTTCCATCGCACCTCATCATTCCCATATGAGTTAAAATTATCGTGGTTGAAGGTCCAAACATGTAAGGAAGTACCATCCCATGATCAAGCATACATGGCACAAAAAGCTATGGTCATACTCATTCACACACATCATGGGACTAGGGGAAAGGGGGTTGAGGGACTTCTTGTTATTCCTTGTATGTTGGGGAAGTGCCTTAGCTGATAGCCCTTGACTCCACACCAGAAACATTCACCAGTGCCACATCGGCACACCCCCAAGTGATGCCTCCTACACTTGGTACATGGGGGCCTTTGCTGCAGCTGATAGTTCCCGCTTGACTGGACCTGCTGATTAGATCCCTTGCTGCCCTGGTTTGGCATACTGTGGCCCCATCGCTATTGATCATGCCCTGATGGTAGTGCTCTAGCTGAAGACTGAACAGCTGACTGCGTGGGTCTGGATGACACTCTCCTATGTAATGCCTTTCCACCATTACCCCCACTATAGGAGCCACTAAAATGCCCGCGGATCCGATATTTTTGTTATTATCTTTCTCCATCTTTATTTTTAACTTTCGATCCTCTGTAGCTTAAGAGGATGTGACCATTTTCCCATAATTCATATCATAATTCAAGGCATCTGTAGCGGCCTTATTAATAACTGAGGGGCTAAGTCCTTGCACAAAAATATGCACTCTAGCCTCCATAGTAGGCAACATGTAGATAGCATACTTGGACAAACGCGCGAACCTCGTATGGTACTCCCACACACTCAGGCTACCTTGCCTCAGGCTCTCAAAATCAATGGCACGTGTCGCCTTTGTCTCGGCAGGCAAGAAATTGTCACGCCCCAAAAACTGAGGAGCGCGACCGGCGCTTAACCGAGTGAACCCGACCGAGCAAGCATATTAGATTCCTTCTACCCAAACCCATTCATGAATAAAGAGAATATATTTTTACCTAAATTAAATAATAAAGTGGTCATGTCTGCAATTACCAATTTCTTACAATAGTTTCATCATTCTTTTAAAGTCTCAAATGGACAAGTAATACAACCACAACATAACATAGTTTGTCTTTCCCCCACACCAATACACAACCCACACTATGTATACAGAGCCTCTATAGATAAAGATGAGTACAATGATAATGCCGGCAACAAGGCTCCTGCTATACCTCAACCATAATACACAAAGAACAAAAGATACATGACCACGGGATGAAGTGGGCCTCACCAAGTCAGTTTGGAAGTAGGTGCACTGCTATCACTGATCAACATCTCCTGTTGTGGAACCACCTGCATCCATTTAAAGATGCAGCGCCCCTGGCAAAAGGGACGTTAGTACCATCGAATATTACTAGTATGAAAACTAAACACCAATTTAAGAATTCAGAAATACAAGATGAATATGATGAACCAGTGCGGCAAAAGTATAATATAGATAACCGTCTCAACCATAGCAAGCTTATTAAAATCTATCAACAACATTTATAGGATTTAAGATTAGATCCTCTATAACCATCTTCACACAAAGCAGCCTCGCTGCCTCACCTCAATGCATACAGGTGGAGGTGTACGTACAATAACACAAATCAAATCAAGCGGCCATGCCGCCTCACCTCAATGTATACGGGTGGATGTATAACCGCATTACCAAGAACCTACACAAAGCGGCTATGCCGCCTCACCCCAATGTATGCAGGTGGTGGTGCCACAAAAATACCAAAACTATACACAAAGCGGTCGTACCGCCCCACCCCAATGTAAGCGGGTGGAGGTGCAGTCCCACAATACCATAATTCCTACACAAAGTGGTCATGCCGCCTCACCCCAATATATATGCGGGTGGAGATGTATCACAATCACGATATCTCTACCATAATCCCCACACAAAGCGGTCATGCCGCCTCACCCCAATGTATGTGGGCGGAGGTGTATCACAATCACAATCTCTATACAACTTGGCATAATACCTTTCACATAAATCACGACTAGAAATTATAACATGTGGATACGTAATTCATAGTTTGGGACACATCCTTAATTTATAATGCAATATGATAAGAGCATTTGAAATACGAATTGAACATATATCTTCATCACAAAACTTATCGGGATACTCGATTTATAATCAATATCTCGGAACATACAAGGATAATGGGAATTCCAACTCTTAAAAAAGAGTTTAGCCAACATACCTCAAGTGAGCTTCCTTACACTCTAATTGTTCCAAAATTCTTAGCAACTTCAATCTCTAGGATGAAGACCTAGTGAGTTTCCCTTCTCAATCTTCCAAAACTTGGGAAAGAATTGAAGAACAATTATTGGAGAACACCTTCTCACTCTAGGGCACCCTCTCTCACTCTAAAATGTCAGATTATCTCTCAAAAATGGCCCAAAACGTGTATTTAGCGAAGTAGGGTCGGGTTATAAAAACCCAAAAATGAAGCTCCGGAAGAGGTTCTGCGGTCGCATATGCGACGGCATAATGGTTATGCGGACCGCATATCGGTCGCATAATTGGTTACAAAATAGCCAAAAGAACTGCCTGTGTATGCGGTCACTATGCGGTCCGCATAACTGTGATGCGGTCTCATAATGCACTGCATAACAGTTATGCGGTCGCTTAGCTGCTTCAAGAATAGCCCTCTCCTGCTCACTTCTGCGGCCATTATGCGTCCCGCAGAGTGATTATGCGGTCGCATAAATGCACTTTCCGGCAAAAAATTTCCTTTACTTTCCTGTGCATTGTTCAACCCAAAAGGTTCGAACCGCGGCGAGCAAGCTCGCCGCGAAGAATTTCTACAATCCTCAAACACATAAGCCTAGTCCGGCACCATGAAATATTATTATCTTTGCAAATTTTACCGGGCTTTACACTTAAGTGCTTTGAAATTTTTCCGGGGTGTTACATTCTCCCCCGCTTAGGATCATTCGTCCTCGAATGGGGGTCAAATTCTGTTATTAACATCTTATCTAACTTAGTCTTTCATACCATACACCAGCAACCCAAAATTTGACTAACTCCCTAAATTTCCAAAAATTTTGCGAGAGTTTCCTTTGTAATTAGGCATATCCACCTGTCAGAGAGCCCCAGAAACACATCCTAACAGCATATACATAATCCAACAACGTAACATAATAGAAACAAACTTCAACTGTGGCCTCACAAGCAATTATATTACCATAACGGAACGCCCTTAACACCAAATGTACAAGTCATACATATTTCTTAGGAATATCCCTTAGCATTTTCTTAAGGCACAACTCATAATTACATGGTTATACAAATAAATAAGGATACTTTTTCTTCATTTCTTCTTCGGCCTTCCAAGTAGCCTCTTCAACCTGTTGGTTTCGCCATAGCACTTTTACGGATTCAATTTCTTTATTTCTCAACTTTCGGACTTGCCGATCAATAATAGAAACTAGAATCTCTTCATAAATGAATTCTTCATTTACCTTAATAGTCTCAACCGGAACAATGGTTGTCGGGTCTCCAACTACTTTCCTTAACATAGACACATGAAACACTAGGTGTACTAATGACATCTCGGGTGGTAGCTCAAGCTTGTATGCTACCTCACCGATCCTCTGAATGATTTTGTACGGTCCGACATACCTCGGACTCAATTTCCCTTTCTTACCAAATCGCATTACCCCTTCCATGGGGGAAACTTTTAAGAATACCCAATCATCTTCTTTGAACTCCAAATCCCTACGACGAACATCCGAATAGGATTTCTGACGACTCTAAGCAGTCTTCAATCGCTCCTTAATGATTTTAACTTTTTTCATAGCCTGATGCACGAGGTCTGGCCCTATCAACTCTGCTTTCCTAATTTTGAACCACCCAATGGGAGATCTACATCTCCTACCATATAAAGCCTCGAACGGTGGCATTTGAATTCTAGCATGATAGCTATTATTGTATGCAAATTCTATAAGTGGTAAATAGTCATCCCAGCTACCTTTGAAGTCCAGAACACAAGCGTGCAACATATCCTCAAGCGTTTGAATAGTCCGCTCTGCCTACCCGTCAGTTTGCGGGTGAAAGGTTGTACTGAGATTCACCTGAGTACCCAAACCTTGCTAAAATTTCTTCCAAAAATTAGAAGTGAATTGTGCTCCACGATCAGAAATGATGGAAACCGGGGTGCCATGCAACCTGACTATTTCTTTAATTTACAACTGAGCATACTGCTCCACTGTGTTGGTGGACGTAACCGACAAAAAGTGTGTTGACTTCGTGAGTCGATCCACAATCACCCAAATTGAGTCACACTTGCGCGGAGTGCGCGATAATCCTACCACAAAGTCCATATTAATCATTTCCCATTTCAATATTGGAATTTCTATGTTCTGTGCCAACCCACCGGGCCTTTGGTGTTCGGCCTTCACTTGCTGACAATTTGGACATCTTGCCACAAAGTCTGCCACATTCCTCTTCATATCATTACACCAATAGACTTTCTTAAGATCATGATACATTTTTGTAGAACCTGGGTGCACGGAATACCTAGTAGTATGAGCTTCAGTCACAATTCTTTCAAGGAGACCATCCACATTTGGAACACATAGTCGCCCTTGGTACCTTAGTGTACCATCATCCATGCAAAGAGAAAAGGCCATGGTCTTATTTTTATGAATCCCCTCTTTCAATTGCACCAACAATGGATCGTTGTATTATTTTTCTTTGACTTCCACTACAAGTGATGATTCAACCCTATTTTGCACAATTACCCCTCCTTCACTAGAGTCCGCAAGATGAACTCCTAAACTAGTAAATCGGTGAACTTCCTTGGCCAATGGCCTTTGGTATGCCTCCAAGTGTGCTAAGCTACCCATAGATTTCCGGGTAAGATCATCCGCCACAATATTGGCTTCACCGGATGATATAGAATATTGATATCGTAATCATTACATAACTCATGACATCTTCTCTACCTTAGATTCAATTTCTTCTATATGTAAATATATTGAAGGCTCTTATTGTCCGTGAATATGTCGACCGGGACCCCATACAATTAATGACGCCAAACCTTTAATGTATGAATCACAGCCGCAAGTCCTAGGTCATGTATTGGATTGTTTTTCTCATGATTCTTGAGTTGCCTAGAGGTTTTCATATTTCATCATTAGTGGAATATCTATATCAGATTTCTCTTTCATATGACCTCCTAGAAATTGAGTTCTACAAAAACTTTCTTGATACGGTTACGATCTTATTAGTACTTGCAACTTATTTTTCCAAATTTCTCAACAAAAGACATTACTAGGTCAGTTTTCTTATGGGACCATCTGCTACAAATGAATAACATCTACTAGCTTGCACACACACCCTGATAACACTTGTGCTCTAGGCGAGTCCACCATTCTGATACAAACTATTTTGCGATAACCATGACCATCTCAATTTATAGATTTTCTTCCAATTTTGCTCGCCTCATTCTCCCTAGTTATTGAATAGCTATGCGCCCTTCCATACGTTACATGGTCTTTTCCCTTAGTTGGGAATTCATCCTGCTCGCCTCTCGACACTTATTGGGATATCCATGGGAAACTGTGTTCATCCGTGTATCACTTAACACTTCCTTCCTTGTAAGATTCTTAAGAGACTCTCCATCAAGTAACGATGCACTCTTGGGTTATTACAACATCACATTTATCTTTCCCACTCGTTCTGTCTTTCTTAAAGCCTTAGAGGTTTAGCTAAATCGCAAATCCGTGATTAACTCATTCTAAAGACTCGCAACCTTTCATATTTGACATATATTACTTCTTTGAGTTCCCTTGTTCCTGACCCCCTAACAAGTATAAAATCCCTTTGTAAACATACTCTTAGTTTCTAGGATCATTGACCCTGTCATTCACATTGCCATGTATGAAGAATTTACCTTCCTTAACCTTCCACCCTTTTTTTTGGGGGGGGGGGGTACTAGTGGTCTATCATTAGCATATCCTTTCAGAGAATCATGCTACCCATTATCTCTTTTCTAGACTACACCTATCTTTAACAAAATATTCAAACATCATAGCTACATGGTCCTACTCTTGTTTCATTGTATTTTAAGTGGCCTCTCTATGGCCTTTCCTCCCCCACTTGGGGTGAATGATTCACATTTTGACACAAGTCTTGAATTTAGCAACTTCAGGGACATATGTCTCATGTCTCTATCCCCCATATATATGTTCGACTATTAGGGAGATTTAAGTCACCATGGTATTAACCTCATATGTTCTCTACTCTTATTCAGCCACATAGGCTTGGGATCCAACTCCCTCATGTCAATATCCTTTTTGGAGTGTAACACCACTTCGCACATTCCTAGGATTCTTATAACGTTCATAGTGCTAGGGTTTTCTCATTATGGGTTCAATCAACTCTCCTTTCGTAACTTCTTGTCTCCCGTGAGAGACCTACACATTTATCATTACTCTCCAAGCCATGCCTTTCATATATCACGTGCCTATGTAACATGTTTACATCTTAGAATCATATGCATGGTTTCCACACAATCCATATGTACTAGTTAAGCTTATGTCTCATTTATCACGTCAATGCCTCTTTGGAGGTGGGTAATCACCTCTAGCACTCTTCTCATATAAAGTATGCTCATAGTACGATATACTTGTCGCATATGTCATACTATGCATTCAACATGATACATGTTCCATCTGTTTAATATTCAGGCCTTTACCCATTCATCACGTCACATGACAACATTACTTGGAATAAACCAAAAGAGCATTTAAACTTACCTTGAACCTCAACGCACGAGTTAGAGGAAGAACAGTTCCACAATGAGTTTCATCGCATGATTCATAATATCAAACAAGGGTATTATTCCTAAATGTCCATGTAACATCCTAATTATATATGTGGTCGACAACACACCGATAATAAGGACTCTACTAGACACGGCTCCAAGATATCCTAGGACACTTTAAAACCTTAGGCTCTGATACCAAGTTTGTCACGCCCCAAAAATCGAAGAGCGTGACCAGCGCTCAACCGAGTGAACTCGAACGAGCAAGCCTATTAGATTCCTTCTACCTAAACTCATTCATAAATAAAGAGAATATATGTTTTCCTTAATTAAATAATAAAGTGGTCATGTCTGCAATTATCAATTTCTTACCAATAGTTTCATCATTTTTTTAAAGTCTCAAATGGACAAGTAATACAACCACAACATAACATAGTTTGTCTTTCCCCAACACCAATACACAACCCACACTATGTCTACGGAGCCTCTATGGATAAAGATGAGTACAATGATAATGCCGGAAACAAAGCCTCGGCTATACCTCAACCATAATACACAAAGATCAAAAGATACATGACCCCGGGATGAAGTGGGGCTCACCAAGTCAACTGGGAATAGGTGTACTGCTATCACTGATCAATATCTCCTGCTGTGGAACCACCTGCATCCATTGAAAGATGCAGCGCCCCCGGCAAAAGAGACATTAGTACCGTCGAATAGTACTAGTATGAAAACTAAATGCCAATTTAAGAATTCAGAAATACAAGATGAATATGATGAACCGGTGCGGCAATAGTATAATATAGATAACCGTATCAACAATATCAAGCTTATTAAAATCTATCAACAACATTTATAGGATTTAAGATGAGATCCTCTATAACCATCTTCACACAAAGCCGCCCCGCTGCCTCACCTCAATGCATGCAGGTGGAAATGTACATACAATACCACAACTCAAATCAAGCAGCCCTGCCACCTCACCTCAATGTATGCGGGTGGATGTAAAACCACATTACCAAGAACCTACACAAAGTGGCTATGCCGCCTCACACCAATGTATGCGGGTGGTGGTGCCACAACAATACCAAAACTATACACAAAGCGGTTGTACCACCTCACCCCAATGTAAGCGGGTGGAGGTGCAGTCCCACAATAAAATAATTCCTACACAAAGCGGTCATGCCGCCTCACCCCAATATATATGCGGGTGGAGGTGTATCACAATCACGATCTCTCTACCATAATCCCCACACAAAGCGGTCATGCCGCCTCACCCCAATGTATGCGGGTGGAGGTGTATCACAATCACAACTAGAAATTATAACATGTGGATACGTAATCCATAGTTTGGGAGACATCCTCAATTTATAATGCAATATGATAAGAGCATTTAAAATATGAATTGAACATATATCTTCATCACAAAACTTATCGGGATACTCGATTTATAATCAACATCTCGGAACTTACAAGGATAATGGGAATTCCAACTCTTAAACAAGAGTTTATCCAACATACCTCAAGTGAGTTTCCTTACACTCTAAATGTTCCGAAATTCTTAGCAACTTCAATCTCTAGGATGAAGACCTAGTGAGTTTTCCTTCTCAATCTTCCACAACATGGGCAAGAATTGAAGAACAATTATTGGAGAACACCTTCTCACTCTAGGGCACCCTCTCTCACCCTAAAATGTCAGATTATCCCTCAAAAATGGCCCAAAACGTGTATTTAACGAAGTAGGGTCGGGTTTTAAGAACCCAAAAATGATGCTCTGGAACAGGTTCTGCGGTCGCATATGCGACCGTATAATGGTTATGCGGACCGCATATCGGTCGCATAATTGGTTACAAAATAGCCAAAAGAACTGCCTGTGTATGTGGTCCCTCCTCACGGGACTCCTCCCATAGCTCAAACCAAGAATATGCCACCTCTTCCAGGCTATAGGAAGCCAACTCCACTCCCTTTGTCTCAGTAGCATGCATAACCCGGAAGGTCTTATGCAACTCATCAATGAAGTCATGGGGGTCCTCCTCGGGGTTAGTACCCGTGAACACCAGAGGATCTAACTAAAGAAATATTTTCACTCTGGAACTAGCGGAATCCTCTTGCAGACTAGAAGAAGTAGGTGCAATATTTGATCTCTGGGCCTGGGAAGCCTCTATCTGAGCCAACATTTGTATGGAACCCCTAAGATCCCCATCAAAAACATCGGAATCGGAAGCTGGAGCTGGAGGTGGAACTGGAATATCAGTTGGAGGGACTGTTGCATCCTCAGGAGGTGTAGGGATATGTGCGGTCTGATTAGTTGTAGTAGAATCAGATAGTGGGGAATTGGAGGAATATCCTCTCCCCTTGGGTGCTCACCCGCATCATCAATTATAGAATCAACTGCCACTCCTGGGGTGAAATTGGCTCTTTGGCCAGTTCTTTCCTTCTTCTTAGGTGCCATGTACTGAAAGTTAGAGCAAAGGACGAGTTAAAGGAGGAACAATCTTACAATCAGCTTAATCGCACGATTGAGAACATGAAAGAAGGGTATTATTCCTAAATGCCAAAGTAG
The DNA here is from genome assembly GCF_000390325.3 of Nicotiana tomentosiformis. Classification (NCBI taxonomy): domain Eukaryota; kingdom Viridiplantae; phylum Streptophyta; class Magnoliopsida; order Solanales; family Solanaceae; genus Nicotiana; species Nicotiana tomentosiformis. Next base: position 51,297,711 of record NC_090820.1, read on the forward strand.
ACTCCTAATTATAGATGTGGTCGACAACACACCGATAAGAAGGACTCTACCAGACATGGCTCCGAGACATCCTAGGAAACTTTAAAACCATAAGCTCTGATACCAAGTTTATCACGCCCCAAACTCAGGGAGCGCGACCGGCGCTCAACCGAGTGAACCCGGTCAAGCAAGACTGTTAGATTTCCTCCTACCCAAACTCTTCCTTGAATAAAGAGGAGATATACTCCATTAATCAATCACTATAAAAATTTTATTAACAACTTCCATTTGAATCCCATTAGCAGCTTCATTCATAATTTCCAAAATATTATGAGTTTACAAAATTAAAAAAACATGATTTCCAAATACCAACATTTCTAATTCAATTCCCAACATCAACCATAACCCACAACCTGTCTACGGAGCTTCTAAGTACAAGAGAAGAGTAATATGAAAAAACCGGCAACAAGGTCCCGGCAATACCTCAAAACACAGTACCTGTGAAACAAAAGATACATGACCTCGAAATGAAGTAGGGTTTACCAAGTCAGATGAAGAGAGTGTACCGCTATCAGTGATCAATGTCGCCTGCTGTAAAACTACCTGCATCCATTAAAGATGCAGCGCCCCCGACAAAAGGGACGTTAGTACCGTCGAATAGCACTAGTATGTAAAGCTAAAAGTCCTCTTTCAAAATGGAATGTCCATAAAAGAAAAGGAAAACCATAGAAACAGTAAGCCACAATCAACAATATCCAAATGTCCAATTAAAACACAATAATTTTCAAAATACGAACTTCTTATACAATTTTGGTTGGGAGATCATTAGCACCGATATAACAGCATCTTTGTTAGCACGGAGTCTAATCATGCTCGATCGGCTAGGACATCTCCCCACGAACAATGTGGATTGACATGTGATGTGAAATAAAAATGTTACCAAGAGTAGTACCACCATGTGCACAACATGGCGTCCGATATCCACCCGATTAGCTAGGCCGCCTTCCCACATATGCCGTATGGGTTGACTTTTTCAATCCACAATTATTACTAGTTTCATCCCAATTAAGGGGAATAATATCACAATTTCAAAAATATTTTAATTTCATCCCAAATAAGAGGAATAATCTCAATCCACCCCTACACCGGCACGTGTAGTTTCAGGTGTGGGCCTTATGACCTACCCTTCCTCGGTTTTTCTAATAATGCTCCCAAAAATATTTTTGATTTGATTTGCATGCAAAGGTAACATAAATAAAATTGTACTCACCTCAACATCTTTCACATTGTATAACTTCTCATTAGAATTTCCAGTCATTCACAACAATAATATTTTCTTGGCTCATTTGGCCATTCACAAGATTCTTTATTCCTGGCACGATGGCCGCATTTCATATCCCACACTTTCACCTTTTTCAAATTCAAATATCACCCTCAACTAACAACATATAGAATATTTTAGCAATCATATACCTCAAATTCATTAGTAATGGAAACTTTTAACATAAAAAGGTTTCTTCCCAAAGAATGGGGCATACCGACGAGCAATAAGAACACATATCAAAATCATAAACAATCAATACATCATTTATTCTTGCAATAATCTTTCCCAGAAATGACAATATACAATCCCAACATCTGATTATATAAGAACTCAAGCTACACCAGATATGTTTATAAAGCAAAGCATTAGTTAAAATAGCCGCTTATGGGCATGAATTGAGTACAAAAGCTTTTAGGCGATTCTATTTTTGAAATTATTTTTTAAATAATTGAGTGGAGACTCATTTCATAGTCTTTATCGCATCCTCTCAAATTATTTGCACTACTAGCCACAATCATAACTTAAATTCTTGGCACGTTGGCCACACTCTATATCTCAAATTCACTTATTTCACTTTCAACTATCTTTATAGTTTATCAACAATAAGACATTTTCAATCAAGACTTTAGGTACACTTATGAGCAATTAAGAGTCTTAAGAATATTGAGATTTTCTCACACAATTTGGCATCATAACCTTCATTTGTAACACGACTCAAAAATATAGCCTTTTAATACACAAACCATACTTTGAACATCTATCTTTCGACATAAGGCTCATTCAGAATAATCAAGTTTATAGGGAATAACCCGGAATATAGACGTTAGGAATCTTGAGCCAGTCATACTTGATCTTACAGAAACATTATAGAATTCGATTCTAAGAGAGAAAGTTTCGCCAACATACCTCAAATTTGTCAGTTAACGATACTACAACGATCCACTACACTAAGAAACTTCAATCTACAATAACAACATCCAATGGAACCAGTATTAGTAACAAATTCCATAGTTTAGGCCATTTAGGCATTTTATCAAACACCTAGTAGGCATGAATCTTTACATCTCTTACCCATAGAATTAGTTCATCCAACTACTACCATTTACCAAATATTTATCCCACCATCATTTTTAAACAATTCATAACTTCCAACACCACATGCATGACCATCCTTCCATACCCAACCAACAAAATTCCATCAAATAATCACCTTTCAATCTCTACAACGGTTATGTATTTAAATTGGGAACTTATGGCTTCCAATCACCATAACATAAGTTCCACTACTTAATTCATACCCATATTCCCATAATATATCCATACATGTAAGTCTAAGGGTGTAGGATTACCATTTGGAAAAAATCTTGCAAAACCCTCCTTTGAGTTCTTGAAAATATTTCTTGAAGATCTATGTATTTTATGGAGGACTGAGTTAGTTTTAGGGTGGAATTGATGGAATCAAACACAAAATTATTAGGGATTACTCACCTTGAATATGGGGGGAGTTGGAGGTCTCGAAAGAGTGGAGGAAAACCCCAAAGTTTGGCCAAGAGAAATGGGGTAAAATGAACCCCGAATGAGTATATACTAGTTTCAGGCGCCACGGGTGGCGTGGGACACTGCCTATGGCACTGGTTCTAGAACTTAAAAGAAATCCCAGCACCAGGGCTAGCGCCCCACGCTACCCTGGGCATTGGCAATGGAAAATTATTTTTTCCAGCACAGAAATGGGCATAACGCTTTAATACTATGTCTGAATTCGACGATTCTTTTTGCTATGGCTCCGTAATTTCAATATGGATCTAATTCTTCAATAAAAAAATGAATTTAGAGCTCATTATTTTAATGTGATATATCCAAATTAAATTTTGGGCATACGTCCAAGTCCAACATTACCATCCGGACCCAACAGAATCATCAAAAGTCCGTTCCGAGGTCGAATAAAAAAATTCAAACTTTGTCATAATACATAATATGAAGCTACTCAAGATTTCAAATAGTTGAAAGGAGCGTAAATGTTCAAAATGACAAGTCGGGTCATTAAAGTATACTACAGTTCTGCACATTCTTTGTGCAGGTCCAGGTACTTCTAATTGAGCAGATTGATAGAGAGGCATGCTTGAGCTTGTTGGAGACTTCAAGGTATCCTTGTTATTCCATTTGTAGACCTCAAAGTCACCTTCATTACTTTATTTGTGTTGTTTATGTATTCCAAATAGTATAGTACTCTTCGAGACTTGATATGTATTCCTTGTAGAGCTTATGACTCAGTACTACTGGATTTTGGGAAGTTGATTATTGTATTCACGTTTGGTTGTATATACGTATTTTGTAGTTTTTGTTAAAATTGATGTTGTTATATTTTGATTGATTTCGTTATGTGATTGGCTTACTTAGTCTTAGAGAATAGGTGTCATCATGACCTCTATAACTGGATTTGGGTCGTGACAAGTTGGTATCAGAGATCTAGGTTCATAGGTTCTACGAGTCGTGAGCATGTTTAGTAGAGTCTTGTGGATCGGTATGGATACATATGTACTTATATTTGAGAGGCTAAAAAACTGTTAGGAAACTTCACTTTATTTCATTCTAAATCATGTGGATTCGTTTATTCCAAAGTTTGAATCCTTACTCTTCTACTCTCTCACAGATGGTAAGGACACGCACTATCGGATCGGTTGATTAGACACTCATGCCCCTACTACAACTGCGAGAGGATGGGGCCAAGAAGGGACTCATACTACAGCTATAACACCTACCAGAGCAGCAGCTGTGGAGCCTCTAGCAGCCCTAGTTGAGGATTAGGAACCTGAGCATGTTGAGAGGGCACCTGATCCTATTGCTACGCTGGCTCTCCAGGAGCTTGGTCCGGGCAAGGTTGATTCTGGTTGCACCACTATTTCACAGGAAGGGGGAGGAGCTCAGACTCCCGCTGCCCATATACCAGAGCACTCGGCTCATGCTTATCAAACACCGGTGTTATGCCGGCGCATCCAGTAGTTGTAGCAAAGCTTGAGGTCGGGCCAGTTGCATTGGTTGAGGAAAAAAAGAGATTAGAGAGGTTCCAAAAGTATCATTCTCCTCATTTCAGTGGTGGGGATTTTGAGAATGCAAAGGGTTTCTTGGACCAATTCACCATATTCTACGTGTTATGGGTTTGGTGGAGTCGAGTGGGGTCGACCTTGCTACTTTTTAGTTGACGGAGCCGGCATATAAATGGTGGTAGACTTATGAGGTGAGTTGTCCAGCTAGCGCAGCACCACTTACTTGGTCCCAGTTCTCTGATCTCTTCTTGAAGGAGTTTATTCCACAGACCCGCATGGATGAGTTATTCAGCGAGTTTGAGCAGTTGTGTTGGGGGTATGAATGTGTCTGAGTAAGCTATAAGGTTTACAGAGTTATCTTGTCATGATCCTGCCTTGGTTTCCACTAATAGAGAGAGAGTCTGTATATTTATTAAGGGACTCATCTATAGCATCAGATTTGGGATGGCATGGGAGTTGGAGATTGGACTCCATTCCATCAAGTTATAGAGGTTTCTAGGAGGTTTGAGCGTATTCGCGGGCAGGAGAGGGTGGATAGGTAGGCTAAGAATCCTTGATGTTTTGAAGGTTTTAATGGGTCCCACTCTTCAGTTTTGGCCCATCATGGCAGAGGCTTTGTCAGTCGACCAGTTCAGTCTGCACTTGAGGTTACCCGTAGTGCTAGCTAGTAAAGGACCCCAGGGCACTCATATCGGATAGTAATCTTTTAGTGCACCTTCTGCACGGGGTTCCAATTACGATAATTCCAGTCGTCCGGGGCAGACCCAGTACTAGCAGCCACGCTCGCAAAGGGGTTGTTTCAAGTGTGATGATACCAGGCATATTGTGAGAGATTGTCTCAAACTTCGAAGGGGTGGAGTTCAATATGGTACTCAGGCTATGGTTTCTTCTATAGTTGCTACTCTACCTGCACAGCTAGCTAGGGGTAGAGGGTGTCCTAGAGGGGCAGTCTAGGCCCGTTGTTATACTTTCCCTGGTAGAACTGAGTCAGTTTCAATAGATGTCATCATTACAGTTATTGTTCCGGTCTTTCATAGAGATGCATCAGTTTTATTTGATCTGGGTTCTACTTATTTGTTTGTGCCATCCTATTTTGCTTTATATTTGGATATATCTCATGATTCTTTGAATACTCCTGTTTGTGTGTCTACACCCATTGGGGATTCTATTATGGTGGAACATGTCTATCGCTCTTGTTTGGTCACTACTGGGGGCTACGAGACTAGTGTTGTTCTTCTATTGCTTAATATGGTGTGTTTTGATATGATTTTGGGTATGGATTGGCTATCTCCTTATCATGCTATTTTTGATTATCACGTTAAGACCGTGACATTGTCTATGCCAGGATTGTAGAGGTTGGAGTTGAGAGGTTCTTTGGGCTATATACCTAGTAGAGTGGTCTCCTTTATAAAAGCTCAACGGATGGCTGAGAAAGGGTGTTTGGCGTGCTTAGCCTTTGTGAGGGATGTTAGTGCTGATACTCCTACCGTTGAGTCAGTTTCATTAGTGAGGGAGTTACATATGTGTTTCCAGCAGATCTACTAGGCATGCCGATAGGGATATTGATTTTTGTATTGAGTTGGTGCCGGGCACTCAGACCATATCTATTCTACCATACCGTATGGCTCCAGTTGAGTTGCAGGAATTAAAGGAACAACTTCAATAATTTCTAGATAAAGGTTTCATCAGACCGAGTGTTTCACCTTGGGGTGCACTAGTTCTATTTGTGGAGAAGAATGACGGTTCCATGAGAATGTACATTGACTACAGGAAATTGAACAAGGTTACTATCAAGAACAAGTATCTGTTATCAGGTATAGATGATTTATTTGATCAGCTTCAGGGTGCTCAAGTATTCTTGAAGATTTATTTGAGATCGGGGTACCATCAGTTGAAGATCAGAGCTTTATATATTCTTAAGCCAACTTTTAGGACGTGTTTTAGGCATTATGGGTTCTTGGTGATGTCTTTTGGGCTGACCAATGCCCCAGCAGCCTTCATGCACTTGATGAATGTTTCATCTTTATCTGGATTCCTTCTTCATTATGTTTATTGACGATATATTGGTGTATTCTCGCAGCTGGGAGAAGCATGAGCAGCACTTGAGGATCGTGCTCCGCACTTTGAGGGAGAAGAAGTTATATGCTAATTTCTCCAAGTGCAAGTTTTGGTTTGACTCAGTGGCATCTTGGGCCATGTGGTGTCCAGTGAGGGGATTAAGGTAGATCTCAACAAGATTGAGGCAGTTCAAAATTGGCCCAGACCTTCTACCGCTACTGAGATCCAGAGTTTTCTAGGTTTGGCTGGATATTATCACCGCTTCATGAAGGGTTTCTCTTCTATTGAAGCTTCACTGACAAGGTTGACTCAGAAGGGTGCCCCACTCAGGTGGTCTGAAAAGTGTGAGGAGAGCTTTCAGAAGCTCAAGACTTCCTTGACTACAGCTCCAGTTCTGGTTTTGCCTTCAGCATTGGTTTCATATATAGTATTGTGTGATTTTTCATGGGTTGGCATTGGGTGTGTGTTGATGCAGGATGGTAGAGTGATTTCCTATGCTTCACGTCATTTAAAGCCCCATGAGAAGAACTACCAAATGCATGATTTGGAATTGGTAGCTATTGTACATGCACTTAAAATTTGGAGGCATAATCTTTATGATATATCGTGTGTGGTGTATACGGATCACCGGAGTCGTAGTTAGAGCTACTAAAGGACTATGATATCACCATTATTCATCATCCTAGGACGGCCAACTTGGAGGCTGATGCTTTGAGTAGGAATGCGAAAAAAATGGGGAGTCTTTCTTTCATTCCAGTTGGGAAGAGACCATTCGCTTTGGATGTTCAAGCGTTGGCCAACGGGTTCATGAGGTTAGATATTATGTAGCATGGCATGGTTCTTGCTTGCTTTGTATCACGGCCGTCCTTGTTTGAGCGCATCAAGGAGCGTCAGTATGATAATCTCCATTTGCTTGTCCCTAAGGACACGGTGCAGGATGGTGATGCTAAGGAGGTGTCTATTGGTGATGATGGGGTATGCAGGCTTCAGGGGTGTATTTGTGTGCCTAATGTGGATGGGTTACGATAGCTGATTCTTAAGGATGCCCTTAGTTCGCGGTATTTGTGTGCCGCGAAGAAGTACCATGATTTAAAGTAGCACTGCTCATGGAGAAGGATGAAGAAAGATATTGTTGAGTATGTGGCACGGTGTTTGAACCATCAACAGGTTAAGTATAAGCATCAGAGACCGGGTGGTTTGCTTCAGAGGCTTGATATTTCAGAGTGGAAGGGGGAGCGTATAACAGTGAATTTTGTGGTTGGGCTGCCATGGACATTGAGGAGATTTGATGTTGTGTGGGTCACTGTAGACAGGTTGACCAAGTCTGCACATTTGTTTACAGTCAAGACTACCTACACTTCAGAGCAATTGGCAAGGATTTATCTTAGAGAGATTGTTCGCTTGCATGGTATGCCCGTTTCTATTATCTCAAATCGAGGCACTGAGTTTACATCACATTTTTGGAAAGTCATGCAGCGTGAGTTGGGCACACAGGTCGAGCTGAGTACGGTATTTCATCCCCAGATAAACATGCAGTCCGAGCGTACTATTCATATCTTGTAGGATAGGTTGCGAGCCCATGTCATTGCTTTCGGGGGCTAGTGGGATCGATTTTTACCGTTAGCAGAGTTTACCTACAACAACAACTACAAGTTGAGTATCCAGATGGCTCCTTATGAGGCCGTATATGGGAGGCGATGTGGATCTCCGGTTGGTTGGTTTGAGCCTAGGGAGGCTAGGTGTCACACCCCTTTTTTACCAACCTTTTAAAAGATATAAAGTTATTTTTAAGAGCTAAAGGGGTTTTAAATTTTAAAAGTGACAAAGTATTGTGTTCAAAAGGGATTTTCTAGAGTTGCCACTTGATATTTTATTTTTGGCGTGCCAAGTCACCATTAAAAAATTATTTTTCCTTTTAAAACACATTTGACTCAAAACTGGTTTGCGAAAGAAGATTCTAAGTAAGGGGGTTCATTCGACTCCAGAAGGAGGTATTAGACATACTTGATCTAGTTGGCTTTTAAAAATACTCGAGTTGAGGCAAAACACACAAAAAAAAAATATAAAAAGACGATCGAGGTTGTCCCGACCTAAATAAAGAAAAATTTTAAAAAAAAAGAAAATTAACGTATTAAAGTCCTAAACTAGCCTATACTATACCTTTCCCACGATGTTTGTCACGGCCTCCAAATACATACACTACGGGGCATGTCCCTGATTAAAAATATTTACAAATTTCTCGGATATTTTTCGGATAAAATAATAAACTAAGGGACAACATCTAACCTCGAATGAAAAGAAAAATTTTTAAAATTTACCTCCCCAAATATGGTCGGCCTAAACATGCTACTACCGGATAACGAAATGGAATGGAATAACAAAAAGTGGATTAAAAGCACGATGAACCAACTCACATGCACATACATAACAATTTATCACAAATAAAATTTGCATGCGAAAATTTTCAATGACACACAAATACTATTTAGTTCTACTAAATCATGTTGGTCACACCAAGGGTGAAAATAACAACATTTTGATGAAGGAACCGTTTTCACTATCCATATCAGTCATGAAAAATCAAATGTACGATCTGAATAATCTCCAAATCACTGACATATTATTATTGCTAATGGATTGACCTTTTAATTCAAGTAAGACCCAACTTAAGACTTAATATCTTTGTAATGAACAGCATGAGTCTAAACAATCAAAATCTTCTAAAATTAACATAAGCACATAAGCCAAAGAACATGTCAAAGTTTAATCACTGTTCGTTCCAGGATCAAGATTAATTTTACGAAGATTAACTTCTTCCTTTTATCATTTGAGCACTTGAAGTTCAAACACAAAAACATGCCTGATGAAAATTAACACTAATAATATACACTTAAGACTACCTAAAAGCATGAGTCATGGATTTTTCAACGTACAGCACATGAAAATCAAGCATGAAATTAGCACAGTTACATTAAACCTAATAATTCAAGTATGGTTTGTGTTAAACAACAGAGAAATCAGTAAAGGAAAAAAAGAAACCAAACAAGCCATTTAAAATCAGAACACTAATGTTTAGGTTTTCAGTCAATTTTCAATATTTATACCCATTTTATGTTCCTAAACCCAATTCAAACCAAAGCTCTTATCACACCAAAAATAAATCAAGAGAGATTAGAAATAATTAACCTGTCACAAAGATATTAAGTCCTAAGACCGGAACTCGAAACGGCAATCAAATTCGAACGGAAACATGAACCGAACCAAGAATGGACCTCAACCAGTAATGATCGAACCCACGAACACCAACAAAGCCTCAGGCAAACTCCATTTTTGAAACCAAAAATCCGAAATTGAAGATGAAGAAAGCAGAATATTTTTGTATCTTTTTTCTGAAACTCAAATCCTAACTAATTCAAAAAAACAGAAACATTCTCTTTTTGTATGTCTTTTTCGTGAAATTTAAAGAAGCGAAAAAAAAGGAGAGATTGAAAAGAAAAGAATGTTTCTACTAAACCGTAGAACTTTTTTTTCAAATTTATGTCCCACTTTTTTCATGTCGAAAAATTCCCCTTCAAATCTGAAAATGAGGGAATACATATAGGGGTCGTCTCTGAATGTTCTCTTCTTCCTCTCCAAGAAGTCGGATTAAATTCCTTTGGATACAAGCACGTGATGAATGTAAGGCTTGGATTAATCGAAATCGACCCGACGCCCTTCATTCATCCAGCACACGCCTTCTAGAGATTTCAATCGCGTGATTTTGTTTGCAAAAGGGAGAGTGAGGAAGGGAGATGATGATTATTCCTCACATGGTTTGGATGAAGTCGAAAAGTGAGAGAGCATAGGGTACCACGTGAGTGATACAGACGAGTCACTCGTTCGATTTGGTGAGTTTCCGGTGAATTTTGGGGGTGGTGGTGCGGCGGCAGGGAGGAGGAGAGTAGAGGTGCGGCTGTTTTGAGTTCTAGAGTTAGGTTTGGAGAAAATAAGGTTTTTATATGATAGTGTGAAAGAATAGGGGCCATTGGATTAAATGGAATGAAGGTGTAGATATAATTAAGAGTTCATTGGGTTGACGGGTCACATGGTTGGGTCTGGCGGGTCGGGTAGGGGTGGAAAACGGGTGGGGAGGGTCGGATATGAGCGGGTCGAAAACGAAAAATTAAAAAAATGGATAATATGGGTGGATAACTGTTTTCTTTTAACCATTTTGTCACCTCTAGGTCGGAGTGTTAATGGGTCAGTTTAATATTGGGCTCGTGTCTTGTTGGGTTTAAAATTGGGCTGCAAAGCTGAAAATTTGGACAATTTAATCAAGATTAATACTATTAAAATAAATTATCCATAATAAAAGTTCTTCCTAAAAATAAAATTACTACATACTTATTAATTAACCTTAAATTTTATACTAAGATGGAGAATGTTATAAGAATAAAACTATTTTTGTGTTTTCAAATTTATATTTTTAAAACTAAAAATAAAAGTAGATTGAAATTCTATTAAAATAAAATAAGTAAATATGTAAAAATAATAAGTTTTAAAAGTCGCGCGGTCAAAAATTGCGTGCTTACATTAGGATGTTGGGTATTTATTTGATTCGCGATGCTTTGGAAAAGCTCAAATTGATAAAGGAGCAGCTTCGTACAGTATAGTCCAGGCAAAAGAGTTATGTTGATAATAAGGCTCGTGATGTGGCATTCATGGTGGGTGAGAGAGTTCTACTCAGAGTTTCTCCCATGAAGTGTGTGATGAGTGTAACACCCCGAAAAATTTTGAAGAACTTAAGTGTAAAGCCCAGTAAAATTTACAAAGAAAATAATATTTCATAGTGTCGGACTAGGCTTATGTGTCTGATCGGGGAGCACAATTCACTGCTAAATTTTGGAAGAAATTTCAGTAAGGTTTGGGTACTCAGGTGAATCTTAATACAGTCTTTCACCCACAGACTGACGGGCAGGCAGAGCGGACTATTCAAACGCTTGAGGATATGTTGCGTGCTTGTGTGCTAGACTTCAAATGTAGCTGAGATGATCATTTACCACATATAGAATTTGCATAAAATAATAGCTATCATGCTAGCATTCAGATGGCATCGTTCGAGGCTTTATATGGTAGGAGATGTAGATCTCCCATTGGGTGGTTCGAAATTGGGGAAGCAGAGTTGATAGGGCCAGACCTCGTGCATCAGGCTATGGAAAAAGTTAAAATTATTAAGGAGCAGTTGAAGACTGCTCAGAGTCGTCAGAAATCCTATCCGGATGTTCGTCGTAGAGATTTGGAGTTCAAAGAAGATGACTGGGTATTCTTGAAAGTTTTCCCCATGAAGGGTGTAATGCGATTTGGTAAGAAAGAAAAATTGAGTGCGAGGTATGTCGGACCGTACAAAATCATTCAGAAGATCAGTAAGGTGGCGTACAAGCTTGAGCTACCACCTGAGATGTCATTAGTACACGCGGTGTTTCATGTGTCTGTGTTGAAGAAAGTGGTTGGAGATCCGACACTCATTGTTTCGGTCGAGACTATTGAGGTAAATGAGAGATTGACTTACGAAGAGATTCTGATTTCTTTTATTGATCGGCAAGTCCGAAAATTGAGAAATAAAGAAATTGCCTCAATGAAAGTGTTGTGGCGAAACCAACAGGTTGAAGAGGCTACTTGGGAGGCCGAGGAAGAAATGAAGAAAAAGTATCCTTATTTGTTTGAATGACCATGTATTTATAAAGTTGTGATCTATGAAAAATTCTAAGAGTTGCTTTCTATAAATTATGTATGATTTGTACATTTGATGTTACGGGTGTTCCGTGCTGGTAATATAATTGCTTGTGAGGCCACAATTGGTGTTGTTTTGTATTATGTTACGTCGTTGGCATACGTATATGTTGTTAGGATGTGTTTCTGGGGCTCTCTAACAGGTGGATAGGCCTAGTTACAAAGGAAACTCTGGCGAAACTGTTGGAAATTTGGGGAGTTAGTCAAATTTGGGGCTGCTCAAATGTGGTATGAAACAAACTTAGTTGCATAAGATGTTAATAATAGGTTTTGAACCCTCATTCGAGGACGAATGATCCTAAGCGGGGGAGAATGTAACAACCCGGAAAATTTTGATGAACTTAAGTGTAAAGCCCGTTAAAATTTGCAAAGAAAATAATATTTTATGGTGCCGGACTAGGCTTATGTATTTGAGGATTGTAGAGCTCGGACCTTTTGGGTTGAACACTTCACAGGAAAGTAAAAGAAAATTTTTGGCAGAATAGTGCATTTCTACGGTCCATTATGCGACCGCAGAATCACTATGCGGATCGCTTAACGGCCGCAGAGTGAGACAGTTAATTGGGTCAGTTGGAAGCAATTATGCGATCGCATAACAGTTATGCGGACCGCATAGTGACCGCATACACAGACGGCTTTTTTGATCATTTTATCAAAAATTATGCGACCGATATGCAGTCGCATATGTGACCGCAGAACTATTCCGGAGCTCCATTTTTGGATTTTTAAAACCCGATCATATTTCGTTAAATTCACTCTTTGGGCCATGTTTGAGCCATAATCTGATATTTTAGAGAGAGTGATTTCCCTAGAGTTAGAAGGTGTTCTTCAATAATTTTTTTCAATTCTTGCTCAAGTTTTGGAAGATTTAGAAGGGAAGCTCACAAGGTCTTCATCCTAGAGGTAAGATTCTACACACTAAACCCTGATTTTGAAATCTTTTAAAAATGGGTATCTAGCAATGTAATTTTTGGGCATGAGAGTTGTTTATTTTATATGCATGTGTTATCAAAGGGTGTAGGAAGATTGTTGAGCTAAAAATGGTAAATCTTGGGTTGTGGGATGATGGAATCCTTCATAAAAAGCACATTGAAAACTTGTGCACACCTAGTGTTTGATAAAATACTCAAGTGAGCTAGAACAATGATCATCTTCTAAATTTTGATTCAATTTGTTATATTTTTAAAATAGATTGAAGTTTCTAAGAATTCCGGAACGTTTTAGTGTTTAAGGAAACTCAAGTGAGGTATGTTGGATAAACTCTTACAATTGAATCCCATGATATTCATATAAATTATGTAAGTCCCGAGTGATTTATTATGAAACTGGTTATTCCGAGTAAGATTGAGTTGAAAGATATATGTTCAACAAGCATCCCAAATGCTTTATTCATATTATGTTACCAATTGAGGATGTGTTAAAATATGGGTTGTGCATTAATAATGTTTCGACTTTAAGTAAGCTTCAAATGAGGGCTATTATGCCAAATTTTGTGAAATATCTCTATGTGCTTTAGACTCTAAATTGCTCACATGTGTACTACACACCTTGATTTGAATTGTATTTATTGTTGATGGTGATGATGATAATTAAAATTGATAAGGTGAGCATGAAATACTGAATATGGCCAACGTGCCAAGAATGATCTTATAATTATGGCCATTAGTGCCAATGAGATGAAAGATGTGAAATTAATACAAAATGCGATGATTGATATAAAAAGGTTGATGTCTCAAATAAGACAGCCTAACCGGTGGGGTCGTGATCGGACACCATGCCGCACACATGGTGGTGATTGTGCTGGAAATTTATAATTTGAAATTGTGATTGTGGTCTATGTCCCTAATGGATAGCCTAGCCGATCGGGTCGTGATCGGAATCCGTGTTAAAGATGGTGGTATTGATATTGATAGAAATTGTGGTTGATGTCTCTAATGAGATGTCCTAACCGATCGGGTCATGATCATACTCCGTGCTAAGAGTACGGTGGTACTGGTTTTGTAAATACTGGTTTTGTGAATAATGGTATTGTGAATAATGGTATTGTGGACAATGGTATATTGATACTAAAAATCTCCCAATGTGAGATATGATAATTAATTTGAACACTGTCTTGATCCTAAATTGAGGTTTGATGTTAATTAAGGCTTCCATTGATATTATGATAATCTTGTTTGTATTATTTGTCATTCTATTGAGAGACTGTTTAGTTATACATACTAGTTCTATTCGGCGCTTCTAACATCCCTTTTGCCGGGGGCACTACATCTTTAAATGGATGCAGGTGGTTCCACAGCAGGAGATATTGATCAGTGATAGCAGTACACCTTCTTCCCAGTTGACTCGGTGAGCCCCACTTCATTTCGGGGTCATATATCTTTTGTACTTTGTGTATTCGGTTTGAGGTATAGCCGGGGCCTTATTGCCGGCATTATCATTGTACTCTTCTTTATCTATAGAGGCTCCGTAGACATAGTGTGGGTTGTGTATTGGTGCTGGGAAAGACAAACTATGTTATGTTATGGTTGTATTACTTGTTCTAGTTAAGACGGCTAAAAATGATGGAACTTTTCGTAATGAATTGGTATTGTGAACATGAACACCTTTTTGTCTAATTAATGAAAATATGTATTATCTTCATTCGTGGATGAGTTTGGGTAGAAGAAAATCTAACAGGCTTGCTCGGTCGGGTTCACTCGGTTGAGCGCCGATCGCGCTCCTCGACTTTGGGGTGTGACAAACTTGGTATCAAAGCCTAAGGTTTTAAAGTGTCATAGGATGTCTCGGAGCCGTGTCTAGCAGAGTCCTTATTATCGGTGTGTTGTCGACCACATCTATAATTAGTATGCTACATGGACATTTAGGAATAATACCTTTCTTTTATGTTCTTGATCGTGCAATAAAGCTGGTTATAAGATTGTTCCTCCTTTAACTCTTGAGTTGCTCTAATTTTCAATACATGGCGCCTAAGAAGAAGGCAAGAGCTGGCCAAAGAGCCAATGTCACCCCAGTAGTGACAGTTGATCCTATAATTGATGATGCGGGTGAACACCCGAGGAGTGAGAATATTCCTCCAACTACTACACTGCCTGACTCTACTACGACTGATCAGACCGCACCTGTCCCTACACCTACTGAGTGTGCAACGGTCCCTCCAACTGATATACCAGTTCCACCTCCAGTTCCAGCTTCCGATTCTGCTGTTTCTGATGTTGATCTTAGGGGAGCAATACAGATGTTGGCTCAAATAATGGCTTCCCAGACCCATAGGTCAAATGTTGCACCCACTTCTTCCAGTCAACCAGGGGATTCTACTGGTTCCAGGGTGAATAGGTTTCTCTAGTTGGATCCTCCAGTGTTTACGGGTACTAACCCAGAGGAAGATCCCCAGGATTTCATTGATGAGATGCACAAGACTCTCAGAGTTATGCGTGATACTGAAACAGAGGCAGTGGAATTGGCCTCCTACCCCCTAAAAGAGGTGGCATATTCTTGGTTTGATCTATGGGAGGAGTCCCGTGAAGAAGGGAGCCCTCCGGTAAGGTGGGGTGAGTTTGCCGATGCCTTTATTGATCATTTCTTGCCTGCTGAGACTAAGGCAGCCCATGCTGCTGAGTTTGAGAACCTAAGGCAAGGTAGCCTTAGTGTGTGGGATTACCATATGAGATTCGCGTACCTATCTAAATATTCTATTTACATGCTGCCTACTATGGAGGCTAGAGTTCGCCGATTTGTATTGGGCCTTAGTCCCTTGGTAATTAATGAGGTTGCTATAGCTGCCTTGAATTCTGATATGAACTATGAAAAGATGGTGGCATTCACTCAAGCCATAGAGACCCGCAAATTAAGGAACAGAATGGAGCGAGAGTGTAGTAATAAGGCCCGGTCTGCGAGCAACTTTGGTAGTTCTTCTGGTGGTGGCAAGTCAGCCTTCAGAGGAGAGTCGTCAGGGCCATCACAGTCCTTTGCTCAGTCTTCAGCTAGTGCACTATCATCAGGGCCCAGTCAGTAGCAGCAGTGGCGCTGTTTCAGGCCCAATCAGGGCAACAAGGGCTCATATCAGCAGGGTCATCACGGTGGTAGATTCCAGCAGAAGAAGAGGCCCCCATGCCCTTGTTGTGGAAAGATGCACCTAGGAATATGCTACATGGACTTACCCATATGCTACGGATATGGATTGAGGGGTCACATTCAAAGGGATTGTCGTTCGTCCCGCCAGGGTGCGGGCAGGGGCCCAACACAGCCAGCTAGTTCTGCAGCTACTACATCCGCAGCACCTCCTCCAGCTCAAGGCACTCCAACACCCACAGGGCATGGTGCAGCTAGGGGCGGAGCACAAAGTTCGGGAGGATCTGGCCATTTCTATGCTATGAGGGGTCGCCAGAATTCAGAGGCTTATCCAGATGTTGTCACATGTATATTAACTGTCCAATAACATGATGTATATGCTCTTATTGATCCCGGTTCCACTTTATCATATGTCACACCTTATGTTTCTATGGAATTTGGGATAGAACCAAAACAGCTTCATAAGTCGTTCTCTGTATCTACTCCTGTTGGTGAGTCTATTTTGGCTGCGTGTGTTTATAGGGATTATGTTGTCACATTGCATGGTCGAGACACCGTGGCCGATCTTATTGAATTGAGAATGGTCGATTTTGATGTGATAATGGGGATGGATTGGCTTTATTCTTGTTTTGCCAAGCTTGATTGCCGAACCAGGATTAGGTTTGAATTTCCAAATGAGCCAGTTATTGAGTGGAAGGGTGATGATGTAGTGCCGAAGGGTAGATTTATTTCTTACCTTAAGGCTATGAAAATGATCAACAAGGGGTGTATTTACCATTTGGTCCGAGTTACGAACACTGATGCTGAGGCACCTACACTTGAGTCCGTGCCTGTTGTGAATGAATTTCCGGGAGTCTTTCCGGATGAACTCCCTCGGATCCCACCAGACAGGGAGATTGATTTTGGGATTCATGTGATGCCAGACACACATCCTATATCTATTCTACCCTACAGAATGGCACTAGCATAATTGAAGGAGCTAAAGGAACAATTGAAAGATTTCTTAGAAAAGGGTTTCATCTGACCTAGTGTGTCACCATGGGGCATACCTGTTCTCTTTGTAAGAAAGAAAGATGGGTCACTACGTATGTGTATTGACTATCGGCAACTTAATAAGGTCACAATAAAGAATAAGTACCCACTGCCAAGGATAGATGACTTGTTTGATCAATTGCAAGGTGCCAGATACTTCTCCAAAATTGATTTAAGATCCGGGTATCACCAATTGAAGATCAGGGAGCGGGATATTCCGAAAATAGCTTTTAAAACCCGGTATGGGCATTTTGAGTTTCTAGTAATGTCGTTTGGGCTAACAAATGCCCCAGCAGCCTTAATGGATCTTATGAATCGAGTTTTTAAGCCATTCCTCGACTCTTTTGTGATAGTTTTTATTGACGATATTCTTGTATATTCACGAAGTCGAGAAGACCATGCCGATCATCTCAGGGTAGTTCTGCAAACCCTGCATCAGCACCAGTTATATACAAAGTTTTCAAAGTGTGAATTTGGGCTTGAATCAGTCATATTCTTGGGTCATATAGTTTCTAGTGAAGGAATTAAGGTTGATCCTCAGAAAATTTCAGCTGTGAAGAATTGGCCGAGGCCTACAACTCCAACAGAAATTTATAGTTTCTTAGGCTTGGCTGGATATTACAAAAAGTTTGTGGAGGGGTTTTCTACTCTTGCCTCTCCATTGACTAAATTGACGCAAAAGGAAATTAAGTTTCAATGGTCAGATGCTTGTGAAAAGAGTTTCCAGAAATTGAAAGCAAGATTGACTACGGCACCAGTGTTGACTCTACCAGAGGGTATAGATGGATTTGTGGTATATTGTGATGCTTCAAGAATCGGGCTTGGGTGTATATTAATGCAACATGGGGAGGTGATAGCTTATGCTTCTAGGCAACTCAAGAATCATGAAAAGAACTATCCAACACATGATTTAGGACTTGCAGTAGTGGTATTTGCATTGAAAATTTGGCATCATTATTTATATGGGGTCCATGTTGATATATTCACGGACCATAAGAGCATTCAATATATTTTCAATCTGAGGCAGAGAAGATGGCTTGAATTACTCAAGGATTATGACATTGATATTTTGTACCATCAGGGGAAGGCTAATGTTGTGGCGGATGCTCTTAGCCAAATATCTATGGGTAGCTTAGCACACTTGGAGGCATATCAAAGGCCATTGGCCAAAGAAGTTCACCGATTGGCTAGTTTGGGAGTTCGTCTTACGGACTCTAGTGAAGGAGGAGTAATTGTGAAAAATAGGGCTGAATCATCGCTTGTTGTAGAAGTCAAAGAGAAGCAATACAACGATCCATTATTGGTGCAGTTGAAAGAGGGGATTCATAAACATAATACCATGGCCTTTTCTCTTGGCATGGATGATGGTACACTAAGGTACCAAGGGCGACTCTCTGTTCCAAATGTGGATAGTCTCTGGGAAAGAATTATGACTGAAGCTCATAATTCTATACTTCATGGGTATGAGGGTGGTTTATCTTGCATGCATGTGTGATAAAGAGTATGGGGAAAAAGTGAGCTAAAACCATGAATGTTTTCCTAATTATGGGTTCAATTTGTATAATGCTAAAATAGATTGTGGTTGCTAAGGGTTCCGGATAATTGTAGAGTCTAAAGAAGCACAATTGAGGTATGTATGGCTAACTCTCTTCTTCCTAGAATCGAACTCCTGGTGTCCGAATGATGGGTGTAAGTTCTAACTCGATCATACTAGAATTGTTTGTCTTAGTGTGTTGGATTGAAAGATTCATGTTCCCTAATTGTTTTAGATGGTCACTATGTCATCATGCTATTTGATAACGTAATTATGTTGTTTCCAAGATCCTTTCCTTATGTGTGCAATTCCTTATGTGATGATGTTATTTGAACGGATAAAAAGGGAAAAGACTTGAATTGTAAAATATTCTCAATTGCCAAGAACTACTTAATAAATGAGGTTGTTTGTGCCATGTAACGAAAGATGGGAAAGAAATGTGAATTTAGTGAACAATTGAAAGAGGGTATGTCTCAAGTGAGATGGCTTAGCCGATCGGGCCGAGATCGGACGACATGCTGTACACATGGTGGCATTTGTGTTGGAATTATTAATTTACATTGTAGATATGGATATGTCTTACTTGATATGGTATAGCCGGTCGGGCCGAGACCGGACTCCGTGTAAAAACACGGTGGCATTGTGGGTTGTGGCTTTGGCACTAAAGATTATTAATCTAAAAAGATGGAAAGATTGAATTGGAAACTATGTGACCCTTACTTGGGGTTTTCTTTGTATTTCTATGAAACTCTTATTGATTTTTATGATTGCCTTCTCTTTGTTTTACTGTTCATTCTACTAATATTGGTGTTTGCCTTACATACTAGTACTATTCGACAGTACTAACGTCCCTTTTGCTGGGGGCGCTACATATTTGAATTGATGTAGGTGGTTCCATCGCAGATAGTGCCGATCGCAGATAGGTGGTGCTCTCTTTCTCTCCCCACAGCAGTCTTGGTGAGCCCCATTTCTCCTAGGGGTCATGTAGTCCTACTTTTGTATAAGTTTTCATATTTTTAGGTATAGCCGGGGCCTTGTTGCTGGCATTGTCATGTTGCTCTTTTGTACTCTTAGAGGCTCCGTAGACGTTTATGTGGGTCAGGTATGTATGTTCGGGTGGTCGTTAGATCGAGTTGTATTTTGAAAACTCAACTATGGCATAATGTATATAATTAATAATGGAATAGCAACGTTTATATATTTATATAACTGACCTCTCCCCTGTTTTACAAATGGTGATGTGATCCCTTTTTGGATTATGAATGAGTCGGGTAGGAAAGGTTTAATAAGCTTGCTCGACCGAGTCCACTTGGTTGAGCCCCGGTCGTGCTCCCCGAGGTTGGGGCGTGACAGTAACACAAGGTAAGTAATTTATAACTTGTTGTGAGCTTAATGTAAGGTTTATATGTGGATTTAAGGAGGCAAATTTAGGAAAATTGTGGGATTTTGGTATAAAATCTAAAATTGATAATTTTGAATTTTGACCGCGATTTTGGACATGGAATTAAGAAAAAATTATATATTTGAGTTAGTAATGTTATGGGTAAGGTTTATCTTTGAAAAGTTTTGGAATTCGGGCACGTGGGGCCGAGGTGTGACTTTATCAAGTTTTCGAGCGGAGTTGGGAATTGTTTAAATTATTTAATTATGGGTGTTAGAGTATATTTCGTTTTGTTTGCACCTTGTTTAACTAGTTAAGGATTGACGGGCATCAGTTTGAGGTGTTAGAGAGGCTTTAGAGCTGGTTATGGAACTTCGAAGCGAGGTAAATCTCGTCTAAACGTGTGAGGGGGAAACTACCCTAGGTGATGTATTTGATATGTGCTACTTGTTGCGGAGGCTACGTATGCACAAGGTGACGAGAGTCCGTACGTAGCTAAATCCATGTTATTGTTCGGGTAGACTTGGGTTCACACCATGCTCTAACTGTACTATTTGAGTTGTCTCCTGCCTATTAAACTTCCTTATTTTACATTACGACTTGAGACTAGACTCGTGTAGTGTGATAGACCTGCTATTGTAGAGATTCGACGGGCTTCATGATTAGCCGCGAAATAATTGTACTCCTCTTACGAATTTCTCCCGCGCTATGCGTTCTCATCGAAAGGTTTTCCCAAAAATTTATAACTCACACGTCTATTCATGAGTGGGGTCAAGGACCCTTTAAAGCTTCTTATTCTAATCAGATCGGGCCATTCGCCTCGGCAGGATAGATACATATATGGTTCATGTCGTTCGACCCTCGGCAGTGCGCACATTATGATGCATCGGGTCGTATGCCTCGGCAGGATTATGTACTACACTCTCATGGGAGCGGGCCATTCGCTTCGGTAGTAAAATGGATGTATCTATGATTCGGAAATGTTACGATAGATCGGTCAGTATTCCTTGGCCTTTCTATAAAATACTCTTATGAAATCGTGCGTAATAATTGGCAAGAAGTCAGCATATCTGTGATCTTTTCCTGATTGAACTGTGGCGACCTATCTAGTAAGGTCCATTATATATATACTCCGATTGAGGAGGTAACTACTAGATGAGAGTTTGAGTTATTACTGAGAGGAGGATTGTACCACGCATTATACTTTTTATTGTGCTTATTTACTCTGACTCACACCAGTTTACTTCTATTGTATCTGTCTTATTGGACCACTAGAAAGCGTTGATGTCGACCCCTCATCGCTACTTCTCTGGGGTTAGGCTAGATACTTACTGGGTACGCATTGATTTATGTACTCATGCTACACTTGCTGCACTTTTTGTGTAGGTACATATATGTCTGGTGGTTTTTTTGGCGCAGAGGCGCGACTATTGCGGGGAATTTACCGTGAGCTGCATTTCATGTCATGATCCGCAGCCTACAGAGTCTCCATCAGGGTTATTTATATTCTCCTGTCTAATTTGTATTACAGACAGATGTTCTAGTTTATTATATTTCCTAGTTGATGCTCATGCACCTGTGACACCGGGTTTTGAGGGTTCCTACGACTTGTTCATTATTGTAGTTTATGTAAATGTTATCATTCAACTGTAAATTCTATTTCATACTATTTAAGTAATGAAAATTTTGATTTCAAACTACTAAAATGAGTAATTAAGTTGATAAATCATCGTTGGCTTTCCTGACGGTGGCGTTAGGCGCCATCATGACCTTTAGTGGATTTTGGATCGTGACAGCTTGGTATTAGAGCTTTAGGTTCACCTAGGTCTCACGATTCATGAGCAAGTCTTGTAGAGTCTTGCGGATCAGTACGGAGATGTTTGTACTTATCTTCGAGAGGCTACAGGGCTATTAGGAGCAGTTCCCTTCTTGATTTCCTTATCTTTCGGTTTGATTCCATTGAGGCTTGTGCCTTTATTTTCTTTCCTACTCAATCTTATGCAACGCTCTTGTTATTAATTGGGCATCGAGGAGTTGTAGTGGTATTGTATACGTGGTGCAGGATATTTCCCCTACATGTTCGGGCAGGTTATTATCGTCGCCTTGTGGAAGGATGTTCCTTTGTTCCAGCTCAGTATCTGTATTTTCTATGGTTTCTAGACTGTGCACGGGTTGCTATGATGTCCATGCATTGTTATCGCACAATGTTGTGTAATGGTAAGGTACTTGGTTATGTGTCGAGGCAGTGAATGACTTGAAAAGAGGATTTCTCAGCGTATGATTTTGGGGATCGGCATTTAATTCCAGCAAAAGAAGGGTAATCGGACTATGGATGTACATGCTTTGGTTGATAGAGTAACGAGACTTAATATTTTCGAGTGTGATGGAATTCTCATTGGTGATGTGGCATCGTCATCCTTATTGGAACGCAGTAAGGTCCGCCGGTATTATAGTCTTCTTTGAATTTTTCCTTCGGGGTAGGGTGTTTTAAAATGGTGCCTAAGACGTGGTTGTCAGAGATAGCGGTTCCGAATCAAATTGGTGATTCTAATGTTGATGGCTCGAGAAAGATGATCTTCCAGGAGGTTTAGAGTGGGTAGCAATTCATTAGTTCAGGTCCTACCGATAGGGATTTGATTTGAGGCAACAGTTGGGCAACAAAGTATGAGGGAGGACATGGCGGAAAGTGTTTTACGGTAGTTGAAGTACTAGCAGGTCAAGTATGAAAAGCTGAGTTTGAGAAGTTGCTTAATGGAGATGGTTTGACAGAAGTGGGAGTGGCAGAGTAGCGTATAGATTCTATGGTAGGATAGCCACGTGCTTTGAGAGAGTTTAGAGCGATTTTGGGAATCGTGATAGAAGGTGGTTTGGTCTACGAATTTTATTTGGGAAGGTGGTTACTGTACTGAGGAAGATTGAATACGGCAGAAAGGAGTTTGCTTGGAATGAAGAGGGGCGTGAAAACTTGATTATTGTTAGGATGAAACATAACTTCGAGTTTCGAATGTGTTATCGCATTTTTAGTTGATGTCAATGGAGAATTAACGGACTTGTATAGTTGGTGGGTGAGCATGGGCTCAGGAGAGTTTACTGATTTCGTGGTAGTTTTAACCAGTGCAGCGCCATTGGATGATGTCTGCATGGAATTCCACATGTGGGTTATCTCCTGTAGGCAGGTTAGCTATTGCGTAATGTTGATGAAGCTTCTGCGAAGAATACTACTTGCTACCCGGTAAGAGATCGAATATGTGATTGTGAGTGATGATTCAGAATGTTCATGAAAAGCTTAAAAAAAGCTTAGACAAATTTGGCAGGTTAACGGTACGGGATCATGGTAAATGAGAAGGAGGAATCGTTGTGGGCTCTACATTATGTGATGGTAGCTTAAAGCTATTTGGGGGAGCCCCACCATCTACGATTGGATCGTGTGGTTATTGGCTTGTGCAACTTTTGGTTATCGGTGCATTGGTGGATAAGAAAAAGGAAAACATCAGGGGTAATTTGAGAAGAGAAATTGATAAATGTGTGCTATATTCTGCCTTATCGATTCATGTGCGGGTGTTGGAAGGACTCAAAATTTATGCTTTGTGGATGTGATGTACAAGGAAAGAAATTCTGCCGGTTGCTTCTTTGAGAGGGTGTTCATGCGCTAGCAGAGCGTTGGAGTTTGGTTATGTTCGAGATCAAGTCAGAGTGGGTGACTCTCAACAACGGTCCTAGTGGGTTCAAGAATGAAAGCGCAGTGCCTAAGGATTTCGGGTCTGTTGTGTAGTTAAGGACCGAGTTTTCGTAGTGGATTGCGAACGGGACTTGGAATGTTCTATGTTATCATCGGGTATGTGGTGCAGTATTAGAGGAAAGGAAGAAATAGCTTCGTATCCGCAGAAGGTCTTACAGAATGGGTGTACCAGTCAGAGATGCTATTGCACGAATAAGGAGAGTATGAGATGGTTCATAAGGAAGGAAACGATGTGGTCTCGTGATGCGGGTCACTCGGATGAGTGCGGATTTGGTTTGTTATGTTTTCGAATGGAGATAATATTATTTCTAAGGCAAGTCGAGAGTAAAATTGAAAGAAGTTGGGTCGGTTAGTAATGGTTGAATCGACATGATTGTGGCAATGATCAGTTCCTTCAGTATGTGAAGTTATACATGCGGTTTGTGGTTATATGTGCGGGCTTGACAGCTACCACAACTGGATTGATTTAGGAGGTATTTGATTCAAATGGCCTTGTTGTGTAAATGGATTCCGGAAGAGTCATGGCGGTTGAGGTCACGACTTGAGGTTTGTATTTTCTGCGGTTTGGTAATTAAGTTACGTGTTGCATTGGTTCTTCTTAAATGAGCTAAGTGAAGGGTTTCTAGCCAAAGAAGTGTTTATTCTACTGGTAGTTCAGGAGTTATGATGAATTCGTGTATTCTCGCGTAGGGACATGATAGGTGCAGTGAGCGGCATGGGAATTTGAAAGTTAAGAATCAAGGTTGTGGTTCGGTGTTGACAAGAATGCCACGGGCTCGGATGAGCAGGCAAAAATTCATATGTTCAGGGTAAGCTGGCGTTTTCTTTAGTGTCACCTGAGAACGACATTCTATGTAAGAGGCTTTGTGTATTGATTTGCGGATTCTTGATTTTCTTTAAAAAATTTGAACAGTTGGTGGTATGGATGTGCAAACATTACTACCTGGTGCAAAAGTTCGTGGGAGAGTATCCCACGGGGAAAATTATATAAGTATGGCATATTAGTCAATTGATTATTAAAGATTTAAACCAAGTATGGAGATTCTGGTACTGTCGCTAATGTGAGAGTTTATGCCTGGAAGGCGCCCTAGTCCTTTGGTTGTGAACTGTGGGAGTTGTTCCAGATTGAGACGGCTTGATTATTCACATATGTGTTATGGTCCCGTGTAGCTTGTGGTGTCATATGAGCAGGATGACTCTCGAGATGCAGGTCATTTATCGCACCTTAGTCGTGCTTGGGCTTTGTGGCGTATTACGCTGTCCATCTCCCCAGAGTCTTATTTTTGCACTTGGCATGCTTGTGGCCAGTATTCGGTATTTCGTAGGTATAAGCATTTTGGCTTTATGGGCATTTCCTTAATTATGGTTATGTGTGGATCGGGTGGCATGCCGCCATGGGTACGTTGTGTGGATCAGGTTGCACGCCGCATCGGTATCATGTCTGGATTGGGTTAAATGCCGCAACAGTGATATGTTGAGTATGGTTCCCTATATCTATCCCTGCGTATTTTGTTTCTCATTCCCTGAGAAGGGTTCATAACATTTGTTTGACTGTTTTATTCGTTACGCAGGATGGATAATTCTTTTCCAGAGTTTGTTCCTCTTTATGTGTCATTTTCGAGTTGTATCTTGTCGGCACATTGATGGCATCATATGCGATTTGGGTCAGTGTTTGAGGTGGCTTATTGCCTGAGTAGCTTGTACTGGGTGAGACGAGATTATTGAATCTGAAATTAGTGCAACCAAATTTATATAAGGTATATTTAAGAGCAAATATCATTATTTAGTTCAGAATGAGGTAATGGTTTAGTCAAGAGGAGAAACTCCATGATTTGTTGTTTCGGCAAGTGGTTATTAGTTTCTACACATCCCTCCGTTGTGGCAGTATTCCGAGAGTTGGAACAAGACTTATATGCATCATGAGGCGTATTGCGGGCATCATATTCGTGAAATTTTAGCTATTATGGTCGGAGGATGTTATTATGGGCAACCGACTTATGTGGTGCATGGTGTGATTTCATCATAGATGCACGATCATGTTTTGGTACAGTGTGTGGTGATTAGTACGGTGTTTGTATGTTAGAAACAGGTCTTGTAGAGAAATTCAGAAGTTGGAATTTGGTTCTAAGGCTTATGGATTAAATAAAAGGGAGGATCTTCAGTTTGACTCGAGCTAATATGCTCAACTAGATTGTGGTGGCACGGGTAGGTGCACGAGGTGTTAAACAGTGATTTTCGACAACCCCGAAGCAGTCCTCAGAACGTTCGAGGACGAATGTATGTTTAAGTGGGGGAGAATGTAACAACCGGCCAGTTGTTTTGAGCTTTAGTGCATCGTTCGGTGGTTTGACGCATTGGGTAGATTCACTTCAGATGGTAGGACTTGTACGCGTGGTTGGAATTGAATTTCGGAAAGTTCGGAGTTGATTTGAAAAGAAAATTCTAATTTCAGAAGCTTTAAGTTGGAAGAATTGACTAAGATTTACCTTTTGATTAAACGACTTCGGAATCAGAATTTGAAGGTTCCAACAGGTTCATATGATGATTTTGGTCTTAGGAGAGTGTCCGGATGTCAATTTGGAGGTCCGTAGGTCATTTCGACGTCAATAGGCAAAAATTGGAAATTTATGATTTTGGAAGTTTGACGGGGAGTGAACTTTTTGATATCGGAGTCGGATTCTGATTCTGGAAGTAGGGGTAGGTCCGTAATGTCAATTATGACTGGTGTGCAAAATTTAAGGTCAATCAGACTTGATTTGATAGGTTTCGGCGTCGAATGTAGAAGTTTGGAGTTCTAAAGTTCATTAAGCTTGAATTGTGGTGCAATTCGTGGTTTTAGCATTGTTTGATGTGATTTGAAGGCTGCAGATGTGCAAATATGTCCGCAGAAGCGGAAACTGGGCAGAACATAAGGGGATCGAACTTGGTCATTTCGTCATTTTCATTTGGAATTTTTGGAGCTCGGTTCTTGGGCGATTTTGAGGAGTTTTCATCATGTAACACAAGGCAAGTAATTTCCCATTTGTTGTGAGCTTAATGTAAGGTTTATATGTGGATTTAAGGAGGAAAATTTAGAAAAGTTGTGGGATTTTGGTAGAAAACCTAGAATTGATAATTTTGATTTTTACCGCGATTTTGGAAATGGATTAAGAATAAATTATATATTTTAGTTAGTAATGTTATAAGTAAGGTTTATCTTCGAAAAGTTTTGGAAATTCAGGCACGTGGGCCTAAGGGGTGACTTTATCGACCTTTCGAGCGAAGTTGGGAATTGTTTGAATTCATTAATTATGGGTGTTAGAGTATATTTTGATTGGTTTGCACCTTGTTTGACTAGTTTTGGATCGATGAGCATCGGTTTGAGGTGTTAGAGAGGCCTTGGAGCCGATTATGGAACTTCGGAGCGAGGTAAGTCTCTTGTCTAACCCTGTGAGGGGGAAACTACCCTTAGGTGATGTATTTGATATGTGCTACTTGTTGTGGGGGCTACGTACGCACAAGGTGACGAGAGTCCGTACGTAGCTAAATCCATATTATTGTCCGGGTAGACTTAGGTTCACACCATGCTATAGCTGTACTATTTGAGTTGTCTCCTGCCTATTAAATTCCTTTATTTTACATTACAACTTGAGACTAGACTTGTGTAGAGTGATAGACTTGCTACTGTAGAGATTCGATGGGCTTCATAATTAGCCGCGAAATAATTGTACTCCTCTTTCAAATTTCTCTCACACTATGCTTTCTCATCGAAAGGTTTTCCCAAAAATTTATAACTCACACGTCTATTCGTGAGTGGGGTCAAGGGCCCGTCAAAGCTTCTTATTCTAATCGAATCGGGTCGTTCGCCTCAGCAAGATAGATACATCTATGGTTTGTGTCGTTCGACCCTCGGCAGTGCACACATTATGATAGATCGGTCTGTATGCCTCGACAAGATTACGTACCACACTTTTATGGGAGCGGGCCGTTCGCCTCGGCAATAAAATAAATGTATCTATGGTTCGGAAATGTTACGATGGATCGGGTCGTACGTCTCGGCATTTCTATCAAATACTCTTATGAAATCGTGTGTAATAATTGGCAAGAAGTCAGCATATCTATGAGCTTTTCCTGATTGAACTGTGACGACCTATCTGGTAAGGTCCATTATATATATACTCTGATTTAGGAGGTAACTACTAGCTGAGAGTTTGAGTTATTGCTGAGAGGAGGATTGTACCACGTATTATACTTGTTATTTTGCTTATTTACTCTAACTCACACCTGTTTACTTCTACTGTATCTGTCTTATTGGACCACTTGTATGTGTTGATGTCGACCCCTCGTCACTACTTCTCTAGGGTTAGGCTAGATACTTACTGGGTACGCGTTGATTTTTGTACTCATGCTACCTTGTTGCATTTTTTGTGCAGGTACATATATGTCTGGTGATCTTTTGGGAGCAGAGGCGCGTCTATTGCGGGGACTTTACCCTGAGCTGCATTTCATGTTACGATCCGCAGCCTACAGAGTCTTCATCAGGGTTATTTATATTCTCATGACTAATTTGTATTCCAGACAGTTGTTGTACTTTATTATATTTCATAGTTGATGCTCATGCACTTGTGACACCGGGTTTTGGGAGTTCCTACGAGTTGTTCATTATTGTAGTTCATGTAAATGTTATCATTCACCTGTAAATTCTATTTTATACTATTTAATTAATGAAAATTTTGATTTTAAAATACTAAAATGAGTAATTAAATTGATAAATCATTGCTGGCTTGCCTGACGGGGGCGTTAGGCGCCATCACGACCTTTAGTGGATTTTGGGTCATGACACTTGTATAAATAAAAGCAAAAAACCAAAGCGATGTGACTTCGAAGTAGACAGAATAAACACTTAAACAGTAATGCCAATTATGGAGGAGTAAAATGAATAGACTTATTTTAGTGTGGTAGCCAACTCTGATGATCATGACATGCACTTTGGAATGATGAGCCTAATCTGTCCAACTAATCAAACCTTCAATTCGTGTCATGCCTTCATACTTCAACCGGGCTTCAATGATCCAACTTCTCTATAAAATTCACACTCCTCACTAGACTTGTAGTGCCACGAAGGGTTTTTACCATCAAACCTCTATCATTTTGTTTCTCTCTCAACTCACTGGCGCCTTATGGTGCCCGTGAGGGTTTTCACTAATAATACTCTCTCATTTTATCATTTTCTCATTTTCTCTCCTTGTGCTGAGAGCAAGGTATTACCCATGATGCAAGAAGATCATACATTTACCACACGCTTGACTTGGCATCCTCAAAGATTAATCGGAAGGTCTTACTTTGGACCTTATTGTAGGCTTTTAGACAATGTTAGAAAGAAAGGATGACATGAAGGCTCAAAACAACTAAGACGAAAAGGTTTTAATTTACAACTTTTGGAATCAGATCTTTTTTCAAAACTAACACTTCTGCCCCAGTTTCATCGATTCTGGGGAATTTTGAATTTTATTTCGGTGGGACCTAACCTCAGAGTAAGGCTGCCTACGTATCCTTTAAAGGAATCAGGTCGGACGTAATTCAAAAAAATACTTTTTGTTGTTGTATTTTTTCCTTTTTCTTCCTTTTCCTCTTTTCTTTTTTTTCCTCTTATTTTTCTTCCTTTTCTTTTTTCCTTCTTCTTTTTTCCCCTTTTTTTCTTTCTTTTTCTTTTTTTTTCTTTTCATTTTAATTCTATTTTCAACTCTATTTCTGATTCCAAAAGAGGGGTATGAAAGGAAGTAAACTATGGCTCAAAAAGGGTAGGAAACGGTTAAAATTGTTTGGTTAGCAGAATAAAATGCCTTGGTCATACCAAACCTTGAAAATTCCAAGTACAAAGCATGTGATTGAAGATAAGCAAAGGAACCAAACACAATATCTCTTGATGCCATCAACACAAAAAAAAAAAACCAATGGGCAATACCTTTGTCCCAATGAATGGCCCTTGCCAGTTCGAAGAGGGCCCGACTCAACTTTATCTTGCTGTGGAATGATGCATTTTAACATTCCAAGCTCTGACTAAAATAGGCCATTAACAGTGTGCCATCTATCAACCCATGTGTACCACTATTAGCGTCTTGATGGGTGTACCATTCCAAGGCTGCCCCACTCAAGCTCTGACTGAAATAGGCCATTAACAGCTTGTTTTTTCCGCTAGCACCTCTCATCTTACTACAATAACCTCTCAAATGAGCCACTGGATCTCTATGACTGTCATATAAATCAAACTTTGGCATCTTGAACCAACAGACAGTTGGGCGTCAAGGAACAAGCATAAGTCCTTGTAAGACACACTTACTGGGCTTCCTATCCCTCGTATGTTCCTTAAAGACTTCTATAGACTCTTCACCTTCCTGGATATCTCATCTTGATTCATGTCTTAGCATACTTTCCAATTTCAACAGGAGGCTCAAAATGAGAAGTATAACAGTATGGATCCAGAACCTTGAAAGTTAGCTCTGGAACATAGTACTAGGCATCGAGAACTTTGAACACGGGTTCACTAGGAAATCACGGAAGGGTGGTTTGTGAAGGAGCTACAAAAATAGGAGTGGTTAATGGAGCGGAATATGGGGTAGGTTTGGCTGGTGGAGCATGAAGAGGTTGGGATGAAGTGCTAGGGTAATTGTGGTAAAGGGTAAAGCCTGAAGCCTGTTGTGGGGAAAGATCAACAGTAGTGGGAATCTGGGCTTGTGACAGTGATGGGATAGTGGCAGGGTTTTCAATGTAGTTAGTTTTAAATGAGGGTAGAGGGTGCCCACCGATCCAAGCTTGGTACATCTATGTCATTTGTTGTTTAAACAGTAGGACCTCTTCTTTCAATTCAGATTCTGATTTAACAATCTCCTTTGATGGATCGACAACACCTGTGTCCAGTTCCTTACTAGCCATGGATACCCTGCTCTTTCACCTTTTATTGTATGGATGACTCATTAGAACGCCACAAACTAACCACCTTCTTGAATGATAACAATGAAAATAACCAAGAGGATCCAAAAAAAACCAATATGTGAGCGTTAGGGCATTTAGTAGATAATAATATCACATTTCATGCAATGCACTAGAATAATTAACGGTTCTAGAATGACTTTGAGGGCCACAAGAATTCTTTGCATCATCCCAACTTATGCTCAGTCCAGCCTTCCCTTTTCCTTCCCTCTCTATCAATCCTTGGTTTACTCATTCTCTTTCCTCTAATCACTCTTTTCTTTCTCACACTTCTTATATCCCATAATTTCCTCTTTTCTTTTCTTTTGAAAATGATTTGATGGAACCCGACGTAGGTTGCCTACGTATCATGTTAAACATGAATCAAACCAAGCGTAGTTCTAAAAAAATAATGGATAGAAAAAACAAAAATCTTTTTGAATTTTTTATTTATAATTGTTTTGGTTTTTTTAAATACAAAATAGAAAATACGATAACAAAGGACTCGACAAACTCAACTAATACGATAGACTATGACAACACCTAAAAAGTAAAAGACAACATAAAAATGGACCCAAAACATAAAAAGCCTCCTCAAGCAGCTCTTGAATGCGACGGTCCTAGCTGTGAAGGTCTTGGGGTGTTTGTCATACTCAAGCTCTGGTAGGTGGATCCATACATGAATGAGAAGAATAAGACCAAATAGACGTAGTGACTCAAGACACTATGTGAGACCATAACACTTCCTATTGGATACATGCAAGAAACGACTGAGGCTATTTTTTGCAAAATGGCGTACGAGGCCAAAAGTGGCTAGAAGTGAAAAATTAATAAGGGTGACCTCTTTTAAACACCTCACGAAGTCCTATAAGGCCTTAGACTCCCACAAATCATAGTCTCCAATATTACTTTGCATAAATAACCCCACTTTGCAAAAATGCCATGTGTGGCCAAAAATGGCTAAGCATGCAGCTTATATAGGGATAGACCTTAAAACAAGAGGACACCTTGTTGTGGACTCAGGACTCCCCAGACATGGTTCAACAAGCTACTTTTGCGAAATAGCCTTATTTTGCAAAAAGTGATCGATTTGGCCAAAAGTGGCTAGACCTGAAAGACCTGGATACCATCCCCCCAAACAAAAATCTTAAGACTCACTAGGAAGATGAGGAAAGATCGGACCGATGTGGGTTGCATATGTATCTCGCCCAGAAAAACGAGAATCAGGTATGCGTAGTTCGTGAGGAATGGTCAAAATTTGAAAGGCTTGCCAAAAAGGTTAATTGGACTTAAAAATGAGAGGTTTTTTTTGTTTTTTGTAAAAATGGTATAAAAGTGTAAAATCTTTTTGTAATTTGTTTTTTTGAAAAACTATGAAAGACAAAATGTGAGTAGGACCTACTTGTTTTATTTTTTTAATATTTCACCCACTTTCTTTCTCTTCCGTCCCCAACAAGAATTGGTCCTCCAAATAACCCATTTACCCTTAAATAATGCAACAAAGAGCACATAAGGATAATTTAATGCCTTTTTGGGATGCGGGCCCATTTTGACATAATTTGGATAGGCCTCCTACAAAGAGACACAGTGCCTGAGACTAAGCCCTGCTAGGTCTAGATGACATGATGCAAATAAGAATGACCTAAAGTCTGACCTAAGTTAAAGATTTGACTAGACTGGGATTCGGTACGGCACGTGGTCGATGGCGGCTGCTCGCAGACATAATTAGAACTTCATGAAAATAAGTCACAAAATATTGCGGTGGAGAGCCAATTTCGCTGACTGCAAAACAGTTTTGCGACCGCAGAGTCGACCGCATATTGGTTGCGCACTACCAAGGTACTAACCCATCGCATAATGTTTAGGTGACCATGAAATCTATTTTGCTATGGGAACTGCACCATAGATCCCCCATGTATTAAACCTTCATATCTTTCTCTTTCTTATGTTCGACCCCCCTACTCTAATCCACACAAAAGAAAACAAAAGAAAATAAGAGAAAATAAAAATGAAAGAAAGGCTTGAACGATTCTACTAACTTTGCTCGGAGGATTCACTTCCGAGTGATTTTCTCAATCTCCTCGCTGATCTAGTATGAAACTCTTCTCCTAATTTTACTCAGGTAATTTGATACTTACTCGCATCAGTGTCCCCCCTCCTCCATGATACTCATTCTCTCTACCTTTTTCTGTGTTTCATATTTTGGGTGATCAATTTGGGGGGCAAATTGTTTGTTAAAATCAAAATCGTGGGGCTAGGGCTAGGGTTACTGATTGATGTTAGTGGTTGTCGTGATATTTGACAATGCACAGGGGGAATTAGTAGGATGAACTTAGAATTAATAAATTGACGGTGGTGCTGTATTAAAACTGTGAAATGTTGTTGTGCCCAGGTAGTATAGAGTGAAATTGAAGTCCCATGGTTGTCTATTTATCATTTCTATGGAGAAGATTATTTATGCGGCGCCGCGTAACTGATTTGCAGTCCGTTGAATCATCGCATATCTTGTATGCTTGTATGCTTGTGGGATATCGACTCTTCGAAAGATTCTTTGGTCGTAAAGTTGATCTACTGGACGCGAACCTGTTGCAAATGTCAATAAGTGCAAGCAATTTGTGAAGCTAAAAATGCGATCAATCTGTTGTCGCAGATTAGTTCTGCGACCACTTCTGCGGTCCGCATAAGTTGTTGACCATACCATTGAATATTTTGCGATGCACTTCACGGTCCACATATCTTTTCTGCGATCACAAATTTTCTCTACAGAATCTATTTTTTTCCTTCATTTCTTTGTCATGTTTTAAAAATGTTCTAACATATACTCACTTCACTTTTATTGGCATGAATGACACCAAAGAAAACCCAAGCATCTACAGCACCACCACACGAGGAAAGAGACGGGTTGGAGCTGTAAGTCCAACATCACAGTAGCCCCAACGCAAAAGGCCTGGCACACATGTCAATTCATCTAGTCTGTCTCCTAGTCAGAAAAAGGAAGGGGCTCAACTTGACCTATTGCCACCAGTTGACCTCCGGGCCGAAGCAAGTATAACAATACTAAGGATATTAGGTTTAGTATCACCGTCTCTTGGAATAAATACAAAGAGGGATTGGAGAAAAGGAAGATCATCGAGGAAAATATGCTAAGTGTGAATGGACATAAAGAACACTACCCGCATACTCTAGACAACATCCAGAAGAGGGGATGGGAGTTCTTCACTGAATCACCAGAGGAATACAACAAAACACTTGTTAGGTAGTTCTATACTGCATATGCTACTTCAATAACTAAGCAGCAAGCGAAGCACCGTTCTTACTTGACCCCCGTCACAATCAGAGGAGTTGAGGTATCTTGTGGACCAAAATCGATAAATGAAACTTATTTCGGAACTTGGGAGCCAGGCATGGCAGAATATGATTCAACGATGGCAAATAAGGAAGACGAGCCTGCTTGGATAGCCTCTGTCACAGCTCAGGGGACTCGAGCCTGGATTGTTTCGGGCCAGAAGATCCACAAGAGGGATTTCACCCAAGAGAGCCGATATTGGCTAAGTTTTGTCTGCTCGCGCACACAGCCAACGAGAAATGAGACTGACATCAGTGTAGAGAAGGAAATCCTCATTGCTTCAATCATGTCAGGTTTCCGGATTGATTTGGGCCAGCTCATATTCCTGGAGATTGGGGTTCGGGCAAACCAGAAGGAAACTTAGCTTCCCCTTACATGCCCCATCAATGCTTTGTGTGAAGATTTAGGGGTTCCCCCACTTCCCAAATATGACTGCATGATAGAAGCTACTCAAGAGCAACTAGTCACCATCCCACCAGACTCGTC
The DNA here is from genome assembly GCF_000390325.3 of Nicotiana tomentosiformis. Lineage (NCBI taxonomy): Eukaryota > Viridiplantae > Streptophyta > Magnoliopsida > Solanales > Solanaceae > Nicotiana > Nicotiana tomentosiformis. The sequence goes on from NC_090820.1 coordinate 51,332,419, forward strand.
CACTTCCTCAACACCTGCCACCCCGTCAGAACTAGCCACCTCTTCAGCACCAGCTACCTCCACATCCACTCCCAGGCCGGCCACTGCTACACCCTTGTTTCACTACCTGTCATCTCCAAGCTTGGTCTACTGGCACAACAAGCAAATGCCAAAGTAGAAAAACTTGTAAAAGAACTTCCACTACTCTTTAGGCAAGCATTGGCACCGCTCCAAGCCTCAGTAAGTGATCTTCAAAAGAAACATTTGTCATATGAAGATCGACTCCAAATATTTGAAGCCCGCCTTGAGAAGGTTGAGCGACGTGGAGCTGGGAACGTTCCTTAACTCAAAAAGGATGTTGCTGACCTCGATTTGGAGATGTATAAGATGCATACATTAAATTTTGACCTGGCAACCTTTCTCTCGGTGGAGGGGGAGCATGGCACTTGCACCTCCCAAGTATCGAACCTTGATTTGGATTTTATGAACCTCCTCTCAGTAGAGGAGTAACATGGTACTGGCATCTCACAAGCTCGGGGTCCTACTGCACATACCGATGACCAATTGGATGAGGAATCCTTAGTGTCTCGTAAGGAGACGGATGAATAACAAACTTTTGAGAAGGGTGATGATGAGAAGGAAAATAGAGGTAAACAGGTTGCTGCTTCTACAAAGAAACAGGGTGATGAGGAGGTTGATTTGCAGATAGCTATCGCCCATTCCCTTGAGAATATGGCTGCCATGGCTACCACCATGACCACATAACCATCATCGGGTGAAGTCAGCAACTCATAGGTCCAGTACCCGGCTCCGCAGCTCGCGAAGCCTCCAACTTTGGTCTCGGACACCACTGTCTAGTCGGAGGATCCACCCAGTACCTTCTTAGTGTTATCTCACAGCCCCATGTCCACATCAGAGAGTCCAGACCCTCCAAGCGCTTAGTGTGCCCCAGGAAGCCCCTAAACTTTGCTCTCACTTTTTCAATGCATTGGGGACAATGCATGTTTCTATGTTGGGGGTGGGGTAGAAAGATAAACTTTTGCAACTTGTATATAAATATTAGTCTTGATAGTGTGGATGTGTATATAGTATTGAATTCCACTTGGTTTTTCTTTTTCGATTTCTTTTCCAAGGGTGTAATAGTAGAACTACAGTCGTCGTATGAAACGTTTTGACTTGTTTGATGCTTTTGTTCTAGATTCATGCATGTGATAAGTTTTTGTGGAATAAATTGTACCCTTCGATATTTGTGAATAAATAGTCATTTTTGTGAAATCGAAGCTGGTTGTTTGACGTTGTGGTCACTTAAAATCTCGATATCATGTGATTAACATTTGATTTGCCTTGTTTTCATTTAAGGACTGAAGTTATACCGATTTCAGTAGTTCATGCGTCATGAGTGGTGAGAATTTGTGAATAATGTATGTTCTCAACTTGTAATGTCTAGAACATGCCCGATGTGTTCCTCAATGCAAATCTTAGGTTGATGATTAGTTGTTGAAATGATCGTAGGCCTTCTTTGTGATTTCTAACTAATTTTTGGCCAAATTGATCGCCCTTGTGCATTTATTACCCCAATTGTCCATCGTTGAGCCTTTAACCTTTCCTTTGGCTACCACACTACAAACTGTTACCTTTTTTGTGAAATTACTCCCTCTTTTGTACTCATCCCTTCTTGAATGTTATGAATGAGGCTTTAAGCCTAAGTTGGGGTGTTTGTATCAATTGGGAAACAGTAGAGGAATATATTGTGTGTAAAACGCTAATCTTTTGAGGTTGTGTCTTGTGAAGTGAGCGGTTAAGTCAAGAGCCAACATACCTTAAGCAAAAATCTTCACATCATTCTAAACCATGAAATACTAACTCTTTCAAAAAGAAAAAAGAGAGAAAAATGGAGTGTTGAGAAAACGTGGTAAGGCAAGCAACTAAGGAGTGGTCATGAATTACAAGGTGTGTTGATAGTGGCAATTAGATATCAGCAAGGGCAATGTGTGTTATTCGAGAAAGAATTTGTGTAGCGTTCGAGGAGGGTATAGTCACTATTTTCTCAAAAATTAATCTAACTCGTCCCCAAGCCTACACTACAACCCGTGAAATGCCCTTTTTGATCAACAACCAATTATTCCTGAGCTAACAATGAGTTAAAATAAGGGCAATCATATGGATTGATACTTGTGGTACTTAGCTTTCTTTGTGAGTGCAAGAGTGTTTCATTGTATCCCATGTACATATTTGTATTTGTTGAGTTGGGGATTTTCTTTGCTGTTAGGACGCATGAATTGCAAGAGTTAGTAGAAGCTAGGTATCTTGAAGTAGGAAAGTGCATATCTAGATATTAGGAGCACTATGTCATTGCTTTTGAGGCTCGAAGCTCACAAACCTATTATTTGATCAGTTAAACGATTTGTGCCTTTGTTGAAGGGTAAATAAAGGAAGTTAGATGTTTGTTAGCTAACAATCAGCACCATCCATAGTCATTGAATGTTTTATGATCAATCGGAAGTAGATTAGTTCTTAGTAGGGTAACTTTTTAGTTGCTTGAGGATAAGCAAGAGTCTAAGTTGGGGGTGTTGACGTGCCGTAGAAATGTGGCATTTTCGATACTAATTTCATAGACTTTAGTTCATCTTTTGAAGAATTATAAGTCATTTCTTATATAATTTTGGTACTTTGCAGGAAACCGGACATGAAGAGCCAATAACATGATGATAAAAACCATGAAAAAGGCATATTTTTGATAGATATGCGACCATAGAAGTGATGTGCGGACCACAGACCCATCACAAACGTAGCCAGGTCATCCCAGTGTCAAAGAGTCAAACATATGGTTCAATATGCAGTTGCATAACTCATGTGCGGGCCGTAGAATTGTCACATAAATGCAAGGGGAATTCTAGTGAAGACAAATATGCGATCAAGTATGCGGCCGCGAAATCATTATCTGCACCGCATAACTAATATGGAATGTAAATATGGAAAGCCTGGAGATCAGTTGTGCGGTGAAGTTACTGATGTGTGTACCGTGGATCAGTTATGCGGTCCATTTTGTGGTCGCAAAATCTATTCGAAGGGCTATTTTTGTCACACTTTATCCGCGAATTTTGGGTCATTATAAATAGAATGACTAGATTTATTTGTGGGTCATCTTGTCTGAAAAAGGTCCTACACTTGGAGCATTAAATATGCCACTTGTTTGGAGGCTTTTTAGGAGAGATTCCAAGACTTCATCTTCATTGTAAGCTTTCATGACTTTATTTGTTGCTTTTTTGCTTGTATTTTAGTATGAGTAGCTAAATTTAAACACTAAGGTTGTGGATCTTAAGTGGGTGTAATATTAACGAGTGTTTACTATTGAATATATATATATATATATATATATATATATATATATATATAATGGACGGTTGATTTCTATTCAGTTCTTATGCTTTATTTTATGGTTAATGGTTGCAAATATTAACTAGTGCCAATTTACTTTATCTTTCACTTGGAAAAGTGGGTTAGGGTTTGGTAGAATGGAGTATCAAGAACTCAAGGATTTAAACCTTATTTAATAGAATGGCCTAGCAATAAGTGGATTCTACTTGGCATAAATTTATTGCTCTTAATTGTAACTCTTTTATATTTAGGAAAATCATTAAGTGCAAATACTACTCAGCTATTGGAAAATATTAGGTAGTCATTTAGGAACCATTTGCATATCAAATGACTTCCCATTAGAAATATATCATATTAACACTGATAGCATTACATTCCATAGACCGGGACACAACCTTAGTTTCTTAATCATTTGAATCAATTATCTTAACAAAATATCTTCTCTTATCAAATCATAATTACCAAAATATTTTCAAACTAATGGAAGAGAATCATGGCTTTAGTCAAGTGGCACACTATTCAAGTAACCTTTTCACACCTATTTTCTGTGGGATTCGACACCAACCTAGTTGGGTTATTATATTTGACATCGACCACCTTACACCATTTATATAAGTGTGATTTGAGCGTATCAAGAAAGGTCCAAGCTAGAAAGGCGTATATATTCAAAATCCCCCAAGGAAATTCCGAACTATTACAAGAGTTCGTGATCCGGTTTAATAAGTAAAGGATGTCGTTGCCGTTAGTACCAGAAGAGTGGGCAACAGAAGCATTCACAAAAGGTCTCAATCCTCTGAGTTCTGATACCTCCAAGAAACTGAAGGAAAGTCTGTTGGAATTCCAGGAAACCACATAGGTAGATGTCCATATTCGTTATGAATCAAAAATCAGAATTGAAGATGATCAGCTGAGTTCTTCGGTGTCTTCTAAAGGACGAAATCGTGATTGGAATCAAGACAAATTCAAAAGTAATTTCGATGCAGATCGGAGGTCTTCTAGGAGTCACTTTTAGCCTTACCAAAGGATTGATGAGTTAGGAAATAAAGGTTCCTTCTCCTGTAAAGCTCTGCTATTTTGACCATGATCCGCCTTTTGGGATCCCAAGATTCAGCATACCTCAGTTGTCTGACTATATCTTTAACATTGCCCTAGTAGAACTAGTGTCGGCAATGAGGAATATTAATGAGGCTAGGTTCCCAAAACCAATCCGATCGGATCCTAGCCAAAGGGATCCTAATCTATGTTGTGAGTTCCATGGAACTCATGGTCACAGGAATGGGGACTGCCGGCACGTTCAGAAAGATGTGGCAGCATTGTTGAAGAATGATCACCTCAGAGAATTTCTAAGTGATCAGGCCAAAAGTAATTATGGGAAAAACTGAGATGTCGGGGAACTAGCCAAACCGGTTGCAGGGTCGCTCGCTTAACAATAAACATGATCTTTAATGGAGACGAAGGAAATGAGGTGACATTTTCAGCTGCAAAGAAGATGAAGATATCGATAACTCATGGCAAGAGGATCTGAGAAGTTTCAAAAGATGACATCACCTTTACAGAAGAGGAGGCCGATGGACTTATTCTACCGCACAACGCTGCTCTTGTAATATATCTTAATATTTTAGATTTCAAAAATAATCATGTATTGGTTGATCCAGGTAGTTCAGCCAACATCATACAATGGAGAGTTTTGGAGCAAGCAAAGTTAACTAGAAACACAGTTCCGGCAATAAAGCTTTTAGCCGGGTTCAACCTAAAAAGTGTTACGACCCGATGAGAGATTTTGTTGCCCACGCATGCCGAAGGTGTAATGAAGACCACTCTGTTCAAAGTGGTAGATGGGGACATGGGATACAATGTGATCTTGGAAGGCCTTGGATACATGAAATGAAGGTTGTGTCGTCAACATATCATCAAATGTTGAAATTTCGCACATCGGAAGGGGTCAAGAAGATCATAAGAGATCAACCAGGTGCAAGAGAGATGAACGTAGTTACCTTGTCCAGTATAAGGGGGAAAGAAGCAAGCAATTAGCAACTACATGAGTCGGTTCCCTCTTCCACCCTGATTGAAGATAATGGAGAAGAGAAGTCATAATATTTTTATCAGGTATCAGGGTCTTTTCAGGCACCGGAGGAAACACATGTGACCAAATCAACCGCAGAAGAGCACGAACAAGTGGCCTTGTTCATGGAGTTCTTAGAAAGGAAATTCCACTTAGGAAAGAGGTTGAGTCCCAAACTCAGAATAAAAAATATTGACTTTCTTAAAGCTAACGTTGATTGTTTTGCATGGTAACTATCATATATGATAGGAATTCCACTAGAGATGGCTGTCCACAAACTGAGTTTGGATCCTAACTTCACTTAGGTAAGGCAGAAGAAATGACCGATAGTAAAGGTCAGAAACAAGTTTGTCAAAGAAGAGGTATCCTGGTTGCTAAATATAGGTTCGATTCGAGAGGTATATTACCTTGATTGGCTATCTAACATAGTAGTAGTACCTAAGAAGAAAAATAAATTTAGAATGTGTGTAGATTATAAAGATTTGAATAAGGTATTCCCGGAGGACTCTTTCCTGTTGCCAAACATTAACCAAATGATCGATGCTATGGTCGGGCATGAGTTGATGAGCTTTCTTGATGCATATTCCGGGTATAATCAAATAAGGATGCACTCGGAGGATCAAGAAAAAACATTATTTATCACAATATTTGGCACGTACTGCTATAATTTGATGCCTTTGGAGCATAAAAAATATCGGAGCCACTTATCAAAGGCTCGTTAATAAAATGTTAGAACAAAAAATTGGTAAAATAATGGAGGTGAATATTGATGATATGTTGGTCAAGTCTCTTAATACAGGTGATCATTTCTCTCATTTATCTTAATATATTAGACGATATGCTTCATGCTTGAGTTATGGATTTCGGGGGTTCTTGGGATCAGTTCTTGCCGCTTGCGGAGTTTGCCTATAATAACATCTACCAATCACGTATTCAGATGGCTGCCTATCGGGAATTATATGGGAGGCAATGCCGTTCACCAGTTTTTTGGTTTGAGTCGGGAGAGGCTCGATTGTTGGGTACCTATTTCATTCAGGATGCCTTGGAAAAGGTCAAGATGATTCAGGATCGACTTCGCACAACTCAGTCTAGGCAAAAGAGTAATGCCAATCGTAAAGTTTGTGATGTTGCATTCATGGTTGGAGAGAGGGTTTTTCTTCAGGTTTCACCCATGAAGGGTGTGATTAGGTTAGGAAAGAAGGGAAAGTTGAGCCCTAGTTATATCGGACCCTTTGAGATTCTTGAGAGGGTTGGTGAGGTGGCCTACAGGCTTGCACTGCCACCTAGCTTTTCATCAGTTCACCCGTTATTTCATGTCTCTATGCATCGAAAGTATCACGGTGATCCATCCCATGTATTAGATTTCAGCTCAGTCCAATTAGACAAGGATTTGACATTTGAGGAGTAGCCGGTGGCTATTCTTGTACGACAGGTCCGAAAGTTAAGGTCCAAGAGTAATCCTTTTGTTAGAGTGCAGTGGAGAGGTCAGCCAATCGAGGCAGCCACATGGAAGTTCGAGTCCTACATGCGGAGTAGATACCCACACCTTTTCACATGGAAGTTCCAGGTACCTTTCTATGTTCGTTCTAGGGCGAACGTTTTATTTTAGAGGTGGGAAATGTGATGACCTGATAGGTCATTTTGAGATTTAACCTTTATTTATGTGTTTCGAGACCTCGATTAGCTCTGTTTAGCGTTCTTCGATTTGCATGCACAGTCTGTGTCTTATTCCGGGAAGTCTTTATGTCAAAAATTGAAGAAAATGTGAATTTTTGCCTTAAAAATAATTTGAGTTGACTACAATCAACATTTAGTGTAAACGGACCCGGATCAGTATTTTGATAGTCCCGATGGTTCCGTAGTGATTTGGGACTTGAGCGTATGCCCGAAATTGAATGTGGAAGTCCCTAACTTAATTTAACGTGATTTGTTGAAAACTAGTAATTTGAATGTTTAAAGAATCTGAAGTTTGACCGTAGGTTGACTTTATAGCTACCGGGTTTGGGTTTTAGTTCTGAGACTTGGTATAGGTTCATTTTATTGTTATTGACTTGTCTACAAAATTTGGTTCAAGACGTAGTTAATTTGACAAGAATCGGACGCTGGGTTATAAATTTGAAAGTTCTTAAGTTTCTTTAAAAAAAATCATGTATTTTGATGTTCAATTTGTAGTTCCAGGTGTTATTTTGGTGTTTTGATTGCGCGAGCAAGTTCGTATCATGTTATTACACTTTTGTCCATGTTGGTTTGGAGCCCGAGGTGCTCGGGTGAGTTTTGGATAGGCTACGGGTCAATATTGGACTTAGAGGTTGCAGCTCCAACTAGTTTTCTATTATCTGGTGCATTGTTCTTTGCGATCGCGAAGGGTAACTTGGGCTGGGGGTGGATTTCTTCATCGCGAACACGATGGTTAGGTCATAAACGCGAAGCACTGGAGGGGTTAATCTTCGTGAACGCGACCAGCCTCTCGCGAACGTGTAGGGTTAGGGGGCATAGGATGGAACTTGGTTGTTACTCTACGCGAACGTGAGACCTGGCTCGCGAACGTGAAGGCCAGGGGTGTGAAGCCTTCGCGAACGCGTGAGGTACATCGTGAACGCGTAGGCCATTCTGTCTCCTGTGCATCACAAAAGCGTCAGGCCCTTCGCGAACGCAAAGAAGGCCTGACGCCCAGTAGATTTTAACTTGAAGAGAATTTTCACCCCAACTTCATAGGTTAGTAGATTTTAACTTGTTTCCTTCCATTTCCATAAACACCCATTGATTTTAATATTTAAACTATGCTTTTTTCATGGTAGAAATTAAGGATTTAGGTAGAAATTGGGGATTTTGAGAAATTGAGATTTAGACCTCAAATTGAGGTCGGATTTCAAAACTAATCACATAATCGGGCTCGAGAGTGAATGGGTAATCAGGTTTTGGTTTGAATCTTGTGTTTTGACCAAGCGGACCCGGGGTTGACTTTTGTTGACGTTTTTCAAAATCATTGAAGATTGAATCTTTTTCACTCGTAAGTAGTTTCTAAAGATTATATTGAATTGTTTAAACTATATTTGCTTATATTTGTTTGGTTTGGAGGTGAAGTTTAGAGGAAAAGCCCCAGTTGAACTTTGATTTGATTGCGGAGTGAGGTAAGTGTTGGATCTAACCTTGACTTGATGGAATTAAGAATTTTTGAACTATGTGTTGTGTGGATAATGTGAGAAAACGGCATATATATGAGGTGACAAGTGTATATATGTCGTCAAGATAATTGTTTCCATGTTTCTCATTATTTCATGAATTATCTTATTACATGCCTTAATTGTTGCATGCTTTATTTGACTTCTATGCCGTAATTATTATTTGTCATTTAATTATTCTTGTATTAAATTGTTCGTCCATTCCATGACTCCGAGCTTATATGCTATTTACCTTAATTATTTTACTTGCACACTTTGATTTGTCACATGCTTTACTTGTCCTATTATTTTTGTAATAATTGTTGCATCCTAAGATGTAGTTTTATTTGCGTGAGGCGTTTAGTTTGTTAGACACCGATAAATTTCTAAAGTAGAAGCTTCGAATTTTAAAGATTCTTTGATTATTATGTAGTCCTTTATTTCCTTGTACTTTTACTCTTTGATGTAGGAATTCTTGTAAATTCTGTTATTAGAGTGTTTATGTTAATTGAAATTTCTTGCGGATCGGGTTGCACGTTGCAATGGAAATTGAAAGATAATGATTTGAAATGGTAGAATAAGGGAGGATACTTGATGTTGATAAATGATGATATGGTGGGATCGGGCTGCGTGCCGCAACTGATTGTATTTGTGGTACTTGATATTGACAAAGGATGATACAGTGGGATCGAATTGCGTGCCACAACAGACTCTGTGTGTTGTACTTGTTGTTAATGTTGTGTTGGCTTCACACATTTTTATATGAGATTATGAGACTTGTTATTCTGGGCTCTCTGATAATGAGGTTTGAGTTCATTTTCACAAGTTAATTGCTTTACTTCCATTTCACGTCTTTCCTTTCATGTTATTATTATTATTATTATTATTATTATTATTATTATTATTATTATTATTATTATTATTATTGCTCACAGGTTATTGTAAGTGGACCGCTTTAGCCTCGTCACTACTTTGTCGAGGTTAGGCTCGTCACTTACAGAGTATATGTGGTCGGTTGTACTCATACTATACTCTGCACTTCTTGTGCAGATACTAGAGTTGGTCCTAGCAGTGTTCAGTAGCTTTAGCTCGGATTCAGTCGCTGACGGAGACTTGAGGTACAGCAGCACAGCGTCTGCAGCCCTGAAGTCCCCTTCCCTCCTATCGTTGTTGTTTTATTGAGTTTCAAAATAGTGTATTTTATTCATACCATGTTTGTAGCACTCTAGATGTTCATGTACTCGTGACACCAGCTTTTGGGTTATGTATATACTTCGTTGCTCGGTAATATTTTACTATACTTCAGACTTATATCGTTTCAATGTTAATATCTTGTTATAAATTGTTAAAATCAGTTAATTTTCTATTCCACGTCAGCTTGCCTAGAAAGTAGATGTTAGGCGCCATCATAACCCCGAAGTTGGGATTCCGGGTCGTGACAAAAAATATCTCAACAACCAACAACTTTAACCTCAATGTGATGATAACTTCCACAACTTCACCATCAATAACTCAACAAGAAGATATTCCACGAATTAACAACATCAAGTAAGAGTAATTCAACAAGAATTAACAAAATAATAAGAGAGGTAGTAACTTCAACTAAAGCATATAAGAGCAATTACGACAATAAAAGATAGAAACAGTCAGCAACGTCAATTAGAGCATGTGAGAGAAAATCTAACAATGAAAGATGTAACATGTTATAACAATTAAATTAAATGCATGGAAGAAGTCTAGAAGTCTAAATCGGTCAACCCTGAGAAGTACTGCTGAAGTCGCATTTGCGACATAATTCTTTGCAAATGCTAAGATCACTGGTCATCGCAAAAGCGACAGCTTGCTCACAAAAGCACACTGCCAGGCTTCGCAAAAGCGATAATTTCTTCTCAAAAGCGAGGTCCCTCCCCGGCATTCCAACATCGCAAATGCGATGAAAACCTCGCTATGTGAGAATAGAGCACCAGTTACAGCTGAATCTTCTACAACCTCTCCGGAACGCATCCAAAACTTATCTGAGCCCTCAGAACTCCACACCAAATATCAACACAAGTCTAAAAATATAATACGAATTCACTCGCGAAATCAAACCATTAAAATAACATCTAGAACCACGAATCGAACATCAAAACGCATGATTTCCAGAAGATATCTCAAGAACCTCAAGAATTGCAACCAAGCGTTTGAATCCTATCAAACTAACTCCAAATGACACCAAATTTTGCAGACAAGTTCCAAATAGCAAAACAGACCTATTCTAAATCCTGAAACCAAAATAGGAACCAGGTAGTCACTAAGTCAAATCATTGTCAAACTTGGAATAATTTTAAATCTTCAAATTTCAAAAAAATTCCAATTATGGCCAAAACATTCTAGAAGCTTCCCCGCTTGGCGTGAAGCCATAGGACCTATCATCCAATGATACACAATAGTGACCTTAGCTCGTGCAACACCAGTCATAGGATACCAGAACCCGCTACACTCCACATGCAAACAATTAAAAGATCTGTTAATACATCCCCGTCCGCAGTCTGAACAACACGTTGAGACGATGATCGAGCATCCATGTCGCCCTCACAAACCGTCGGTACATAGCTGATACCGAGTGCGCGATATCACAGATGCGTGGATGAACGGAAATGTAAGATTGGTGCTTCAAAGTGAATCAATGACGCTTGATAAAGAATGAAAGAAGTGAAATTTTCCTAATAGTTATGTAGCCTCTCGAAGATAAGTAAAGACGTCTTCGTACCGATCCGTAAGACTCTACTAAACTTGCTTATGACTCGTAGCACCTATGAACCTAGAGCTCTAATACCAACTTGTCACGACCCCAATTTTCCACCTTAGGATGTCGCGATGGAACCTAGTCTCTAAGACTAGTAAGCCTAACAATAAGGAAATATTACAAAAATAACGACTAAGAAAATGAAATAAAGACAATAAGTCTCATAATAACCTTAATGCAGAATCACAATATAGTATTCCCATAACCCGGTGAAATTGAGTCATAAGCTTTACAAAAATGTACTAAAACCTCTAATATAACATTGTCTGATAAAAGGATAAGTAGTAATGGGAAAATAACATAAGGTGACTCTGAGGCCTACGAACATCATGTTGGTATAGCTTGAAGTCTCCAGCTGCGCAGACATAACTCTCAACCACACGATCAGAAGCACCTGGATCTGCACAAAAATATGCAGAAGCGTAGCATGAGTATACCACAACGGTACCCGATAAGTATCAAGTCTAACCTTGGTAGAGTAATGACGAGGTCAGGTCAAGACACCTACTAGACATAGAAACCTGTGCAAGATATAACATAGAGCTGCAATGGAAGGAACATCAATATAATGATAACAACGGAAGGATTATCAATTTACGACTAACAATGAAATAATAGAAACACAAATAACATCAAAAAGTAAACGAGTAATACAATAACAACATTTTAGAAACCAAACAAAATAAAATAAATTACAATTTATACAAAGTAGAGTATCAGATGGGTTAAGTTTAGAAATCAATAAAATAGAGTAAAAATATCATGTTTAAACAAAGCAAAACATCAGTTAAATTAACGAGTTAAATTTAGAAATTGTTAAAAGAAAAACGTGAAAACAATTTTAAGTAAAGTAAATATCAAACAGGGTGATGAATATAATTTGAGAATCCAATTGAAGTAAAATTGCGATAACCATTTAAAATAGTAAAGCACTGAGTGAGATAATGAGTTCTATCTTAAGAGACACATAGAATAAAACATGTTAACAATTCTTTTATTTGAACCGTTATGTTACCAACAACTCAATATGAGAGAATGACTCCACGCAAATAAATTCACATTGATAATCAATTTACCAAGTAATAACGGAGGATCATATTGGCATGTTAAAGCAATACAATAAATCACATAGCATGTATGACTCACACAAGACACCATAATCGTTTCAACACCAAGATAACAACGAATAACCAAATACAATCAAAATGCAGATGAACGATTGGAGGAAGAACAATAACTGTTCAAATCAACAAGTCACTCCAACATAGAATGTACAATAAGAATCACAACTGAGGTACCGCCTCGAATTTACATTACACAAGTCATAATCACAATCTTTCCTTATATCACCGCGTGCGCCTTGCATTTATTTTTGAAAATATTTTTCCGAAATAGCTACAAGCGTTTTAGCCCCTTTATCTCACCGCGTGGCTTCAAGTAATTCCCTTACTAGAAACACGCGTATAAATCCCACCTTATCTCACCGCATGCGTATCAACCCCTATCCTTATACCACCGCATGTGTATCAATATCACAATACAATAACAACTCACACCACATGTGCCCATAAGCCACAACTTGCCAAAATCAATAAAATCAATGTTACCACAACATATAGCCCATGACTCAATCACAATGTGTATAATAATCTCAATAGTGACAAAATAATTGAGAAATACTCAACAAAGAAAATATCTCAACAACCAACAACTTTAACCTCAATGTGATGACAACTTCCATAACTCCAACATCAATAACTCAACAAGAATATATTCCATGAATTAACAACTTCAAGTAAGAGTAATTCAGCAATAAAGTAACAAAATAATAAGAGAGGTAGTATCTTCAACTAAAGCATATAAGAGCAATTACGACAATAAAGATAGAAATAATGTCAACAATGTCAATTAGAGCATATGAGAGTAAATCTAACAATGAAAGATGTAGCATGTTAGAACAATTCAATTAAATACATGGAAGAAGTCTAAACCGGTCAAAATCCCACATAGAGCCCGAGCTCGTCACCTTGTGTACACGTCTTGCACATAGTACAATTAGCGCACATCAACCCAAATCCTAAGAAGTAGTTCCGTCACACAGAGTTAGGCAAGATTCTTACCTCAATTAGGCCAAATCAACATTCAAAATAGCTTTCTCTTTAAAATTCCCCTCTGTGCGGCTCAAATCTAACAAAATATGACTTATTAACGTCAAACAATGCAAGAGAAAATAATTACGATAGATAAAGTTATGATCTTTATAAAAATTTTCAAAAGTCAACCACGGGCCCGCCAAGTAAAAACCCAAGTCCAAGGGTAGATTTATACTATCCATAACCCTATGAGTCCGTATATGTGTTTTGTTTTCAAATTCGAGTCTAAATCGACTCTCAAAACCCAAATCTTCATTTTTCAAAACATTGACAAAAATTCCCAATTTTCCTCTTTGATTCTCATAAATTTGATGTTAAATCTAAGATATAATCATGAAATATAGTTGTAAATTGATCAAAATCACTTATCCAATAGTTTGTATAAACATTTCTGCACAAAATCGCCTCCCACCGAGTCTAGGGTTCAAAATATGGTAAAATGAAGTTAAGTCCCGAAATACTCAGCTATAAACAAGTGCATATGTCGCATTTGTGACATGGGGTTCGCAAATACGAACCCCGCAAAAGCAAACAAATGTACGCAATAGTGAACCCTAAGAAGTATTGCTGAAGTCGCATTTGCGACATAATTCTTTGCAAATGCTAAGATCGCTGATCATCGCAAAAGCAACAGCTTGCTCACAAAAGCGCACTGCCAGGCTTCGCAAAAGCGATGATTTCCTCGCAAAAGCGAGGTCTCTCCCCAACAGCCCAACATCGCAAATGCGATGAAAATCCCACAAATGCTAGAACAGAGCACCAGTTACAGCTGAACCTTCTACAACCTCTCCGGAACGCTTCCAAAACTCATCTGAGCCCTCGGGGCTCCACACCAAATATCAACAAAAGTCTAAAAATATAATACAAACTCGCTCGCATAATTAAGCCATAAAAATAACATCTAGAACCACGAATCGAATATCAAAACGTATGACTTCCAAAAGAAATCTCAAGAACCTCGAGAATTGCAACCAAACATACGAATCCTATTAAACCAACTCCAAATGACACCAAACTTTACAGACAAGTTTCAAATAGCAAAAAGGACCTATTCCAAGTTCTGAAACCAAAATCTGAACCAGGTAGTCACTAAGTCAAATCATGGTCAAACTTGTGAAATTTTTAAATCTTCAAATTTCAAAATTTTGCCAATTATGGCCAAAACATTCTGGAAGCTTCCAAATGCAAATCCCGGCATACGCCCAAGTCCAAAATTACCATCCGGACCTAATAAAACCATCGAAACTCCGAACCGAGATCAAATACGAAAAAGTCAAACTTGATCAACTCTTCCAACTTAAAGCTTCTAAATTGAGAATCATTCTTCCGAATAAGCTTTGAATCACTCAAAAACCAAAACCAACGATACACGCAAGTCGTAACATACCATATGAAGCTACTCAAGATCTTAAACCACCAAATTATACTCAAAATAACCGGTCGGGTCATTATAGTTGAATCTTTTTGGTCTTGGAGTTCAGCTCGGATTTTCTCAATATTTGATTGGAGCTTGTCATTATCGGCTCTCACAATGTTGATTCTGGAATTAACTTCAATGTTGTTTGTTGTTTGAAGCTGGTTCTGCTCCATAACCTTTTTGAACCTTTATTCCATTCTGGATCTCTCCTCCTCGACAACACTAGCCTCTTCGGTTTTGGAGGGTAAGCTAGCCCCCAAGTTATTTATTTTCTCCATAAAAGCAGACTCGTGCTCAGGAACGGCAGTCACGGTATCATGCAATTTAACCCACTTGGCCTTCGCCTCCTTAAGATCTTCATGTAATTGAGCGGCTACTTGGATGTAGGCTATTTTATCTTGCTTGGATTGCTCTAATCGGGCTTCGAGCTCACCCATTTGAGCAACGTTTTCTTCCAACATCGGCAGGTGCTTGAAAAGTTGATTTTGTTCGGCCAAAAGTTGATTTCATTCCGTAGTAAGTTCCTCTTTATCTAAAATCAACCTTTACAGGCCCTCTGAAGCAAGGTGGTGGCCTAAAAACAATAAAAGGTAGAGAAGAATGTTAGATTGGTACCTAAGCCGAATAGTACATGTTGTTGTTTATCAGACACTCAGCAAAGAGAGAGCCTATTTTTCTCCAATCATTTTCTGTGGCCAGCGGCTTCAGATAGTTGGCAACCTCCATCGGCTTGGAAAGTATGTGGCACTCATTTGAAACTGTGAGAATGGCGCTCCATTTCCCATTAGGGTTTTGAGTGGGTACCAGGTAAGTGTTCCCTAAATTTCCATGGTCGGATGGCAGTGGGGAAGGAACATATTCTATCTGTTCAGATGGGACTGGTGGAGATGTAGTAGCTGGGGTAAAAGGAGATGCGGTTGTAGTTGGCTCAGAAGTTGACGGCGGAGGAACGTCAGGGGTAAAACTTCTTTGACCGAAATCAATAATGGGGATTCAAAAACGGGATGCAACGTTTTCAGCTAATCTCATTTCCGTGAAAAGTCCTTGAACTTCCTCCAGTTGTGGTACGTGGAGCTCTCCCAACTAAGCATTCAGTTGAGCCGGTGAAGATATTTTGCTTCTTTGAAGAGGAAGTGGTTCATCGTCATTTCCTTCATCAACAAGGACCACAGTGGCTGGTCCGGCTGGAGTTTTGATTATTGAAGGCTTCTCTCGAGTCCTAGCCGCAGTGGTATATTTCCTCTTCGATTTCTTGTCTTTGGTCTAGGGACTCCGGAGGAGGCACCTTCACCGAAAGCGAGAGTGGATTCACGATATTTCTTTCGGTCAAGGACATTTTGCAATGCTCGTTGGGCTTCCTCTGGGTCATCGAGAACCTCAATGGCGGGGCAAACGAAAGATCCTTTCGGAAGACCTGTGTATTGCAAAAAAGAGTCAATAAATAGATTCTAAGTCATGTTGAACAAATGAAAGAAGGAGGGAAACACTTTTACTTACCATGGTTTTTGGCTTTCCAATTAAATCTGGGAGACATTTCTTTCCACCTTTGAGAATCAGGTGTAGAAATGTCTAATATGTTTTGTACCTATTGGGCCAGGTTCTTAACATATGGTGGTTCCCAGTGAATAGCTGGAATAAGGAAAATACAAAGTTAACGGAGGAGGAATGTTTTTTTAAACACGGAAAGGAAAAGATATTTGAGGACTTATGAAAAGGTTTCCACGATTCAGGAATAGTATGTGATGTTATTGGGAGAATATCCCTGGTAGCGATGACAACAAACTCTTCCATCCAGCCACGATCGTTGTCATCATCAACACTGGTAAAGAGGGTGTGGTGGCCACATTTGCTGAGCTTTAGCACACCCCCACGGAATATCTTTGGAGATTAGAGGTTGATCATGTGTACCAGAGTAAGAGTTTCCTCAGTCTCGGAGCACAATGTTTGGAGGCAAGCCACCGTACGCATATTGATGGACCTACTTGAGTCAAGCAGATTTTTTAAAGATAGAAAAATTCTAAAATTATAAGGTCAATTTATTTTCCCAATCCCAAAGAGAAGGGGTATGTATAAACATACATGAACACTGGTCTAGAGACGGTGACCCTTTCCACCTCAGTCGGGGCAAAGATTCCTATATTTTTTCAATCACAGTCTTTCTTCACGACGAGAATGCTAGCAAGACATATAGAAGAAGGGTACATGTAAATATCATAGTGTCTGTCAATTTTGGGGTTAATAGGTTCTTTTTGGACTTGAAGATCCAACTGGGAATTAAGTTGGAGAGGAATGATAGTATTAACGGTAGGAGGTTAGGATTCAACAATGTCCTCCTTCGTTTTTTTCTTCTTGGGGCCTCCACCGAAGAGAAAGCCAAAATTTTCAAGGATAGCGGTATTAGAAGACATGTTGGTAAGAAATTTGAGTAGGGAGATGTTATTGAGAAAGATGAATTCTACATTAGGGTTCCAAGAAAATTCAAAGAAGAAGAAGAATTTGTAAAAGTGAAGGATAAAAATGATGAATATTGGAGAAGTTTATAAACGGAAAAACTCATAGTAATGATTACCTTGAAAACTGGTAAAAATATTTTTTGAATCACGGGATAACACGTGTTCCGGTCATTAAATGCGAGAAGACATGCACCCTTTCAAGTGTCAGAAACCGTTCAAGAACTTTTCTGCCAAGGAGAGAGGTCTTATATACTTTCTTGTAACACAAAGTTTTGCCACCAAAAAGTAGGGGGACTATCTGTATGGGGTAAAATTAGTTAATGACAGTTGGGGGAATGACTAGACGACACGTAGAACTGTAAACAAGTAAGATATGAGTCAACAAATAGTTGACAACGGATACGAGCATGTAACCAGTGTTGAGTGAGTTCCGAAAGCATTGAAACCAAGAATGAAGGTTTGAAAGTAAGACATCGGTTAGAAACGATAGCATTCAATGAGAAGTCGTTACGAGGAATCTCTGTATTAATGATCAACCATTATACAATCATTAATAGGGATTTTATTCTCCTTCAAGAAGACCTTGATTTGGGGATCTTGTCTGCTGGATAGATCTATAAATAAGAAAACTTGTATCCATAGTGGATATAAAAAAAATCATATGTACTCAAAGGTTATAATTTGCTCTCATTTTTTAAAATTACTTGCTTTCTTTTGTTTTTAATATTGTTCTTATGACCGCTTCCGTAGAGGCTCATCATACAGCCAGGTTTGTATTTCTTTTGAGTTATTTTCATAATTTTGATTCTATTCTTATCTATTTCATATTTTTTTATAAAATTAATCCACATACCTATAAACCACATTACAAATTCAACTGTACCATTTTACGGGTAAACAAGCACAAATAACCAAAAGTAAAAATTATATTTTTGATGCACTTGCCAAGGCTGGCGAACCAGAGGCCGATCTTGAATTTTCAGTACATGGGTGCACTACTAAACAAAGGAGAAAAATATGTACTAAGTAGGAATTGATCTCTATTCTTCTTGATAAATAACTCTACCTTTAACCAAGTGCACCATCCAAGCTTCTTGGACTACGAGTGAAAACAAGTAATATTATATTAATTTTAGAAAATTTGTACATAAACTATCTAATTTTGAGGAGAGACCATGGGTTCACGCGCCCCATAATCTGCCCTATAAATCTACTCAGGTGGCAAACATAGTACATGGTCTTTGGTAAAAAGCATTGCTCCCACCTCTTTTTACTTTCTTCATGTTAAAAATAAATTTTATTGCATATAGATTTTTTCTTGATAATATAATTATTACCATACAAGAAATATACTAAACTATTCTAAAAATATTCTCATATGTATGTATTTTTATTTTTATTATTTTTTATAATTGAGCAAATATATGCGAGGAATAATATATAATTAACCCATTAGGGTTGTAGGTAATTTCCAGATGCACCCCTTTACTTTGCGGGGGTCCTATAACCCCCTCATATTTGTTCAAATTATAATAAATATATCCTTTTGAGCTGATGTGGCACCTTTTATATTTTGCACGCAATCATAGCGCGTGAGAAGTAAAAACGTTCCCCAAATCTGGTTATTTCTCCATTTTTTCCTTTGACTTTTTCTTTTTCATTTGCACCCACTTTTTAGTTATTTCTCCATTTTCGATTTTCTTTCTTCTTCATTTTTCATTGTTCTTCATATAGAAGGCCAAACTTCCATTAGACCTTATTCGAGCTCACTGTCAAGTAATTGGTCAGTATCCTTAATTATGAAAAGAATTGAAGATGAAGAACCAAAATTAGTTGTTGAGCTCTAAAGATCTGAATTTAAGTTATCAAAAAATTGTGGTACCTACTTTTAAAGTCCAAAAATTAAATTTGGAGTGAAAACTTGGGTTACTTACTGATTTATTTGTTAGATTTGAGGATTTCGAACTACAAATTTTTGAACTCCATTGTGTGTTTTTTGAAAGTCCGACACAGGTGATTTGAATCCTCAAAATTAAAAAAATTGGATATTCAAACCTTATGGGAGTTGAAACTTTGAAGCTTGATTTCGCGATTACGTTAATTTGAAGGTCTGAAACTTAAAGAAAAATAATCTACCATTGATGGAAGTTTGAAGCTCAAAACGGAAAAGCCATCTACCATATTTCTTTGATGGTGATGGCTTTTGTAAAGCTTTTTTAGAAATATGGATAAATTACTCAAAAAATGATACATAAAATTACGTGTAAACCCGGGAAAAAATTGAGTGAAAGCAATTTGCAATGGCAAAGATAAGAAAAGACAATGGCAGTGTGGCAAATGTGACGAAGAAGAAGAAAAGGAAAATTAAAAGATAATTTTAAAATAAATAATAAATAAAAAGAAAATATAAACAGTTAAAAAAGAAAAGAAAAATACATGTCAAAACATGATTGGTGCGTGTCACATATTATTTTAGTTGAAAGTGGTGCTAGTCACGGAAGGTGGTATTTACTACACTTTGAACAAAGACAAGGAGGTTATAGGACCCCCGCAAAATTTGATGGTGCAACTGATAAAGTGAAAAAACACTAAAGGGTAATTATGTATTATCCCTATATGCGATTATAAATTGAAGATGTCATTACATACAATCTGAATTGTAAAATCATGAATTTGAAGATTTTTGTAAGAATATTTTACTTGATACGATTATGCAAAAGGAAAAACAATTATTGTGTAATATGTTTGTACAATAGAAAAAGTACAAGACAGAACCTTGATAATGAGTGCATGGAATGTTTTTCTCTTTTTCTTTTTCGCGGACTATTTGCTAAGCTCGCTACTTGGATCTATTTTATCTTTTTATTCTTTGGAATGGTTACTTTTCTCTATATACAAGATAGGAGATGGGAACATTGAAATATAAAGAAGATTTTTTAAAATAATTATCACGCCCAACTTTAGTCCTAAAAAAGATAAGCACTACAAATATAATCCGGTCCAAGAGTTCAGAGTCGAATCCCACAGAGAACTAAGGCTTAGCTATAGTTGTTCAATATTACTAAAAAACAAAAATCCAACATTTTCTAAATAGAGAAGGTGATGGTGTATTACGACTTCAGGATCAGATTGTGTTTCTAGTATTGATGGTTTGAGGGAGTTGATCTTGTGGATGCTCGTAGTGTGTGGTATTCTATTCGTTTAAGTGCTTCGGATATGTATCATGACTTGAAGCAGAATTACGGGTAGATGAGGATAAAGAAAGACGTTATTGGGCATGTCTCACGGTGTTCGATTATCAGCAGTTCGAGTAAGAGCATTAGAGACCAAGTGATTTAATTCGGAAGATAGTTATGCCCGTACGGAAGTGACGGGGTATCATTATGGGTTTTTTGACATGATTGTCACGGATATTGGGGAAGTTTGATATTATTTAAGTCATTATGGAGCACTAAGGGTATTTCATTATGGTGGTGACTTCATACATTTTGGAGGGTTTGAATTCGACAACCTCGAGCTACAAAGGGAATGTGAATGCTTGATTATCATCTTGGTGTGCAATATTTCTTGAGTTGGGAGGTGTTGATGGGTCTTTGAGTTGTCCATTGATGAAAGAAACAGATTCTTACAGCCTATGGATGAGTGTGGACTCGGGGGATTGATTGATTATTTTGTGGTTGTATTCATGGCAAGGTCATAGGAAGATGTTGATATGAGGTCACACGGGTGGGCTATCTCATGTGAGAAGGTTGGGGGTGGCATGATTTCTTATGAGGTTCGTATGAAGAGTTTTTACCTTCTATTCAGTGGAATGCATGTGCTACGATATGTGCTTGGATCACTGGAGGAAGATGGCACTACCTTCACAAGGGCGAGTATGCATAGGGTTGATAAATTAGGATGCGTTGTGGTTGGTGCAGCATGAGCTTATGAGTTATTCAGTTAAGAAATAGTGTGGATCGTGGTGGTTAAGGAGGAACAGTCATTATGGGTTCTTAGGTGGTGTGATTATGGCTTAAGGCCAAGTGGGGGAGTTACCATCACCAATTGGGTCATCTGGTCTGGGGTCATTATAGATTCTGGATTATGGGACGCTTGTAGATTAGATAATACTTGAGAAGGATGACTTCGAGGATGATTCGAGCAAGGACTTGTTGGTTGCATATTGTATTTCACCTTAGTGGTATATGGAGGTTGTAGAAATATTCGGGATCGATATTATTCTATGGGGGTAGTGTGCAAGGGAAAGGATTCGTTCAGGTGTTTCTTTTGGAGTATTCATGTGATAATGAATCACTAACCGTTCCGCATGGAAGACTCTTTAGAAGGTTCTAATGGATTCAAGATTCAATATATAGTATCTTGATCTTTTTGAATTTTGGTGTGACTAAGGACTCGAACTTTGTTTTGGATTTTGATGCAGACTTGAAGTATTTTTGTATTTTATCGGTTCTGCGAGCCAGTGTTTGGTTGGTCGAAGAAGTAGCTTCAAATTCATAGAAGATCTTTTAGAGCGGGCATTTCGGATTGAGATACTATCTGGTGCACAAGGGGGGGATAACGTGATGTGGTTCTTCTTGCTCGTTCTGCTTGCTGAAATCCCTACTTCTAAAATGGCTTTTCGCCCTATCACTCAGAAACTCCCGAAGATGCCCTTTGTTAAATAGGCGAGCTATTTCCTTTCTTAGTTGCTTGCAATCTTCCGTTCTGTGGCCATGGGTACAATGATATTCGCACGTTTGATTGGGATTTCTATGGGCAGGATTGATTTGCATTGGTCGAGGCCATTTAGTGTCTTTGATGCATTCCGATGGCCGACACGAGAGCGGATGCACCCACCCTGAAGTTATATTCCGATAATGGAGGTGCTTCTATAGGCTCAGCATATTTGTCGAAGCCGCTCTTACTCATAAGCCCTCGAAAGTTTTGTCCCCGATCAATTCTTTGACTGTTCTGAACTGCGCTGCATGTTGAAACATTATTTACTCGATCGGTGACATACGGTCGATATCGGTCTCTGTTTGACCTTTTCTCTCTATCAATCTGCTTTTGATTAATAACTGTTTTGTTCTAATGAACAGGTCCATACGGGGTCCCCGACTGGTCATCCTCGACCCTAATTTTCGATTGATATCGGTTGTGCACATCTGCCCAAGTTACCGCCGGATACTCGATCACATTTTGCTTCAGCCGATGTGATGCTGTCGAACTTAGCTCGTTCAACCCTTGGGTGAAAGCTTGTACGGCCGAGTCATCGGTGACCGGGGGTAATTCCATGCGTTCCATTTGAAATCGGGATACGAATTCCCTCAGCATCTCTCCCTGCCTTTGCTTTACTTTGAAGAGGTCTGATTTTCTCGTTGCAACTTTTATGGCTCCAGCATGCGCTTTTACGATCGAATCTGCTAACATGGCAAAAGAATCGATGGAATTTGGTGGTAAATTGTGGTACCAAATCATAGCTCCTTTCAAAATGGTATCCCCGAACTTTGTCAATAGCACGGATTCTATCTCATCATCTTCCAAATCATTGCCTTTTATGGCACACGTGTAAGAGGTGACATGTTCGTTAGGATCGGTCGTACCGTTATATTTGGGAATTTCGGGCATACAGACCTTTTTGGGGATTGGCTTCGGTGCCGCACTTGATGGAAAACGCTTTTGTATGAATGTTTTTGAATCAAGCCCTTTTACCATTGGTGGAGCCCCCGGGATTTGATCGACCGTGGCGTTATACGTTTCCACCCTCTTGTCGTTTGCTTTGACTCATTTTGTGAGTTCCTCGAGCAGTTTAGTAATTCTGGGAGTAGTCCCCGATTCCTGCTCGTTAGATTTTACTATGGCAGGCTCTGTTCTGGGGGTGACCTCTCGAAGTAACCCCTGTCGGACCTCTCGAAGTGGATTGGAAACCGGCCTGCTTTGTGCTTGAGTTTGGCTTTATAGCCGAGCTATCGCTAATTGCTGGGCCTGCAACATCTCGAAGATCATGCGTAAGCTGGCCTTGATCTCCTATGGGTTTTGGGTGTTTTGGGCAACGGATCGATCACCGCCTTGGATGCTTCTTTCCGGTTCGGAACGCTGGTTTGCTTCCAAAGCAATTTGTGAATTGATATCTAGTGGTATTTCGGCTCGAATCTCGGGTAGTTCCAAGTTGTTGGTTTCATCTTGAAGGCCAGATTTGTAACCGGTCGGTGAAGCCATTCGGTCGGTGGCTATTCGTAGCCGAACCTGAATTGAAGGTGTTTTCGGAAATAAGTGACCACTGTTATCCTCGGCCCCACGGTGGGCGCCAAACTGTTTATCTGAAAAATGGATATAGTTGAATTTATACGCAGTTTCGAAGATTTGTGGTACAACTCAACACAGAATGCTAGGATAAATAAAAGGATGAATATGGGTTCGAGAAAACGTAATCCAGGCGAATCAATTACGAATAGTGAATTTAGGATTTAACAAAATAGAAATCAATCTAAGAAACTAGAAAGATCACTTTTCCTTATAGAGGAAATAATACAGTTTTTATAGTCTAAATCTCCAAAAAAAGATCCCCTCCAAGAGTGATATAACAAGCCCTTTTATAGTGAAAAGGGTTTGGCTCCAAGTATAATAAAATAAATATTCAGTGGAAGACCCATGATAAATCAGCTTTTCCATAATTTCTGCCAAGATTTCCTCTAGTGGGATTACAACGGCTTTTGTCTGCGAGTTCGATCTTGCTTAGAATCCACGATTTTGGTTCGAGCTTGACTTCGGTTCGAACTCGTGATCTTGGCTCGAGCCCGATCCTGGTTCGAGCCCTCGGATGGATTCCAGGTCGATGTAGGTTGGTTTTTGGATTATCAGCACGATAGATCTACCCGCGCCATGGTTCGATTCTTGTTCGAGTTTGATTATGATATCGATCTCAACACGGACCAGCCTCCCCAGGCTTTAGGTTATTTCGTTCCCCCCTTCGGGATCTTACTTTGATATACCACCCTTCGAACCGTACCGGACATGCCAAGGATGAAATCCATTTTGACCGTATACAAATAACAAATGAACTGAAATCACTTGGAAAAGTATTTACTTCAGAAGAGTTGGATAGCAAAGTTCTAAGGATTCTTCCAGCTTCATGGGAATCAAAAGTCACAGCTATTCAGGAGGCAAAGGAGGTGGATAACATTTCACTTGATGAGTTAGTTGGAAACTTAAAGACTCATGAGATGAGAAAGATAGAACTGCGCAAGGAATATCCAAGGAGGGATAAGACCTTGGTTCTTAAGGCATCTGAAGAAGATGAATCTGACAATGATGATCCTGACCTAGCAATATTTGCTAAGTTCAAGAAGTTCACGAGGAATTCCAAAAGTACATCTAAGAGAGAGAACAATGGTAAGACTAAGAAGATCGACAGAGCCACTTATGAAGGGTAATACAAGTGTAACAAGCTAGACCACATGGTCAAATTCTGCCCAATGTGGGATATTGAGTGGAAGAAAGAAAGAGCTGAAAAAGAGAAATAGGAAAAACTAAGAGAGAAGGGTCCAAACAAAGGGAAAATCCTAGGCTTCACTGAAGCAATGAAGCAGGCTTTTCTAGTAGCATATGAGGACAATGGAAGTGATAAAGAGGAAGAGAAAGAGGATGAGGCCATAAGTGTCTATGTTGTAATTGATGCACATCAGACAGTGAAGACTGAACCTCCAGTACAGCTTGGAATGCACATTGGGAGACCTCCTCTATTTGATGGACATCACTATGATGAATGAAAGATACGTGAGGATACATTCCTTCAGGCCACTGATTTTGATCTATGGATAATTGTCAGTTATGAACCAATCATCCCCACCAAAGTGGATAGTGAAGGAAACAAATGTAACAAAAGAGAATAGGATTATGATGATGAGGATCATCAAGTAATCCAGAAAAATGCTGAAGCAAAGGACCTGCTCTACAGAAGTTTGCCCAAGAATGTCCTCTACAAGGTGTCCTCTTGCATATCTGCTCATGATATATGGAGGACCTTGGAGGCTGATTTTGGAGATGAAAACCTTGAAGTGGCGCTGATGGGAATTGAAGAAAGCCAAACAGAAGAAGAAGTGATAGGGATGATGTCCATGAGTGATTCAGAGACTGAAGATGAAATAAAACAGGTAAGTATCTCTAACTTAAAAGAAAATATTCATGCTATGTCTAAAAAATAGCTGATGGCTATAATTGTGACCATGATGAGTGAGATGGACAAGATGAGTGCTGGAAATGATCAATTAATAATTAACCTTTCATGTGTTAAACTTGACCTCAAAGAACTTGAATCTGACAAAGCTGATATTGTAGGATAGTTCAAAGATCTTAAGAATCATGTTCTTGAGCTCACTTCTAAAAATGAGAAGTCATCTGATGCAAATGGTAAAAGAAAAATGAGTGATCTACAAGATAAGCTTGAAAAGAAACTAAAAAAGGTTAAAGATAATCTTTTTGATGCTGAATGTAGGAATAAAGTATTACATGAAAATCTAGAGAAAGTTAAATATGAACTATCTAGGCTAAGCAAGTGGCATAGATCCTCAGATGCATGAAATTGGCTGAACGAAAACTGCAGCACTAACAAATCAAAAATTGGCTATAGAAAACATGTTCCCAAATTTGATTCAAAGTATGCAGGAATTTCTAATAACAAAATGTGCACTCATTATGGGAAGGTAAGACACTTTAGAGATACTTGCCCTGCCCTAATTCATGCTCAGTTTAAGAACACTTTTGGTCTTGCTAAAAATGTGAATAAAGAAGAAGAACCAAAAGTCAAGCCTTTTGTCCAAACTAAGTAGATTAAGGTAAAAAAGAAAACAACTGTTAATCCTCTTCTCTTCTAGGCAAGGAGATATTTGATTCATCCTTTTACAAATAAAAAGGGACCCAAGATTATTTGGGTTGCCAAGACTAATTTGTGATTTATGGGGCAAGATAAAGTTAGAGGGAACAATCAAGACTGGTTTCTAGACAGTGGATGCTCAAGACATATCACTGGAGAAAAGAAAAACTTCTTCTCACTGACAGCTTTCCAAGGAGGGAGTGTGTCATTTGGAAATAGGAAAAAGTGCTAGAGAACATGTACTGGTAAGGTTGGTAAGTCACTCTCTCATGCTATAGAAGATGTGTATTATGTTGTAGGTCTTAAACATATTCTTCATAGAATTTCTCAAATGTGTCATAAATGAAATGAGGTAAATTTCAATTTCAAAATCTACACTGTCACTAAGCTTGATACTGATGAAATTGTGTTAAAAGATAATAGACACGACAATGTCTACAAGATATCTATTATGCCTCTTTCTAAGAGTGAGCACATATGCTTAAGTGTAGTGGGAAATGACCCACTATTATGGAATAGAAGATTGGGACATGCTAGTTTATCTCAACTCAGCAAGTTGGTAGCAAAGGACCTGGTCCTTAGACTACCAAAAGTTGAGTTCACCTCAGACAAGGTATGTGATGCTTGTATCAGGGAGAAACATGTGAGGTCATCTTTTAAATATAAAAAGGTTGTCAGTACCACCAAACCCCTGGAACTCCTTCATATGGACCTATGTAGACCAATGAGAGTGAGGAGTAGGGGAGGCAAGAGAATGATCCAACAAAAATTAGGGTGTGGTGTTTTAAGTATAAGAACAGACCATGGAACTGAGTTTGAAAATTCTAAATTCCTTGAGTTCTGTAGCACACATGGCATTGATTATAACTTCTCTGCACCTAGAACTACATAACAAAATGGTGTTGTGGAAAGAAAGAATAGATCCTTAGAAGACATGGGGAGGACCATGCTGATTGCCAATGGACTGCCTAAGAGTTTTTGGGCTGAGGCAGTCAGTACTGCTTGTTACTTGCTAAACAGATGCATGGTCAGACCCATTCTTGAGAAAACTCCCTATGAGTTACTTCGGGGGAGAAAGCCCAACATCACTCACCTAAGAGCTTTTGGGTGCAAATGTTTTCTGCACAATAATGGCAAAAATATTTTGATTGTACAAGTATATGTGGATGATATCATCTTTAGGGATACTAATGCAGCTATGTATAAGGAATTTGCTGAGATGATAAGGAATGAGTTTGAAATGAGCATTATGGGTGAATTAAACTTCTTCTTGGGGTTGCAAATCAAAACACCTACTAGAACCATGATACATCAGCAAAAATATATCAATGAACTACTGAAGAAATTTGGCATGGACTCTTCTAAGTCCATAGATACTCACATTGCCATTGCAACAAAGCTGGACCTTGATAAAGAAGGGAAAAGTGTTGAACTTAAGCTATATAAATAAATGGTTGGGTCACTGTCATATCTCATAGCAAGCAGGCCTGATATGTGGGATTGTGTGCAAGATTTCAAGAAAATCCCAAAGAGTCTCATTTGAAGGCTGTCAAGAGGATACTCAGATATCTTAATGGGACTCCTATTCTGTGTCAGTGGTATCCTAGAGGGTATAGCTTTAATCTAGTTGGTTATGCTGATATTGACTATGTAGGTTTTCATGTTGACAGGAAAAACACTTCAGGAACAACACACTTTCTTTGTTCTTGCCTGGTGTCTTAGGGAACAAAGAAGCAGAACTCAGTGGCTTTATCTACAACTGAAGCAGAATATGTGGCAGCAACATCTTGTTGTGCTCAGTTATTGTGGATAAGACAATAACTAAGGGACTATGGTATTTTTGTTGATTGTATACTTATATTCTGTGATAACACTAGTGTCATAAACATTGCTAAAAATCCCTGTCAACACAAGAGAACCAAGCACATTGACATTAGACATCACTTTCTCAGAGACAATGTTGAAAAAGGAAATATCTCAATCAACTTCTGTAAAACTGAAGGCCAAATTACTGATATTTTTTCTAAAGCTCTGAATAGGGATCACTTTGAAAGAAATAGACTAGAACTAGGTCTAATTAATACTTCCAACTACGTTGAACCCCAATGATTGACTTGAAAATTTATGCTTAGATGTAGATGGTCGAGTACAATGTGTTTGATACAGTCTCGTTCTTGTTTTAAGCACACACACTCGCCTAGAAAAGTCTAGTTGATAACTTTGTCTTATGATACAAACCTATAGTGCTGAAATTTTATTGCAGAAAGGAGTAAGGAGTTAGTTCTTTGACTCAGGTATGTGCAATCTTGCCTTAATTCGTTGGGGCTTAATATCTGAAATTACTGCTATACTCAGACTCTCTAATCCTATTAGCACCACTCCTATATGTCATCAAGTCAAATATAAAGGGGGAATCCTGGAGCAATTAGAGTCTAATTGCTCCTAAAATTCTAACAGTCAAAAGTAACTGCTATTAGAGTCCCGTTAGAACTCAAATTCGGCTACTCTCTTTCTTCCAGTCAAATCAATAGTTACCTCTTTAAAAGCCCCCCTGTGATTCGTTTCTCAGACCTTATTGTTTCTCTCAACACTAAGAAAGAATCAAGAAATATTTCTCTCATTCCTTTATCAATTTCAATCTATTATTACCATGCCTGAATCCAGCCAAACCCCCTTTAAAGCAAAATCATCATCTAAGACTAAAGCCAAACCCAAAAACATGAAGCCCAAATCAAAGAAAGGTGCAAAATCATCAAGGGAACCTTCACCCACACTTATTCCTTTTCCACTATACCCTCTACTGTACCTGCACCATCATCCCCTTTTCCTATTACATTCACTATTCCCACCTATATTGGACTTTCACTGTCACGCCCCAACCTCAGGAAGTGCGACCGACACTCAACTGAGTGAACCCGGATGAGCAAGCCTATTAGATACTTTCTACCCAACACACCCATGATAAAAATAAGACATGATTTCATTAATTATATGGAACGAAGTTCATACATACAACATAAAACCGTTTCATTAGCTATTTAGCCTTTTAGTCTCAAAATACACAGATCCTTATAGTTTGAGTGGAACAAGTGATCAAACACAACATATACTTGTTTAACATTCCCAACACCCATATACAACCCACATAGTATCTATGGAGCCTCTAATGATACAAAAGAGAGTAAAGATGGTGTCGGCAACATGGCCCCGACTATACCTCAAAAAGTGACCACAATATAAATAAAAGGTACAATACATGACCCCAGAATGAAATGGGGCTCACCCAGTCCGCTGAGAAGAGCAGGACTATCTGATATCAACACTGTCTGCTATGTAACCACCTGCATCCATTTAAAGATGCAGGGCTCCCGGCAAAAGGGTCGTTAGTACCGTCGAATAGCACTAGTATGTAAAGCTAAATACTAACTCAATAGAATGAATAATAATACAAGAGGAACAGTCAATAATTTAATAAGGCTTCAAATAAAATTTAAACAACAAGTTAAGGATCATATACTTTATCAAGTCAATTTTCATATTATTAGGTTGGGTGATCTTTAGCATCGATGTTCCACAATTCACAATACCTACGTATTATTACACGGAGTCCGATCTCGACCCGATCGGCTAGGTCGTCTCATTTGAGACATTACCAAAATTTCATAATAATTTCCAGCACAGTACCACCAAGTGTGCGGCATGGCATCAGATCACGGCCTGATTGGCTAGGCCATCACATTTGAGACATCACCATAATTTCATCCACAATACCACTATTTTCTTACATGGAGTCCGATCTCGACCCGATCGGCTAGGCCATCTCATTTGATACATTACCTTTTTCAGTCAATCATCTCACATCGAACTTCTTTCATATACTTACAATTCATTGGCACTAGTGATTATGATTACAAAGTCATTCTTGGCACTTGTCCGTATTTCATAGTTTCTGTCCCCTTTTTTCACATTCAAATATCATTTCAATATCCACAACAATAAGGCTTCCCATTCAGAACATTAAATTCACATATGAGCAAATTTGGGAATCTTAGGCACATAAGAGCTTTTCATATAATTTGGCATTACAACCTTTATTTCGATCTTCACTTGAAGTCTTAACATTCCTAAGATATATTCCACATTTTGAACATATTCTCAAATGGCAAGATGACATGTTGAAGCATTTAGCATAAACATTGAACAAACATCCTTCAACGCAACCACATTAGGAATAGCCAATTCAATAATAATCAAGGACTTACTCCAACTACATGAACACCATGGGATTCAATTCTAAGAAGAAGGGGGTTTAGCCAACATACCTCAATTGAGCTTCTTAGACTCTAATATGATCCGAAATTCTTAGCAACTTCAATCTATTTTAGAAATATAACAAATTGAACCAAGAATTAGGAAGATAATCATGGTTTTAGCTCATTTGAGTATTTTATCAAATACTAGGTGTGCATTATGATTCTAAGGCTATTTTGTGGAAGATTCCATCATTTCTCAACCCACTCTCTACCATTTGTAGCTCACAACCTTCCCACATACTTTAAGGATACATGCATGCAAGACAACAACCCCCATACCCAATAGTTGCCTCTCTAATTACCCCATTTTTTGCAAATTTTCGAAATTGAGAGGTTTGTTAATCCTCAATGATTGAGCAAGAATTGATGGATAAAGGTTAAACATTGCTCCCCCACTCTAAGAATTCTCCCTCTCACTCTAAAATATCATAAATGTGTTCAAAATGGTCTATGGGGTGTGTTTTAATGGAATTGGGTCGGGTTTAAAAACCCCAAAAATAAAGCTCCGGAACAAGTTTTGCGGTCGCATATGCGACCGCATAATGGTTGTGCGATCCGCGAAATGACTGCTAAATTAGGGTGCCAAAATTGGGAAAAAACTAACCTGGTCTGCGGTCACTATGCGGCCCGCATACCTGTTCTGTGGTCGCATAATGCTCCGCAAAATGGTTCTGCGGTCGCATAGTGCATCGCAGAACCTCCCTCCGAGAAATCCCAAGACGGGATATGCGACAAGAGTGCAGCCCGCGAAACGCTTATACGGTCGCATAATGGCCGCGAAATTGACATAAAAAATTCCCAGTCACCTGCCCCATTCCGCGACCAGTCTGCGGTCCGCAGAGTAGTTCTACGGCTGCAGAAAAGTGTACTTCTGCCCGATATTTTCCTTCAACTCCCCAGCGCACTGTACTATTAACCTCTATGCCTACGTTGGCATCACAGAATCCGGGTTTTTAGGAAATTTTTTACGGGGCCTTATATCCTCCACCTTTTAAGATCATTCGTCCTTGAATGAGGATCAGGGTCTTCTATTAGCACCTTATGCAACTCAGTGTTACCATACACCAACAACCCCAAAATTTAACTAACTCCCCAAATTTCCAAAAATTTTGCTAGAGTTTCCTTTGTAACTAGGCCTATCCACCTGTCAGAGAGCCCCAGAAACACATCTTACAAACATATGCACAATTCAACGACGTAACAAACTCATAACAATACCAACCACGGCCTCATAAGCAACACATAATCAAAAGGGACACCTTTACATCGACTGAAGAAGTGATACAAAATTCATAGGCAACAAGTTCATAAAAAGAAAGGATTACATAGCTATTCAAACAAGTAAGGATGCTTCTTCTTCATTTTTTCCTCGGCCTCCCACGTGGCCTCTTCAACCTGCTGGTTTTGCTATAACACTTTCACAGAGGCAATTTCTTTATTCCTCAACTTTCGGACTTGTCCATCAAGAATGGCAACCGAAATTTCTTCATATGACAATTCTTTATTAACCTCAATGGTCTCAACCGGCATAATAGCTGATGGATCTCCAACTACCTTCTTCAACATGGACACATGGAATACCGAGTGTACTAATGATATCTCGGGTGGTAGCTCAAGGTTGCACGCCACCTCACCGATCCTCTGAATGATTCTGTATGGCCCAACATACCTCGGACTCAATTTCCCTTTCTTACCAAATCATATTACACCTTTCATGGGGGAAAGTTTTAAGAATACCCAATCATCTTCTTTTAACTCCAAGTCTCTATGATGAACATCTGAATAGGATTTTTGATGACTCTGAGTAGTTTTTAACTGCTCCATTATGATCTTAACTTTTTCCATAGCCTGATGTACAAGGTCAGGCCCTATCAACTCTGCTTCCCCAATTTCGAACCACCCAATGGGAGATATACATTTCCTACCATATAATGCCTCAAATGGTGCCATCTGAATACTAACATGAAAGCTGTTGTTATAAGCAAACTCTATGAGTGGTAAATGATCATCCCAGCTACCCTTGAAATCAAGAAAACAAGCACGTAACACGTCCTTAAGTGTCTGAATAGTCCGCTCTGCTTGCCCGTCGGTCAGTGGATGAATGGCTGTACTAAGATTTACTTGAGTACCCAAACCTTGCTGAAATGTCTTCCAAAAATTGGCTGTGAGCTAAGCCCCTAGATTGGAAATGATAGAAACTAGAGTGCCATGTAGCCTGACTATTTCCTTGATATACAACTGAGCATACTGTTCCGCTGTGTCGGTAGATTTAACTGGCAAGAAATGAGCTGATTTGTGAGTCGGCCCACGATCACCCAAATTGAGTCAATCTTGCGCGGAGTGCGTAGTAATCCTACCAAAAAATCCATATTAGTCATCTCCCACTTCCACATTGGAATTTCTATGTTCTGTGCCAACCCACTAGGCCGTTGATGTTCGGCCTTCACTTGCTGACAATTCTTACACCTTGCCACAATGTCTGCCACATTCCTTTTCATGCCATTCCACCAATAGATTTCCTTGAGGTCGTGATACATCTTTGTAGAACCTGGATGCACGAAATACCTAGAAGCGTGGGCCTCAGTCATGATTCTTTCCCGGAGATCATTTACATTCGGAACACATAGTCTCCTTTGGTACCTTAGTGTACGATCATCTATGCCAAGAGTAAAAGCCATAGTTTTATGTTTATGAATCCCCTCCTTCAGTTGTACCAACAATAGATCGTTGTGTTGCTTCTCTTTGACATCCACAGCAAGCGATGATTCGACCATATTTTGCACAATTACCCCTACTTGATTAGAGTCCGCAAGACAAACTCCCAAACTTGCCAATCGATGGACTTCCTTGGCCAATGGCCTTTGATATACCTCCAAGTGTGCTAAACTACCCATAGATTTCTGGCTAAGAGCATCCGCCACAACATTGGCTTCCCCGGGTGATATAGAATATCGATGTCGTAATCCTTGAGTAACTCAAGACATCTTCTTTGCCTCAGATTCAAATCCTTTTGTTTGAAAATATATTGAAGACTCTTGTGGTCCGTGAATACCTCCACATACACCCCATACAAATAGTGACGCCAAATTTTCACTGCAAAAACCATCGCCGCAAGTTCTAAGTCATGTGTTGGATAATTCTTTTCATGATTTTTGAGTTGCCTAGAAGCATAGGCAATAACCTGGCCGTGTTGCATTAATAAACACCCAAGCCCAATTCTTGAAGAATCACAATATACCACAAATCCATCTGTACCTGTCAACACTGGTGTTGTAGGCAATCTTGATTTCAACTCCTGGAAGCTCCTTTCACAAGCATCATACCATTGGAACTTAACCGTTTTATGAGTCAATTTAGTCAACGGAGAGGCAAGAGTAGAGAACCCCTCCACAAACTTCCTGTAATACCCTGCTAAGCCCAAGAAACTGTGAATATCGGTGGGCGTTGTAGGTCTAGGCCAATTCTTTACTCCTGAAATCTTTTGAGGATCAACCTTGATTCCTTCTCTAAAGACAACATGACCCAAGAATATGACAGATTCGAGCCAAAATTCACACTTTGAAAACTTCGCATACAATTGGTGCTGATGAAGAGTCTACAAAACTGCCCTGAGATGATCGGCATGATCCTCCCGACCTCGTGAGTACACAAGAATATCGTCAATGAACACTATCACAAATGAGTCGAGGAAAGTCTTGAAAACCCAATTCATAAGGTCTATGAAAGCTGGTGGGGAATTTGTTATCCCAAAGGACATCACCAGAAATTCAAAGTGCCCATACCGGGTTCTAAAAGCTGTTTTCGGAATATCATGTTCCCTGATCTTCAATTGATGGTACCCGGATCATAAATCAATTTTGGAGAAGTATCTAGCACCCTGTAACTGATCAAACAAATCGTCTATTCTTGGTAGTGGGTATTTGTTTTTGATTGTGACTTTGTTGAGTTGCCGGTAGTCAATACACATCCTTAGTAACCCATCTTTCTTCCTTACAAAGAGGACCGGTGTTCCCTGAAACAGTCGGTTGGATGAAACCCTTTTCTAACAAATCCTTCAATTGTTCCTTTAGATCCTTCAATTCTGTTAGTGCCATCCTGTATGGTGGAATAGATATAGGTTGCGTGCCTGGCATCACATCTATCCCAAAATCAATCCCCTTGTCTGGCAGAATCCCAGGGAGTTCATCAGGAAAGACCTCTGGAAATTCATTCACAACTGGCACAAACTCGAGTGTAGTCGCCTCAGCGTTGGTGTCCGTAACCTGGACCAAATGATAGATACACCCCCTGTTTAATCATTTTCGTGGCCTTAAGGTAAGAAATAAGCGTACCCTTCGGCACCACATTGTCCCCCTTCCACTCAACAACTGTCTCATTAGGAAATTCAAACCTCACAGTTCTAGTTCGGTAGTCGAGCTTAGCAAACATGAATAAAGCCAATACATTCCCATAATTACATCAAAATCAACCATCCCCAATTTAATGAGATCGGCCACGGTATCCTGACCACGTACCGTGACAATACAATGCTTATAAACTCGTGCGACCACAATAGACTCGCCAACCAGAGTATATACAGAGAACGGTTCAGGAAGCTATTCCGGTTCTATCCCAAATTCCATAGCAATATAAGGGGTAACATAGGACAAGGTGGAACCTGGATCAATAAGAGCATATACATCATGAGTTTGGATAGTTAATATACCTATGACGACATCTGGAGAAGCCTCTGCACTCTGGGGACCACTCATAGCATAGAATCGGTTGGGTCATCCTGCACTATGTGCATCATCCCTAGCTGCACCACGCCCTGATGGTGCTGGAGGGACTCGAGTTGGAGGGGGTGCTGAAGATGTATCAACTGCAGAACTGGATAGACGTGATGTGCCCCTGCCCGCATCCTGGCGGGATGAACGACACTCCCTCTAAATATGACCCCCAAATCCGCACCCATAAGATATAGGTAAGTCCATGCAGTAGATCCCTGAGTTCATCTTCCTACACCTGGGGCATGGGGGTCTCCGCTGCTGCGGGAATCTCCCTCCTGATCGGTTGTGATGGCGGGGTCCCCTGCTGCCATGATTGGGTCTGAAGAGACTTCTCTGCTGCTGATTTTGCCCTGCTGGCAGTGCATTGGCTGAAGATTGAGCATAAGACTGGGATGGCCCTGATGACGCTCCCCAGAAAGCTGATCTTCCCCCACCAAATGACTCCCCAAAATTGCCCGCGAACCGGGCCTTGCTTGTACCCTTTCGCTCCCTTATGTTCTTCAACTTGCGGTCCTCTGTAGCTTGAGCAAAGGCCACCATTTTCCCATAGTTCATATATTAATTCAAGGCAGCTGTAGCGATCTCATTGATAACCAAGGGGCTAAGGCCCTACACAAACTGGCGCACTCTAGCCTCCATAGTAGGCAACATGTGAATAGCATATTTTGACAGGCGCGCGAACTCCATGTGATACTCACACACACTCCTACTCCCTTGCTTAAGATTCTCAAACTCTGTGGCATGGGCTGCCCTAGTCTCGGCAGGCAAGAAATGGTCTATAAAGGCATCAGCAAACTCACTCTACCTCACTGGAGGGCTACCCTCCTTCCGAGAGTCCTCCCACAGCTCAAACCAAGAATATGCCACCCCATTCAGGCGGTAGGGGGCCAACTCCACTCCCTCCGTCTCAATAGCCCGCATGACCCGGAGAGTCTTATGCATCTCATCAATGAAGTCCTGTAGGTCCTCCTTAGGATTAGCACCCGTAAACACCGGAGGATCCAACTGAAGAAACCTGCTCACCCTGGAACCACTAGAATCCCCTTGTTGGCTAGACAAAATGGGTGCAACATTTGATCTCTGGGCTTTAGAAGCCACTATCTATGTTAGCATCCAAATAGCTCCCCTCAGATCCCCATCAGAAATACGAGAACCGGAAGCTGGGGCTAGAGGTGGAACCAGAATATCGGTTGGAGGGACCGCTGCACCCTCAGTAGGTGCAAGAACTGGTATGGCCTGAACAGGTGTAGTGGAATCAGGTAGTGTAGCAGTCGGTGGATTATCCTCACCCCTCGGGTATTCACCCGCCTTACCAAGTAAAGGGTCAACTACAACTCCTAAGGCGACATTGGCTCATTGTCCAGTTCTTGCTCTCTTCTTAGGTGCCACATACTGAAAGTTAAAGGAATACACGAGTTAGAAGAGGAGCAGTTGCACATTTACTTTCATCGCACGATCCAAAATATCACAGAAGGGTATTGTTCCTAAATGTCCGAGTAGCCTCCAACTTATAGATGTGGTCGACAACATACCGATAAGAAGGACTCTACTAGACACGTCTCCAAGACATCCTATGCCACTTTAAAATCTTAGGCTCTGATACCAAGTTTGTCACGCCTCAACCTCGGGAAGCGTGACCGGCGCTCAACCGAGTGAACCCGGCCGAGCAAGACTTTTAGATACTTTCTACCCAACTCACCCTTATTAAAAAAAAAAGACATGATTTCATTAATTAGACAGAAGGAAGTTCATACATACAGCCTAAAACCATTTCATTAGCTATTTAGCCTTGTAGTCTCAAAATACACAGATCTTTATAGTTTGAGTGGAACAAGTGATCAAACACAACATATACTTGTTTAACATTTCCAACACCCATATACAACCAACATAGTATCTACAGAGCCTCTAAAGATACAAAAGAGAGTAAAGATAGTACCGACAACAAGGCACCGACTATACTTCAAAAAGTGACCACAATATAAACAAAAGGTACAATACATGACCCCAGAATGAAATGGGGCTCACCAAGTCCGCTGAGAAGAGGATGCAACACTATCTGTGATCAACATTGTCTGCTATGTAACAACCTGCATCCATTTAACGATGCAGCGCCCCCGACAAAAGGGACGTTAGTACCGTTGAATAGCACTAGTATGTAAAGCTAAACACCAACTCAATAGAATGAATAATAATACAAGAGGAACAATCAAGAATTCAATAAGGCTTCAAATAATATTAAACAACAAGTTAAGGATCATATACTTTATCAAGTCAATTTCTATATTATTAGGTTGGGTGATCTTTAGCACCGATATTCCAGAATTCACAATACCTTCGTATTCTTACACGTAGTCCGATCTCGACCCGATCGGCTAGGTCATCTTATTTGAGACATTACCATAATTTTATTATAATTTCCAGCACATTACTACCATGTGTGCGGCATGTGGTCCGATCACAGCCTGATCGGTTAGGCCATCTCATTTGAGACATCACCATAATTTCGTCCACAATACCATCGTGTTCTTACATGGAGTCCGATCTCGGCTCGTTAGGCTAGTCCATCTCATTTGAGACATTACTTTTTTTCAGTCAATCATCTCACATCGAACTTCTTTCATATACTTACAATTCATTGGCACTAGTGATTACGATTACAAAGTCATTATTGGCACTTGGTCGTATTTCATAGTTCCAGTCCCCTTCTCCCACGTTCAAATATCATTATCATTATCCATATCAATAAGGCTTCCCATTCAGAATATTAAATTCACATATGAGCAAATTTGGGAATCTTAGGCACATAAGGGCTTTTCATACAATTTGGCATTACAACCTTTATTTCAATCTTCACTTGATGTCTTAACATTTCTATCACATATTCTCAAATGACAAGATGACATGATGAAGTATTTAGCATAAACAATGAACAAACATCCTTCAATGCAACCATATTAGGAATAGCCAATTCAATAATAATCAAGGACTTACTCCAACTACATGAACACCATGGGATTCAATTCTAAGAAGAAGGGGGTTTAGCCAACATACCTCAATTGAGCTTCTTAGACTCTAATATGATTTGAAATTCTTAGCAACTTCAATCTATTTTAGAAATATAACAAATTGAACTAAGAATTAGGAAGATGATCATGGTTTTAGCTCATTTGAGCATTTTATCAAACACTAGGTGTGCATTATAATTTTAAGGCTCTTTTGTGGAATATTCCATCATTTTCCAACCCACTCTCTACCATTTTTAGCTCACACCTTCCCATAAACTTCAAGGATACATGCATGCAAGACAACAACCCCCACACCCAATAGTTGTCTCTCTAATTACCCCATTTTTTGCAAATTTTGAAATTGAGAGGTAGGACATAGGTTCTTACCTTTAGGGTGAAGACTTCCTTTGTTAATCCTCAATGATTGAGCAAGAATTGATGGATAAAGGTTAAATATTACTTCCCCACTCTAAGAACTCTCCCTCTCATTCTAAAGTATCAGAAATGTGCTCAAAATGGTCTTTGGGTGTGTTTTAATGGAATTGGGTCGGGTTTAAAAACCCTAAAAATGAAGCTCCGGAACGGGTTCTGTAGTTGCATATGCGACCATATAATAGTTGTGCGGTCCGCGAAATGACCGCAAAATTGGAGTGCCAAAAACCTGTTCTGCGGTCGCATAATGCACCGCAAAATGGTTCTGGGGTCGCATAGTGCACCGTAGAACCTCCTTCCGAAAAATCCCAAGACAGGATATGCGAGCCCACGAAACGGTTATGCGGTCGCATAATGGCCGCGAAATAGACATAAAACATGCCCCAGAAACCTGGCCCACTCTGCGACCAGTCTGTGGTCCGCAGAGTGGTTCTGCGGCTGCAAAATTGCGTACTTCTGCCCAACGTTTTCCTTCAACTCCCCATCACACTGTTCAATCCAAAAAGTCTAAATCCGGGTTAACCTCTACGTCTACTTTGGCATCACGGAATCCGGGTTTTTAGGAAAACTTTTATGGGGCCTTACATTCACTTCCAAAATCACCTTCCCATGCACCTGTGTCTGCTTCTAAAAACACCTCTAAGTCCACTAAGATCAAGGCTACGTCAAGAAAATATGTCAAGAGTGACAAGGTGGTGATTGATACTGTTTCTAATGTGGACACAGTGGTTAAGTAAGTTGTGGCTAAAGGGGAATCACTGTCAGCCACTACTGATCAGGTAAAATTACCTCCATCAAAGTTAGATGTTCTGGTTTCTACTATTGATATTTCAATCTTAGATATTGTTCCACCCACAAGTGATAAATCACGAGTAGAGGAACCTACTGTAGTAATAGGCATTGCAACTCAGGAGAAAAGAGTAGATACCACTAATGTTATGCTTATAGTTGAGGGGGAAGGTGAGAAACAACCAGTGAATAAGGAGGCCTCTAATGGTCTCTTTTTCGGTTGGATTGAGGATGAGGACGAGGATGATGACGGATGTGAGGACGAAGGAGGAGTGGTGGCTAGTCATAAGAAGCTTCAGTCTCAGGACATGGCTCATGATACTAATGAGAAAAAGAGTGAGAATGAGGGGGAATCTGGTGAGGAAAATGAGAGTGAGGCAGAAGATAAGTTAGATGAACAAGTGGGTGATTCTGGAGAGGAAGAAAAAGATAGTGAGTGAGAAGGTGATTCTGAGAGTGAAGGTGAGGAAGAAGAAAAGGGAAGTGAAAGTCAGAGTACTGAACAAAATAGTGAGAAAGAGAATGCAAGTGGGGAATGTGAAGGCTCCATGGCTATTGGGAACACTGTCATAGTCCCTTCAGAAGAAGAAAGTGGAGAGAAAAGGGCTGCAGAAACTGGGCCTTTGTTAACTCCTTTCATTGGAGATGAGGAGGTCAGTACTGATGAGGATAATTTACCCCTGTCTGCAGTAGGAAAGAAGAGCAAGAAGGCCTCTGTGAAAGGAACAAAGGCACTTATTCCTGCAAGAAAAGAAGTGGCTCCTCCTGCTAGGACTCCTCTCACAAGGAGTAAAATAAAGGTTGTTAATGAACAAATTATTAAGGAGTCCAGAGGTGCCAAGAATCCAAGGAAGCAAGTTCTAGTTGTTGAACCTGTAGTTGAGTTGGATGAAGAAGATGAGTCTGATTCTACTTTGCAAGAAAAGACATCAGCACAAAAGAGGAAGGCTGTTAAACCCACCAGTGCACCTATCACAACTAAGAAAGCTAGTAAAGGAAAGAAAAATAAGGTATCGCTGCAGAGGTTGATAAGCTCAGTGAGTTCAGGAACAGAAAATTACTGAATTGGAAAATTCTTGCAAACACTAATGAGAAATTGATGGCTTAGTTAGTTGAAAAACTTGAGCTACAGGGATGGCGACACATGTTTGTTAAGGAATTCCCTCCTGTGTGTGTTCCTGCTATGGTGGAGTTCTATGCCAACTTCCAATTTGATGGCAAAGTGGTCAAGAGTTCTGTAAGAGGATTTGAGATGGAGTTTGATGCTGAGGAGCTTAGGATGCTACTTAATATTCCCTCTTTAGGTTTTGACAATTACTTGGGAAAAAAAATGGCCAGCCATAGACAATGATGTGGACACATAAATTGTGGTCACAAAGAATTTCTCTCAGAAGTTTGAGTTAGATGCTCCCCAGAAGGTGTACATGGCTGATATGACTCATTTTCACAAGCTATTGTTTCACTTTGTGAACTCTTGCATATTGCATAGATCTGAGATGAGGCATGAGGCTACCCTGCTGGACATGGCTGTGATGGAACTACTTGATACTGGTAGAGCTATCAAACTACCTAGCTTGATGATTCAGCACATGGCAAGGGCTGCAGACACTTCCAAGCCTACGCATGATATGCCTTATGGCTTCATGTTGACTGAGCTATTTGACAAGCCCAATATTGCCTTGCCTGAGTTTAAGTTTGAAAATCACAATGATGTTTTGGATGTTGTTACCCTCAAACAGTGTGCCTATGAGGAGATCAGATCTAGGGGGCCAACAAGTTTTGCTATTCTACCTGGTAGCAGCAGGGAAGCAGAGCTCACTAAAAGGTTAGAGTTAGCTCTTGAGGAGAATGGCAAGCTTCGAGAAGACAATGATGAGTTGAGAAAACAAACCAGGCAGCTTATGGAGGAGCTTAGAAGGGACAAAAAGGCTCATGACCAACAGATTGCCACCCTTTTGAAAGCCTTGACCCCCTCCTCTTCTCACCTTTGACCTTGGTCCTTCACCCTATGACTTCAGCTTGTTTTGTTAACCCAATGGTACTTTACTTCTTGTTTCTTTTATTCTAGTTCTGAGTAGTTTGTAGGATGTTTAGTATATTTTACGCTAATGTTTTGAGTCAAGGCCCTGAGCTTAATTTGGCACTGCTAAATGAATTCTCTTATAATGTTTTAATGCTTCGCACATGGTTATATCATCAGTCTAGTTTATTTGCTTTGATAATTCTTGAGCTTGTGTTGTATGGCCATGAATCTTTCATTAACTGTGTTTAGTCTGCCTAACATCTTTTTGTTTTGTTTTTGATGATGCCAAAAGGGGGAAGATACAATTTAAGGTCGGTGTTGATGTTGGTGTTGATGTGCATGTTTCTGTGCTTGTTGTACATATGTTGTACTTACTCTGGTCATAGTATGGTGATATGAGGTGATTACTTTATTTTAATGTGTACAAAGTTTGTCATCATCAAAAAGGGGGAATTTGTTGAGTATTGAGGTTTTGATGATTAACAAAGTTTGTTCAGAAGAAATGCTCTAAGAACCAGGTCCTCAACGTAGTTGCTTTACTGCTCTAAGAACCAGCTCCTCAAGGTTGATGATTGCATGTTCTTACAAGACAGTAATTTTATCTCAAGTTACCCAAGTCCGAGTTTGTTGGAAGAGGACTGCTAAACATGATAAAGGTTGTTACCCAAGAAGATACGCATGCATAAGCGAGAGGCAAGAGTCCCCAAGAATTGTGGAGTCCTTGTAGCAGTAGGAGTCCTATCAAATAAGAAGCTGACTACGCACAGGGCTCCTAAAAGATCTCGGAGTCCATGGAATTTAAATACTATCTTTTTGGACTGCTAAGATCATCCTTTTGCCCATCAACTGAAGAAGTATATTTTCTATACTCAAGTCGAGTACCAGTATTGTGTTCTTCTTGAGTCAGTCTAGTAAATATATTTTAGGAAATCGAGTTGTAATCAAAGTGTCATATACAATCAGTGTGTTGGAGTGAGTGTTTGATTTTGCAAGTTAGAGTAACTTGTAAATCAAATAGTTGAAGTAGGAGAACAGGAGAGTAT
The DNA here is from genome assembly GCF_000390325.3 of Nicotiana tomentosiformis. Taxonomy (NCBI): domain Eukaryota; kingdom Viridiplantae; phylum Streptophyta; class Magnoliopsida; order Solanales; family Solanaceae; genus Nicotiana; species Nicotiana tomentosiformis. Next base: position 51,375,041 of record NC_090820.1, read on the forward strand.
TGAGTTACAGATTTATAATTGATATATTTGGCTCATTGTTCAAGTGAAGTTGAAGCTAAAATTCTATGTGGTAGGTCGTGATTTTTACACCTTTTGAGCTGAGTGATTTTCCATGTAAAAATTATTATGTTTACTTTACTGCTTATTTTACTTTACGCTAAGGAGTAAGGTAACGAACCAAGTTGTTTAGTAATCCATAAAGGCAATCAATCTAACCGTTGTTCTATCGAACAATAACCTTAAATAATGCATATTTAGGGTTGTATTCAACATATATATACATCTGAGGTTGTATTTAATATATGTGCATCGATTCAGACTTAGTATAAATATGTTATATTTTTTAAAATGAGCGCAGCCGCATTCATTGCATTTTGAATATAGATCTGCACATCATCTTATATACGACCTTATTACATGGGGCGAGTATTGAAATAATACAAAAATGAAGATAGCTGATTTACTTTTTTTAAAATTTGAGCGCGAGACAGATAAGAGAAAAATCCACCCGTGAGATATCTGAGACCATTGCCGAGTATATGTGTTAATTTGGTACACCACTTAAACACTAGAAGGGGAGGGTGACTAGTATCTTGATAGATTTTTAATCTATTATAAAATTTTACCTATTAAAACTCCCAACTGTTGAACTTACACACAAGGAACAGGTTCTATGTACTGGTTCAACATACTCCTACAAGAAGTAAAGTGTGGAATTGCTTCTAGAATAAGCTAACTTTGATTGTAGCAATTATCTTGAAGGTAACTCTCGCCTAAAGTAAACATTCTTTCTGAAAATCAACTCACAATATTGGTTCTAGAATAAGCGAATAAGGTTACAACTCAAGAACACCTACTACAAGATCTAGATAAACTAAATAACTGAAAGAAACTTCAATTATAAGGCTGGGTTCTTCAATTTGATCTATCTCTTGCTCAACAGGAATTGCTTCTTGCTTTTCTTTCTCAATGCTCTCAATGTTGGTTATAAGAAGGCAATCTCAAAAATATATATAACATAAGGTTAGCAACATAGATTAGAGATAAACATGAAAATTATAAACGATCTCCTAACCCTACGAAAAATATACCTTTTTCCTTAAAATAAACTCTAATTAAACATGGACTCCACGTTAACAATATCCTCCAAGATCCTCTATTATTTGAGCGGTTGTTAGGTCATATTGCACAAAAATATAAAATTTTATTCAAAGTGAATCCTACGACTATTGTGATTAAGTGCTAACGCCTATTGTGATTAAGTGCTAGGCACTATACTAGAACCAATTAGCAGAACTAACAATGTGCAAGTTGGTTTCAAGGTTTAAACATTTTCTTTCATCTCCTTATAATGTTATCTTTGTCTCTTTCTCTTTTCTTTTTCTTTTTCTTTTAATTTTGCTTATTTGTTTTGGTGACCAACAATCATTTCCAAAGAGCATATATGAAATAAGACTTCAAAGCTGAGAGGCCAGAAATACTAGAAGTCTATATTATGGATTCACGATCAAGTTAATACGTGTTTTGGTTTAGGTTCTGTGTGTTGAACAATGTTGCGTGGACTCTTTAAAATGTTATCGCGCCCGTGTCGGATTCTTTAAAAATACACTATTTTTGAAAGATCCGACACGCACCCGGCTACACTTTTGAAGAGTCCGAGCAATATAGGTGTTGGATGATGATCAAATCTCTTAGAAGGTAACTATGAGTATATATATATTAAGTATCAACTGATAACAGGGTACGCATACAAATGATAAATGACATACTATTACAAGTTAAATTTTATAAATACTATAAATCCGATTAATATCTTGGATTCAAGTAAAGTAAAAGTTTGCCGGGAGTCTTTTGCTTTGGTCTCAAGAGACCAAACTGAATTTGTTAAATTCAGTTCAGTTTACACTGAAAAATCAAAAGATTTGATATCTTTGTACTCACGAATTCTCTGATAGGTTTTTAGGTAAGAAGAATCTACATGTAGATCTGCATGACCAATCAAGAAAAGTTCATTTATTTGTGATACATCATTCAAGTGAGAAATGTTTTCCACTTTTGCAAAAGTGAGATAAATTTCTGAATAGCAGAAAAGAAATTTCTAGAGAGCAAGAAAAGTGCCACTTTCTGAAAAAGAAAAGATTTTTTTTGGCTATGGTTACTTTTGTCAGCCTTACCTTAAAGGGTAAAATAGCTGCAGTTGTAGAGCTACTTGTCCCCCTGTTTTGGGGTACCCCAAAGCTTCAATGCAAATCATATCAACGCCAAGAAATTTGCTACGTGTCATTGTAATGGGCCTAAAGATGGATTCAAGATCAAAAGTTATTATTATTAGTTTGAGTCAATTCTCTAAAAAGTCATTTAAGTTAGTGACATTACGGAGTAAAGTTATTTATCTTTATTTTAGGACTATAAAGTCATTTATGTTAGCACTAGATCCGCAATGACGAATCAATTGATTTAATGTAGGCATCGTTCTTTCCTTTGTCCTTCCTCCCAATTTTTGCCCTCTCACTAGTGGTTACTTCCGATCCAAAGCTATAATTAGATTAAAATTACAAAACCATAAGCTTATAATATAACTAGACCAAATTCAATAAATGAAGTCCGGTAATAACAAAAAAAGAGTTTGAGCTCTTTTTTTTGGTTGACCTTTAGCCACGCGCGGCGGCTATGCGCATGTGTCCCAAAGTGACGTATATTTTTTGGTAATGGGTATACTCGAGAGAAAAGGTTTGGAATTCGACCTCCCCTTATATGCTCTAAAAAGGGGTCATGGACTCCTTTTTTCGAGGGTTCAATATTACTATTGTAACTTCGGCCAACACATAATCAAAAGGTAGAATGCCCCGTTGGCGATTTCTGATGTGAATTCGGTGGGCCGTCCCCTTGTGGCTAAATGCTTAGTGTGCCAGCTGGTTAAGGCTGAGCACCAGAGACCAGCAACACCTTTACAGCCATTTCAGATACCACAGTGGAAGTGAGACGAGATAGTCAAGGACTTTGTCTCTGGATTGCCGAAGACTACGAGGCGAGAATAAGATCGGTTCTATTAAGAACATGTCATATTGATGACCAAGAAAAGTCTTCTAAAGAAGCAAGTTTCAACACTCTACCGACCGACGAACACCCCAAGAACTGATATCAGGAAATTCACGTTACCTGCAAGAAATTATCTTCAAAAATTCTGTATTAATCTTTACAACTTTATATTTTCAGTCTTCCCTTAAATACCAGCTCGTTGAGATTTTGTTGACAAATATTTATATACTAGATATTCGATGCTCGTGGTAAGCACGGGCCCAACAATTTGAACTAGACTTTATTAACATTATTTGTCAACTTTGAGAGGAACAATCAGAGCAAACTATACTACATGGCCTCGCTTCGAACCAACTTCATGTTGGCCTTTTCTTTTAAGAGTTTCATAGGTCTTTTCCTTTTCCTCATCATCTTGGTTAAAATTGTATCATAAAAGAGTAAGCTTCAAAACAATGTTCAATTGTCAAATTATATCAACCGTTATAGATGATAACATATATATTACTTTTAGTTGCAAAAGATCCAAAAGGTGAAAAAATCTTACCGTTTTTTAATGCAGTGAAGTAACTCAAGAAGTGCCAAAGTTAGATACATCCTGCAAGTTTCAAAAAAGCTAATAGGTGTAAACATTTGTTTTTAATCATGTATTCTTCAAATTTCTATCGTAGCATATGAGAAATCATTTCCATCTTCCGTTTCTCCATTTAGAGATTAGAAATATATAACTTCCTTAATATGCCTTGGTATTAGGTAGGTCTCGCTACCAATTCAGCACAATCAAAAGTTTATCGAAATATAATACTTTTGCATATTGCACATTAGGATGTTGAATCAATGCTTTGCTACTACTACCCAATCAATCAATAGTAATAAAAAAAACTTATATGTAAGAGCCCTCTACTTCTCTCAATTATAGATCTAGTGGCAACAAGTTGCGATTGTATAGTACAATAGTTGTTGTCTGTTGACATTAGTAAAAACTCAAATGGAGAACGATCAAGGTGCTGTAGCGTCCGTACTACGTCGCAACATAAGATTGATCCATGAAACATGAATTTACAAGCCTGAATCAAGAAAGCTTAACATCAAAACTTCTCTGATCAGGATGTCTTGGTTTTATGTCATGATATATTATAATTGATCTGATTCCTTCATGCGGGTGAATAATCGCTGGGATAGCAAAGGAAATATGTTATAGCTGGTTGATCAACCATACCTTTTCTCAGCCTTTGGCTATCATTGTTCTCTGCTTCAGAATTACGCTCGCACATCCCTTCCTATAACATGCATTTCTCGCAATATCGAATCCCCCAACTCAATACTAAATCATAAACCTGATGCTTGGAACTTAGTTAACAAAGAGACATCTGGACATACTCATAACACATAATATTTCTTTGAAGAGTACAGTGACAATGATGCTGGACCATCTCAGTTAGCATTTCGTTTATTCATTTACTGAATGCATCTTTTCTTTTCCAGGAATCTGTATATATGCAGGAAGAAATTTAACCTTTATAAGTGGATGCAACATTAGATCAAATATATATATATTAAGAAATACGACAGCATAATTGTAATGTTAAGAGGCTAATAAATATTTGTAAAATCCAAACAAGCTATGAAATATATGTTGCAAAAAGAATAAAGGTAACGAACTGCATAAATAACAATAGCAGTGGGTTAGGAATTTAGCGATTGTGTGATTAATTTATCTTAATATCAATCATTCAAGATATTAAGTGAATTAATAAATTACTAAATCAGATGAGCTATTAAGAATGGTAAATTGATACATGAAACAACTTCGTATTAATACTTCAATACTTCAAGACACTCTGCGAGCATATTTAGTTAAAAGCCCCTCAAGTACATGTAATATGAAAGAAATTAAAGAATATGAGAACACAATTACGACCGATAGATAATTAAAGGTATATTGAATGAATTTTCAAGTAATTATGTCTAAAAGAATTATTTCACTGGATATATGTAACCCAAATAAAACGTGTATATTCACAGTTCTTCGAATAAAGTAGAAACCAAAAGAAATCTATGCTAAAATCTGAAGGGTCAATTTTGCCATGAAATCACAGAATAAGAAATGACAATATTCTTCTCTAACAAGGTACAAACAATTACCCTAAAGACTCAAGAGTAGAAACTAAATAATAGCCATTACCTTTAAAAATCAATATTTTGGAAAACCAATATGGTAAATCAAAAAATCCAAATAAGAAATTCGTTTGATTCGATTATTTCATAATAAATTGAATTAAACAACAGTCCGATTAAGTGGTAACAGATAAATGTGGGTCAATTTTTGAATTATATAAAATATTATGTAGAAATAATTAGAGATAAGAACATCGAACCTACCGAGGAAACGATGAAATGGGTTCTCTAGTGTTCGAGCGAAACAATGTTACTCACTCGAATATTGTATACGGTTGAATCCGGGCCCACCCGATTCCACTATTTGACCGAGCCCGGGAGGTTGCATCAAAGGACGGCCTCATAACGGAATAGACTAAATCACGAGGATAAGGTACTGAGTTCAGAATCAGGTACTTGTCGAGATCGAGGCTAGTAGCGATCGAAGCCAAATGAGACAGACATCGAGCAAGATCGAAGATAGCACAATAACATAAATGTGAGATATCCGTGACTGGTATAGGATCATAGTATAAATCTTGGAACAGATCAAATCTGAAACGGTTAATTAGCTAATCATGTGATTTCCTTCTGTAATTAGAATTATACCATAAGTGGAATTCATCTGCTATATAAAGGTGGGTTCTAATCATTTGTAAAGAACATTGTTGACAGATATAAAAGCAATATAATACTCTTTCTCGTTTATACTATTGTTCATCAGCTTGTTATATTCTAATCGTTCTTGCATCAACCAGTGCAAGGGTATCCAAATTCGAGGGCTGAGTTCCATTCTAATACTGGTCTGCTTTACTTTATAGTTTATTTCTGTTATTAATCTTCATATTTATCAATTGGTACTAAGTGAAATCACGTCTCCTTAGAACCTCATTATAAGTTTAATTGTTATCAAATTTTAAGGGTAAACAGTTTGGCGCCCACCGTGGAGCCAAGGATAATAGTGATTGCTTAATACTGATTCCGATAACACACACTGCTTTACACTTGTTCTTGTAAGAATCTTTATTTTCAGGATAAACATGTCAAATTCACAAGCAGCGCCTACACATGGTGACAACGGCCTCGGATTTCATGGGAAAATGACAATATAGCTGCCCCAGGAATCGATATGCCTCAGGCTGACCTCGAGAGAGTACCAATTGCAAATCCCGTCGACGTCAGTTCACATGTCGCCCTAAATGCAAATTTTGGCGTTGATCCCGAAGGTAGTGTACGCAGGGAAGTTCGATCAGGCGGTCAAGGTACGTAGGGCAGAAGATGATGGTGGAGTTAACCTCCAATTGATATTCGAAATATTACAGGCTCAACAAGCCGCTATAGCAAAACTACAAAATCAACACCGAACACTGAGTAGGATCTAACCATAAGTCGTCCACAGGACCGAGCCTGTGTGGGAAAGGTAGAACGCCAACGAATCGGGGACTAACCCCACCATTATGAAAATGCTCGAGGATCTCACTAAACGGATTGAATCGGGAGAAAAGAAAATTGAGGCAATGACAAGAAAGTAGATACATACATCTCCCGGGTTGACCAAATACCGGGGGCACTGCCGATTCTAAAGGGTATGGATTCAAAGAAATTCGTACATAAGCCTTTCCCTCCAAGTGCGGCTCCGAAACCCATTCTGAAGAAATTTCGAATGCCAGAAATTCCTAAGTACAATGGGACCACCGACCCTAATGAGCATATCACTTCTTATACATGCGCAATAAAAGGGAATGACTTGGAAGACGATGAGATTGAATTTGTTTTACTGAAGAAATTTGGAGAAACCTTGTCGAAAAGAGCAATGATATGGTATCAAATCGAGGGATCGAAATCAACCCCAATAAGCTTAAGGCAATCGAAGACATCATAATCGTGGACAATATTGAGGTTGTACAAAGATTAACAGGGCGCATAGCCTCCCTAGGCCGATTTATCTCGAGGTCTTCGAATAGAAGTCACAGGTTCTTCTCATGGCTCAAAAAGAAGAATAATTTTGCATGGACCCCGGAATGCCAACAAACATTGGAAGAATTAAAGCGACACCTCTCAAGCCTGCCACTGCTTCATACTCCTAAAACGGACGAGCAACTCTACGTGTACTTAGCAGTCTCAGAAATAGCTGTAAGTGGGGTCCTAGTTCGAGAAGAGCAGAAGAGCAAGCTACGCAATTTCTTTCCCTAATAAGCGCCTCTATGAAATTAAAACCATATTTTCAGTGTCACCCGATCTGTGTGGTAACTTCTTATCCCCTTCACAATATTTTGCATAAGCCCGAACTTTCGGGCCGATTAGCCGAATGGGCCGTCGAGATCAGTGGCTAAGATATCGAGTATCGACCCTGAACGACCATCAAGTCTCAAATCTTAGCGGACTTCGTGGCCAACTTTATGCCAGCCCTCGTACCCGAGGTCGAAAAGGAACTATTATTAAAGTCGAGTACATCATTGGGGGTGTGGACCCTCTTCACAGATGGCGCTTCGAACGTGAAGAGGTCCGAGCTAGGCATTGTTTTGAAGTCACCCATGTGTAATACAATTAGACAAGCTATCAAAACTTCCAAGTTAACTAACAATGAGGCCGAGTATAAAGTCATGATTGCAGGTCTCGAGCTAACTAAAGGTTTGGAAGCAGAAGTCATCGAGGCCAAATGTGATTCCATGCTTGTGGTAAACTAAGTCAACAGAACCTTTGAGGTTCGAGAAGATCGAATGCAGAGGTACTTGGACAAACTACAGGTGACTCTACATCGGTTTAAAGAATGGACCCTACAGCATGTGCCTCGAGAACAAAACAGCGAGGCCGATGCCCTTGCAAATTTGGGGTCATCAGTCGAAGACAATAAGATTAGCTTGGGGAGTGTCGTACAACTTTCAAGGTCTATATTAGAAGAAGGCCACGCTGAAATCAACTCCATAAGTCTGACCTGGTATTGGAGGAACAAATATATCGAGTACCTAAAGAACGGGAAGCTTCCATCGGATCCTAAGGAATCGAGGACTCAACGTACGAAGGCCGCACGATTCACAATGGCCGGAGAAGGAACACTTTATAGAAGGATGTTCGATGGACCATTGGCAATATGTTTAGGACCATGAGATACCGACTACCTCCTATGAGAAATCCATGAGGGCACCTGCGAAAATTATTTCGGTGCCGAATCATTGGTTCACAAAGTCATCAGAGCAGGATACTATTGGACCGATATAGAAAAGGATACAAAAGAGTTTGTTCAAAAGTGTGACAAATGTTAAAGGTATGCGCCGTTAATTCACCAACCCGGAGAGTAACTCCACTCAGTCTTATCCCCATGGCCATTCATGAAATGGGGAATGGATATCGTCGGACCACTACCATCGGCCTCAGGTAAAGCTAAATTTATTTTGTTTATGACTGACTATTTCTTTAAGTGGGTTGAAGCGCTGGCTTTCGAGAAAATTAGAGAGAAAGAAGTCATAGACTTCATTTGGGACTACATTATATGCCGATATGGGATGCCTGCCGAGATCGTATGCGATAATGGAAAGCAATTCGTCAACAACAAAATGACAAAATTTCTCGAAGATCACAAAATAAAAAGGATCATGTCGACGCCGTATCATCCTAGTAGGAACGTACAGTCCGAATCGACAAACAAGACCATCATTCAAAATCTAAAGAAAATATTGAACGACGCTAAGGGAAAATGGAGAGAAATATTGCCCGAAGTCCTTTGGGCGTATCGAACAACGTCAAAATCTAGTACGGGGGCAACACCGTTATCTTTAGTATATGGTGCCGAAGCTCTGATCCCGGTTGAAGTCAGGGAACCTAGCGTTAGGTTTCGATATGCAATGGAAGAATCAAATCATGAGGCTATGAATACAAGCCTCGAATTGCTAGATGAAAAATGGGAAACCGCCCTCGTTCGAATGGCCGCACAGAAATAACGGATCGAAAGGTACTACATTCGAAGAGCCAATCTTCGATACTTTAAAATCGGGGACTTGGTTCTGAGGAAGGTCACCCTCAATACTCGAGACCCAAACGAAGGAAAACTTGGCCCGAACTGTGAGGGACCGTATTAGGTTCTCGATATCATCGGAAAGGGATCCTACAAACTTGGCACGATGAACGACGAATAATTACCAAACAATTGGAACATATCACTCCTCAAACGATATTACTGCTAAGGTACGACCTTCTCCATTTTCTTTTATATTTTATAATAACCATTTGCAGGTGTTTAATCGAACACCCCAAAGGATTCTTCAAATATAAAGTCCTCAGGTATGAAAGCACGCGTTGTACTCTTTTCCCTTGGACCGGATTTTGTCCCAAATGGATTTTTCTGGTGAGGTTTTTAACGAGGCAACCATTGTTCGTGCTAACTTAGAGCAATTCAACAGTATCCGAGGCTCCTTTACAATCAACCTCAAATACTGGGGGCATCACCCTCAGATAGTTACAAGAAAAATACTTCGTGTCGACAGGATCTCGATAGGCAAATTTTGTAAAGGACTGAACGGTCAAATGAACCGTGTCCATGTAGATTACTCGAGCCCTAATAGCAAAACATATATGCATGTATAATCTATTGAAAGAAGTATTTTTCCTCACCATATACTTCATGCCCTAGAGAAATTTATACTTTAAAATTTCATACTTATGATCTGTTGTGGAAACTGGCTTAAGGGCCGATCACAACTGAAGTTTAAAAAATTTACCCTATACTCGGGGACTGCCGTCCAAACAATTGACATGATCGAATTACTAAACCTCAAAATGGTAAGACCTTAAAAAGGCAATCCTCGATTTTATAGGCCACGAACACCCCATTCGGGGACTAACACTTCGAACGAGTTCGATGTATAACAGGGAAACAAGCCTAAGGGTCAAATCCCAAACTGAAGGCTACGGCCAAATTAACACGGTTCAGAGATGTCCAAATTCCGTTATAAAACAGGCCTTCAAATATTCTCATAAACCGGTTAAAAACGCAAACCTTGGCTGAGTTACTAAGGGTCTCGATAATATCGACCCCCAAAAAATGCTAAGGGGTATCGAATTGTTCGAACTCTCGGACAATATTGTGCTAAGACATAACAAAGCAAAGGATTTCGATAACATCAATCCTCGAAAAACCTAATGGGTACAAATTTTAACACCAATCCTCGAAAAACCTAATGGGTACAAATTTTTATGATTAATTCTTTCAAGCCAAAAAAAGGGAAAAGCCATTCTTTTGAGGCCATATCGGCCTAATTCAAGAGCCTAAGGGCCATTTTATTTTTTGAGTTTGAGAAATCGTCCTTACTCAACTAAAACCTAAGGGTCACTCTACTTCGAGTTCGAGCAAGTACTCCCTTGATTTTAAAGACTACACTGGTCCGACATTGGTCTAGTTACCTAAAGTCCCAAACTTTTGAGCAAAATCTCCATAAGGCATGAAGGCATGAATGAAATAGAATTTTCACGAGGCAGGAAATAGAATAAAAACAAGTCAAAAATAAAAAAGATCTTTCATATATACGAAGATATTTACAAGGACCGATCAAGGTCCCACACAGAAAATCAAAAAAGAAAAAGCCTAAGATTCCTAATTTTCCTCAGGGGCAGCTTCTTCTCCATCGAGGTCCTCCCCATTCTCGGACTCGCCCTTGCTGCCATCATCATCATCATTATCATCGGAAGAGGCCAACGCTCCAGCATCAGCTTCTTGCTCTCTAGTTTCTTGGATCTCCTCGAGGGTTTCCCTCTGAGATTGGCATTTGGCGAGTTCAGTAATCCAATGTGCTCGAGTTTGAGCGGTCTCGGCTGCTTTTCTCGCTTGGACATGAGCGGCTTCAGCATCGGCCCGGTAGACGGCCACAATCGCCTTTGCCTCGGCCTTTGCCTTTTCGGCTTCAGATTTGGCCTTTGCAAGTTCGGAAGCCAATCGAGCCTCGAGCTCCTCTATTTTCTTTGCTTGAGCTGAGCTCTTATACTTCATGCCTCGAAGCTGACTTTCGACCGATGACAATTGGGATCGAGCAGCCTCCTTTTCAGCAACAAAGCGGTCCATACTTTCTTTCCACCCCAAGGTCTCTGCCTTCATCATGTTGAACTCCTCACGGAACTGTTCGATTCTCTCGACCTTCTGTTGTAGTTGTGAGATTGAAATATTATCTACCGTTTCCGAATAGAGCGCATAAGCTTTTAAGATTTTCATTACCTGCCCGATCAGGTCGGTCTGATCTTGGTGAGCCTTGGCCAACTCGGCTCGGATGTCCTCGATCTTCTCTTCTTTTTGCCCACTGACAAGTTTAAGGGCATTCCTCTCCTCTGTGAACCCTAGGAGGTCGGCCTCACATCGGCTCAGCTCTGCTCGGGACTTTGAAAATGCCTCCTGATAGAGTGCCAAAGCCTATACGAAAAAAATAAAGGAAATTAGACTAGAAGAGAAGAAATAAACTAAGTATGATATCGACAAAGGGAGTTGAGACTCACCCGATTGAAGGCTTGTTGAGCCTCATCAAAGAGACTCAATGCTTTACTCAGGTCGGTGGAATTCTCGACCCCGATAAAGTAACCACGGAAGGGGTCCTCCCCTCCATGGGCCTCGTCTACTTCGTGAGTCCTTGTAGCTTGGGACTCCCGAATTGCCTCCTCGGAAAACGCAGAGAAAATCGGCGAGCCTCCAATATCTATTGCCCCAAGTGATCCACTTGGGGCGTTCACTTCGTTGCGAAGGGTCTCAGAGCCAGCCCCTTCAAACATACCCGCCTTTTGCTCATCTCGACGGGAGGCATCTTCGATCTTCGAAGACTCAGGGACTTTGCCCGAGCCCTTTTCCAAGACCCCCTCGGCTCAAGGCGGAATCTCCTCAACCACAACTGACTCAGCGGCCTTTGTGGCCTCGATGGTTTTCTTCACCCAGGCCACCAGTTCCGATCCATCATCTTTATCTTCTTCTTCCTCCTCCCTTAGCCGTTGAATCACATCCGCAGGTAGGGCAACGATGTCTTTCTTCGGCTTACAAAATGAATTCTTCTTAGGCTTTGGATCCTCAGAGAATTAGGTTCTTTTCCTCTTCTTAACCTTCGCCGGTTTCTGAACCGGGGTCGAAGTCTCCTCCTCACCAGACGTGGGCTTCATGACCGCATCCTTGCCCAGGCCTGTACACGAGAGAATTGAATAAGTAGAAGAAGGGCATCTTAATCAAATCATCAAATACACAAAAAGTGGGCTTACCCTAATTCTTGCCCTCTCATCGGCCCTTTGCTAAATCACGCCATGAGCGCTCGACGTATGTAGAGGTCGAGGCCGGGTTCCGAACCCAACTCTCGAGGTCGATAATCGCACGGGGCATCCAAGTGACCACTACATCATGGAAAAAGACATCAATGAGAAAAGATAAACGAACAAATAATGCATGGAAGTTAACAGTGAGACGATACTTACGATTCATGTTGCATTTCTCAGGAAATGGCATCTTCTCGACTGGGATTAGATCGGAAGTCCTCACTCGAACAAGCCGGCCCATCCATCCTCGATCCTTGTCCTCGTCTATGCTCAAGAATAGCCTTTTGGTAGCCCGAAGTTGGAGTTTTATTAACCCGCCTCGATAGAGGCGGGGGCTATACAGTTTGATAAGGTGATCGAGGGTGAAAAGAAGTCCCTCGACTTTGCTCACGAAGAATCGGAGCAGAATAACAATTCGCCAAAAGAAAGGATGGATTTGGCCTAGGGTTATTTGATATTGACGGCAAAAATCAACGATGATGGGGTCAAGGGGGCCCAGCGTGAAAGGGTAAGTGCAGACACTTAGAAACCCTTCCACATGAGTGGTAATGTCTTCTTCGGGGGTCGGGACCACCATGTCTTTGTCCTCCCAGTTGCAGTCTTTCTTTACTTGCTTAAGGTATCCCTCAGTTATCGAGCATATATACCTCGACAGTGGCTTGCATCGACAAGGAATAGACGAGGCTTTATCGATCTTGAAATCGGAGTTTAGCGTGCACCCCTCAGGAATACATTCCTCAAGACGGGGTTCCACTGGCATTTTCCTGCCGGTCGGTTGAGAAGATGAAGTAGCTTCTTTTTGTGGTACCGTTTTTGATGTTTTTGCCATTTTTGATGTTTTTGCCATTTTTGTGTGAGTTTGAAAAAAAAGGGAGATAATAGGACTTGACGTTTGAGAAAGGATTAACAGCAAAACCTAAAGATTTGTAGAAGGGAAGAACTTAAGAGATATAAAAGCTTTGGAGATTAGAAGGAAGTGAAAGTAAAGTTTGAATTAATGAGAAAGAGGTTTATTTATTGGATTCACGTCGATGGTTCAAAGGCACTAGTGGCCGACTGCCAACTGACACTCATTAATGACTTGGGGAACTATACCGATGGGACGTTTCGTCGCTTACGTCACGAGGATGATGTCATGATAGGTCGAGGCAGAAAATCGAAGGCTCAATTCATTTTCTTGTCATTACACTCCAAAAAACGAGGGGACTATCTGTATACGATTGAATTTAGGCTCACCCGATTCTACTATTTGACCGAGACGGGGAGGTTGCATCGAAGGACGGCCTCACAACGGAATAGATTAAATCACGAGGATAAGGTACCGAGTTCAGAATCGAGGTACCTATCGAGATCGAGGCTAGTAGCGATCGAAGATAAATGAGACAGACATCGAGCAAGATCGAAGATAGCACAATAACAGAAAGGCGAGATATCCGTGACTGGTCTAGGATCATGGCGTAAATCTCGGAACGGATCAAATCTGAAATAGTTAATTAGCTAATCATGGAATTTCCTCTGTAATTAGAATTATACCATAAGTAGAATTCCTATACTATATAAAGGGGGTTCTAATCATTTGTAAAGAACATTGTTCACACATATAAAAGCAATATAATTCTATTTCTCGTTTATACTATTGTTCATCAGCTTGTTATATTTTAATTGTTCTTGCATCAACCAGTTCAAGAATATCCAAACTCAAGGGCTAAGTTCTATTCTAACACTGGTTTGCTTTACTTTATAGTTTATTTCTGTTATTAATCTTCATATTTATCAATTGGTATTAAGTGAAATCACGTGTCCTTAGAACTTCGTTATAAGTTTAATTGTTATCCAATTTTAAGGGTAAACAAATATACAACTAACCGAACCAATTTCAAGCATAATATCTCTTGCGTGTTAGCCAAGTTTGAAATATATAGAAGACCCAAGTTGGTCGACCAAGGGTAATATTGACATTTTTATCTAACCCATACTTGCTTCAGCAAAGAACATGTGTTAAAGTCTCCATTCAGCTTCCTCCCGTTCTTCTAAGTTCTATCGAACAAATACAGAAATACTGGAATGTTCCCTTCTAACTTTTTCCCATGATTCTTGGTTCAGCTGCTTCTTAATTTTCTCTTCTCTTTCTCCATTTTAACTTCTACATTTGTTTATTTCTTGATTTTGAGGAACTGGAAACTGCATCTTCTTTCTTACAGTTTGTTATTTTTATTTTAATGAAAGATCAATTAAACTATGTTTCATTCTCCAGTTTGAGATCAATAAGACATTTAATCTGTCTATTCCATTTTCCGCCCATCTTCCTCCCTCCATGGATGGTGGCTGGGCTTTTTTGGTCGTATTATTCCCTTTTTAATGATTGATTTCAAACTTGGCTAACACGCAAGAGAGTGCCGCAATACCAGCAAATTACCCTTAAATCAAAACACACTGCCCCCTTCTGAAATGTACACTCTCATAAAGTTATACCAAATAGTAATATCATTTACCTAGTCATCGGAAACCGTTCATGCTGCCTAAGAATTTATGTCCTTCCCTTCAAAACTGAACTGTGACCTTGTACATGTAAATCCTATTCCCGCACAACACACCACATTTATTATGCCATCATGTGACAAGCATAAGAATTCTATTATCAACTCCGAGTCACTAGCAAATTACATACCTTATTAGTCAGAAACCTCTTTCTTGCTTCTTTCTAGGAGAAAATCATAACACACAACACGTTCCGTACACCGGTAGAAAATATCTGGTTCAAACCATGGTAGAACCCATCCTGAACACTTTGAAATCCATTCGCACATAACTAAGCTATCTGAACTGAATTCCTCTAACTCCACCAAGCCACACAGGTTGCCAAATTCGAGAGCATTGCCACGAAACACCTGTAGATACTAGCCACATCATAAGTACCCAAAGAACCGATCATACCCATTACTGTACTAACCCAACCTACTACCAAGCTGTCCTATTTCTCCAAGTTCTTTTTAAATTGCCTTCAAATTACTACTTTTTCCTTGTTAGAACACTACTATCCTTAACTAAAACTTACTCCACGAACTCTAGCATAGAATCACGCCGCCCTAAGGCTTATAAGCCGCCGAATTCCCTTTTTATGTATCCCAAAGGTTCCACAACCAAAAATGCTTACTCCGAAGAGACTTTATGTGAACCTAAAACTATTCCCTTCACCTTCTTGATACTGAAATGCATAATTCACAATGATATAAGATGCCACGAGTCTCAACACCGTTCAATGCAACTCCCAGTTTTCTAGCCATATTTATAAATCTTGAATCCATTAGAACCATTCTCGAGAGTCATCCACTCTACTCAAATCTCGAATTAACTGACCCAATGGACCGAAACGACTTGTGCCTCATTACCACACCAACACCCAAGGGAATAAAGAGTAACCCATACTCCTACATAACCGAGCAAATTCCCACTCCATGTACACTACATTCTCTGTGAATAACCACTCAATTATTTTATGGACCTCCTATAACCATAGAGTGTAATACAACTTGTGTCCAGAAATTTTATTACCCGAGTCATCCTCGATCTCGACCTCTGCAAATCATAACTGATTCACCGGTATACCCCGAACCGATACTAATACGACCCATAGTCGTGCAATCAACTCGTCGATAGCAGACTCCCCCACTTAGCCTTAAGCTGCAATTATATAAAATTAGAACCCGCAAGGATTTTTCCTTCTCAATTACCAAGGTTTCGCACCATTAACCTGCCAGACTTCTCGAAGTCTTTTATTAAGCCTTTCATGAATATTCTGAATCTCCAGCCAAAATCACACACGCGACCTCCTATCGGGTAGCAAGTAATATTCCTCGCAAAAGCTTCATCAACATCACGCCACCGCTAGCTGCACAAAAGAGATAACCCACAAGTGGAATTCCTTACCGACATCTTCCAATGACACTGCACTAAGTGCAACGACCACTAAATCCATAAATTCTCCTGAGTTCATGCTCGCCCACCATTTGTATAAGTCTGCACTTTCCCTATTGACATTAATTGTACGTCAACAATACCTTCCGAACTCAAGTCATATTACACCTGACACAATAATCAGATCTTCACGCCTCTATTCATTTCAAACACACTCCTTTCTGCCATATTCAACCTTCCTTTGTACACTAACCATCACTCCAAATAGAGTCTGCAGGCCGATTCACATACTAACATGATTCCAAACCATTCTACACTTTCTCAAGGTGCACGACTACCCTACTAGTGAATTCATATGCTAATCTACCACTCTTACTTCGGATAAATCATCTCCTTTAAGAAATATCTCAACCTCTACTTCTCCTACTTGACCTGCTAGTACTTCAACCACCGCGAAACACTTCCCGTCATGTCTTCCCTCATACTTTGCTATCCAACCGCTGCATCAAATCGAAATGTATCTTTGTCGCACCTGAACCAATAAAATGTTACCGACTCTAAGTCTCTTAGAAGATCATCTTTCTCGAGCCATCAACATCAAAAATACCCATTCGCAACCACAATTACTACACAATCACTTACTCTTCTTGAGTCCAAACTCATTGACAAGACATGAGAATTTAATTTGCCCCAAAATTTAACAACGTGAAAGATCCTCCAAAACATTCACACTCGAGACTGTTCGTCACTTCAAAACGAAAATCAAGCGCCCAATGGCCTTCCTTTACATTTCAAGGAAACACTTCTTGTCACATTCAAATCGTCTTAACACATCCCACAGTTACATCATACTTATCACAAAGCCATTCCACCGCTCATCGAGCCACGAATTCCACTTGTAGGGGTATTACTGGACATATGAGTCAAAATTTACAGGTTACAACTGAAGCTACCGAGCCAAATCTACGGTTTAAACCTGGCCTCAAGTCCTCCAGACTAGCCCATCACCGAAACACATAATACACATCTCGAACCTCGTTCATAGAATCACAAGCCGGCGATGTACAACTGATACCGAGCGCTGATGTGCGCATACAAATGCGTGAAAGGAATTCAAAGAGTTATGTTTCAAGCTGAATCAATTTTGCACGATAGAATACAAGAAAATGAAGTTTTCCTAAGGGTTATGCAGCCTCTCGAAGATAAGTACAGACGTCTCCGTACTGATCCGCAAGACTCTACTAAACCCGCTCATGACTCATGAGACCTGTGTAACCTAAGCTCCGACCCAAACTAACCCCTGTCGTGATGGCGCCTATCGTGGAACTAGGCAAGCCGACTCATTTCCAAAACAAACCGATATTTTCATTTCAAAGATAATTTTAATGTTATTTAACATAAAAAAAACTTTGTAAAGGAGTTCCAATCAAAATAAAAGTGCGGAAGAAAAAGCCCGACATCAGGGTGTCATTAGTCATGAGCATCTACTATAATCTGTCTAACAATATCAAGGCTAACTCAGCCTGGAAAATAGCTAAATACAACTAGAGAAAGATAAGAGAGAGAAGAGCAGGGCTGCGATCGCC
Organism: Nicotiana tomentosiformis; assembly: GCF_000390325.3. NCBI lineage: Eukaryota > Viridiplantae > Streptophyta > Magnoliopsida > Solanales > Solanaceae > Nicotiana > Nicotiana tomentosiformis. The sequence continues at coordinate 51,393,007 of NC_090820.1, forward strand.
AGGCAGCTACCTTGCTATCCCCGGGAAAATCTGCAATCAGAACAATCAACAACCGCTACCGTGTCCAGCTACACCTGGATCTGCACATAAGGTGCAGAGAGTAACGTGAGTACACCAACTCAGTAAGTAATAACAATAAATAAAGACTGAGCAGTAGTGACGAGCAATAAAGCATATAACGTTCATATAAGGAAATCTCAGTAAAATACCACATGCTTTTAAAATCAGGATTTGAATCAAAACATCTCGTTTAAACCCAGTTCAAGTAAAAATCATTTAAAGATATTTTTCAATAGTTTTCAAATAGAGGAAAATGCAAAGGTGAGCAAAAATGATGAAATCATAAATAGCCCCTCGGGTAAAGCATCACTCATATACAGCCCCTCAGGCAAACCTCACAATCACTCATGCCACTCGGGCATACCTTACAATCACTCTTGCCACTCGGGCATACCTCACAATCACTCATGCCTCCCAGTCACTCAGCACTCGGCACTCGTTACTCGCACTCAGTAGGTACCTGCGCTCACTAGGGGTGTGTACAGACTCCGGAGGGGCTCCTTCAGCCCAAGTGCTATAATTTGCACGGATAACTCACGTGCTATAATAATACAAGTATGCTGCAGGTGCGCATCCCTAATCCATACTCACCCTCACAAATCAGGCCTTCTGCCTCACTCAGTTATAAATCTCTCAAGCCACTCGGGCATTTCAGTAAAACATGGCATTCGGCCCAAAAAATTTATATGCATCGAAATAGTACCATAAAATTGAGTTATGCGGTAAATAGGTATAAACATGACTGAGTATAGATTTTCAATCGAAAACAATGAGAGAATGGTAAGAAATAGCCCCTAAGTGTCCACACAACATTGGCGCAAGGCCCAAACATGGCATTCAACCCAATTTACAGAAATCATTTCTAAAACATATAAGTATCATATAGTTTCAACAAAATATGCAACTTTACAGTTGCTACGGGACGGACCAAGTCACAATCCCCAACAGTGCACACCCACATGCCCGTCACCTAGCATATGAGTCACTAAAAATAGTAGAATGATACAAAATACGGGGTTTCATACCATTAGGACTAGATTTACAATCGTTACTTACCTCAAACCGGTCAAATTTCTACCCCGCAATATTTTTGCCTCTGAACTCGACCTACAAATGCCTTAAATATCTTCACAATCAGTGCAATACCATCAATATACGCCAATGGAATGAATTTCACAAGAAAAACTATAAAATTAGACCAAAACCCGAAATTGGCTCAAACACGGCCCCCGGGCCCACATCTCAAAATGCGACAAAATTTACAAAAATAGAAAGTTCATTCACTCACGAGTCTAACCATACCAAATTTATCAAAATCCGACATTGTTTGGTCCTTCAAATCCTTAAATTACTGTCCAAAAATTTCAAGCCCTAACCCCTCATTATCACTAATTATCATGATTAAACAACAGAAAATCACCATATATACAAGTATTAGGGCTCAAGTAACTAACCTCAATGAAATTTCCTTGATTCCCTCTTCAAATCTCTCCCAAAAGCTCCAAAAACTGAATAGAATTGGTGGAAATGAACCAAATTCGCGAAGGGTTCTATTTATGGTTTCTGCATAGGTTTTCGCACCTGCAGCCATTTTCTTTCTCGCACCCGCGCGACCGCACCTGCGGTCCAAGAAGCCGCACCTGCGCAACTCACTTAATCACCTAGCTTCCGCACCTTCGGACACCTTTCTCGCATCTACGGTCCCTGGTGCGCATCTGCGAAACCAGCCCAAAATTCTCATCTCCGCATCTGCGCTCAAGGCCTTGCACCTGCGGGCTCGCAGATGCGGCCAATTTTTCGCACCTGCGTTCCCAACCTTGGCCCAGCTCGCCCGCACCTGCGCACTCCCCACGCGCACCAGCGGCCTCGCACCTGCGACCCTTTCTTCCGCAGGTGCGGAAATAGCAGAAGTAGTAGCTCTAGCAGCAAAGTCCAACTTCGACAAATTCGTTAACCACCCGGAATCACCCCGAGGCCCTTGGGACCTCTACAAAAAATACCAACAAGTTATATATCAATATACAAACTTAGTCGAACCTTCGAATCACTCAAAACAATATCCAAACACCAAATTACCCTCGGATTCAAGCCTAAGAACTTCTAAATTTTTAAATTCGGCAACCGATGCCGAAACAAACCAAACCACGTCCGAATGACCTCAAAATTTGCACACACGTCACAAATGACACTACTAACCTACTCCAACTTTCGGAATTCCATTCCGACTCCGATATCAAATTTTCCATTGCCGACCAAAAATCGCCAAATTTCTAATTTTGCCAATTCAAGCCTAATTCTACCACGGACCTCCAAATCACATTCTGGATGCACTCCTATGCACAAAATCACCTAACGGAGCTAACAGAAATATCAAAATTTAAATCCGAGATCGTTTATACATAGATCAACATCTGGTTTACTTTTCCAACCTAAGGTTCTAAATAAGAGACTAAGTGTCTCATTCCATTCCGAAACTACTCCGAGCCCGAACCAACTAACCCGGTATATCATAATATAGCTTAAGAGCATAAAAGAAACAGAAATGGGGGAAACGGGGCTATAACTCCCGAAACGGCCGACCGGGTCATTACATGTACTGACCTTCCTTTGAGCAGCAAATCAAACAAGGATTTTGTTTAGCCTTTTCGGAATAAAGAGCTCAGACTTCAACCTGCCAATAAACTCATAGCCAGAAAAGAGAGGGAGAGAATGAGAAACAACTGAAAACCTAGGCTTCGATTAAAAAAAATCTAGATGCTACTGTGTATTGATGTCTTTTTAGGTTGTTAGGTGTTGTTCTCTGTTGTTTTTTTGTTGTTAGGTGAGAGAAACTATGGTTACTATTTATAGTGTCATTAAGTCTTAGGGTTCCGGCAGATTCAAATGGTGGTAGTGGAGAATGATGACTACCAGATGATGGAAGCAAAATGAGTAAAAATCGAGAAGCAGAGGGGAAAACAATGAGGATTTTACCCGATAAGAGAGAGGTCGAACTTTGAAGGCAAAGACCCATCGGACAAAGCTTCAATGTCCAAAGATCATTGCATTTAACCTCTGAACAACCTTCATGCATGCTCCGATTTGCTAAAGTACAAGAGAAATTAGAAGACTTGAAGTTTCATTCTTTGGTTTAGGGTTTCAGATTTAGAGCTTTTGAATTATATCGGTTAAAATTGAAAAGGATCAGTAGGATTCACGGCATAGGGACAAGATGGATTGATTGAGGTTTGATTTCGCCGACCTTGCACGAATTTGTGCAAGGTCTAATGACTGACGGGGAGTGTAGCAGATGAGGGAGACGAGAGCGTTTAGGGAAAGGGGGTGGCTGGCCTTAAGAGGAAATGCATTAGGGTTAGGCGTTAGTTAGGTTTAAAGTGAACAGATGAAAGGGAGCCGTTGGATCATCATGATCAACGGCTCCGATATTTCGCGGATAAAATCATTTATTGAGAAAAAGGATGCCCGTTGGATATCTTTTAATCCAACGGTGGAGATAAATTATTGATGCGTATTGAAATAAAAGAAAAATTTGTTTTAAGTGTGGACCATTGATTTTTTTTTGAATCAACGGTCCGTGTTTGTTGTGTGAGTGTTTGGGAGCGGTGACGTGACGCACCGCTATTAGCTCACAAGGAGTGGCATGGATTGCCAATTTGGACTGGAGGGGTTGTTTTGGACTGGGTCTGATGGTGATTGGGCGTGTGTATTGGGCTAATTGCAATTTAATACATAGCCAATTTATATTTAATTGTAATTGCAATTATAGCCATTTAGTCTTTAAACTCTTTAAAATTAATTTAATTAAACTTAACTAGTTTCAACAAAATGTGATAGAAATTATAATCATCAATACACTACTAATTATTATAATTAATTGATTATTTATTAAAATACCTTATTTCTCAAATTATGACATTAATTTTGGATTATTGGAAATAGTAGTCTCGTTAATTAAAAATTAAGGAATAACTTGTTAAATTAATAATAAAACTTATGTAACAAATATAAAGGTTACTTTATTAGTCTCAAAAATAGTAAGGGTAATATATCTTACAATTATATAATACTAACTTATTAATTTGAACACTATTAATTATTAATTTATATAAAAATAAGTATTATTGATTAGAAAATATTTTAACATATTTATTACAAATCATTAAGTATAAATAAATTAATTTTAAAAGAATGAGTCAAAATTGATCGTCAACAAATTTAACGAAGAATAGAACACAATTGAAGAAAAGTATCAATATCAGTGTGATACACTAACTTGTTGGAATTAAAGTTTAATCGTTATTAGCCCACATATATGTTAGATCACGTTTTGAGTTTTTTAAATTTTATTTTAAGAATTTTGCGACATTATATGTAATGTGAAATTTAAAGAACTAATTTTAGACATCACGTAAGATTATTTTTATTTTTTATTAAAGATTCTTGCGATATTGTACGTAAATATGAATTAAGAGAACTAATTTTACAGAATTCAATCACTCATATTTGTCATAAAGATTGATTTGGGTCCAGGTGGAACATAAATTCATAATAGACAATTGAGGATTGATATTATCCTCCCTCCTTAAAAGGCAAATAAGTACCGCTCTTTAATCATACAACCAATCTGTATCTTTTCGTGAAAGGCATTTGGGATCTTTTCTTGGTCCCGCAATAATTATGAAGCTTATTATTTTTTGATGTACCTAATATTAGTTTTGGTGAGCAACTAACTGCAGTTAATATGCATCTTCCTGAACAATTTTGTAATAATTATTTACTGCTTGGATTATACCTAAATAAAAAAGCATTTCACTGAATTTCACGTGCCAATCAAACTAATCTAATGAACCTGTGTTTTAAAGTAAGTTCAGTGATCAAGAGGTCATAATTTGAATATATTGCAAAGGTTTGAACCAATTGGTTTGCTTTCATTCACTCATGAAAAAGTATTTTCATGAACTCGTAGTAAAAACATTCTTATTCGAGTTAGGCATCTATCTATTTTGCTATTTTTATGAATAATTTGGATTTATTAGTCAATATTAATAGGCTTTTACAAATTAATATTTATAGCCATTATGCAATGACAAATATTAAAAAAGCATTTAAATGTTAATAAACTCCCCAATATAAACATTCTCATGCACTTCATAATATGAGCTAATTAAAGGTGGTTTCTTAACAAGTTACTTATAATTAGGGGTGTTCAAAATCGAACCGAAATCGAAAACCGAATCGAAATCGAAACTTAATGGCTTATTGGTATCGGGTTAACGGCTTAATGGACGGGGAACGGATTGAAATTTTTTTATTAACGGCTTATCGGTTTGGGGGCGGATTATTCAATTTTCTTAATGGATAATCCGTTAACCCGTTAAGTATATATATATATATATATATATATATATATATATATATATATATATTAAATATCAAAAACCCTTCCACTTCTTCCGATACTCCATCTCTAAGTTCTAACGCCTTATTCCTAAATAATCAGAACCCTTACGTACTATGCATCAGAAGATCTCAGGCTTGGCTTAGCTTAGCTTATTCTCCCACCCTACAATAAGATTGTTTAAGCTGTTGTCTATGGTTCATCTCTGCTTTTATTTTTTTAAAACTAATGAATGTTGTCTATGTTTAATAGAAGAACAATAGTGTTGTGCCACAACATTTTTCACTCTACAACACATGACACACTACATCATTCTTATGTAGGCGTTAACAAACATGTATGTATGGACTCAATGTGTAATTTTCTATTCTGAATTTGTATGCTAGGCGGTCAACAAACAATTAATGAACGCAATATAGATTGAATTAGGTCGATAAACCGCCCAATAACCGCCCGATAAGAGCTAAACCGTTACCAATCCGCCCGATATCTTATCGGGTGGCTAGCGGATTAATACATTTAAAAACCGATAACCGTTAAGCCAAACCGTTAAGAGTAATTAACTGCCCAATCCGCCCGATAAGCAGCCCTACTTATAATAATGCAAAGCACGCAACGCATGCATAGAAAAACATAATTGCAGACAAAAAGGAATTATCACAAATGGGAGACATGAGAATACATAAGTATATATGTGAAATGATGATTTAGTACCTTTTGATAATGATGCATCGAGAATGGTTTGTTTGGTTCAGTTTCAATCATGTTAGGTGAAAGGAAAATGTAACATCACTTACTTCCAAAGTGGTTCTATCAAAAAGAAAAATAAAGTCTCTCAAAAGGGCTCATTCTACCTTCACTTTTTTCTAACTATTTATTGGAGATGACAAAAGGGTGTTTTTTGTTGGGGACCATAGGGCCACGAGAAAGAGCTACTTCTTGATTTTATATATATATATATATATAGAGATATAAATAGATAGATAGATCTGTTTTCTGTAGTAAGCAAGAAAAATATTCCTAAATGTTTTGGTTTAAGTTATGTACATGGAAATTGTATGTGCTTTCCTTTGTGTAAAAGCTTTTGAAAGACGGTTGGATTGTACATTTAAATTTTTTAGTTTTCCTTCTTACCTTTATTGGGTCTTGAATAGCAGAGGTAAGATCAAATTTATCTAAACAAATAGTCTTTTATGACTGATTATTATTGCAATAGAAGAAAATGATACTATAAAATTCTACAACTAGTATGTTTTATTTATTGATCTATAAAATTGTGAGATAAAAAAGAGGTCTCACACAATTAGTGTTAGTTGTGTGTGAGGCACACCATAAAACTTGTGGACCCATATCTTACACTTTTGGATTCACAAAATACTGGGTCCATAAAATTATGAGACAAAAAGGTCTCACACAACTAGTATCAATTGTGTGAAGTACAAAATAAAATTTGCCATTTAACTTATGTTAGGATAAGCACAAGGTTGAACGGTCAAGTCATAAACATTGTAATTACGAGAAATGAAGCATTTTCTGCTACTACACTTCACATATGCCGAAAGAACTTGATGCGCTAATTTCACTTGATACAGACGGCGCATTTTAAGACTAGAGCGCATCGCACTACAAGAAAACTGCGGATTGCCAACGCATTTTACTAACCACCTAAATCCATTAGTAAATTATTAATGGATTATCAATGGGTTTTTTGTTTTTGCTAATGTAAGGAGAGTCTATTATATTAAAAGCATAGAACGTTTAGTTCTTACATAACATCGGGATACACCGCATACCGGTTTTCCCCAATTAATCTTTAATAAAAATTTGTAAAATAAAAGTTGGAGGTGTTTCCCAGTACATAATGTTATTTTCCTCCGTTGATGTTTGTTGCTTGGTGCTTCCATACTTTGCCAGAGCGTCAGCTACATCGTTGCCTTCCCGATATACATGTGTTATTTCTGCCACTCCAATAGCATCAAGAAGAAAACTGCAATCATGAAGAAGATGTGAGTAGCAAGGTTGTTCATCTTTAAATAAGTTACATAATACATGTGAATCTGTTTTCACTATAGTGGGAAAGAGATATTTTATGAAGGAGAGTTCTAGTCCTGCCATTAGTGCCAGCAGTTCAATATGAAGAGCGGATGTTGCAGCTGTCTTCTGCGCAAACCCCACTATCCAATTGCCATTGCGGTCTCGATGATTCCACCAGTGCCACTGGTTTGATTGTTTTTATCATAAGCTCCATCAATGTTTAGCTTGTAGTGGTTAGTAGGTGGGAACCATCTTATTTGTGTGAAGCCTAGGGTTTGGTTTCACAGTAATATGTGCAATTGAAATGAATTCAGCAACTTGAGTCATAATTTTATTCTGGCATGCGATAGTAGTTGTGTGGTTGAAGAGGTTTGAGTTCCTATTAATCCAAATGTTCCACAGGATGAAAGGTAGTTGGGTAAAGTTTGGAGTTTTGAAGGAGGCATTTGTTGTGTGGATGGTAGTCTCTTTGAGACACGTATCCTTTATCCAGTGGACAAAGTTGTGTACTTGAGGTTTTTGTAGATTGAACAAAGTCCATAAGTGGTATGAATTTTTGCACGAGAAGAAAATGTGGTATATGTCTTCTACTACGGTTGGGCAGAATTGAAAAAGGTTTGTTTGGAGTATATTTTTATGAATAGGAAGTCTTTAGTATGTAATTTGTGGTGCACATGTATCCACATGAAATATTTCAATTTGTTCAAACACTCAATCTGCTAAATCCAAGAGTTATTGGCAGTGTTGGGTTGCTTTATTAGGTTGTTGATTTGTAGTTGTAGTAGATAGGCTGACTTTGTGGTAAAGTTACCAATGGGTGTTTGGTTCCAGAAGGATTGATCAGTTTTGGGTGAGAATGGGATGCAGATGTTTTTGATTGGTGTACAGTATCAGGGTGTATGGTTAGTGATAATATATCAAAACACCACGAATGATTCGCAAGGATTGAATGCACTATTTGTTGTTCCTCCATATATTGTAGAGGCCCATGTATTGAGTAGCGTAAACAGTTATTATTAGAAATCCAATTGTCATTCCAGAAATTTATTTATTTTCCATCTCCTATGTTCCAGGAAAGCCCTGAACGGAATAGAGTATTTGCTTTGGTCATACTTTTTCATATGTATAAATCAGTAGGATTAGTCATGTGTGTGTTTGCTCGTCGATATTGGACATATTTTGCTTGTAGAAGTTTTACCCACAATGATTGATTGTTCTTATGGAATCGCCATAGTAACCCTGCTAGCATTGCATAATTCTTCTCACTGGTTTTGTAAAGTCCCAGTCCTCCGAGCAATTTTTGGAGTGGTAATAGTCTCCAATTAACAAGGTGGACTTTCCTTTTTTTTTCGGAGTTGAACCCCATAGAAAATTTCGTTGGATACGGTCTATGTGATTCTTAGTAGAAGTTAGCAGTAGGTTGTTTTGCATGGAATAATTTGGTATGGTGTCTAGTACTGAATGGATGAGGGTGGTTCTACCTGTCATGTTGAGAGTTTTTGCTTTTCAACCTGAAAGCTTGTTGTTCATTTTTTCAATTATGAATTGATAATCTTTGCCTTTGGGGGAGTGGTTTGTTAAGTAAAAACCCAGGTATTTTCCAAAGTTGGTAGCCTTGGAGATGTTTAAGGCATTGGCAAGACAATCTTGAGTGTTAAGCGGTACATTTTTAGAGAAAATATGTTTTGATTTAGAGAAATTAATTTTTTTCCCCGATAGAAGGTGGAAAGAGTTGAATATATTAACAATAGAGTTGGCGTTGTGTAGATCAGCACGCGCGAATAGTATCAGGTAGTACGCAAAAGGTAGGTGTGAGGCTGGTGGCCCCGATCTACTAATCTTGACTGGTATCTAGTCGCCACTGGCTGTTGCTTGATTAATTTGGTGGGATAATGATTGCATACAAATAATGAAGATGCATGGGAATAATGGGTCTCCTTGACGAATGTCTCGTGATGGTTCAAAAAAGTTACTAGGTTTTACATTTATCAAAATTGAGACAGAGGAGGTGGAGATGCAATTCATAATAAGTTTGATTGGTGTAGAGGGGGATCATATGTTGTAAAGTGATTTGCATATGACAGATCATTCAAGTCTATCAAATGTTTTTTCTAGGTTTAGTTTAAGCATCATGTTTCTCATCCGTCCTGACATGCGATTAACAGAGTGGATTGCTTCTTACACGACCTGGGAGAAAACTGCATTGATTGAGACTAATGAGACATTTGAGGAATGGACAAATCCCGTTGACGATAATTTTGGTAATCGTTTTATAGGATGTATTGCACCGGCTAATTGGTATATATTGGGATATGTGTTCAGGATTTTTCACTTTTGGGATGAGTGTGATAAAGGTGGTATTTATCTTTGTAGGGATTGTATGAGATTCAAAAGCATCTTTGCAAATTTGGATTATGGCGCATTTGGTTGAATTCCAGTGCCTTTGAAAGAAGATTAGATGGAGTCCATCCGGCCCAGGCGCCTTGAGAGGTTTGAAAGACTTTATTTCTCTATGGATTTCTTCCTCTGAAATGGGTTTTGATAATATGCTTCTATCCTCCTCGGATAGAGCGTAGTCAAATCGTTGGTGAGAAGCACTTTTGAGGGACATAAGCTTAGATGAATAGATGGTGTTGTAGTGATTTAGGATAATAGAAATAATTTCTTTGTGATAGTAAGTCCAGTTACCTATGAAGTCATTTAATCCTAGTATCCTGTTGCGTCTTCTTCTTTGAATAGTAGAAGTGTGGAAAAACTTTGTATTTGCATCCCCCTCATTAAGCCATTGCACCCTAGATTGTTACTTCTAAAAATCTTCTTCTTGTTTTAATACTAAATTATATTGGTCACAAAGGTTATTTTCTAGGTATTGGTGGTATGGAGACTTTTTAGGATTGTTCATATTTTGAAGTCTTGCTAGTAGGATTTTTTTTTATGTGAAAAATATTACAAAAGTAGTCCTATTCCAATCTTTGATGTGGGTGGTGAAGTTTTTTATGGAATTAAGATATATGAAGGATTGGTGCAAGTGGTGATTAACAATGTTGTTAAAGTCTGGGTGGCTGAACCACATGGTTTTCAGCCTAAATAAATTATTAGGCTTAGAACTTTTTGATAGTGATAATAGGAGTGGACAGTGATCTGAGTGTGTACGCGTGAGGTGTGTGATAGTGGAGTCAGGGTGCGCGGTAAGCCATGCAGGATTTGGATAGAAGCGATCTAGTCTTTCCAAAATTAGGTTATTTCTAGTACTTCTAAGGTTTGACCAGGTAAATCTAGATCCCATAAATCCCATATCGACCATGTTAATATCTTGGAGACAGGTTAGTAAGGCATTAACTCAATTATTATTAATAGGGTTTCCCCCGAATTTATCTGCAGCCGAAGTAATTTCGTTAAAATCCCCACACAATACCCATGGCAACGTCTGGTTATAGAAATATGTTCTAAGTTATCCCATAATATTTTTCTATTATTAAACCTATTACTTGCATAAATTAGAGATAGTATACAAGGTGGGCTAGTGGGGCCTGCCTGGACATTTGCATGGATTTTCTAGTTGGTGACTGTAATGGGGTCCACATGTGCCACTTCATGATCCTTCCACAACATAATCATCCCCCATGAATAGCCTACTGCATCCACGTGTAGCATATTTGTAAACTCTAACTCCAACATTAGTGCTTCGTGCGCTGCTTCTTTCATTTTAGTCTCAGTGAGATACACCATGTTGGGGTTGTGCCAAGAAAGGACTGCTCTGAGGTTCCTTCTGAAATCATCTGCATTTTCTCCCCTACAATTCCATAATAGTATCTTCATTAAGGGAGTATTTTGTGCTGGCCTCTCTTGATGAGTCCTCGAAGGATTCAGAGCAAGGGATAATTGTTGGCAGTTGTTGTGTTCGTGTAGGGGAGGGTGATCCCTCAGTATTGGAACCATCATAATAGAGTAAGAGAAAGGGTCGACGGGGTAGATCCTCATGTTGATGCCCATCTTCATGATCATTGGAGGAACACTGATAAGGAATTTTCTTTCTGAGTTTTGGGGCAGGGTAAGTGTCAGAGGCTCCATTATTGTGATATTATAGAGAAGTTGATCTAGGGTGCTTTCCTGAAATGGTCCTATGCATGCTGTCCCTGATGGTGGTGGTGGAGTTTTCGGGTGTTGTAGCTCCTCCAGTAAGAATTGTGGCAAGAGCGATACAACTTATTCTTCCTTCTGTGGTTCTGGTGAAGCGTGCTGGGGCGCCATAGTTGGTGATGAGATCCATGATTTGGGTGATTGGGGTGTACTCCATTGTTGATGCTGATCCGCTGGTTGTTAAGTGGATGTTGTTGCCTGCATGACCAGGATCTGATTGTTGAGTTCTAGTGCTATGATTTCTTGGACTTACAATAGTTGGTGCGCATACTGCATCCTCATATTTGAGTGGAGTCCTTGGGAGACATAGTGTGATAGGGAGGCTGTGTTCTCCGTCAGTAGAGTGACTTGTTGCACGATGAAGTCGAAGTTCCAGTGTCTTAGAAGTGGTTGTGGTGGTGCTTCCTCCTGTTGCTGTGGTAGTGGGGTTTGGGTTTCTTGATGGTGGTACTATTGGTGGTGTAGTTGGAGGTTGTTTTTGTAGGTTAGGGGGAACTGGTAGGGGTTTTAGTATCCGTTCATGGTATAGTTTCAGCCCATCGGAGGGAATGGCATTTGGAGGTAGAGAGTTTGAGGGATTGAGTGTATTTGCGTGTCCATTGTGCGGGAAATATGGTGAGTTTGAAAGGGTGATTGTTGGTAACGCGCATCGTTGCCCAGATTTCTTTTGCTTGGTTCCCCGTAGCTCCAGTGTGCATTGTTTCGCAGAGGTGATCAAGGCATTTTCCAATTGATGTGTGAGAGATTGGTTTTCTTTTGGTGATGGGGTGGTGTGAATTGAAGTGCTAGTAGTATTAATAACTTGGTTGTGAGAAGAAGTGGTGTGAGTAGGTAATGGTAGGGGTTCATCATGTCGATGGGGTGTGATGGGATTTGACCCGCCGATAGTTGAGTTGTCTGAAAAGAAGATATTTAGGGTAGGCTTTGGTGTTACAAGTATCTGTTTTGCATTTAACGCACTGGGGAGGGTGATCATTCCTACTTTGGGGGGTGTACATTAAGTAAATTCGAAGGTTTTAAGGAGTGTTTGTATATATCCCGATGGGATATATTTAAATGATTGTCTTTAGTAATGTGGTGTGGGCTTGGTAGCCCTTTTTGGGCTATAATATTTGTGGAGATAATTGTTTCAACGGGGACAAAATTTGCGATAATTATTTCAGGTGGTTTATTAATAGGGGAGGGGATATTTGGGATATATTTGGTGGAAAGGTTGTAATTGGTGGAAAGGTTATTTTTGGATTCTAGGGGCGTAGTGACTGGATTGATATGATGATTATAGGTAGGGGAAGAGGGATAGGCATTACGTGATTTGGTATTGAGAAGGGATTGTGCATTGGGGATGTAGGGAATTTTTTCTTGGTGCCCTTCCCATTGTGCGATGACGTGGACCCCTTATGTGCAGGTGTAAAATTATTCTCCTTTTGCGGTTGAGTAGTCTCCGCTTAGTGGTTGGGAATTTTGTTACGTGGTCTTGTGTTGGCGTCAGGTTGTGTGTACTGTATGAATTTTTGGAGTTCTTTTTTACTATAGATTTGATGTCTATTCCAGTGCTGCTGAGTAAGTCTTCGTCAATGTTGAGCATTCTTGATTTTTCCTCTTTGATTATAGTATGGTTTGGACTCCCCTCTTCCTTGGTTACTTTTTCCTCATGAGCTTCCTTATTTAGAGTGCCCAATCCTGTGTTTATAAAAACTACAGGTATTGGAACTTGTATTTTGGTTTGGTTTTGAGTGTTTACCCGTTCTTTGCCTTTTCTCTTTGGATATACAATTGTTTTGCATGGCCCTTCAGACGTTGATTGGCTTGTACTTTCTTCATTTCTTATGGTTGCATGTGGTTTTGTCTTTGATGTACGTTGGTTGTGTTTATGCCATAAGCATCCACAAAGGGTGCATAGCGTATTGGTGTCCTCATTATGTATCTGCTGGAGGTGGGTTCCCAACAACATTGATGTTTGTAGAGTTTTGCCTACTGGGGTTAGGATGCATAGTCCTTCATATCGTCCTCTAGTTGCTTGTGTTGTGCAGTTGTTGATTTTTACTAGTGTTCCCAGCATTTGGCTGATTCTTTTTAGAATCGTCAAGTCATAAAATTCAGTTTGTATGTCTTATAAGCGTATCCATATTGTGGTTGTGATTGACTTTGTATCATATGAATTGATATTTGGCTCCCATTGTTGGATTTGATAGGTATTGTGACCCAATGAACCATGGACCCTGTTGTAGAGATTTGTTGTAGATTTCTTATGAGTTGAACTTTATGAGGTAGAAATCATTGCCCAAATCTATTAGATTTAGGGCCTATGCTGATCTCCATAGCCTGTGTATTTTTTCTCTTAGTTGTATATATCCTAGTCGTTTTTCCAGAAGCTTTATGATGATAGTTTGCTTCCATGGTTGATAAAACCTTTCTTTATCTTGTGCTGAATTGGGTATGAAGTTTGGATGATTTTTCGGATTTGTGTTTTCATCTTCAAGAGATAAATTATTGAAGGTGTTGCATTCAAAATCCAGTGGTACGTTGTTGTTGTCAGTGAAGATTAATTTTTCCTTGAAGCTATCTTTTCCATTTTTCCCTTCCTTGGGCTTGTTTACACTGCGAAGCAATTGATCTGCCTCTTCATCATTCATTACTCATTACTGAGTCATGCATGGTCATCGTTTCCATTTGATGTAGTGTTTGATTGATTGATTTACCTTTCTCTCTCTACTTTCTATAGAGAAGGCAGAGCATTGATGTAGTATGAACAACTATGACTTATATGGATTATCAATGGATTAGAAACAAAATAAATTCAAGAATTTAGTAACGAATTACTAACGGATTGCAAACGATGAAAATTTGTACTAGAAAACTTGACTACCTTTTTTAATCTAGTTCTCATAAAATTACACTAAGAAATATGTGATTCTCTTAGTGGTGTGAGCCTTAGAGGTGAAAGTTGGATTCTCCTTATATAGGAATAATGCTTATAGTCCAACATGTTCAAATCATACAATTAGAGAGTTTTGATCAATAAAACTTTTTGTTTGTGTATGAATTTCAATAATTTATTAATATAAATCTTTGAAATAATATATAAAAACACTTTACCAGTTACATGCAATTTTACCTCATTAAATAAAGCTTTTAGAGGAAAAAATAGAAATAAAGGTTAGATGATATGAGTTCGACTGAAAGCTAAACATTACCTATAGAGCTCTTAGAACCTCAGCTTGGTCGGAAAAAAAAAAAGAAAAAAGGAAAGAAAAAGCTGGTCAAGGGGAAAAGGTGTGGGAATTCTTATTCATTTGTCCCTTTTTAAATTTTGGCATTTTGCTGGTTAAGGCATAAAGATACGAAAATAATGTGTTCTGTTATAAAATAAAGACTATAAAGTAAAAAAATCGAAGACAAGTATAGAGACAGATTGATATATTATTCAACTTCAAACTGATGTTTATAATGAACTGAAAACTCCTCTATTTATAGAAGAAAGGAAGCAGCTGTGAGGTTTTTCAGGAAGCAACTACAAGGTTTTTCTTTAGCTGATTGTAAGATGTCTGCATGAGCTGCTTGCAACCTGCCTGTTTAATAAGAAGCTGCTGCAAATTATTTCATTGAGTTGCTTGCAACCTGCCTGCATGAGCTGCTTGTAAGCTGTCTGCATGAGCTATTTGTAACCTGCCTGTTTAATAAGAAGCCGCTGCAAATCATTTCATTGAGTTGCTTGCAACCTGCCTGCATCAGCTGCTTGTAGATAAACTTCAACAGAGTACCAAACGGATAATCTTCTTCAGGAAGATTATCTATAGCGGAGTAATAAATGGACATCCACAAAATAATTATTTTCATAACACTCCCCCTTAGATGTTCATTAAAAGATATTGTGCCTCGTTAAAACCTTACTAGGAAAAGTCCAGTGGAAAACATTCTAGTGAAGGAAAAAGAGTACACATATTTAGTAATACGCAATTATAGTTGCCTCATTAAAAACCTTATAGGAAAAATCACATGGGAAAAACCTTAGTAAGGAAAAAAGAGTACAATGCGTATTACACTCCCCCTGATGAAAATCTTGTTCTAAATATTTGAGTCTCCGCATTCAAATCCATATTTTTTTCAAATAAAATGAATCAGTGATATCAACCATACGCATTCCCTACTTACTTTATAAATAACTATTATTTCAGCATGATTTGAAGAAGTAGCAGCAATAGATTGCTTTGTAAAGCGCCATGATATTACAGTACCTCCACATGTAAACACATACCCGATTTGAGATCGAGCTTTATGGGGATCGGATAAATAACTTGCATCTGCATAACCAATATGATTTTCACCACCTTTGTTAGCATTATCAAGATACATAAGTGCACCAATTTCACTGAGATATATTATTTCGGGACCAAGGAGTTCTTCATCCTCTTCTGGAGGTCAGAACGGATCCTTATTCACTTCAAGTGACCGAACACCCATTTGGTGTACTTAATATGTGCGTTTTGTCTATATAAAAGCGTTTTAAGACCTTTTCTTTATAGATAGATTGATGGATAAAGATCCAGTATGCTAAATATTCAATTTGCAGACTAAGACAAAGTTTTTCCCTTTGGAGCTCTTCTGGAGTTCCGATGAAATTTATGTCATTAACATAAACATCAAGTATAACAAACTCTGATGTTGTTTTCTTTGTAAAAAATACATGGACAAATAAGATCATTTATGTAACCTTCTTTCAACAAATATTCAGTAAGGCGATTATACCACATGCGCCCAGATTGCTTTAAACAGTACTAAGATCTTTGTAATCTGATTGAATGCATTTCTCGAGATTTTGAATTTGCTTCGGGCATTTTAAGTCCTTCAGGGATCTTCATATATAATTAATCAAATGAGTCATATAGGTTATGACTTACATTTAAATGGCATAACATCTTCAGGTGTCTAGACTACAGGTCTGATCTTCATAATCTTTTACAATATTGTGCACTATATTGTATCAAATATATCGTCAACGATCATTTCGTATCAGTTCACAAGTGACATAACTTGTTGAGATCTCATCACTTTCTTTATTTTCAGGTACCTGAACTTCTTCTGGAGTTTCATGTAATGTTATGTCGTGGGCTCTTCTAGAGCTCATTTTCTCCTCATTATGATTATTTGCTCCTATCCTTTTCAAGGATTGTTATCTTTGGAACCGATCGGTTTACTACGCTTCATGTGTGCAGTAAACTTTATCCTTCAGGGATTTTAATTTTAATAGGAGCATTTGCAGCTGAAATCTGATAATTTATTTTGGATCAGCAAATGCTTCTAGCATTTGACTTGAATTTTCTTCTAAGTGAGGATCATATTAATGATAATTCGATTCATATAGAATATTTTCCAGCTGTTTTATTCCATCCCCCAAATGTTAGAAAAACTAACTCATATCCCCAATCTTCTTTGGGAAACATATCTTTGTGCATTGTGGTAGAGAAATTAATGATATACCACACATCAAAAGTTATTAGATATATTTGGTTTCTGATCTTAAACCAATTGTGAGGGGAGGACTTATCATATTTTGTTGGTCGGATGCATACAAGTGCTGTTGTATGCAATTTAGAAAATCTTAGACCTACACATGAGGCTTTGTTATCATAAGCAATAGTTTAGCCATTAATAGGAGGTATTCGATGCTAAACTAGCTTGGATATAAACCAACATCATCAAGATAAATTATCTTGATTTCATAATCTGAAAATTATGCTCTTAATTGAGAAAGATAATTTCAAATGCCAAACTGCAGGTTGACAATAAACATACATGTAACCATCTTATATATGCATCTATAAGTGGTTTAGATGATAGGTGAATGAGCCCATATTCACCTTTTATATATTCCATAATTCAGGGATTTTAGTCCCAACTTTAGCTGGTATAATCAATTTATTATGAGAACAAGCAAAACAAGAGAATTCTTGAAGAATCTTCTACTTCTTCAGTATATGCTTATCTGAATTCTAAAATAGCTCATTTAAAAATGGCAAATGAAAACTTCAAGTTTATCATGGCGTGTGCTATCTCTAAGTAAACTTCTGATTTACTATGGCATACATGTTTACATCAGTAAACTTCTAATTTACTGTGGCTATTTTGTATGAGTAAATTTCTGGTTTACAGTAACTACTTTTGCCGCATTAAAACTTCTGGTTTACTATGACTGCTTTTGCATTAGTAAACTTCTGATTTACTGTGATACATGATATAGTACAAATTAAAGAATAAGGTGAGTAACTTCTCACATACATATTATTTTACCTCCTATGATTGTGAAAACATGAAGAATTTCAATCTTCCAATCATTTGTGATCTCAATATGATAGCCATTTGTATCACTAAACTTGAGGTTTACTACAACATATATTTTGACCATAATCATATAATCTGAATGACATATTTGTATATAAGCTCTTCAAGAGCCTTCATTTATTATCCACAATCTAATATTATTCGGACACTACTGGTATCACGTGTCTTCTAGACAAACAATTAGTTCTTTAGGAGTTTTTGATACATTTTGTACTATCAAATATAGCTCAGACACTTCTGGTATCACGAGAGAAAATCATAATCAAATAAACAATATAAATACAACTCTAAATTTATAAATGTCAGAAATCAAGAATTTCAATATTCTTACCACCAACTTTGTGACAAATATCTCCTTCAGGAAGAAACGCCATTAACATCTGAATATTTTATATCAAAGCAGCAATCACATAGTCATTACATCCTTCAGGGAAATATACATGAGTTGTTATTTTCTTTGGGGTAGTTAATAACAACTAGCCATAATATATCATTGTGGTTGTAGTAGAAAGTATTCTACAAGAATGCTTTTGCCTTAGAATGATACTTAATAAAATTATCTAAGATGTTTTACGTACAACAAGTACGTGTGGCAATGATCTTTATGGTACAAAAATAATATTTATATCCTCTATTATTCTACCTCTTCAGGAGGTGAGTTGTGGTATTTCTTCATTCACTCCAGGGAACGAAAATGTACTTCAAAAATAACTTTGAATAGCTCATTATTTTGTTTAAGCACATAAAGATACTGCTTCAAAATATTTTCCTACTTTAGGAGGAAATTTCAATTGTGTTACTTCTTCAGGAGCAAATTTAAAATACGAAATATTCAGTATATATTCTCTCAATCATATTAACTCTTCTGGAGTTGAATTGTAATATATTTACAATAAGAGCGCGTTCATATTTACGACTTTATTAATATTATCACATTCACTTCAGGGAATAGATTAATATTTATCAAAAATTCTCATCCTTCAGAAAATCGAACATAATTATTTGAACTCGCATTAAACACATCAAATTATGATGCTTCAACCTCTTTTAAAATATTTACTACTTCAGGAGAAAATCGAGGCGTGCATGTAATATAGAGAATATTTCTCTAGCTTATATTTAATTGTAACCATAGAAAGCCTAAATTATCACTTCTGGTGGTTAATAAAATTTAGTTACAATGAGATATACGAAATATAACCACTTCTGGTGGTTGTATATTTCTTGCAAACTCTGCTGAAGTTTAAGTGGATCTAACAATGTTATCCACTTTGTAATTATTTATTAAGATAATAAGGATGAAAACAAATACCAAAATAGGTATTGTATATGTAACATATAACCAATCAAGCGATTATAAAGATATTAAAATATAAGCAAAAGGCTCAAATTAATTACGCAAATTTGGCCACTCCATATGTAAGTAATATCTACATCACTACCGCCAAGAAGAAAAACTCACCACCTCAAGGATATAATCTACCTTATGATGCTCGGAATGAACAAGATCTGACCACGGACATAAGAGTGTCGCCTTACATCGGAGGTGAACACTGAAATAGAAATTAAATTCGATGTAAGTGCTCAAAATGACAGATTCTCGTGCTGATAACATGTTATAAAATAAAGACTGTAAAGTAAAGAAACTGAAGACGAGTATAGAGAGAGATTAATATATTATTCAACTTCAAACTGATGTTCATAATGAACTAAAAACTCCTCTATTTATAGAAGAAAGGAAGCAGCTGCGAGGATTTTCAGGAAGCAGCTGCAAGGCTTTTCTTTAGCTGTTTGTAAGCTGTCTGCATGAGCTGCTTGCAACTTGCTTGTTTAATAAGAAGCTACTGCAAATCATTTCATTGAGTTGCTTGCAACCTGCCTGCATGAGCTGCTTGTAAGCTGTCTGCATGAGCTGCTTGCAACCTGCCTGTTTAATAAGAAGCTGATGCAAATCATTTCATTGAGTTGCTTGCAACTTGCCTGCATCAGCTGCTTGTAGATAAATTTCAACAGAGTACCAAACGATTAATCTTCTTCTAGAAGATTATCTATAGCGGAGTAATGAATGAATATCCAAAATATAATTATTTTCATAACATATTCATCATTATTTTCTTTTGTCATATGTGGTAGTTCATGGTCTTAAAAGTTAAAATGATAAAAGTTGTGATTTGACTATCTTCCACTCCTTATTGTAAGAAGTTTATTGAAGGGTTGATTGGCTACCCACCGTTAATTACAAAGAATATGCCTTCTTCTTTACTTACTAGTCCTGCAAAGCCTGTGGTGAGCCCAGGCCCAAGATCAAGGCAATAAAGTCCATCATAATGATTTTACTTCATAATAATAATAATAATAATAATAATAATAATAATAATTTATGTTACGTTTTTAGGCATAACGTTTTTAAGATCATCGCTTCTTAATCTTTTATTATTCATTATTTATGTTTTCTCATCATATCATTAGATAATTTATTAAAAGAAATATATATAAGAAATCAAGTGTGCTAAGGAATAAGTATATATATCAAAGGGACAAAGGTAACTTGATATTTAGTAACATAATTAAAATTATGCAAAATGATTCCAAATGGACTATAATCATATATTAAAGAAGATATTTTAATATTTTATGAATTTTTGAGCATATATGTAATGATGCGACTGGTCGTTTTGAGAGTTGTAGCCCCGTTCCTCCCTATTTACTGCTCCTTTTGTGTTCTACAGTTGTTATATGACTTATTGGGTTAGTTGGTTTGGATCCGTAGTGATTTTAGAATGAATTGAGACACTTAGTCTCTTAATTAAAAGCATAAGTTGAAAAAGTTGACCGGATATCGACTTATGTATAAACGACCTCAGGTTAATATTTTGATGGTTCTGTTAGCTTCTTTAGGTGATTTTATACTTAGGAGCATGTCCGGATTGTGATTTGGAGGTACGAATTAGAATTAGGCTTGAATTGGCGAAAGTTGGAATTTTGGGAAGTTTGACCGAGGGTGGACTTTTTGATATCGGGGTCGGATTGAATTTTCGTAAGTTGGAGTAGGTTTGTGGTGTCATTTATGACCTGTGTGCAAAATTTGAGATTAATCGGACGTGATTTGATAGGTTTCGGTGTCATTTGTAGAATTTGAAAAATTCAAAGTTTGTTAGGCTTGAATTCGTGTGTAATTCATGTTTTTGATGTTGCTTGAGGTGATTTGGTGTAATTCAAGGAAGAACGCGATCTCGTAGGTTGGAAATAATAGAGGTTCGCGTTCGCGTGGAAGCCTCTGCGTTTGCATAAGGCAAGTTTGAGGGGAAGGCTGGCTTATGCTATGCGAACAGGGGAGGATAGCCGCGTTCGCGAAGAAGGATAACTGGGCAACAATGTTAAATTTCAAGAATGAGGGTTTGGACCCATTTTTTATATTTTGAGATAGAGACCACGGATTTGGGCGATTCCTGAAAGGATTTTCAAGTAGTTGATTGGGGTAAGTGATATTTACTTGGTTTTTGACTAAATTTCATGATTATGCCTTTAATTCCATCATCTAATTCGTGATTTGGTGTGGATAATTGGGGGAAAAGAGGAAGAGTTCTTGAGTTAGATTTTTGAGGTTTTGAATGAGATTTTCGTATCGGATTTTGATAAATTTGGTATGGTTAGACTCGTGAGTGAATGGGCTTTCGGGTTTTGTAACTTTTGTCCGATTTCGAGACGTGGGCCCGGGAGCCGGGTTTGAGCCGATTTCAGATTCTTGGCTATAATTTAGTACTTTTCTTGTAGAATTGATCCCTTTAGCCTATATTGATTATATTGTACTACTTGTGGCTAGATTCCGGACGTTTGAAGACCAATTTGAGAGGCAAAGGCATTTTGGAGTAGTATTTTGCTCGAATTGAGGTAAGTAACACTTTCAAATTTGGTTCTGAGGGTTTGAAACCCCGAATTATGTGTTATGTGGTTGGTATTGACACACATGCCTCGACAATGGGTGACGGATGGTCAGTGATGTATATATTCCGGGATGGATCTTCCCTAGGCCGTATGGGCCATATACAGTACTAAGTGGTTGAGCATTTGAGAGCGTGAGCACATGAGGCTGTCAGCATGGTGCATCACATACAGCACGTGCATTGGCATGTAGAAGTAGAAGAGTTATATTCTTGACATTGTTCAGTTTTGGTCTATTTTACTATTTTGAACTATCTATTTAACTTGAAAGCATGTATATGTTTCTACACTGTTATTTCTGTTTTAACTGTACCGGTTGAGTTCGTCACTACCTTTAAGTCCAAAGGTTGGACTTGTTACTTACTTAGTTGGTTGTACTCACGTTACTCCCTGCACCTCGTGTGCAGATCCAAGCATTTCTGGTCACGGCAGCTGCTGATTGAGAAGTCAGATCCTGAAGACTATCGAGGTAGCTGTATGGCGTTCGAAGGCCTTGACTCTCCTTCTTTTTCTATAACTATATTTCAGTTTTTATTTCCTAGACGCTGTAGTAGACTATATTCATGATTAGATGCTCATGTACTGTGTGATACCCCAGTTTTGGAATGGATTGTATCGTATTTTGGATTATTTCTGTTTTCAAAAAGGCTTTTTCTCAAATATTAAATTGCTTCCGTCTTTATGTTCAAAGATTTTACTATGTTGAGATGTTGAGTTGTGGCTTGCCTAGTTCCACAATAGGCACCATCACGACGGTTAGATTTTGGATTGTTACAATATAATTTTTAATTAGAGGTAGAAAAAAAGATGATATTTTAATAGATTATTTTGGTATTTATTGATTAACTCCACATAATTTCATATGACCATAGTTTATGCTAGAAACAATATGGTGATTAAAGTCTAGGTTTAGATGAAATTCAGAAAGACCCAAATTCATTAAAACAAAGTCCAAGAATTAACTTAGTTTGTCATTAGCTCATTAATGCTTTATTTTTAAAAGAAAATTCCGCTGCCCAACCAATTAAGGATTATATGATTTTCGACAAATTAATTAATTTTAAGAAAAAAAATATACCTTTGTTTTAATAGCATGTAACCATCAACCGTATTTAATAAATGTGAGATTACATCTTGATCACTTGATAAGCACCTCTCCCTTTTCCTGTGTTCTATCCTCACTTAATTAAGTAAATTGGATAAAATTTAAATATATATTTTTTATTTTCAAGATTCTAATCTTTTAATTTTTAAAAAAAATTGAAATTTATTTTCTATTGTATAATTGTGTTAAATCACTAAATCTAAATTTATATTTTTAATTTTTTTTTTTTATTAAAAATAAGATCGAAGAGAAATTTAATTATAACTTTAGAATTACTATGAAAATTTGACCGACAAAGCACTCTCCTAATATCATATGAGTTCTTCAAGGTTATTGTTATCAACATTTTAGATTTATTTTTGTGCATAATTATTCATCATCATTCACAACCTTTCAAGAATTTTTGAAGGGCTCAAGTTTAATATATTTACCAAATTAAATATAGGAACCTAAGCAAAAAAGAAATAAAGTAGGAGCAAAGAACTTATGGTACATACTTCACATGCAAAAAGTTAGGTTAAGCAGCTATGTATTACCAAAAAGGGTTTGAAAGTATCTTGATTTATTGGAAACTTAATACGAAGTAATAAATAGCAAATACAAGGACATATTTGGATGAGCAAACCCTTTTGGTTGGCAAGCTAACAAGATAGGTACAAGGCAACTAAGGACTACAAAGCTCTTTACATGGTCCCTTATATATAGTAGTAAAAACCAGGAACTACTACAGTATTTCCATCCCCCAAAACTTGATATAAGAATTTGACGAGAACTTAGAGGTAAATAAAGAAGAAGAAAAAAGGAATTTCCAAGAGGTAAATAAAGAAGAAGAAAAAAAGGAAGTTACAAGGAAAGTATGCATACTAATTGTCACGACCCAAAATCTCACCTCAGGTTGTGATGGCGCCTAGCCATACTTACTAAACAAGCCAATTCGTAGTCAACAAAATAGAGTCTAGCTCCCTTTAATTATCAGAGTTATATCATAATAAAAGCATGAATAATCATAAAAAAGTGAGATAATTGATATAAGTATAACATGGTCTAAATGCAATCGAAAAAGTACAACTTCAAGAACTAGGTGACACAAGTACACGAGTAACTATTAAATAGGTACATGTTTGAATATATAAACACAATTGTCTGTGTGAAAGAAAATAAATGAGGACGGGGACTTCATGTGCTGTGGATCGAAACAGTATGACAACTCACCACAAAGTCTCCAATAACATATTCCTACTCGACTCAAAGGGTACTGCAATACCAACTTTAGAACCTGAACAAAAATATGCAAAAGCGTAGTATAAGTATACCACAGTCGCTACCCGGTAAGTATCAAGTCTAACCTCGAATAAGTAGTGACGAGGCTAAATGCATCAGAATACTTATAATACAGAAATAATAACAATCCTGTAGCTGAAACAATAAATATCCTCATGATCAATAGATATCAAGATATAAAATAATCGAAAGATATAAAGCATGCTTTCTCAATTCAACAAATAATCATAACACTGCTCAAATATCGCAAGTAAATTTGGCAGGCTTAAAATAACGGAGTCGAGACTCCCAACTAGCGCGTGCGCCCACACACACATATGTGTGTGTGTGTGGAATGCAACAATTAGCATTTAAATAAAAGTTTCTAAATGAATCAAGAATATGAATGCATGCTCAAACCGTTACGAGATCCATGTACCACGATACAAGATCCATGTATCCCGATACAAAATTTATGTATCACATCAACCCGATACTGTAATGACCTGACTGGTTGTTTTGAGTATTTACGCTCCTTTCAACTATTTCAAATCTTGAATAGTTTTATATGATGTATTATGACGTGTGTGAATCGTTGGTTTTGGTTTCAAGTGTTTCAGAATTTGGTTCGGAAGAATGAATTTCATGTTTGAACCTTTAAGTTGAAAGAGTCGACCAAGTTTGACTTTTAGTATTCAACATCGTATCAGAGTTTTGATGACTCCGCTAGGCCTGGATGGTGATTTATGGACTTGGGCGTATGCCCGAAATTTTATTTGGATCTTTCTAGAAGGTTTCGAGACCAATTGGCAAAAGTTGGCAATTAAAGGCTTGGAATGTTCATAAGTTTGACCGGGAGTTGACTTTGATGATATCGAGTTCGGATTGTGGTTATGGAAAATTCAGTAGCTTCGTTATGTCATTTATAACTTGTGTGAAAAATTTGAATTCATTCCAGATTGATTTGATACGTTTGGGCACGCGTTTTGGAAGTTGGAAGATTCAAAATTTATTAAGTTCGATTTGAGGTGCGATTCATAATTTTGATGTTGTTATTTGTGATTTGAGACCTCGAGTAGGTCCGTGTTATGTTATTGGACTTATTGGTATATTCGGATGGGGTTCCAAGTGGCTCGGGTGTATTCCGGGGTGAGTTTGAACGAGTTTGGGCATTTCCGCACTCTAATGATGTTCTGGGAACAGTAGGAGTGCGGGGGCACATTTTCGAGTGCTGAGGCAAAGCCTCATGTGCGGACCTTAGAGAAAAATTGCGGACCGCAAAAATTCTCTTGCGGACCGCATAAATCCGCTTGCGATAGTAGAAAAGGGATTCTGCAGGTTCGATGGTCTGACTTCGGAAGCTTATATCTTTTGATCTATTTACTGCTTGGAGATGATCCAAAAACGCAAGTTGTATCCCTTTGAGTCATGTTTTCAGAAAGTAAACTATTCATCATTTGGGCATTTGTATCGAAAGTTAAGGTCAATTTACTGAAGCATAGTAGTGTAGTGGCTGCTAGACTGCGACCGCATAATTTGGATTGCAGCCGCAAAACCTGGAATGTGCGGTCGCACAATAATTTTGCGGTCAACACAATAAGAGATCAGATTGTTATACCTTACAAATGAGGGTTGGACTTTGGGAGCTCGGTTTGTGGCGATGTTTCGTGAGATTTTCAAGAAATTCATCGGGATAAGTGATTCTAACTCGAATTTGGTTAATATATATGAATATATTATTGTTTTCATCATTTAATTAGTATTTTGAGATGGAAATTTTGGAAAAATTGTAACAATTTCATAAAATGAATATTTGGGATTTAAATGTCGATTCGGAGTCGAATTTGAGTGAAACTAGTATGGTTGGACTCGTAATTCAATGGGTTATCGGATTTTGTGAGTTTCGTTTGATTCCAAGACATGGGCCCGATTGGCAATTTTTGAGTGGAATTTCGAATTTTGTTGAAAAATTAGTATTTTCATATGGAATTAATTCCTATAATTTGTATTGAATGAATCGAATTAATTGTGACTAGATTTGTGGTGCTCGCAGGCCGATTCGCGAGGATAAGGCATATTGGAATAAAGAATTTGCACGGTTTGAGGTAAGTAATCTTTCTAAACTTGGAGCTGAGGGTATGAATCCTGATTATACATATTATGTGAATTGTTTGGAAGTGACGCACATGATAGGTGACGGGCGTGTGGGTATGCACCGTAGATATTGAGACTCAGTCGATTCCGTAGAGCTATATAGTCAATTAACTTGCATTTTTCCATGTAATTTTCATGTGTTAAAGAAATTGAGCTGAGAATCATGCTAAAAATCATGCTGAGGCTATATGCCGATATTATTGAGACCTACAAAAGTCGTATTGCTATTGAATTATTTATTTAAATTGTTCAGTCATGTTCATTCATTTCATATCTTCTCTCAGTTTCTGTTGCTATTTATTGATTCATCATATCATCATTTTGGGCTAGTTTCATGACATTGTGAGCCCGAGAGACTGGAGAGATTGGTGACTGAGTGAGGCCGAGGGCCTGATTGTGAGGATATTTATGGGATGGGATTGCACACCATAGTAGGACATATTGGCTTTATATATTTACTATTATATGGATCGGGCTGCACACCGCAACAAGATTTATATACTTTATTATTATGGGATCGGGCTGCACGCCGTAGCAGGCCATATTGGCTTACTATAGCATGTGAGTTGTCCGTGCAACACCTGAGTTATCCGTGCAGATCCAGATATTGATACTATAGCACATGAGTTGTCCGTGCGGATCCAGATATTGATACTATAGCACGTGAGTTGTCCATGCAAATTATAGTGCTTGGGCTGAAGGAGCTCCCCCGGAGTCTCCACCCCATACAGTGAGCGCAGTTGATATTTATATTCGGGATGGATCTTCCCAGAGCATGGAGTTGCCTTATTTATTTATGTTTTATTTATATTTGGGTTGGATCTGCCCGGTATAGTGCCGAGTGACTGAGTATGTTGAATAGTGAGCGTGATGAGTGGAAATAAGAGACAGTGAGATTGAGTACTCTGAGAGTGTGAGTACATGAGTTCATCCCTGTGATGCATTGCATTAGACATGCATACTTGATATGTAGGCATAGAGAGGCCTTTTTCCTCATGCCATCTGATAATGAAATTTCTTATCCGTTGATAAAGTTTTTGGGAAAAATCACAGATTTCAGACTTATATTTTCGGTGATTTCGGCAAAAATTTGAGTTTTACTGTTATAATTGAAAAGAAAATGTTTATTTTCCAGAATTGTAAACGAGCTGAGCATTTTATCATTGAGTTATTACCTGTGCTGCTTTAATTATATTGTTATGGATTGTTACTGGCTATTGGTATGGACTCTAACGCTTGTACAAGCTCGTCACTACTTTCAACCTAAGGTTAGGTTTGCTACTTATTGAGTACATGGGGTCGGTTGTACTCATACTACACTTCTGCACCTTGCGTGCAGATTTCTGATGCTGATGTCGCTGCGTACGGTGGGAGATGGATCTGAAGATGTACCTGCATTCCAGTCATTGCTGCCTCTTGTTCATGGTAGCTTTAGAATTTTAATCTGTTCATGTATATTTCAAACAAATAACGTATGTTTATTTCACACTAGTTTTGTAAATTCTTATCTTAGAAGCTCATGATTTGTACTACCGGTCCTTGAGAAGTGTATTAGAGTTAGTTAAACATTAATTGAATTGGATTGTTGTTATTTGGCTTACCTAGCGGGTGATGTTAGGTGCCATCACGACTAGTTGGATTTTAGGTTGTGATAGATACAAATCCATGTATCGTCCCGGTATGAAATTTATGTACCGACCATGCTTACATGGCGCAAAATAACATGGGTTATCACCTGACTCCGGAGGGATGGTACCAAGTCCAAGCGCAAAGTGAGACATAATACCAATCCCTCATAAATCAATAACCGATCATCATATCCAATGTGCCATAACTGTATCTCATCAACACGCTCACCCTTCATGCCAAAATCCTCAGTACAAATCACGTATCCATTATTCAAAATATATGTATATACTCAAGAATTATAGATAAAGGTGCACAAGGACTTAATAAATATCATATAAATATATGCTCAAGAAATCTCTATGTGACTATGGATAATTGAACAATTTAACATATCAAGAATAATTTCCTATGCCTTCGCAATTAATAATAAGCCTAGGCATGATTTCTGACATGAATAAGAGAGCGAACTTAGTTACAAAAGTTAAATAAATTATAAATCAAAGGAGAACGTAGATAAAACAAGGCATCACGTATCTTAATTCCACCCCGGGCATGATATAACCTTGGCAAGTGCATATAAGCTCGCCACCATATATATACACCACCCCCAATACCTTAAGCACATAGCAATCAAGTAAAATACTATGGGTTTCCCTCATCATAAGGTTAGCTAAGAGACTTACCTCTTTCTAGGCTAGCTTCAACCACAAATCGCGTTAAAACCACGCTCTAGCCCTCCAATCATGCGAACACAAGCCAAACATCATCCAAGGAAGACAAACAATGCTATAGTAAACGATCCCAACCCATAAAGTTTTGATCTTTGAAGAATTCCCCAAACGTCACCCCGTGCCCGCATGCTCAAAATCCAAAACCAATATAAATTTGATGACCTATAACCTGCCGAGTCCAAATATATAATTATTTTCCAAATCCAGGTCAAAATTGATGGTCAAACCTCAAAATACTCTCTCTTAAAGTGTAGGAAAAAATCCCAAACTTACTTTAGATTTATAAATCAAATGCCAAAATCAAAGATAGAATTATAGATAATAATCAAATCTAAGTCAAGAACACTTACTCAATCCAAGTGGATAAAAATTGCCTCAAACATCGTCTCAATCCGAGCTCCCTATGTCAACTTATAATACACTTCCCAGATGTACCCTTCGCGATTGCCGAATAGCCTCGCGAAGCTCAAGGGAACACTACCCAGGAAAATGCACTACACGATCGCGTTTGAGACCCGTGATCGTGAAAGCCAATGAACTACAGAAGCGCGAAGGCGAGCCTTTCACGCGAACGCGGATGCCAACAAGTCAATCTTCTTCCAGCAACACTTCGCGATCATGAAGTAACAAGTGCAAACACGATATCCAGTGCGACCATCTTACTGCGAACGTGCACCAACACCGCGAAAGTAATGCACAAATCGCCAGCTGCCCAAACACCTTCTACGCGATCGCGAAACACATCAGATGCACCATAATCGAGCATTGCAAACACAACTAAAAATGGTCCAAAACAACCTCGAATCACACCCGAGCCCCCGGGACCCTGTCCAATCATGCTTGCAAGTCCAAATACCTAATACAAACTTATCCGAGGGCTTAAAACACCCCGAATAACATCAAAACCAAGAATCATCGACCAAGATCAATCTCTTAAGTTCACCAACTTCCAACTTCAAACCCAAACATCCGATTCAAGCCTAACCAATCCGGAATCCAACCAACTGTAGCGCACAATTTCCGAATGACAAAATGAACTTATTCCAACTTCCGAAACAACAATCCAACCCTGATAGCATCAAAGTCAACACTCGATTAGACTTATGAATTTCTAAACCTTCAAATTGCCAACTTTCAATAAATAGAGCGAAAATCTTCAACGAACATCCGAATTCAAATCCGAAGATACACCCAAGTCCAAAATCATCATACGAAGCTATTGGAACCATCAAACTTCAATTTAGAGATCGTTTAACTAAAAGTCAAATCTTGATAAACTCTTCCAACTTAAAGCTTTCAAATTGAGAATCATTCTATCAAATCAATCACGAACTTTGTGAACATCAAAACCAACTATATACGCAAGTGATAATACATCATATGAAGCTACTCAAAGTCTCAAACCGCCGAACAAAATACTAAAGCTCAAAATGACCGGTCGCGTCATTACATTCTCCCTTCTTAAACATATGTTCATCCTCGAACGTGCCACGAGTCGTTCCAAAGCCGTTAAATGACTGCACAAGCTCATCATACACACACCTGTGAGCGTTCTCATGCCATCTCAATCCATAAAAGTTCATTAACATAACCCGATCGATCCTTCCACTTTAGTTTGCCATCCTTATAATTAAATCCCATCCTCCAGAACCTTCTTAGTTCCGATTCTACCACATATACACTGTATCAATCTCAAGAAACTGTAGTAAACCATAAATATGTTCCCAAGATATAACCACACGATGTAACCCATCGCTCAGATCCCCATAGCGATATCTTCTGACCACAATAGCTGCTCATTACAAAACCCCATACAGGTAATGTACCTCATAACGAATAGAACCTCGTTCAAAACCATTGTAATGCTGAAAATGGTGAATGAAACATACATAAACTCATAACCAACTATCAAATCAATCAGTCATGGAATTCTCTTGCCCGACAAGTACCATCGCCAAAAATTGAGCTGACTAGTGATATTCTGCTTCAAAACACACCCTATCCAACTCCTATTACACTATTTCCAACTCCAATAACCTTGTCTCAACCAGTACAAACTGCCAGACCAACAAGCCACACTAAATTCTATCTAGAACCATATACAATACAATCCGTGCACCAAACAAGCAACAACCCAAATATAGTAAATAACGAAAAAAGACCAAGTAAGAGGACAATCTAACAAGCCTAACAGATTCAATAACAAAATCACAATGCTTTAAATCCATCCCACAATATAGAAATAAAACACACGGAGCAAGCACTTGAAGTCGTATCCAAACATAACACTGTTACGGCGTGCAACCCGATCCAATCATCATACCGCTCCACACAGGGATACTCATAGAGCCATAATCCTCATGCTCACTAACCGCATGTATATCAACAACCAGCACATACCGTGCATAATCATAATCATGGGAGATAAATAGCATAACATGCTACAAAAATGGTAAGCATTGAGGTGCAATAAGAAATTAAACATCTCACGAGCCATCTCACTCATATAACGCCACGAGGCCTAAACCAAACCACAACATGCGGGTAAATAGTCAAGTAGCCTCACAACCTATCATAGCATATGAGAGTAACACACGAAATAAATCAGGGCAAGAATAATATCCATTCGTCCAGATAACACACCCATAGAAAAAGCTACGCTGAGTAAGCAAGTCCGATCTAGTATAGAATAATCATCCTTATTAGGCCTACCAATAAGCACCCAAACCGATTAAGATCATCTCTAAATAGGGAGATAACTTCCCATAATCCACAATGACCTCACCAATGAGGTATGCCATTAGCCGTCAAGCCCTTAATACACTTACATAGTATGCCACCAACTGAATAAGCTGTCCCCACATGGATCAAATCTCTAAACCTTGAGAATATAAAATTTCCATGCCTGATGTCTATCTCTCCCACTTAAATAACCGATATAACACGCATACACAATCACCTCATAATAAATACCCCCCATAAGCCTTCTGCACCAAATGGAACAAATTTGAACATCCACGGTCAACAACCACACAATCTCTGAAGTACTAGTTAAGCCTCCGTAAATCAATCTACGATGCGTCTCCTACAACACACGCTCTCCTTCGACAGTACAACATAATATTAGTATCCTCTTAAGCATATGAAATCCTCCATGCTATCTAGAACTCATGACATACCTACCAAAGCTGAACCGCAACCTTGTTCATTCCATATAAATCCTGCACGACTCACCACATCTGCCATACCACAACACAAAATACAAAAATCCCGTTATCATACCTAAATCATGAATATGATACACATTCTACCGATCAGGAATCTTCCACTTAACTCCATTCAGGAGCAAAATCGCAACACACAAAACCTCCCCATATCCGTAGAACACATCAATCTCAAGTCGAGGTCAAAATTATCACAAACTATGCGGGATCCATATATACATGACCAAGCCATCAGAACTGAATCTCTCTAAATCAACTAAGTCATATAGATTACTCAGCTCGAAAGGTATTGCCAACAACATCTGCAAAGCCCTAATTCACCAATGGAACTAATCATCTCTATAACCATGATGATCGCCACTGCTCAACTGACACAACTTCTTCAGATTACCCATGACCCACCTTCATGGTAACACTCATCTTTCCTCATTACACTATGAAACTCAATCAAACTCATCCCAAGTGATCCCACCATAAGATCTCGTCGTCCTAAGACTCGTAAGCCACTTTATTCCCTCTTATACACCTAATAGTACCTCAAACCAAAATGCCTCCTCCAAAGAGATCTTCTATGAATCTAAAGTTATTTCTTCCATCTCCCAAATACTGGAACCGATAATGTTACAGGAATACCCCATGTCTCTTTCACAATCCGATGTCAATCTCAACTCCCCTGCCCCACGATGAATCTAAAAAGCCCTAGGTACCACATCTTAAATCTTGAACCCATTAAAACCATCCTCGAGAGTCACTCCCTCAGTGTTAGTCTCAAATACATAGCCAAACATGTCAAATAATCAGTTCTCTGCCAATACATGAATACTCCAAAGAACAACCGAGCGAATCCTTTTCCTTTACAACTCACATCCACCAATGACTTTCCAACATTAGTCATTCCATAACCTACATGTAACAACCAGGTGAAATATAACAAGCCTTCAGCAAATTCCTTGGTGAATCAATCTTGAAGTCATCCTCCTCAAGCCATAACTAATCCACAAGCTGGACAAAGTCCTGGAATACAACCATACATGACCATGTGATCCAAACATCGATGATAGTCTCCCCCACTTGGCCTCAAACCATAATCACATAACCTTGGAACTCATAATGATTGTTCCTCCTTAATTACCATTACCTCACACTGTTGTTCAACTGAATTTCTCATAAGCCAAAGTTTCATTAACCATAACATATCCCAAATCATATGCCCAAATTCATACTCAACCTCTTGACAGTCGTGCCATCTACCCCAAGTAATCCAGAATCATGTCGTAGTACATACATCCTATTGGATAGAACGTAAAACTCTTCATTTCAACCTCATAAAAAATCGTACCACTTGAAATCTCCTCACGACCTCGCCATGAGCATTACTGTTGTTTAACCAATGAATCCTTCCGAGCCTACACTCGTACACAGTCCGCACGAATATGTTTCATTACACCAATGAACAACCAAAATATCCATCAACACATCCACAACTCAAGACCGTATAGTACACCAAGATGATAATCAAGCATTCACGTCCCCTTTGTAGCTCAAGAAAAACCATTCTTTTCAAATTTAAATTCTCCAAATAAGAAGTCATTACCAAAAATGAAATGCACAGTCTTAGTCATTTGTCCCTAATGGACCAAGTTGCACAAACCGTCCATCAAGCTTGTGGCTACCCTAGCACAAGATCCATAATGATGCTCTCACTGCTACACATGTATAACCATCTTCCAAAGTATACCACTCGGTCCCTTCTTCTTATTCTTTCACAACTGACAATCAAATACCGCGAGACATGCCTAACAATACCCTTCTTCATCCTCCGCTACTCATAATGCGGCCTTGAATCATGATACAATTCTACACTATCCATATGATAACAATACCACAAAGGACGAACACCCTCAATGATTATCTCCATCGAACCATAAAAACTTAAAACATAAGTTTGACCTTAAAGTTGTAAAATGCCGATACACTAAAGACCACCTTCTTAACACCACACTGCACACCACATCCCTAAGGACATTCAAATGTACATCATCACACTGACAAGCTCTAATATGATCAAGACAAGATAACCACAAAACCACATAAGCACAAACTACACTATGTTCGGAAATGCTCAATCTCACAATTCTATATAACAAGGATAGAAATTTCATAGCCATTTCCTTCCCTCCGTCGGAACAAAAGCCAGACTCCAAATCATGAACCAGATAGTTCCCTTGATGTGGCTTCAACCGCTGAGACAAGTAAGCAATATCCATATCAGTCTGCACTAACACCACTCAAAAACTAATACGCAAAGTATCACAATAACTGTGCAAGGCCCCGAACCCGTGGGTAACACCAACACTGGAGCGGTTATAGTTGGAAACCCCTCCATAAAGTGATGATAGAAGTCAACCCTTAACATAGGGGAGAAATATCCCATACGAAAGGTAAAAAATCATCACAAATCACCGAATCAAAATTGGCAATGACTACTCAACATCACGTTCGAACAATTAGGAGGGAGTTGAAGATATAGGCTTCAAGACGAGATAAAGTGTCACGATAAGGAATCAAGAAAGGGAAATTTGCTAATATCCCACAGCCTCTCGGACATAGGTACAAACATCTCTATACCGATTCACAAGACTCTACTAGATCTGCTCGTGACTCGTGAGACCTATATGAACCTAGAGCTCTGATACAAATTTGTCATGACCAAAAATCCTCCCTCAGGCCATGATGATGCCTAGCCGTACTTACTAAGCAAGCCAACTCACAGTCAACAGAATAGAGTCTAATCCCTTTTAATTATAAAAGTTATATCATAATAAAAGCAGGAATATCTCAAAGAAATGAAATATTTGATACAAGTATAACAAGGTCTAAGTGCGAGCGAAACAGTACAACCCCTAAGAACTAGGTGACATAAGTACACGAGCAACTAATGAATAGGTACAGGTGTAAATACATAAACATAGATGTCTGTGGGAAAGAAAATAGATAGGAAATAAACAAGGACGGGGACTTCATGTGATGCGGATCAAAATAGTATGTTAGCTCACCACGAAGTCTACAATAACACACTCCTACTTAACTCAAAACCACAATACCAGCCTCAGAACCAACACAAAAATGTGCAGAAGCATAGTATAGGTACACTACAATCGGTACCCCGTAATTGCAATGTTACACCCTGCAGTATTACGATGATGTTTCGCTCCGTAATATTATATTACGATGATGTTACGCTGTGCAATATTATATTATGATGATGTTACACCCTGTAGTATTGTAAATTTGTCGTAAGATAATTGACTTCAGTTCAAGGACAAGATTATTTGGAGATTATAAGTATTATGCTATTTCAAGCAAGTGATTAGTAAATTCGTGAATGTGAGAGGGTAAGCGAATCGAAGAAAATGAGTTTCGTCAAAGGTTGTCATTTTGAGATAATATACGGTCTGAGCTATAATACCCGGTATTTATGGACTAGTGCCACACAAGGTACTACATGACCATGATAGCAAGATGTATAAAGTGTGTTAAAAGTGAGTAATATTATAAGTAATTTGAGATAATTTCAAATTATGTGGATAGTTGATTAATGGCGGGAATAGTTATGGTATTAAATTGGATTAAGTGGATAAAGATTTCTTTTGTGTGGGCTGCCACATGGAACTAAGCTAGGCCAAGGTGACACCAATGTCCATGATGAGTCATGACACATGAATGCCTTGATTACACGTAAAGTTTTTTTTTGGATAATTACTTTTGCTTGGTCTCTTTATTTGGTTATGTAACTTAGAAAATAAAAGAATTTATGGCATGCTTTGAATTCGACCAGCAATGTTATGCTAAGCTTGCTAACGATGGAGCCTCAAAATATTTCGTTTGAACTTCATAATGCGATAAAACACGAGATTTGTGATTCTAAGGGAGTACAGTGCAATCTTTCTCAAGAATATCGTATAAATTTTTCCCTACTTCGATCTGCCGTTACGTGTTTTTGCAAAAGACGTGTCTTAGAGGGATTGTCAAGAGAATTGGATCAGGTATGTTAAGGCTATCCCTTCTTTCTTTTGTCATGATCAAAGCAACGATACGTAAACAAAATACTATTCCATAAGTGGTTCTACTCTTAGTAGTTAAGGATGTCTATGTTAGTCATTCATATAAAATGATATTCAAGCATGTCTAAGTATGTTCCTAAGTCTCTATTGAGGTATTTGATAAAGATGTTAATGTTTATAATATAGTGATACATGCATCTTTATGCATTTACCATCGTGCTACTGCCGGTTGGGAAGTTATACATTTACCACCGAGCTACGGCCGGTCGGGCAGTACCACCGAGCTACGGCCGGTTGGGCAGTTATACATTTACCACAGTGCTACCGTTGGTTGGGTAGTCATGCGTCTTTATTTACCACCATGCTACGGCCGGCTGGGCAGACATGCATTTACCACCGGGCTATGGCCGGTCAGGCAGTTACCACCGGTTGGGCAGTTATGTATCATTATTTACCACCGGTTGGGCAGTCATACATTTACCACCGTGCGATGGCCGGTCAGGCAGTTACCACTAATCAGTTGGGCAGTTATGCATCATACGATATAGATAATAGAAATAGTCTCAAAGAGAAGCATTATATATGTAAATATAATAAGTATGCATATACGGTGGCACTTCAGAGATTCAAGTTGATTCTTATATGTCTTTAATTAATGCTGGCTTAGTGTTATGTTTCATTTCTTCCTTACATACTCAGTACATTATTTGTACTGATGTCCTTTTGTTGGGCATGCTGTATTCATACCTGCAGGTATAGATAATCAGTTTGACGATCCCTCACAGTAGACAAGATTAGCATTCAACGAAGGATCGGTAAGACTCCTCCTAATTCGGAGTGCAGTCGAGTCTATGAGTCATCGTGTCATAGCTTTGCTATAGACCTATGGGTAGGCCGGTATCCTGTCTCATTTGATGTCAAATAATCTTAGAGGCTTTGTAGACAGAGGTTCATTTTGTGAAGTATGTTAGAGGCCTTGACGGCCCATATGTATTCATATTTTAAGAACGATGGTTCATTGATACAATGTATGTCCACTTATAGTTATACATTATGAGTTGTGGCCATGTTGGCCTATGATAGTTATAGAAGAAAAACAAATAAGTTACAGGGGGGTTCGCTCGGGCTAGTACGACACTGGGTGCCAGCCACGCCTCCCAGGTTGGGGCGTGACATACAAAGTCTAAACTCGAAGAATTAGTGGCGAGGCTAGATACATTTGAATACTAACAACAGAAAAATAATAACAAACCTAGAGCTGAAACAGTAAATATCCTCATGAACAATAGATAAAAAGGACTCGAAAGACATAAAGCATGCTTTCCTAATTTAACTGAAAATCATAACGGTGCTCAAATATGGCAAGTAAAGTTGGCATGCTTCAAACAACGAAATCGAGGATGCCAACTAGCTTTTATATATATATATATGGCATGAAATTGTCATCATATAAATTAATGCCTCTAAATGAATCAAGAATATGAATGCATGTTCAAACCGATACAAGATCCACGTACCCCGATACAAGATCTATGTATTTCGATACAAAATCCATGTATCGACCCGGTACAAAATTCATGTACCGACCACGCTCACATGGGCCAAAGTAACATA
This sequence comes from Nicotiana tomentosiformis, assembly GCF_000390325.3. Lineage (NCBI taxonomy): Eukaryota > Viridiplantae > Streptophyta > Magnoliopsida > Solanales > Solanaceae > Nicotiana > Nicotiana tomentosiformis. Next base: position 51,430,701 of record NC_090820.1, read on the forward strand.
GGTTCTCACCTGACTCTGGAGGGATGATACCAAATCCAAGCATAAAAAGGGGCATAAGAGCAATCCCTCATAAATCAATATCCGATCATCATGTCCAATGTGCCATAACTGTATATTATCGCAACGCTTTCCCTTCATGCCAAAATCCTCAGTCCAAATCACCTATCCATTATTCAAAATGTATGTATATGCTCAAGAATTATAAATAAAAGGTGTACAAGCACTTAATAAATATCATACTGATATATGCTCATGAAATCTGTATGCGACTACGGATAATTGAGTAGTTTAACATATCAAGAATAAGTTCCCATGCCTTTGCAATTAATCACAAGCCTAGACATGGTTTCTAACATGAATAAGAGAGTGAACGGAGTCACATAAGTCAAACAAATCATAAATCAAATGAGCACGTAGACAAAACAAGATGTCAAGTATCTCAATTCCATCCCGGACATGATATAAACTTGGTAAGTGCATATACGCTTGCCACCATGTATATACACCACCCCAAATATCATAACCGCATAGCAATCAAGTCAAATCCTAGGGGGTTAGCTCTTTTTAAGGTTATCCAAGAGACTTAACTTTTCCCAGGCTAAATTCAATCATAAATCGCATCACAATCACACTCTAGACCTCCAATCACGTGAATCTAAACCAAATATCATTCAAGGAAGCCAAAAATGCTATAAGAAGGGATCCCAATCCATAAAGTTTCGATCTTTGAAGAATTCCCAAAATGTTACCCGGGCCCGATATCCGAAACCAATACCAAATTCTGATGACCCATAACCTGCCGAGTCCAGATACATAATTATTTTCCAAATTCGAGTATAAATTGATGGTCAAAATCCCAAAATATTCTCTCTTAAAGTGTAGGCAAAACCCCCAAATTTCCTTCCATAGATTCATTGTCACGACCCAAAAATCCCACAAAGTTGTGATGGCACATAACCCGACCCGCTAGGTAAGTCCAACAGAATAAATCTCTACTATAATGATAAATCACCAATATTATTTATAAAACTACAAAAGAGTTCAATACAACTACCCCAAGGACTGGTAGTACAAGTCATGAGCCACTATGATTTGAATTTACCGAACTAGTTAAAGAAATAAGTACAACATCTATTTCAAGATTACATGAACAGAAACTTGGTCCTAATCTACCACGAACAAATGATAGCTCGAATCTGGGACACAACTATGACTCTAGTGCCTGCCTTCATCATCCACAGCAGCTCAACTCCAAGAATCTGCACGCAAGGTGTAGAAGTGTAGTATGAGTACACCACGGTCGATACCTAGTAAGTATCAGGACTAACCTTGGGGAAGTAGTGACGAGGTTCAAGTCATGTGATACTCACTAGTCAAAATAATATGTCCAATAACTCAAAGACTGGCAACGGAAATTATAACAAAAATAATAACATTAACCTCATCGGAACAAGTGATAACAATTAAATGCAAGAAACGACTCAACTTCAATAACAAATCATTAAATAGAACTACCTACATATGGCACCTCGTACCCATATTATCAGTCACACTCGCACGACAAAGACCTTATGCCACAATACCAATCATATCCGCATGGCAAAGACCTCATGCTCGCACGGCAAAGACCTCGTGCCAATATCAAACATACTCGCATGACAAAGACCTCGTGATCGCATGACAAAGAACTTGTGCCACAATATAATCACACTCGCACGGTAAAGACCTCGTGCCACAATATAATCACACTCGCATGGTAAAGACCTTGTGCTAGTACGATAAAAACCTCATACTAATACCCAAACAATTCGATCAACACGTACACATGTGCCAGAAAATCACAAACAATAATGCCAAGATTTTAATCACGGATTTTAGTTCATAATTTATCAACAAAGTGCACAATAACATGAAAAATAGTAAAATGCGGATGGGTATTTAATGAATAAAGAATTACTATGGCTAAAAAAGTGTAGTGATCATGTTCACATAGCCACAAAGTGATTAAACATGTTTTTATATACAATACATCCTTAAATTAAGGCATATTAATAGCCTAAGGTCTATTCCGGTCACAAACCACATATAGCACCCGTGTACATGCTCGTCACCTTATGTACACATTTATTTTCACATAACACAAATAAGCAATCACTTCTCGTGCCAATCGACCTCTAAACTACTCAAATCTAGCCAAAACAACTCAATAACATAAAATAATTCCATAGAAATCAAACTCAAATGATAAAGGTTAAATATTTAATCAAATACTCAAAGTCAACCAAACTGTTAACCTAGGACCGCACCCCAGAACCCGACAAAACTCACAAATCCTGAACACCCATACTCTGTCGAGTCCAAATATACAATTAGATTAAAAAATAGAGTCCAAATCAATACTCCAAACCTCAAAATATACTTTCTTATCTTTCAAGCCAAAACCCTCTTTTCTCATTTTGGATTCCTTGATTTAGAGAAAAAAAAAACAATACTTGATTCAAGTAGAAATTATAGATCTAAGTTAGGATTCCTTACGCCAATGATGTAGACGACATCTCTTTCACAAATCTCCCAAATCCGAGTCGTGTAGCTTCTAAAATGATAAAATGAAGTCTATGTAGAAATGAGACTTAAATAGAGAAGGCTGAAGTTTCAGCACCTGGCACCGTGCTTGGAGTTTGTGCAATGCGTTCCCTTAAGGCAAGCCCATCTGAGGTCGCATTTAGGTTTCACGCAATGTGCGCCCTTAAGTCAATCCTCTGCAACCTGATGCCCAAATGTTTCTAGAATTTAACAATTCTAAAACCACTCTCGAACACCCCAAAACACACTCGGGCCCCTCGAGACCCCATCCAGTCATTCCTACAAGTCCACATACCCGACATAGAATTCTCCAAAGGATCAAAACATAAAAATAATAGCAAAACAAGAGTCGAAGATCAAATCGTTCTCTTAACTTCCAAACTTTCCAACTCAGTCGAATGCGTCTGAATCACACTTTGACATTTTGGATAAAACTCAAACTTTGCACACAAGTTCCAAATAAAGTAAATAACCTATTCCAACTCCCGGAACAACAATCCAAACCCAATAAAATCAAAGTCAACTCCCGATCAAATCTAACTTTTCAAACCTTCAAATTTCCAACTTTTGCCAAATAGAGCCAAAACCTTCTTGAAACATCCAAATACGAATTTGGACATACGCCTAAGTCCAAAATCACCATACGAACCTATTGGAACTATCAAAATCTGAATCCGAGATCGTTTACATAAAAGTAAAACGTTCATCAACTCTTCAACTTTAAGCCTCCAAAAATGAAATTTCTCTTCCAAATCAATTCCGAACCTCTTGAACATCAAAACCAATAGTACACACAAGTCTTAATACATCATATGAAGCTACTTAAGACCTCAAACCACCGAACGTAATGCTAAAGCTCAAACAGACCGGTCGGGTCGTTACATTCTCCCTCACTTAAACATACGTTCGTCCTCAAACATACCAAGAGTCATTCCAAACCCATCAAATCACTTGATAAAATCACCATACACAAACCCGTGTGCGATCCCACGTCACGTCAATCCATAAAAACCCGTCAACGTAATCTAACTGAAGACTCTTCCTTCAACCTTAATACATAAACCATAGACCTAAATTCCAACATTCAAATTTCCTGATACGATCCGATTCTCACATATACATATTATATCATTCTCAACAAGCTGTAGTAAAGAATAAATATATTCCCAAGATATAATCGCATGATGTATCCTATCGCTCATATGTCCATCACAATATCTCTGACCATAATAGCTACCTATTACCAAACCTGGTACCGAAAAAATACCTCATATAAGATAAAGCCTTGTTCTAAACTTATGAACACCACTATTGATGAAAGAAACATGTAGAAACTCATAACCACTAATCAAATCAACAAGTTGTGGGAATGTCTCGCCCGATAGGAGCTGTTGCCAAATTTTAAGCTGACAAATGACATTCTTATTCAAACATCCTTATCCATGTCTGATAGCATAAATTCCAGGTCCAATGATCTCATCTCCCCCAGCACAAGCTGCCCGACTGAGATGGCACATACAATTCCATCTAGAGGAACATATGATGCAATCCGCACCCAACAAGTAACAACTCGAATATAACCAAAGATGGGAAGAGAGCCAAATAAGAGAACCGCCCTACAATTTCAACAAATACCACTAGAAAGCACAACATTATGAATCCATCTCACAAGGGAGAAGCAGTGCACACGAAGTAAGCACGAAGAATCATGTCCTATCATAACTCCGCTACGCCACGTAGCCCGATTCAAACATACCGATCCACATCGAATACCCATCTAGACATAACGCTCACAATCAACAACCACATGCGTATGGATTTGGAATCAGTTTTGAAACTCAAATCATAGAATTTAGAAGGGAATTTTAGGTGTTTTGACTGTATTTTAAGAAATACAAATTGGGGATTTGAGAGACAATTTGGACTCGGTTTGAAACCTAATTATATATTTGTACTCATGGGGTTATGGGTAGTTAGGATCTACCCCTTGACTCGGGTTTTGACCGCGTGAGTCCATGGTTGACTTTTGTTTACTTTTTGGGAATTGGATAAAGATTAGGACTTTATTGTTTGGAATTGATTCCTTTAGCATTGTTTGAATTTATTAAGACGTTCTTGGCTAGATTGGAGCCGGACGAAGGTGAATTTTAAGGGAAAGACATTTTTGCAGGGCTGATTTGGCTTGTTTGATGTAAGTATCTTGCCTAACATTCCATCGGGGAAATACCCCTTAGGATTTGGCCTTATTTGCTTATTTGTATTATATGAAAAGCAACATGTACGAGAGGTGACGAGCGTGTACATGGATACGATGTGTGGTTTATGACCAAATTAGACGTTACACTATTAATATACCTTAATTTGATGATATGCTTTACATGAAACATGTTTAATCATTTTGTGGCTAGGTGAACTTGATTGCTACAATTGATTTAGCCGTATTCATGCTTTATATGTATAACACCCATTTGTATTTTTATTATTAACATGTCCTTGTCCAACATGTTGATAAATTGCGGGCTTATATCTTTGATGGAAATTTGGCATATTGCTTGTGATAATCATGGCACAAGTGGACATGTTGAGTGGATTGATTGGGTTTTGGCACGAGGTCTTGCTGTTTGATTGTAATTATTGTTATGCGCATGGAGTGAAATAAGGGTGGTGTTTGCCCATGTGGTGAAATAAGGGTGATGAAATGCGCATGTGGCAAAATGAGGATGGTATTTCTTGATATTGCACATGGAGAGAAATAAGGGCGACATTATTGATGTTGTTATGTGATGGTTGAATGGTGATTCTCTTATTGATGTTTATGTGATGAAATGGGGACGATATTGTTGATCGTATACATGCAATTTTTAAACTCCGTCATGTATGTTAATGAGTTGCTAGATTTATTTGAAATGCTATCATATGCCACTGTTTTCACTTGATAATTTGTTGTCAAAGATGGATTACTCTATGTTGAGTTATTATTACATGTTCTAACGAGATTGTTGATATTGTCTTCTATTACATATTCTGTTGTCAATTATTGATATATTGGAAAGGTTCTTTGACTAGTGAGTATCATATGACTTGAACCTTGTCACTGCTTCTTTGAGGTTAAACTTGATACTTACACGGTACCGATTGTGGTGTACTTATACTATGCTTCTGCACATTTTTGTGTTGGTTCTAATACTGGTATTGTGGTACCCTTTGAGTTGAGTATGAGTATATTATCGGAGACTTCGTGGTAAGCGGACATACTGTTTTGATCCGCATCACATGAAGTCCCCGTCCTTAATTTTTTCTTATCTATTTTCTTTCCCACAGATAGTTATGTTTATGTATTCAGACCTGCACCTATTTAGTAGTTGCTCGTGTACTTGTGTTACCTAGTTCTTAGGGGTTGTACTATTTTGGTCGCATTTAGAACATGTTATACTTGTATCAAATATTTCACTTCTTTGAGATTATTCATACTTTTATTATGATATAACTTCGATAATTAAAAGGAATTGGACTCTATTCTGTTGGATGTGAGTTGGCTTGCTTAAAAAGTATGGCTAGGCATCATCATGGCATGAGGTTGGATTTTGTGTCGTGAGAAATTGGTATCAGAGCTCTAGGTTCATATAGGTTTCACGAGTCACGAGTAGATCTAGTAGATTCCTGTGGATCGGTATAAAGACGTCTGTACCTATGTCAGAGAGGTTGCAGGATGTTAGGATATTTCCCTTTCTTGATTGTTTATTGTGAAGTTTATCTCGGCTTGAAGTCTATATATTTAGCTCCCTCCAAGTTGTTCGAATGTGATGTTGAGTACTCGTTACAAAATGCGATCCGGTGATTTGTCATGATGTTTTACCTATGGTGTGGTATGTTTCTCCCCTATGTTAAGGGCTTACTTGTATCATCACTTTGTGGAGGGGTTTGAAACTATAACTGCTCAGTGTTGGTGTTACCCATGGGTTCGGGGCCTTGCACAGTTATTGTGATGCTTCGCGTATTGGTTTTGGCGTAGTGTTTGCACAGAGTGATAGGGATATTGCTTATATCTAAATCATAGAATTTCGAAGGGAATATTTAGGGAGTTTTGACTATATCTTGAGAAATAATAATTGGGGATTTGAGAGTCGATTTGGACTCGATTTTGAATCCTAATTCTATATTTGGATTCGTGGAGTTATGGGTAGTTGGTACCCCTTGACCCGAGTTTCGACCGCATGAGTCTGTGGTTGACTTTTGTTGACTTTACATAAATTGGGTAAAGATTAGGATTTTATTATTTGGAATTTATTTTTTTAGGATTGTTTGAATTTATTAAGTCATTTAAGGGAAAGACATTTTTGGAGTGCTTATTTGGCTTGTTTGAGGTAAGTATCTTGCCTAACCATCCGTCAGGGAAATACCCTTTAGGATTTAGCCTTATTTAATTATTCGTATTATTTGAAAAGCAGCATGTACGTGAGGTGATGAGTGTGCACACAGATGCTATGTGTAGTTAATGACCGGATTACACGTTAGGCTATTAATATGCCTTAATTAGATGATATTCTTTATATGAAACATGTTTAATCACTTCGTGACTTCATGAACTAGATTTCTACAATTGAAGTACCCGTAGTCACACTTTATATGTTTAACATTCATTCGTATTTTTATTATTGTCATGTCCTTGTGCAACATGTTGATAAATTGCAGGCTTATATCTTTGATGGAAATTTGGCATATTATTTGTGATAATTACGGCACATGTGGACATGTTGGCTGGATTGATTGGGTTTTGGCACGAGGTCTAGCCGTGCTATTGTGATTGTTGTTATCTGCATGGGGTGAAATAAGGGTGGTGTTGTTTTCTCGGGGTTTTTGAAATAAAGGTGGTGAAATGCCCGTGTGGCGAAATAAGGGCGACATTATTGATGTCATTATGTGATGGTTGGAGAGTGATTCTCTTCTTCATGTATATGTGACAAAATGGGGACGATATTGTTGATTGTATATATGATTTCTTTAAACTCCGTCACGTATTTTAATGAGTTGCTAGTTATATTTGAAATGCTATCATATGCGTTTATTTTCACTTGATGATTTGTTATCGAAGATGGATTATTCTACGTTTTTGTATTGGTTCTGAGGTTGAGTTATTGTCACATGTTCTAACGAGTTTGTTGATATTGTCATCTATTACATATTCTATTGACGGTTATTGAAATATTGCCACTTATACCATAGTTCTGCACATTTTTGTATTGGTTCTGAGGTTGTTATTGTGGTACCATTTAGGTTGAGTAGGAGTGTGTTATTAGAGACTTTGTGATGAGCTGACATACTATTTTGATCCACATCATATGAAATCCCCGCCCTTATTTTATTTCCTATTTATTTTCTTTCCCACAGACAGTTGTGTTTATGTATTCAGACCTGTACTTATTCAATAGTTGCTCGTGTATTTGTGTCTCGTAGTTCGTAAGGGTTGTACTATTTTGATCACATTTTGTGTAGATCTAGGTTTTTGAGGCAGTGGACCTAGAGAGTAAGTGCTTACACTGGTCGCAGGGATTTAAGGTAGAGCTGCATGACCGTCTCAGTCCCTTGGATTCCCATCCTTATGTTGATACTATTATTTTTATATTCAAACAATATTGTATTTTGAGACTTCTCGTGTACCCAGTTTATAGCTCATGACTCTGTACTACCTAGTTCTAATTAATTGTATTGCATTTTGCTATTTTGGGCTTATGTTATCGTTACTTCCGCCGTTATATTTATATCATGTTTTAGGTGTTTTAATGTTATTAAGTGACAGACTTACCTAGTCTTTGAAATTAGGTGCCATCACAACCCATATGGTGGGATTTGGGTCGTAACAAGTTAGTATCTGAGCCATAGGTTTATAGGTTCTACGGGTCATGAGCAACTTTAGTACAGTCTTGCGGATCGGTACAAAGACGTCTGTACTTATCTTTGAGAGGCTATAGAACTGTTAGAAAACATTACTGCCATTCATCATTTATCGTGTGGATTTGTTATTCCAAGGTTTGAATCTTTACTATTCTATTCTCTCAAAGATGGTGAGTGCACGATCGTCGGGTGCAGCTGAGTAGGCACTAGTGCTCCAGGCTAGCACCGTTATAGGCCGGGGTTGAGGCAGAGGTAGGAGCGGAGCCCCGGTCATGGCTAGATTCCCTGCCAGGGTAGAAATAGTGGAGCCACCAGTAGCTCCAGTTGAGGAGTAAGAGCATGACCACGTTGAGCAGGTGGGACCTGCTCGGGCACCTGAGGGGTCTATTGCTACACCTGGGCTCCAGGAGACCTTGGCTCACTTCATGACTATGTTTGGGATTTTGGCCCTGGCAGGGTTGATTTTGGTTGCACCAGCTACTTCACAGGATGGGGGAGGAGCTCAGACTCCCGCCGCCCGTACACCAGAGCAGCTGGCACATGCTTATCCGACACCGGGTGTTATGTCTGAGCAACCAATAGTTGCAGTTCAGCCCGAGGTAGTGCCATTCATATTTACTGAGAGGCGGAATAGTTTGGAATAGTTTCTGAAACTTCTTCCTCCCCAGTTCAAAGGAGGGGCTTATGAGGATGCACATGATTTCCTGGATCATTGTCATCACATTCTATGTACCTTGGGTTTGGTAGAGTCGAGCAAGGTCGACCTTACTATTTTTTCAGTTGATGGGGACGACATACAGGTGGTTGAAGACTTATGAGGGGAGTAGTCCGGCTGGCGCAACACCATTTACATAGTCTCGATTCTCAGATATTTTCTTATGCAGCGAGTTTGAGCATTTGTGCCAGGAGGGCATAACTGTGGTCAAGACACTATGAGGTTTACAGAGTTATCATGAATCTCATTTGGTTTCTACTGAGAGGTAGTTAGCCCCTAGATTTGTTGAGGGACTCACCTATAGCTTTTGGTATGGTACGGGAGATGGAGACTAAGACTATATTTCATCAGATTTTCAAGATTGCTAGGAGGTTAGAGCGTATTTGTGGGTAGGAGAGGGAATATAGGGAGGCTAAGAAGCATAATGGTTTTGGAGGATTTTATGGCTCCTACGCTAGGGCAAGGTCCATCATGGTAGAGGTTATTTGAGTCGACTAGTTTAGTGTGTGCTTCAGGTTTCACGTAGTGCTCCAGCTAGCCATGGATCCCAAAGCATTTGTACCAAACAGCCATCGTTCAGTGAACCTTCTGTACGTGGTTCCTACATCGACTATTCCAGTCGTTTGGCGTAGACTCAGCACCAACAGTCATGCCCGTAGAGAGCTTGGTTTGAGTGGCGATACTAGGCACATTGTGAGAGATTGTCCTAGACTTCAGATGGGTGAACCTCAATAGGGTACTCAAGCTATGATCCCCACTCCAAATTCTACACCACCTGCACAGCCAGCTAGAGGTGGGGGATAGGCGGGTAGAGGTCTTCCTAGAGGGGGAGGCCAGGCTCATTTTTATTCCTTCCCTGTTAGGACTAAGGCAGTCACATCAGATGCATTCATTTGGATATGTCTTGTATCCTCTAGTTACACCTGTTATGTGTGTAAACCCATTGGGGAATCTATTATGGTAGATCATGTCTATTGTTCTTGTTTGATCACTATTCGGGGCTACGAGACTAGGGTTGATCTTTTTTTGCTTAATATGGTGGATTTTGATGTGATTTTAGGTATGGATTGGTTATCTATGTATATTGATATTCTTGATTGTCACGCTAAGATTGTGATGTTGGCTATGTCGGGGTTGCCAAGGTTGGAATAGAAAGGTTATTTGGGGCATAATCCTCGTAGAGTGGTTTCTTTTTTGAAGGCTCAACGAATGGTTGGGAAGGGGTGTTTATCGTACTTTGCCTTTGTTAGAGATATCAGTGCTAATACTCCTACGATTAATTCATTTCTTGTGGTGAGGGAGTTTCCAGATGTGTTTCTTACAGACCTACCTTTCATGCCACCCAATAGAGATATTGATTTTGGTACCGACTAGGCACTGGGCACTCAACCCATATCTATTCCAATGTATAGAATGGCTCCAACATAGTCAAAGGAATTAAAGGAACAATTGCAGGAATTGCTAGATAAAGGTTTCATCAGGCCGAGTGTTTCACCTTGGAGTGCACCATTATTGTTTGTGAAGAAGAAATATGGTTCTATCCTGATATGCATTGACTACAGACAATTGAACAAGGTTACCATCAAGAATAAGTATCCATTACCGTGCATTGATGATTTACTTGATTAGCTTCAGGGTGCTAGAGTATGAGAAGAGCTTTCAGAAGCTCAAGACTGCCTTGACTACAGCGCTAATACTGGTTTTTCCTTCAGGTTCGGGTTCATATATGGTTTATTATGATGCTTTATGTATTGGCCTAGGTTGTGTGTTGATTTAGGACAATAGGGTGATCACCTATTCTTCATATCAGTTGAAGACCAATGAGAGAAACTATCCGGTGCATTATTTGGAGTTAGAAGCTATTATGCACGTGCTCAAGATTTGGAGGCATTATTTATATGGAGTGTCTTGTGAGGTGTATAAAGATCATCAAAGTCTTCAACATCTATTTAAATAGAAAGACCTGGCTTTGAGGCAGCAGAGATGGTTGGAGGTATCAAAGGATTATGATATCACTATTCTCTATCATAAAGGCTAATGTGGTTGCAGATACCATGAGTAGGAAGGCGGAGAGCATGGGGAGCCTAGCTTTTGTTCCAGTTAGGGAAAGTCTGTTAGCTATGGATGTTCAGGAATTGGCCAATAGGTTGGTGAGGTTGGATATTTCATAGCCGAGTAGAGTCCTTGCTTGTGTTGTGTGTCAGTCGTCCTTGTTCGAGCACATCAAGGCTTTCCAATATGATGATCCCCAATTGGTTGTCCTTAAAGACACGGTGCAACACAGTTATGCTAAGGAGGTGAATATTGGTGATGATGGGGTATTGAGGCTACAGGGTCAGATCTGCGTTCCTAATATGGATGGCTTGAGAGAGTTGATTCTTGAGGAGACTCGCAGCTTGCGTGTTCTATTTATCCAAAAAGATGTATCAGGACATGAAACATTATTACTGGTAGAGGAGAATGAAGAAGGACATTGTTAGGAATGTTTCTAGGTGATTGAACTTCCAATAGGTCAAGTATGAGCATCAAAACTCACGTGGTTTGCTTCAGAAGTTTGTTTTACTGGAGTAGAAAAAGGAGCGCATTACGACGGACTTTATGGTAGTGTTTCCACAGACCTTGAAGAAGTTTGATGCCATTTGGGTCATTATTGTCACGACCCAAAATCCAACTAGTCTTGATGGCACCTAACCCAACCCGCTAGGTAAGCCAACTTTTAATTATCCAATTCCAATTCCAATTATAAAAGCAATTTAAGTAAATAAAGATCTTAATCTTATACATCCCCCAAGAACTGGTAGTACAAATCATGAGCTTCTAAGAATAGAGTTTACAAAGTTGAAATGAAATAAATACATAGTCTGTTTGAACAGTACATAAACAGAGCTTTTATAAATCTAAGACTACCATGAACAAGAGGCAGCTACAACAGGAATGCAGGTACATCTACAAATCCCACAACCGTCGAGCACAACAACAACAACAGCCAATATCTGCACGTAATGTGCAGAAGTGTAGTATCAGTACAACCGACCCCATGTACTGAGAAAGTAACAAACCTAGCCTTAGGTTGAAAGTAGTGATGAGCTTCTACCAAGGTCGGGTCCAAACCAATAGTCCACCACAGTCCATAACAATGTAAAACAAATAATACCAGAAGTAACTCAGTGATAAAATGCTCAGCTAAATCATGATTTCAAAAATAGCTCTTCATTTCAAGTACATTAGTGAAAACCTAAATCATTTACCGAAATGCACATGTGTGAGAAAATCATGAATGATTTGATGCTGTACAACATAAGAAAAATACACTTCTATGCCTGTATGTCATGTGTGCATGCCAATGCGATGCAACTCAGTGAAAAAAAATCATAAACAGCCCCTCGGGCAGACCTCACAATCACTCGTATACATCCCCTCGGGCTTACCTCACAATCACTCGTATACATCCCCTCGAGCTTACCTCACAATAACTCGTATACAGCCCCTCAGGCATACCTCACAATCATTCGTATACAGCCCATCGGTCTTACCTCACAATCACTCGTATACAGCCCCTCAGGCTTACCTCATAATCACTCATAAACATCCCCTCAGGCTTACCTCACAATCACTCGTATACAGCCCCTCAGGCTTACCTCTCAATCACTCATATACAGCCCCTCGGGCTTACCTCACAATCACTCGTAAATAGCCCCTCGGACATACCTCACCAACTCTCATGCCTCCCAGTTACTCAGCACTCGGCACTCGCACTCAGTAGGTACCTGCACTCACTAGGGTGTGTACAGACTCCTAAGGGTCTCCTACAGCCCAAGAGCTATAATCTGCATGGACAACTCACGTGATGCACAGACAAATCACGTGTTATAATATCATATCAGAATCCGCACAGACAACTCACGTTCCATAATAAGCCAATAAGGCATGCTGCAAGCAGGCAGCCCCGATCCATATAATAGTAATAATATATATAAAGCCAACATGGCCTGCTGTGACGTGCAGCCCGATCCCAAAAATATCCTCACAATCAGGCCCTCGGCCTCCCTCAGCCATCAATCTCTCCAGTCTCTCTCTCATGGACTCACAAAGTCATAAGAATAGCCCAAAATTGATGATATGATGTATCAATGAATAACAACAGAGACTGAGATATGATATGTAATGAAATGAATATAACTGAGTATGAATTTTCAGTTTAAAACAAATAACTCACAATAATATGACCTTTGTGGGTCCCAAAATACTGGCACATAGCCTCAACATAATTTTTAATATACTTTTCAGCTCAATTTTTTTAATACATAAAACAGCATGAAAAAAGCCAAAATAATTTAACTACAAAATTCCACAAAAACAATTATGTCACAATTTCTATAGTGCGTTCCAACACGCCCATCACCTAGAATGTGTGTCACCTCCCAACAATTCACATAATAAATATATTCAGGGTTCATACCCTCAACTCCAAGATTAGAAGAGTTACTTACCTCGAACAAGCCCAAATCCAATGCCGAGCAAGCTCAACAATGCTCCAGAAATCCCATTATGCGCGTATCAACTTTCGAACGGCTCGAATCTAGTCACAATTAATTTGTTCAGCCCACAAAATTAATAGGAATTAATTCCATATCAAAATACTAATATTTTCCATAAAATCCGAAATTATGCCCCAAAAATACCCATAGGGCCCACGTCTCGAAATCCGACGAAACTCTCAAAATACGACAACCCATCCAATTACAAGAAATCGATATTCACTCAATTTCGACTCCAAATCGATATTCAAACTCGAAAAATTTGTTTTGTGACATTAAAGAAATTTCCTTCTATTTCTCTTGAAGATTCAATAATCTTACACCAAAAATGAAGATTAATTCATGAAATATAACCAAAAGGGAGTTAATAACACTTACCCCAAGTTGTGTGCAAAAGTTTCTCTCCAAAATCGCCCAAACCGAGCTCCAAATCCGAAAAATGGGTGAAAAATCGCGAACCATCGAACTTAAGGGGTTCTATCTAGTTAATCTGCATCTGCGGACAATATTTGCGCACCTGCGCCTCCGCTTGTGCGAGAAAAATGTCTCATTAGCGAACTTTACTCGCCTGCCCAGTTTGCGCATCTGCGAGGACATCATCACATTTGCGAGGCCGCATCTGCCGGAAAGACATCGCAGATACGAAAATCCTCATCTTCCAGCCACCTCGCTTCTGCGCCAAAATTCTCGCACCTGCAAGCCAATTTCCGCAGGTGCGATCACACCAGAACCAGAAATCTTCAGCAGCGCAACATGAAATGAAAATGATCCGAATTGCGTCCGAAACTCACCCAAGCCACTCGGTACCCCGTCCAAATATACAACAAGTCACATAACATAATACAGACCTACTTGAAGTCTCAAATCTCACCTAATAACATCGAAACGACGAATTACACTTCAATTCAAAATCATTGAACTTTGAAACTGCAAATTCTATATCTTGTGCCGAAACACATCAAATCACGTCCGATTGACCTAAACTTTTCACACAAGTCACATTTCACATTAGGTACATATTCTAATTTCCAGAATCAGATTTCGACCCCGATATCAAAAATTCAACCCCCGGTCAAACTTCCCAAAAATTTAACTTTCGGCATTTCAAGCCAAATTTTACTACATACTTCCAAGTAATTTTTCGGACACGCTCAAAAGTCCAAAATAATCATACATGGCCATTGGAATCTTCAAAACGCTATTCCGAGATCATTTACACATAAGTCGACATCCAATCACAATTTAACTTAAGTTTTAAACCTTGGAACTGAGTGTTCCAATTTATTCCAAAACTTCACCGGACCCAGATAGTTTACCCCGGTAATTCACACAACAACTGTAAAGTACAATTTGAGCAGTAAATGGGGAAACATCCAACACGTCGGTGCATTTCATTCTAGTCATAACTTCCAACACATTGAGGGTGGGAGGGGGTTGGCTAGAATCTATATCAGGGAGATTGTTCGCCTGCATGGGTATATTTTTCTATCATCTCAGACAACGGCACTCATTTTACTTTACACTTTTGGAGGGTGATTCAGTATGTGTTGGGAATGCAGGTTGCGTTAAGCACCGTATTTTATCCTCAGATGATGGGCAGTCCAAACGTACCCTTCAGATATTTGAGGATATGTTGAGGGCATACACTATTGATTTGGGAGATCAGTGGGACCAGTTTCTACCCTTAGCAGAATTTGCCTACAACAATAGCTACGAGTCAAATATCTATATGGATCTGTATAAGGCCTTATATGGGAGGCGATGTCGTTCTCTGGTTGGTTGGTTTGAGCCCGGTGAGGCTAGATTATTGGGAACAAACTTGGTCAGTGATTCTTTAGAGAATGTGGAGTTAATTCAAGAGAGGCTTCGCACAGCTCAGTCCAGGCAAAAATGTTATGCGAACCGGAAAGTTTGTGATGTGGCTTTCATGGAGGGTGAGAAGGTTCTTCTTAGAGTTTCACCAATGTAGGGTGAGATGAGGTTCGGGAAGAAGAAAAAGTTGAGCCTGAGGTTTATTGGACCTTTTGTAGTGTTAGAGAGAGTTGGCGAGGTTTCTTATAGACTTGCTTTGCCTCCTAGTCTTTCGGGAGTTCTTTCGATATTCCATATTTCTATGCTTCGGAAGTATCATTATGATAAGTCCCATATTTTGGAATTTAGCACAGTTGGATGGAAATCTAGCTTATGAGAAGGAGCCGGTGGCCATTTTGGATTGGCAAGTTTGGAAGCTCAGATCTAAAGATATCACATCGGTGGAGGTGCATTCGAGACGTCAACTAGTCAAAGAGGTAACTTAGGAGACCGAGCATCATATGCAGTGCAAATATCCTCACCTTTTTATCACTACATGTATGACTCTGCTCTCGTTCGAGGACAAACGTTTGTTTAAGAGGGGGAGAATATAACGACCCGACTGGTCGTTTTGTGTATTTGAGCCCCCTTTCCATATTTGATGCTTCCCTTGTGCCTAGTTGTTATTTTATGACTTGCGGGGATGGTTGTTTTGGTTCCAAGAAGGTTTTGGAGTGAATTGAAATACTTAGTTCTATTGTTGGAAGCTTAAGCTATAAGAGTTGACCAAACTTTGATTTTTGTGTTAACAACCTCGGTATTCATGTTTTGATGTTTCTAAAGAGTTCATATAGTGATTTTGAACTTAGGCGTATTCCTGGATTTGGATTCGGAGATTCCTAGGATGATTTGTCTCTTTTACCAAAAGTTGATAATTTGAAGGTTTAGAAATTATATAAGTTTGACTATAGGTTTATCTTGTGGCTATCGGGTTCAGATCATTGTTCCAGGACTTGGAATATGTTTTCTTATTCATTTAGACTTTAGAACTTATGTGCAAAATTTGGTTACGTTTTGAGTTGGTTTGGTAGGAATTGGGTGCTTGGTTGTGAATATTTAAGTTCTTGAGTTTCAAAGTTTGCATGATGCGTTTTGGTATTCAATTCGTGGTTTTGTATATTATTTTGATGTTCCGTGCTTGCAAGTAAGTTCATATGTAGTTTATGTACTTGTGTGGATATTTGATATGGGGTTAGAGGGGCTAGGGTGAGTTTCGGATTGATTTCAGAGTAATTTGTTGAAGCTATAGTTTTGCTGGTGCTGCAAACCTCGCATTTGCGAGGGTCTTCCTGCATTTGTGAGGCTCCACAATTGCGGACGCCTCACCGCATTTGTGAATGGTTGGCTGCCTAGGGGAACCCCACGTTTGCGAGGAATATGGTCGCAATTGCGACATTGGTTGGCAACAAGGGACTTTGCAATTGCGAAGAGGGGGTCGCATTTGTGATATCTGCTGGGGCAGTCTGGGTTTGCATTTTCGAGCCCAGGGTCACATTTATAGAGGCCGCATTGCAAATCTCAGGTTGCAAATGCGACATCTGCAACGGGTTATTAGTAGATCTTTTCGGAACTTAGACCCATTTTATAATATTTTGAGCCCTAGACTTGGTAAGGATCAATTTCTGAAGAGAATTTTCACATAAAGCTAGTGGGTAAGTAGTTTTCACTTGATTTTTATTTAGTATCTTGACTACTCATGGACTTTTACACATAAATCATGGAATCTGGAAGACAATTTTTGGGGGTTTTGACTATATTTTGAAAAAGAAAAATTGGATATTTGAGAGTCGACCTAGACTTAGTTTTGGAACCTAATTATATATTTGGACTCATGGGGTTATGGGTAGTCGATATCTACCGCTTGACCCAGGTTTTGACTGGTTGGACGCGGGGTTGAATTTTGTTGACTTTTCGGGTATTGGGTAAAGATTGGGACTTTATTGTTTAGAATTGATTACTTTAGCATTGTTTGATGTTATTAAGTCATTATTTTCTAGATTTGAGCCGGACGGAGGTGACTTTTAAGGGAAGGCATTTTTTGACTATTGAATTGGCTTGTTTGAGGTAAGTATCTTGCCTAACCATGTGTGGGGAAAATTTCCCTTAGCATTTGGCCTTATTTTCTTATTTGTGTTATGTGAAAAGAGACATGTACGCGAGGTGACGAGTGTTTACACAGATACTATGTATGGTTTATGAATGGATTAGACCTTACGCTATTAATATGCCTTAATTTGATGATATGCTTTACATGAAACATGTTTAATCACTTCGTGACTACATGCAATTGATTTAGGTAGTCAAGCTTTAAATGTTGAACACCCATTTGCATTTTTATTATTGTCATGTCCTTGTGCATCATGTTGATAAATTACGGACTTATATCTTTGATGGAAATTTGGCATATTGCTTTTGATAATTACAGCACATGTGGACATGTTGGGTGGATTGATTGGGTGTTGGAACAAGGTCTTTCCATGCAATTGTGATTATTGTTATGCGCATGGAGCGAAATAAGGGTGGTTCTTGTTTATCAAGTTTGCCCATGTCGCAAAATAAGGGTGGTGAAATGCACATGTGGCGAAATAAGTATGGCAATTCTTGATATTGCATATGCGGCAATATAAGGATGGCATTATTGATGTTGTTATGTGATGGTTGGTGGGTGATTCTCTTGTTGAAGTTTATGTGATGAAACGGGGATGATATTTTTGATCGTATACATACTTTCTTTAAACTCAGTCATGTATTTTAATGAGTTTCCTGTGTTATTTGACATGATATCGTATGCCTTTGTTTATACTTGATGATTTGTTGTTGAAGATTAATTCTCCTACGTTGAGTTATTATCACATGTTCTAACGAGACAGTTGATATTGTCTTATGTTACATATTTTGTTGCCAGTTATTGATATATTGCACAAGTTCTTTGACTAGTGAGTATCATATGACTTGAACCTCGTCACCACTTCACCGAGGTTAGTTTTGATACTTACTGGTTACCGATTATGGTGTACTCATACTATACTTATAAACATTTTATGCAGATCCAGGTATTGGAGGTAGCGGACCTAGAGAGTGAGTGCTTACATTGGTTGCGTGAATTCAAGGTAGAGATGCATGCTCGTCGTAGTCCCTTGGAGTCTCAGCCTTATGTTGATACCGTTATTTTCATATTCAAAATGTATTGTATTTTGAGACTTATTATGTACCTAGTTTAGATCTCATGACTATGTACTATTTAGTTTTGAGGAATTATGTTGCATTTTACCATTTTGGGCTTATGTTATCATTACTGTCATCGTTATATTAAATTATATCTTATTATATCATGTTTTAGGTTATTTAATGTTGTTAAGTGATTGACCTACCTAGTCTTAGAGATTAGGTGCCTCACGACCCCTATGGTGGGATTTGGGTTCTGTAGTTAATGGGTTAGATAGCTAGTTGTATGTGTCTTTGATGGGCGCAACTTGGGAAGAATTATTCTTGATAGAACTCATGTATACTTCTTGTAGATCCTGTGATGAAGAGTGAAATTTAAGAAGTTATTGGCATTATTTTTGGTATGTTGGGAGGATGAGCAAATTTAAGTGAGACTTTAGAAACTCAAAGATTTGTATATTTGATACACTAGGTTCAACGAGGTTATAGCAGATCACGAGTAACTAACGTGGAGGGGAGAAACATAAAGTAAAAGGTATTAGATGTAGTTTCTTGATAATTGGGTTGACAACGAGTTGCATGTATATATTTGAAGTTGAGACCGATGGTTTGGAAATTACTCATTTTTCAATGGATGAAAGTTGGAATGAATCCTTAGTAGCTTATGGAGGTTTATTACCTACTTCAGAAGAATGTGGAATCATTTTGGGTGCCTACTGGTAGGACAATTGAGGATCTGTATTCTGCGGTGGGCCATATTTGCTTATACAACGTAAGGTATCATATGAAAGTGTCACCCGAAAAGGGTTATAGTTATATGGGATCCTTCTACCATCGATTTTGATAGAGTGATAGCCCACCATGTGATTATAGCAGTTTTGACAGGTGGTTTGGGTATGTTTCACCCTATTTCACATAGGTTAAACAAAGTACAACATCTAGGTTTACAAGGTTAATTATAATTATGGAGTCGCCACCTAGCATTCAAGGTATACTAGAAAATCTTTATTAACTTAAATAATGAAATGATAAACTCTGATTATGGTCTTTGAAACTTACGACATTCTAGGTAATGGCTCAAGTTATTTAAAGAGGAAAGGGTTAGGCATCCCTCAAGATTCACTGAAGTATGGTTCCTGGTTGGACTTAATTTAATTAAATGAGTGTAATGCCCCGGCTGGTCGTTCTGTGTATTTGAGCCTCGTTTCCCCCCTTTTAAGCTTCCCGTAAGTATATTTTTGTTTATGTGACTTGTGGGGATGATTGGTTGGGTTTCAGGGAGGTCTTGGGTTTATTTGGAGCACTTACTTCCTTGTTTGGAAGCTTGAGTTGGAAATATTAACCAAGTTTGACTTTTTTTTTAAAATAACACTGGAACAGTCTCAATAGTTCGTATGGTGATTTTTGACCTAGGCGTATGCCTAAAATTGAATTCGGAGTTTCCTAGGATGAATTGACTCTTTTAGCCGAAGGTTGATAATTTAAAGGTTTAGAAATTTCCTAAGTTTCACCATGGGTTAACTTTGTGGCTATCGAGTTTGAATTTTGGTTTTGGGACTTGGAATATGTCTGTTTTATTAGTTGGAAATTGTATGCAATGTTTGGTTTCATTCCGAGTTGATTTTGTAGGAATCAGACGGTTGATTGTGATTTTAGAAGTTCTTGAGTTTCATTGTAATTTTGATGCATTTTGGTGTTTGATTCGTGGTTCCGGATGGTATTGGTGTTTTTCCATGTACATGCTAGTTTTGAAGGATATATGATGAAGCTCATACGAGCTGGAATTATGAAGTAAGATTTTAGTGGTGAAACTTGGAATTTGATTAGTGCTTGATCAAGTTTGTAGCTTCAAGAGCATAAGAGGCTATTATTGTAATAGATAGATTCTGAAATAGTAGTTGATTTGTAGGTTGTTGCTTGAAGACTATTGGTAATGAGTTTAATTGAAATTCTGGTGTTGTAGGTGTCACACCTTAATTTAGCCTTTATGGACTTTTCTGTAATAGCATATTTTAGTTAAAATGCTTATGGCTTGCGAATGGATAAGGGGATGGGTCTGAAATTCAGGTTAATCGATCTAGAGTGTTGGGCTCAAATTTATTTCTGGCCCAAAACAGATATCCCTTTGGAGGGTTCTTTTACATTCGTTTGAGTTGGGATACCCTTTTGCAAAGAACAAGTCTTGTCTAATTTAGCCTTTAAAAATCGACCCAATTTTGGGCTTAGCAACGGAGAGGCCTATTGGGCCTGGCAAGACCGATTCTGTAACGACCCGACCGGTCATTTTGAGCTTTAGCATTTCATTCAGTGGTTTGAGACTTTGAGTAGCTTTATATTATGCATTATGACTTGCGTGAATGGTTGGTTCCAGTTTTCAAGCGGTTCAGGATTGATTTGGAAGAATGATTCTCGTTTTAGAAGATTTAAGTTGGAAGAGTTCACTACGGTTTGACTTTTGGGTAAACGGACTCGGAATTAGGTTTTAATTATTCCAATAAGTTTGTATGATAATTTTGGACATGTCCACAAGTTTGGTTAATTTTCGATGAGTTTTGGATAAGTTTGGGTTGTATGGTGATTGTTTTCGGTTTCGACGTCGATTTGAGCATAAATGTTATCATATTGAGCAAACGGCCTTTGATTCGTGTTTCAACTAAACCATTATATATGTATCATAATTTGGAAACCATGGCAACTGAAATCATTAAATTTCGACATCGTATGAGAAATTGATGGTCATTTTACTAAGAATCGGTTTGCTAGAATTTTCAAATTAATTACGAAATTGCTACTGAATTCGTATTTTAAAATCTACATTATTTCCAAATATTGAAACCAACATATCTCCTTCATTATAAGGTCAAATGGAGTGATTCAAAAACCTAACTTGACTAGAATTATACGACGAATCCATTGGAGGAATCAAAAGTGAGTTTTGGGATCGTTTTGCATAAGAAACGAGGTAGAACATATGGCATTTTTGGCTATTAATGATGTTGGAGTTTTTTCATCTTGAAAGCTTGGGATTGGGAGAATTCAAGGATATTATTCAAGTTTCTTCCATGGGGCAAGGTCTAAACCATAACCTAAGTATTTTCATTTGATTCATTCCCTTGGTTTAAGCTTTAATCCATAAGTTTAATTGAAAACCCATTTAATTCTTTAAATAAAGACCCAGGTTTATATCCTAAATTTTAAAAATTGAAAATGAGTTAGAGGAGTTTATTTCCTGATTCCTTTTGGGGTATTGTTCTCCTATAATAGGAGAACAACATACTCGAATTTAGCAAGTTTTGGATGAGTATTTCGGGAGCTACGGGACCCAACTAGCGTGGGTTGGACTCTTGGGTTATGAACACCCAAGAGCGATGTTTTGAAAAATTGGTTGAGCTATCGGACTCTGATTGAGTCAAACTTCTCAAAATAGGGTCCATTCGGGAGCTAAAATATCCCGAATGGTTGGACAACGTAGTTGTAGTCCCTAAAAAAGGAGACAAAACTTAGAATGTGCGTGGACTATAAGGATTTGAACAAAGCATGCCCCAAGGATTCTTTTCCGTTGCCCAACATCGATCGCACGATGCCACGACCGGCCACAAGATCCTCACTTTTATCGATGCCTACTCCGGGTATAATCAAATACAGATGAACCCGGAGGACCAAGAAAAAACCTCATTTGTCACCAAATATGGAACGTATTGTTATAATGTGATGCCCTTCGGGCTAAAAAATGCAGGGGCCACTTACCAACGCCTAGTGAATAAAATGTTCGAAGAACAAATAGGAAAATCAATGGAGGTTTATATTGATGACATGTTAGTCAAATCCCTGCGCGTAGAGGACCATTTAATTCATTTACAGGAAACATTCGAGATTCTGAGAAAATACAAAATGAAGCTCAACCCTGAAAAATATGCCTTCGGGGTCGGTTCTGGGAAGTTCCTCGGCTTCATGGTATCACATCGGGGAATAGATATTAACACCAATAAAATCAGGGCCGTCGAATACATCACCATCGTAGACAGCGTGAAGGCCGTGCAAAGACTAACGGGTCGGATCGCCGCCCTAAGCCGATTCATATCTAGATCGTCCGATCGAAGTCATAAATCTTTTTCTCTACTCAAAAAGAAGAACGATTTTTCTTGGACCCCGGAGTGCCAACAAGCATTAGAAGAACTAAAATGATATCTATCAAGCGCACCACTGCTTCACACTCCAAAAATCGATGAGAAACTTTGTTTGTACTTGGCAGTATCGGAAGTCGATGAGCAAGGTACGCAATTCCCAGTTTATTATACAAGTCGAACCTTGGGAGAGGCGGAAACTAGATATCCGCTCCTAGAAAGGTTGGCGCTTGCACTGATAAGCGCCTCAAGAAAGTTAAGGCCATACTTCCAATGTCACCCCATATGCGTATTGTCTACTTACCCACTTTGTAATATTTTGCACAAACCCGAGTTATCGGGCCAACTGGCCAAATGGGCCGTCGATCTCAGTGGGAACGATATTGAATATCGACCCCGTACGGCCATCAAGTATCAAGTCCTAACAGACTTCATGGCCGATTTCACACCAGCCCTCGTACCCGAAGCCAAAAAAGAACTACTGAAATCAGATACATCATCGAGGGTATGGATCCTTTTTATGGATGGGGCTTCAAACGTAAAGGGGTTCGGGCTGGGCATAGTTTTGAAACCAACCATGGGTGGCATTATTAGACAATCTATTAAAACTATCAGGTTGACTAACAACGAAGTCGAGTACGAAGCCATGATTGCAGGCCTCAAGCTAGCTAGAAATTTGGGAGCAGAAATCATCGAAGCCAACTGCGACTCCTTGTTGGTGGTAAGTCAAGTAAACAAAACTTTTGAAGTTCGAGAAGGTAGAATGCAGAGGTATTTAGATAAACTGCTTATCACTTTGCGCCATTTCAAGCAATGGACTTTACGACATGTGCCACGAGAACAGAATAATGAGGCCGACGCACTGGCGAATTTGGGGTCATCGGTCGAGGTAGATGATACAGGCTCGAGGAATGTAGTTAAACTTTCGAGATCGGTAATCGAAGAAGGACATGCCAAAATAACTTCTACAAGCTTAACTTGGATTGGAGAAACAAGTATATCGAATATTTGAAAAACGGAAAACTCCCATTGGACCCTAAAGATTCCAGAACCCAACGGACCAAGGCTGTTCGATTCGCTCTAGCTTCAAATGGAACGCTGTACCGAAGAACATTCGACGTACCATTGGCGGTATGCTTGGGTCCAGAGGATATCGATTATATCCTACGGGAAGTGCATGAGGGTACTTGCGGGAATCACTCTGGTGCCGACACATTGGCCCAAAAAATAATTAGAGCAAGGTATTATTGGATCGATATGGGCAAAGATATGAAGGAATTCATTCGTAAATGTGATAACTGTCAAAGGTTCGCACCAATGATCCACCAGCCCGGAGAGCAACTCCACTCTGTCCTATCCCCGTGGCCTTTCATGAAATGGGGAATGGATATCGTCGGCCCTCTGCCATCGACCCCAGGTAAAGCCAAATTCATTTTGTTTATGACTGACTATTTTTCTAAATGGGTTGAAGCATAGGCGTTCGAGAAAATAAGAGAGAAAGAAGTTATAGACTTTATTTGGGATCATATCATATGCCGGTTCGGGATACCCGCCAAAATAGTATGTAACAATGGAAAGCAATTCATTGGCAGCAAAGTAACAGGATTCCTCGAAGACCACAAGATAAGAAGGATACTGTCGACGCCGTACCACCCCAGTGGGAACGGGCAGGCCGAATCAATGAATAAAACTGTCATTCAAAACGTAAAGAAGAGATTGAACGATGCTAAAGGGAGATAGAGAGAAATCCTACCCGAAGTCCTTTGGGCATATCGGACAACATCAAAATCCAGTAAGGGGGCGACCTCGTTCTCCTTAGTATATGGAACTGAAGCATTGATACCATTCGAGGTTGGTGAACCCAGTGCCAGATTTCGATTCTCGACTGAAGAATCAAATAACGAGGCTATGAACACAAGCCTCGAACTATCGGACGAAAGGCGAGAAACTGCCCTCGTTCGAATGGCCGCCCAAAAGCAGCGAATCGAAAGGTATTATAATTGAAGAACTAAGCTCCGCCATTTCAAGCCTGGGGATTTAGTGTTGAGAAAAATTACCATCAATACCCGGAATCCAAATGAAGGGAAGATAGGACCGAATTGGGAAGGACCATATCAGGTACTCGAGGACATCGGAAAGGGGTCGTACAGGATCGGCGTTATAAACGGCAAGCAGTTATCAAACAACTGGAATGTATCACACCTAAAACGGTACTTCTGTTAAGGTACAACCTTTCCATATTCGTTTATATCTCAAAAACTGACCCCTGCAGAAGTCCAAACAAGGGACGGATCTCTCATCAGAAAGCAAGCGTTGCACTCTTTTTTCCTTATACCGGTTTTATCCCAAATAGGTTTTTTCGGCAAGGTTTTTAATGAGGCAACCACTGGTCGTGCAGCATTTATAATGATATCTGAGGCCCCGTAAGAGAAGTACTTCACAGCAACAGGGTCTCGATAGGAAAACTGTAAAGAGCCAAATGTTCGAAGCGAGCCATGCTCGTATAAATTGGCATGCGAAGAATTAAGATATAATGCGATCATTAAGCCTACGGGCTATTTTTCATTTTTGAGTTCGAGCAAACACTCACTCGACCAAATAGCCTACGGGCTGCATCAATTCGAGTTTAAATCATTCACTCGATCAGGCCTACGGCTATTTTTTATTTCGAGTTTGAGCAAACACTCACTCGACCAAATAGCCTACGGGCTGCATCAATTCGAGTTCGAATCATTCACTCGATCAGGCCTACGGGCTATTTTTATTTCGAGTTCGAGCAAACACTCACTCGACCAATTAGCCTACGGGCTACATCAATTCGAGTTTGAATCATTCACTCGATTAGTCCTACGGGCTATTTTTTATTTCGAGTTCGAGGAAACACTCACTCGACCAAATAGCCTACGGGCTGCATCAATTCGAGTTCGAATCATTCACTCGATCAGGCCTATGGGCTATTTTTTATTTCGAGTTCGAGCAAACACTCACTCGACCAAATAGCCTACGGGCTACATCAATTCGAGTTCGAATCATTCACTCGATCAGGCCTACGGGCTATTTTTATTTTGAGTTCGAGCAAACACTCACTCGACCAAATAGCCTACGGGCTGCATCAATGCGAGTTCGAAATATTCACTCGATCGATCCTATGGGCTATTTTTCGTTTCTAGTTCGAGCAAACACTCACTCGACCAAATAGCCTACGAGCTGTATCAATTCGAGTTCGAATCATTCACTCGATCAAATAGCCTACGAGCTGCATCAATTCGAGTTCGAATCATTCACTCGATCAAGCCTACGGCCTATTTTTTATTTCAAGTTCGAGTAAACACTCATTCGACCAAATAGCCTGTGGGCTACATCGATACAAGCACAAGCGAACACCCGCTCGACCGTCAAAAGCCTAAAGGGCTACATTGCCCCGAGTTTGAATAAACTCTCACTCGGTTGCAGAAACCACGAGGTTCAAGTTTGATTAAGTGGTTTAATACATAGAGATACGCTTATACACAAAATTTATCTACATAGGTGGCTACAGCAAAAAAAAAAAATTAAACGGGAGCGGTCTCTTCTTTATCAGGTCCCCCCCTCGTTCTCGGATCTGCTTTTGCTCTCATCATCATCGTCATCATCATCGGAAACCAGAGCTTCAGCATCAGCTTCGAGTTCTTTTTCCCTTTTTATCTCTTATGCGAGATCGCAGCCGCGAGCATGAATCTCCTTGAGAGTTTCTCTCCTGGATCGGTACTTAGCAAGTTCGGCGACCCAATGCGTCTGACCATTGGTGGATTCGGCTACCTCTCTTGCCTGAACTTGGGCAGCTTAAGCATCAGCCCGATAGACAGCCACGAGCGCATCTGCATAAGTCTTTGCCGTTTCAGCATCGGATTTGGCCTTGGCGAGTACTGAGGCCAACCGAGCCTCGAGCTCCTCATTATTTCTTGCTTGAACCAGGCCTTTTTCCTTCATTGTCTGAAGTTGGGCTTCAGACGATGATAACTGGGCTCGAGTAGTCTTTTTTTCTACAGCAAAGCGGTCTATACCTTCTTTCCACCGCAAGGACTCCATCCTTATCACATCGACCTCCTCGCGCAACTTCCCTATCATCTCGATTTTTTGATGCAGTTGCGAGACCGAAATGTTAGCTACCATTCTGGTATCGAACCCATAGGCTCGAGGAATGTAGTTAAACTTTCGAGATCGGTAATCGAAGAAGGACATGCCGAAATAAATTCTACAAGCTTAACCTGGATTGGAGAAACAAGTATATCGAATATTTGAAAAGCGGAAAACTCCCATTGGACCCTAAAGATTCCAGAACCCTACGGACCAAGGCTGTTCGATTCGCTCTAGCTTCAAATGGAACGATGTACCGAAGAACATTCGACGGACCATTGGCGGTATGCTTGGGTCCAGGGGATATCGATTATATCCTACGGGAAGTGCATGAGGGTACTTGCGGGAATCACTCTGGTGCCGACACATTGGCCCAAAAAATAATTAGAGCAAGGTATTATTGGATCGATATGGGCAAAGATATGAAGGAATTCATTCGTAAATGTGATAACTGTCAAAGGTTCGCACCAATGATCCACCAGCCCGGAGAGCAACTCCACTCTGTCCTATCCCCGTGGCCTTTCATGAAATGGGGAATGGATATCGTCGGCCCTCTGCCATCGACCCCAAGTAAAGCCAAATTCATTTTGTTTATGACTGACTATTTTTCTAAATGGGTTGAAGCATAGGCGTTCGAGAAAATAAGAGAGAAAGAAGTTATAGACTTTATTTGGGATCATATCATATGCCGGTTCGGGATACCCGCCAAAATAGTATGTAACAATGGAAAGCAATTCATTGGCAGCAAAGTAATAGGATTCCTCGAAGACCACAAGATAAGAAGGATACTGTCGACGCCGTACCACCCCAGTGGGAACGGGCAGGCCGAATCAAGGAATAAAACTGTCATTCAAAACGTAAAGAAGAGATTGAACGATGCTAAAGGGAGATGGAGAGAAATCCTACCCGAAGTCCTTTGGGCACATCGGACAACATCAAAATCCAGTAAGGGGGCGACCTCGTTCTCCTTAGTATATGGAACTGAAGCATTGATACCATTCGAGGTTGGTGAACCCAGTGCCAGATTTCGATTCTCGACTGAAGAATCAAATAACGAGGCTATGAACACAAGCCTCGAACTATCGGACGAAAGGCGAGAAACTGCCCTCGTTCGAATGGCCGCCCAAAAGCAGCGAATCGAAAGGTATTATAATCGAAGAACTAAGCTCCGCCATTTCAAGCCTGGGGATTTAGTGTTGAGAAAAATTACCATCAATACCCGGAATCCAAATGAAGGGAAGATAGGACCGAATTGGGAAGGACCATATCAGGTACTCGAGGACATCGGAAAGGGGTCGTACAGGATCGGCGTTATAAACGGCAAGCAGTTATCAAACAACTGGAATGTATCACACCTAAAACGGTACTACTGTTAAGGTACAACCTTTCCATATTCGTTTATATCTCAAAACCTGACCCCTGCAGAAGTCAAAACAAGGGACGGATCTCTCATCAGAAAGCAAGCGTTGCACTCTTTTTTCCTTATACCGGTTTTATCCCAAATAGGTTTTTTCGGCAAGGTTTTTAATGAGGCAACCACTGGTCGTGCAGCATTTATAATGATATCTGAGGCCCCGTAAGAGAAGTACTTCACAGCAACAGGGTCTCGATAGGAAAACTGTAAAGAGCCAAATGTTCGAAGCGAGCCATGCTCGTATAAATTGGCATGCAAAGAATTAAGATATAATGCGATCATTAAGCCTACGGGCTATTTTTCATTTTTGAATTCGAGCAAACACTCACTCGACCAAATAGCCTACGGGCTGCATCAATTCGAGTTCGAATCATTCACTCGATCAGGCCTACGCGCTATTTTTTATTTCGAGTTTGAGCAAACACTCACTCGACCAAACAGCCTACGGGCTGCATCAATTCGAGTTCGAATCATTCACTCGATCAGGCCTACGGGCTATTTTTATTTCGAGTTCGAGCAAACACTCACTCGACCAATTTGCCTACGGGCTACATCAATTCGAGTTTGAATCATTCACTCGATTAGTCCTACGGGCTATTTTTTATTTCGAGTTCGAGCAAACACTCACTCGACCAAATAGCCTACGGGATGCATCAATTCGAGTTCGAATCATTCACTCGATCAGGCCTATGGGCTATTTTTTATTTCGAGTTCGAGCAAACACTCACTCGACCAAATAGCCTACGGGCTACATCAATTCGAGTTCGAATCATTCACTCGATCAGGCCTACGGGCTATTTTTATTTCGAGTTCGAGCAAACACTCACTCGACCAAATAGCCTACGGGCTGCATCAATGCGAGTTCGAAATATTCACTCGATCGATCCTATGGGCTATTTTTTGTTTCGAGTTCGAGCAAACACTCACTCGACCAAATAGCCTACGAGCTGTATCAATTCGAGTTCGAATCATTCACTCGATCAAATAGCCTACGAGCTGCATCAATTCGAGTTCGAATCATTCACTCGATCAAGCCTACGGCCTATTTTTTATTTCAAGTTTGAGTAAACACTCATTCGACCAAATAGCCTGTGGGCTACATCGATACAAGCACAAGCGAACACCCGCTCGACCGTCAAAAGCCTAAAGGGCTACATTGCCCCGAGTTTGAATAAACGCTCACTCGGTTGCAGAAACCACGAGGTTCAAGTTTGATTAAGTGGTTTAATACATAGAGATACGCTTATACACAAAATTTATCTACATAGGTGGCTACAGCAAAAAAAAAAAATTAAACGGGAGCGGTCTCTTCTTTATCAGGTCCCCCCCTCGTTCTCGGATCTGCTTTTGCTCTCACCGTCATCGTCATCATCATCGAAAACCAGAGCTTCAGCATCAGCTTCGAGTTCTTTTGCCCTTTTTATCTCTTCTGTGAGATCGAAGCCGCGAGCATGAATCTCCTCGAGAGTTTCTCTCCTGGATCGGTACTTAGCAAGTTCGGCGACCAAATGCGCCCGACCATTGGTGGATTTGGCTGCCTCTCTTGCCTGAACTTGGGCAGCTTCAGCATCAGCCCGATAGACGGCCACGAGCGCATCCGCATAAGTCTTTGCCATTTCAGCATCGGATTTGGCCTTGGCGAGTACTGAGGCCAACCGAGCCTCGAGCTCCTCATTTTTTCTTGCTTGAACCAGGCCTTTTTCCTTCATTGTCTGAAGTTGGGCTTCAGACGATGATAACTGGGCTCGAGTAGTCTCTTTTTCTACAGCAAAGCGGTCTATACCTTCTTTCCACCGCAAGGATTCCATCCTTATCACATCGACCGCCTCGCGCAACTTCCCTATCATCTCGATTTTTTGATGCGCCACCATTCTGGTATCGAACCCATAGGCTTTCAAAATCATCATTACCTGCTCATACAAATCATTCTGATCTCGATAAGCCTTGGCCAACTCGGCTCGGAGATCTTTTATTTCCTGTTCTCTCTACCCTAAGGAAAGTTTGAGAGAGTTCCTCTCATTGGTAGCGCGTTTTAGGTCGGCAGCGTATCGATGCAGCTCATTATGGGAACGAGAACATTGTTCTCGATGGACCGTCGTAGCCTACGGAGGAACAAGAAGCGAAGTTAACGTAAGACGAACATAAAGGCAATACCAACAAAACGAACATAGAGACTCACCTGGTTCAAAGCCTGCCGCAACCCGTGAAAAAGATCTGATTCATCACCGGCACTGGAAACGGCAACATCCTCGATACCAGTAAACAGGTCATGAAACGGATCCTCTTCATCGTGAGGCCTACCTAGATCGAGGGCCCCCAGAGCTTGAGCTTCCCGAATCACCCCTACAGAAAAGGCGGGAAAGGTAGGCGACTCCTCGATTGCTGCTGCCCCAAGTGACTCGCTCAGAGCATTCCCCTCGGCTTGGAGGGATTCGAAGTGCTCTTCGATTGTAACCCCTGCCGGGTGATTCTGGTGAGAGGCGTCTTTGACGTCGGATAGTTTGGGGGCTCTACCAGAACCTCTCTCCAGTATATTTTCAGTTCGAGATGGATCCCCATATGGCATCATCGATCCAGCCGGGCGTTGAAGCATCGGTGGCTCTCTTCTTCCGGAACGCCAACGTGGACTCATTATCCTCTTCCTCTTCTTCCTCATCCCTTAGGCACAAAACGGATTCTACGGTCAAAGGAATAACGTTCTTGTTCGGCTTACCAGCCGTCCTCTTCTTCGGTTTTGGATATTCGGGCAACGAGGCTCTCTTCCTTTTATTTTTCTTCACCAGCTTTGGAACGAAGGTAGGGACATCCTCCTCATTAGACAGAGGTCTCAAGACCGCATCCTTACCCAAACCTACATATGGGAAACCTTATAAAAAATATCGAGAAATGCCTCGTCAGAGTCCGAGAAATGAGCTTACCATGATTTTTGGCCTCCCATCAACCTTTAGACAAATCACGCCATGAGCGTTCGGCGTATGTGGAAGTCAAAACAAGATCCCGTACCCAATTCTTGAGGTCGGGAACCGCTCCGGGGATCCAGGGAACTGCTACATCACGAAAAGAGGAGCATCGATAAGAGAACAAATGAAAGAATCAAATAGAAGAAATAGCAAAATCACACTTACGTTTCAGAGTCCACTCCTCGGGAAAGGGCATCTTTTCAGTCGGGATCAGGTCCGAAGTCCTTACTCGAACGAACCTGCTCATCCAACCCCGGTCCCTGTCCTCGTCAATACTCGAGAACAAAGCCTTGGTAGCCCGACGCTAGAGTTTTATTAGCCCTCCCCGAAAATGTCGGGGATGATACAGCCGGATAAGATGATCGAGGGTGAACGACAACCCCTCGATTTTACTCACGAAATATCGGATCAGAATAATGATCTGCCACAAAGAAGGATGGACCTGGCCTAAGGTTACCTGATATTGTCGACAGAAGTCGATAACGACGGAATCGAGGGGACCCAAAGTGAAAGAGTAAGTATATACGTTCAAAAACCCTTTCACATGAGAAGTGATGTCTTTGTCAGGGGTAGGTATTATCACTTCTTTTTTCCCCCAATTGCAGTCCTTCTTTAACAGATCGAGGTGCTTCTCAGTAATCGAACACATGTACCTCGATACTGGCTCACACCGGCCAGGGACCGATGAACCTTTATCAACTTTAAAATCTGAAGTAAGGACGCACGCCTCGGGGACACATTCCTCTAGTTGTGGCTCTGCCGGTGTCTCATCGGTAGCACAATGTGAAGATAAAGTTTTCTCTTTCTGAGGAACGGTTTGCGATATTTTTGCCATTTTTTGAATTCAAAAATAAGGAGTAGAAGAAAGTGATAGAGATTTGGTAGAATTGAGGGGTCTTTTCGGAAAGAAACCACAGCTGTTTTGGTAGGCTGGAGAGTATAAAGAAGAAATTGAGAAATTTTAGAAGATAGAAGATGCAAAAATGGTAAAAGATAAAGGTGAGAGTTATTTATAGGTTCAAAGCGACGGCGGTTCGTTATCGTAGTGGCCGACCACCGCCTGACATGCATTAAATGCCTTGAAAGACTAAACCGACAGGACAGCTATCATGTGCGTCATGGTCAAACTTGATGGAATCGACAAGATATAATCCGATCGAGTCGTCGAAAATCATATCGTTTCTCGCCATATTTTTTTCTGAGAAACGAGGGGACTATCTGTATACGATCAAAATGGATTTCATCCTTGGCATGTCCGGTATGGTTCGAAGGGTGGTGTATCGAAGTAAGATCCCGAAGGGGGGAACGAACTAACCTAAAGCCTGGGGAGGCCGATCCGTGTTGAGATCGATATCATAATCAAACTCGAACAAGAATCGAACCATGGCGCGGGTAGACATATCGTGCTGATAATCCAAAAACCAACCAGGATCGAGCTCGAGCCAAGATCACGAGTTCGAACCGAAGTCAAGCTCGAACCACAATCGAGGATTCTAAGCAAGATCAAGCTCGCAGACAAAAGCCGTTGTAATCCCACTAGAGGGAATCATGGCAGAAATTATGGAAAAGCTGATTTATCATGGGGCTCCCACTGAATGTTTATTTTATTATACTTGGAGCCAAACCCTTTTCACTATAAAAGGGCTTGTTTTATCACTCTTGGAGGGATCGTTTTTGGATATTTAGACTATAAAAACTGTATTATTTCCTCTATAAGTAAAAGTGATCTTTCTAGTTTCTTAGATTGATTTCTATTTTGTTAAATCCTAACTTCACTATTCATAATTGATTCGCCTGGATTACATTTTCTCTAACCCATATTCATCATTTTATTTATCCTAGCATTCTGTGTTAAGTTGTACCACATATCTTCGGAACTGCGTATAAATTCAACTTGGTTCTTCCTTGCGCAGTTCTCATGAGTCTTTAATTTTCCAACTAACTCATCAAGTGAAATCTTATCCACCTTCTTTGCTTCCTGAATAGCTGTGACTTTTGATTCCCATGAAGCTGGAAGAATCCTTAGAACTTTTCTATCCAACTCTTCTGAAGTAAACACCATTCCAAGTGATTTCAGTTCATTTGTTATTATAGTAAACCTAGACATCATCTCCTAGATGGGCTCAGAGTCCTTATAGAGAAGAGCTCATAGTTCCTCATAAGCAATTCGATCCTTGGTATCTTTACTTGATTTGTTCCTTCATAAGTAGTTTGAAGTGCATCCCATATCTCCTTTGCATTAGAGCAAGTTGATATCCTATTGTACTCATTGAGACCAAGTCCACAGATAAGGAGTTTCTTAAGCTTTGCGTTCTTCTCCACCATTCTGAAATCTGCTACTACACATTCAGAGGGGTCTTTGGGAACAGTTTCATTTTGCCCATTTTGTTTAGTAGGAGTTAGTTGACCTTGGTTCACTATGGTCCATAGTTCATACTTCTCAGCCGTAAGGAAATCTTCCATTCCTACTTTCCACCAACTATAGTATTTTCCTTTAAATAGGGGTGGTCTAGTAGTAGTTGATTGTCCTTCGGTAATTTCAGGTGGAGCACTCATTTTGCTTCCAAGATATCTCTAGGTGTTAACCATGTGTGAGAGAACCTTCTCTGATACCAATTGATATATTGAGTGCTTTTATGGATTACTAAAGAACGTGGTTCATAACCTTACTCCTTACGCATAAAGTAAACACAACAATTTTTACGTGGAAAATCACCCGGCTCAAAAGGTGTAAAAAACACGACCTGCCACGTCGAATTTAACTTCAACTTCACTTGAACAATTAGCCAAATGTATCAATTACAAATTTGTAACTCAGTATTCTCCAGTTATCCTACTTCAACTATTTGATTTACAAGTTATCCTAACTTGCAAAATCAAACACTCACTCCAACTCACTGATTGTATATGACACTTTGATTACAACTCGATTTCCTAAAACACACTTACTAGACTGACTCAAGAAAAACACAACAATGGCACTCGACTTGAGTATAGAAAATGTAGTTCTTCAGTTGATGTGCAAAAGGATGATCTCAGCAGTCTAAAAAGATAGTATTTAAATTCCATGGACTCCGAGATCTTTTAGGAGTCCTATACATAGTTAGCTTCTCATTTGATAGGACTCCCACTGCTCTAAGGACTCCACAATTCTTTGGACTCTTGCCTCTCGCTTATGCACGCGTATCTTCTTGGGCAACAACCCTTATCATGTTTACCAGTCCTCTTCCAACAAACTCGTACTTGGGTAACTTGAGATAAAGTTATTGTCTTGTAAGAACATGCAATCATCAACCTTGAGGAGCTGGTTTCTAACCTTGAGGAGCTG
The DNA here is from genome assembly GCF_000390325.3 of Nicotiana tomentosiformis. Lineage (NCBI taxonomy): Eukaryota > Viridiplantae > Streptophyta > Magnoliopsida > Solanales > Solanaceae > Nicotiana > Nicotiana tomentosiformis. Next base: position 51,465,387 of record NC_090820.1, read on the forward strand.
GTTCTTAGAGTAGTTAAGTCGTTACATTGAGGACCTGGTTCTTAGAGGATTTCTTCTAAACAAACTTTGTTAATCATCAAAACCTTAATAGTCAATAAATTCCCCCTTTTGATGATGACAAACTTTGTGCACATTAAAACCATGTAATCACCTCATATCACCTCGCAATGCATTGTTTACCTTACATTGTAATATTTTAGTTATTAAATGTGCGGCGTTTGAGCCTAATTGTGTCGTTTTATGCATAGAATTATTGAAGGATGAAAATGCATGAAGGTTGCATATATGGATGTTAAAGATACACAAAAGAAGCACCAAAAGACTGAAAAATTAGACCAGGCGCTAGAGTGGGAGACGCCTGGTCCTGGGCGAGGTCCACCAGGCGTTACAGTGGGCGATGCCTACTCTGCAGTGCACCTCACACCAGGCCTCGCGAGCTCTGAGGCCTGGTCTCTTCCCATTCCGTGCTTTAAATGATTTCTACTTGGATTTGGGCTTAGGGACTCCGACCATAACCTATAAATACCCCTTAAACATGATTAGTGAGGGGTTGGTCAATTTAGGAGGGAATAAAAGGCAAAGAAACACAAACAGAGCACGAAATTCATCATTCTTTCATCTTCCATCTAGTATTCATAGCTTTTATGTTGAAAATTAATATTTTGAGTATTGTCATGAACATGAGTGGCTAAGAACCTCATTATTCTGGGGTTATGGATTGTTATTGACTATTGTAGTTTGACGGTTGATAATAATGTTTGATTTTATCATACTAATTTATTTATTCAATCTTGCACTTAATTATTCTATTGCTTAGATAATAATAGAGTACTATCTACGAATTTATAGTTGAACTCGAAAGTGGGAACGGATGATGTACAGATTACAGAGGACTTGTCATACGAGGAAATTCCAGTTGCCATCCTAGACCGACAAATCCGCAATCTACGAAATAAGGAGGTAGCTTCCGTAAAGGTTTTATGGAGGAGCAAGAATGTAGAAGAGATGACGTGGGAATCGGAGGAAGAAATGAAGTCTAAATACCCCCACCTATTTCAAACTGAAGATATGGTTCGAGATGGGACGCTACAACATAGCTCTATGTAGGCTAGCAGGTCATCAGGTAAGCTTTTATTTTTCACTTTCAATATTTATGATTTACGGTCGGTGAGGCAAATTGCTGCTATTTATAAAGATTGGCCATATGTGGCATGCATAGTATGTTTCTGGCTACGTGCAGGTTGGTTTTAACCTAGTGTACGAAGGATACTTTGGCAAAATTTTCCAAAGTCTCTAAGAGTAAACATTCGAGGACGAATGTTCCCAAGGGGGGAGTGATGTTACACCCTATATTTTCGTACGTAAAAATGCGTCGTAAGCAAACTAATGTAGGACCAAAAATGAGATAATATTTAAAAGTATATAAAGTAAGTTAATCATGTTACCTCTGAGGTTACAAATATTGAAGATCATGAACAACAAGTACAAAGAGGGTTGGACAGTTCAGAAGCTAAAGCAATTAAATAAAACAATGTTTCATCGAAAGTCGACAAGTTGGAAATGTTATAACATGTACCTTTGGGGTGAGACTAGGGTGATTAACATGATAAGGAGATTATGTTATGATTTATATTATTTTTATGACATCCGTGTGTTATGTTTTGATGTCAAGCGAGTTGTGGAACAAAAGTCGATGAAAGTCATCACAAGTTACATTCATAAGTTTTACTGAAACTTTGGGTCAAATGTAACTGTAATTTTCTCCCAATATACTTAGAGTTATGGGGTGTTCCACCCATAAAATTAAATATCTATGAGTCTATTTTCCAACGCATTAAACCATTTGTCAATACGACATCGGAGTAGAGAGATATGTGCATTTTTGCGATACTGCGCAAGCTGCTAGGTGACAAGTAGGTGTGTCACCTACTTGCTTAAATGAAAGCCCAAAAATGGGCCATTTCGGGTCGTCCAAAGAGGCCTTTTAAGGGCCTATTTTCTTCATATATTAGACTTAAAATAGAGCATAATAACCAGACATAAGCTCTGCAAAGAATCCTCCCAAAAATTTCCCACAAACCCTAATTGATTTTCTCTCCCTTTCAAGTTCCAATTGGAGGTAAAACTTAGAGTTTGAAGAACCAAGATAGGAGCTGAGTTATCCAACAAATAAGGTGAGTTTACTGCTCTCTTTCATCCATTTTTTCTGCTGTAAATTCATGGTAAGTCGTTCTATACTTGTAAGAACTCACGGGACGGTGATCGGAAGCCGTGAGTTCGAGTTATTCACTTGTAGCGGACTGTTTTGTGGACTGTTTTGTGTTGCTGTTGGGCTGCGTGTTTTACTACTGTTTTGTGGAGTTTTGGAGGAGGAAGGGGGTGTAGAAACACCATATAAATGTAGGGTGGTTGGCTGGTCGTTCGTCATAACATTTCCGGGTCGTTTGACACTACTACGGTGGTCGTTTTGAGTATGAAGAGATTGGGGTGTGTTGGGCTGTTTTGTAGTGTTTGATGGCGTATATAGGGCTGGAAAATGATGTATTTATGTTGTTATTGTTCTGTTCTTGTATTGTTGGTGTTATCTTGAATTTGGAGGAATAAGGATTATAGGGGAGATGCTGCCCGTTTTAATACAAAATAAGTTTGTCGTTCGTTGTGCGATAGTTGTACCTCTCGTAACTTAACGATAGTATTATTATCATTCTTGTAGATTAAGGTGCAAAGAGGTGAGTTCAACTTGGTGATTGGGAAGATTGTGATAAGGTATGTTAAGGCATTTTGGCATGATCTCGTAGCTACATGTGTTAGTAATGAGACAAAAAGAGAAGTTCATATTCATGAATTTATTCACACTATTCTAGTCTCATAAGTTACAATATTATTCCTTATCGAGACTCTATATTCAATTTTAGTATTGTCTTCTTTCAGTCAAGAGAGCAGCAAGCCTATATATACAGTATTACAGTATTTTCATTACCATCGAGCTATAATCGATGGGCAGGCCCCTATTGGGCAACCTCTGATCAGATGGAAAGTTATATACCGAGCCTACTGTGGCCGAGCGCCTATGAGCGAGCCCAGCATGGTCGAGATACATAGCCTAGTATGGCCGAGCGCCTATGAGCGAGCCTACTATGGCAGAGCAGTTATATATACCGAGCCTTATAAGGCCGTACAATTATTTTACTTACTATATTGAAGGAGTTGAGTCAGTATCAGCAGGTAAGTATATCTCCAGATCATCTTTGACTCCCAGTTAATTTCAGTTATCATATTATCAGTTCAGTTTCAGATTTCAGTTATTTTATTGCCTTACATACTCGGTACATTATTTCGTACTGACGTCCCTTTTTTGGGGGCGCTGCATTTCATGCGTGCAGGTTCAGACAGACAGACGGGTAGACCTCCTCAGTAGGTGTTTCCCGAGTTCCGCCTGATCGGTAAGCTCCACGTCTTTCGGAGTTGCCAGGTCTAGAGTTTTGTGTACATCTTATGTATATCTGTATATATGTTATGGGTAGGTCGGGGCCCTGTTCCGATCACAGTACATCTATCAGTAGAGGCTTGTAGGCATATCCTGTTGGTTAGTGCAGTATGTTGGGTTTGTATAAATTGGTGGTTTGTCAGCTGTAGTAGCTATGACGGCCTTGTCGGCCTAGCTTTATATTGATATTTAGTTAGCGCTAGTTTCCATTCAGTTTTATATTTTGCTTCGCAAATTGTCTTGCAAGGTGGCCCCATGGCCAAAGTATGACATTATGTGTTCAGAGTCCCTTAGTCGCAATTTGGTACGCCAGGTTAGGTGAGGCACCAGGTGCTTGTCTCGCTCCTAGGTTCGGGGCGTGACACTTGCGTATGCGTTTGGACCCAACAAGATTTTGACGACATTGCTGGGGATTTAGAAAATAGCTATTTGTCTGAAATAAGCTTTTATTTGTTTTTGTTCGAGAGTTAATGTATTTTTCTGTTTTCGATTCTACAGGTGTTCACATTGAATGTTAAGAAGAAGCAACAGTTTGAACGATCTTTCCCCTTTTGATCCTGAACCGAAAAGACTCTTCCAAAGGTTAAGGAGGGAGGAGGAAGCAAGAGCAAGAATTGTAGAGTTGGGCATTTTAGTCCAACCACAGCCAATCGAAATGGCAAAGAATGATGAGAGACAGGTGATTGAGACTGCAAGGCCTAGTCTCGCGAACATGACTCAGACTATCGTGAAGCCTGATATAACTGGGCACTTTGAGTTGAAACAGCACATGGTGCAACTGATCCGATCCAAATGGCAATTTTTGGGTTCACCGAGTGAAGATCTGCAGATGCACATACAAAATATTTTGGAGATTACGTATACATATAACTATTCGAACATCCCCAAGGACTATGTCAGACTGACCTTGTTTCTCTTTTATCTGTTGGGGGAAGCAAAGGAGTGGTTGAACAAAGAGCCAGCAAACCCAATCCGAACGTGGGATGATCTAGCACGAAAATTGCTTACCAAATTCTTTCCCACAAAGAAAACAAAGTCACCGAGAAGCCAAATTCTAGGGATTCAATAAAAAAAATGGTGAGACTCTATGTCAAGCTTAGGAGAGATATAAAAAGCTACTCGGAGATTGCCCACATCACTGTCAGACTGCTGAAGTCTTGGGTCATACTTTTGTTGATGGGTTAGACGAAGCATCCAAGATGAATCTTGATTCAGCCTATGGAGGTAGTTGCATGGCTAGACCGTATACTGAAATCTAGATCCTGCTGAACAATTTCACGGCTAACGATAATAATTGGCAAGGAGACGGGGAACCACGGAGAGAACTTAAACAGAAAGCAGCATGTGTTATTGAGCTTGATGATTTCTCAGCCATGAGAGATGATAAAGAAAAGTTAGCTAATCAGGTAAATAAGATGATGATGCAACAAGCGCAGCAAATGCAGCAGATGCAACAAATGTCTACATATTGTGAAATTTGTGGAAAAAGTCACTCTAGTGACCAATGTCCGGTAAATCCAGAATCTATTTATTTTGTGGGCCAGCAGAGTAGAGGTCCAATGAACCAAAATGTGCAATATGGGAAAATTTATAATTCCAACTGGAGGAATCCCCCGAACTTCTTATGGGGTGAAAATCAGGCTACTCAAAATCAATACAGACCGCAAGAGAACTCCAATCAGCCCCAAAAGCCACCACAACAGGTAGAAGAAAGTACTAATGATATGTTGAAAAAGTTGTTAATTGACAACCAGTAGTTGAGGACTGATTTTCGAAATTTAGAAAACAAGATTGGTAGTTAGTTGCACAACATAATACCTGACCTACCGGAGCACTCCTAAGTCATATTGAGAAAAATCCCATTGAACAGGTATAAGCAAATAATCATCTTCCTCAAAATCTCTTGAACAAATAACTCGTAACTAGTTTAGTTTAGGTAGTAGTTGATCATAAGTTCTCCTGGAAACGATACTTTCTCATTACTTTATTACTTGTCGACCGCATATACTTGCGTGTACTTTTGGACCCAACACATCCACAATGTAGCAATAACGGTTAGAGAGTCTTGTTTAGGGGGGGGAGATTTCGGGACAAGTGTTAGTGTGCCATTTGTGTTTGCCTCTTTGTGAGATTGTTCTCTAGATATTTTGTACTCTCTTTCATATAGTGGATTACTCATCTCCGCCCGTGGATGTAGGTCAAATTGAATGAACCACATTATATGTTTATATTTCTTTTGGTATATTTCTCGTTTGTTGTCTGATTTATCGTCGTTCAAGGTTTACTAGCTCCGCATCACACCTGATTATTTTGATCATAACAAGTGGTATTAGAGCAAGGTTCAAGACAGGTTCATTTTGGCGGGTTTAGTTCTAGCCGCAACCTATTTGATGGTAATCATGATTTTATTTGAGAAATCTGACCGGAATACTACTCACGTTGAGACAAACTTTGCGATGGAGATTTAGAGATGTGTCCTATTGAAGATTATGTGAAGAAAATGGATCAAGTTTATTTTGTTAGAAAATTCAGACCAAGAGGGAGAATCGTTAGGTGTTTGTCCTGATTTTCTTACCATATTTATTTTTTCTATCTCTTGAAGGAAGGGCAACATATTTGCCATAATTGATTTTTCATTTTGCGAAAAGAAAAATATAATTCTTCCATATTTGGCTAGTTCTTTTTTTTGGAGGAAAAGATTTTATTCTTCTATAAATTAAGGATCATTTCTTATCATTCAGTAGCATCCACAATATAGTCATACATGATTTGAGAGTCTTGTTTAGGGGAAGAATTTCGAGACAAGTGTTAGTATGCCACTTGTGTTTGGCTCTTTGTGAGGTTGTTCTCTCGATATTTTGTACTCTCTTTCATAAAGTAGATTGCTCATTTCTGCCCGTGGATGTAGGTCAAATTGACTGAACCACGCTATTTGTTTGTGTCTCTTTTGGTATATTTCTCGTTTGTTGTCTGATTTATCATCGTTCAAGGTTTGTTTTACTAGCTTTCGCATGACACCTGATTATTTCGATCCTAATGACACATGTTAGAGATCAATTGTCATTTTGTTCGTCAGCTTATGCAGTCTAAGGATCTTGAAATCCGTCATCTTTAGGTTGAATATGAAGTTGTAGATATTCTTACGAAGACGCAGCATTGTTTTATTTTTTCACATACTTATCCATGTTGGGTCTTGTTGATAATCACCCTCACCTCGCGAAAGCACATAATAGACTCTTGACCTTGTTTCAACTGTTTATCTATATTATAGGAGTTCTTTGTATCTTTCTCTTATAGCCTTTATTATAAGACTTTCTATAAGGTCAATATTTTATTTTATCTTTCTGTTGTAGTTTTGCTCTATATAAAGAGTTCATTCTTCATTAATAATATATAACTCCTTTCTTTCATTCTTCAGCCTATATATTCTAAGAAAACACATTGTTTGGCAGAGTGGTCGCATTGAAGAATTTATTCTTCACCTAACGTTAAGGCTTAAGCTCGGCTTAATTTTAATACTTGAAAAGAATGATGGTATTTAGTGGGTGGGTCAAAAGTTCAAACAAGCATATTCAAACAAATGTTAGAATTGGCCAAGACAATATCTTTTGTTGTTCAATCATTGACGCTACACTAGAAGTTTTAATTATTATATTAAAGCGATAAAACAATTTGTATATGTGCAAAAACTTTTATTTTTCACCTCTATTAGACAATATAAGTTTTAGACAAGAGTAATTCAATTGAACCTATCGTATCTACAGAATCCAAACAAAAGTATCTCAAAGTTGGAAAAGAAAAATGTGCATTTATCCATAAGAAAAAGCAAAAGGGGTTTATCGGTTAAGGACTTTAATAATTGGAAGAAAGAAAGGCACATGTGAAACTTCAGGTATCAAAATGTTAAAAGTGCATATCTACTTTCTCATGCACTTGATTGGGATGAGATTGAAATAGAAGCTTTTATCTTATCTGATAAATTGCAAAGCGACTTTAGATCGTACTTCTGAACTTTACTTTAGCTTATAGATTCTCTTCTTTTTTCCAGAAAAAAGCATTCTTCTGCTCTTTAGTGAGTGGTAACAGCTTTCATGAATGAATCTGTATCCTCGTGGCTTTGGTATTGATATTGCTTTTACGTTCTCCAAGTGGATTACCTTTTGCTATTTACTATAAAGATAATTAATTAATAGTAGAGGCAATTTACATACGAATTGAATTGCCTAAAATAATAATACTATTTCTTTTGTTGTTTTCATAAAATCTCCTCTTTGATCCAGTCAAAGTAGCCATCTCGATCAAGATTAAACTAAAGATTAAAAAGAAAAATCATCATATTCTAACTCCAGAAGAAATTGAAATATGATCATTGGTTGCGCGTTGACACTTTAACAAGAACAAGTTTTTTACCGATTGGTAATGTTTCTTCTATGATTTTGGTATATAATTGTTGTGTTTGTAGCGAAAATGGAAAATCTTAATCCGAAGTGTCCAGGATATATATACACTTTTATAGAGTGTAATCCTGCAGGTGAATTGTTTTATTGCAATTTAAACACACTTTAGTACAGTGAGAGCATGACCAATGCAGTTTAATTACTTTGTTGCAAATTTAGTACTGGAGTTATTGGTTCATTCGAGAAATTATTCTTGCAGCTATTATTATTTTTGTCGTTGTGAGAAGTAGAAATAGTAGTACAACTAGATTGGGCAAAAGCATGTCACTTTTAACATATTAAGCTTTGAAGATTTTTGTCACCATCCAAAATCAAAATCAATCGGACTCGTGATGGCGTCTAACATCTACTTGCTAGGTAAGCCAACATACAACAACAAACAACGAAAGAACCGCAATTTACTGACAGCAAGATAATAATATGATGTAAAAGTAACTCAGAAGTATACATGATAAGACTAAAACCAACACTAATGTCAACCATCCCAAGACGGAAAGTCACAAGTACATGAGCTACTAGAGTTTATAAGTATTTTGAAAGAAATACAATACTGTCTCAAAAGTAGAAACACTACAATAGAAATAGGATGATGACTCTAAGCCCTGCGAACGGAATGCAGCTCTACCTTGAATCACCTTACTGGTATCCGCTAAGCACTTCTCGGTACTCCGTTGTTACCAATGTGTGAATCTACACAAGAAGTGCAAAAGTGTAGTATGAGTACGATCGACCCAATGTACTCTATAAGTGTCAAGCCTAACCCCGACGAGGTAATGACGAGGCTAAGACAAGATACCTACAATAAATCGGTACAATTATATATCAAGAAGTAACAAAATAATAGATAAAGTATCGAGTATAATAAAAGGATAATGACAAGTGAACGGGATAACAAGTACACAAGTAAAGGGAGCATAAAACGGGAAAATAAAGTAAAGTGATGCCAATTAAACCACAACTCGTATTTTTACAACAATTCTGAACAACCTTTCAAAAGTAAATAATGAAGTCACAAAGCCAAGTCCACAATCCGAATATATCAAAGTAAGGAAGAATGAAATCAACAAACGGTGCGGCATCACCCTACTATCATCCTCACATCATAATATAATAACAAGCACGAAAACACCCTTTGTGTGTATCCTCCTGCTCACTCAAGAACGAAAACACCATTCGTCCAATGATATTAATATATGAATAAAGCACGGAAATATCCTTCGTGTACTATCACTCTTTCTCACAAGCACGGCAACACACTTTGTGAATTTCACTCTTCCTCACCAAGCATCACATACAACAAAACATCAAGCAAGGTGGGGAGTATATTAAACATCAATAATAGTATTTGAACACGACTCATCGTATGAGAATTTACTAACAATCTAGCGCCAATAACCAATCAACAATTCAACGATCTCAACGGCCAATATCTCAATAATCTCAATATAGGAAATAACATGAATACAAAAAATTAAAGAATTAATACGATCTATCTAAATCATGGAAGACATAGTACACAAAGTAACAAGGCATAAATAAGGCTAATTTTATTCGCATGCTTATCCCATGGCCAACATATATACACTCGTCACTTTGTATATGTGTCACGAACCGAAATCCCAACCATGGGGGCATGATGACGCCTAATATTTACTTGTTGGGCAAACCAATATTAGCTAAAAAATTAATCAATTTCTAGCAATTTAAAAGCAGAATATTAATAATTAATGACTGAAATGCTCTAAAATACATAAAAACAACTCTATAAATAACACAGTATATACTAATCCCATAAATCCAGAGTCACGAGTACATGAGTGACTAGAATACTACAAATACAGTCTGAAACAAAGTACAATTGTTCGAAACAAGGTAAACAGTAAACAAAATAAGGAAGAGGACTCCAAGGAGTACAAATATCGTGCAGCTCTACCTCAAGTCTCATGAACAAATATGATCCGAGCAAGCCTCTGCTAAACGCCGCTAGGACTAACACCAGAATTTACATAAGAAGTACAAAAGTGTAGTATAAGACCCAATATACTCTGTAAATATCGAGTCTAACCTCGACGAGGTAGTGACGATGTTAAGGCTAGATACCTACAATAGACATGTACAGTTATTTATATGCATAAAAGAGTAATAAATAAAGAGTCAACTGAAATAACGGAGAAGGGGTAGGTATAGGGAGCAATAGACATAACAGAAATAAAGAATTATGAAGTAACCTCTTTCCGAGACGGGCAACAAAATCACCAAGTTAAATTTCACATAACCAAATATCGAGTGAAATGATGAAACAATAAACTCACACAGATCGCCCTTCATGCTTTTACTCTCATCCTCACCATATCAATAAATGTAAGTGCACGACATCATCCTTCGTGCTTTTACTCTTATTCTTATGTAATCATAATAGAATTGCATATGCACGGCATCAACCTTTGTGCTTTAACTCTCATATTCGCTCAATCAAAGATGTCAATATGTAAAATATGGCACGGCAACACGCTTCGTGCTTTTCACTCTTCCTCACCAAGAAACAATAATAACCCAACATATCAAAAAGTTGGAAAGCAATTTCAACCTCAACAAAAGTACTAGAATAAGCAAACTCAACTCTCGTTATCACCAAAATTTCAACATAAGCAATAAAAACAAAAGCGAATAATTAAAGAACGGGCAATCTAACAAAGGCATGGAAGGCATAGTAAATGTAACAATATGGTACAAATAAGACAAATTTCACTCGCATGGTTTAACACATGAAAACGTATATATAATATTCAACTTTCATATACGTCGTCCCCACACATAATTCATGTAGCAAATAGACCATACAAGTTCTAATTTCCTCAAGTCGAAGTTAATCGCGACACTTGCCACTTCCCAGAATCAATTCAATAATCAACCACGACCTTCCCCTTGGAATAAGCCTCCAAACCAACCGAATCTAGCCAATTATCAATCAAACAATCCAAAATAAGCTTTCGAAACTACCCACGAATGAAAAAGGTTCAATTTTTATCTTTTTCAAAAAGTCAACCCAGTGCTTGCTTGGTCAAAATACAAGACTCTGACCAAATCCCGATCACCCATTCACTCCCGAGCCCAGATATGTGATTTATTTCGAAATCTGATCTCAATTTGAGGTCTAAATCTCAATTTTATAAAAAATTTAAATTTTACCCAAAACCCATAATTGTTACCTTCAAATTTATAGATTTGATGTTAAAATTCATGAATTACTAAAGTCTAAAGCCATCAACATACATAATAGTGTCGATACATAATAAATCCCCCAGAACTGATACATATAGAGTCATGAGCTACAAAAAAAAGTAATTGAAATTGATTGAAAACTAGTTAAAGATTCTTACCAATGAATTTGGGAAGAAAATACTCTCAAGAAATCTCCTCCATGGAGTCTAGGGTTAAAAATGGTGTAAAATGAGTTAAGTCCTAATTTTTGCGAAACGCTAATCGCAAATGTGACCAGTGCATCAAGAACATAGAAGTAGCAAATGCAACATAACCCTCGCATTTGCGAAGTCCCCAGCCATCGCAAAATGCATTGCATGCTTTGCAAATGCGAAGCTGGTCTCATGAGGCACCATGTCGTAAATGCGACACTGAGATCGTAAATGCGATCCCAGCTCAGTCTGCAAAAGAGAACGCTTCTTCACAAATGCGAAGTACCAGCCCCCAGCCCATTTTTGCATTTGCGAGCTTAACATCGCAAATGCGAGGCTTACAATTGCGATCAGATTCTCACAAATGCGAGACCTGCAACTGGACAGCAGCAACTACCGTGCAACAACAGTTCCAAATCAGTCCATAAAGCATCTGAAACTCACCTAAGCTCCTCGGGCTCCAAACTGAACGTACACACAAGTGTAATAACATCCTACAAACTTGCTTGCTACCTCATCAAATAACAAGAATCGATCATCAAAACTCAAGATTTCAACCTAAATATCATTTTTGACAATCTTTACATAAGATGCCGAAACGTGCTCGAGTCACTCGGGACCCAACCGAACATGTGTACAAGTCCAAAAATATCATACGAACCTACCAGAATCATCAAAACAGCGATTCGAGGTCGTTTACCAAAAATGTTGATGTGGTCAACTCTAGCCTCATTTTAAGTTAAAAATTATTTTTTCTTTAAAACTTTACGTAAACCCTTTCCGAAAAATGACACTGACCAGGCAAGCAAACCAATAAATATCAAATGAAGCTATGAGAGGTCTCGAAACCCAAAAATTATGGCTAGTACTCAAAACGACCTATCGGATCATCACATTCTCCACCTCTAAAAGAAACGTCCATCCTTGAACGGACATAGAAAAGTACCTGGATTGGTAAAAAGGTAAGGGTATCTACTGCGTATATAATACTTGGAATATGATGTAGCCTCCTTAATCGGTTGACCTCTCCAATGAACTTTCACAGAAGGAAAACTCTTAGATCTTAACTTACGAACCTGCCGGTCTAGAATAGCCACTGACTCTTCCTAGTAAGTCACATTTTCATCAAGCTTCACCGTGCTGAAATTCAAAACATGTTTTCGAAGCATGGAAATGAAAAATACCGGATGTACTCCTGCTAGGCGAGGAGGTAATGCAAGCCTATAAGCAACCTCCCCAACTCTCTCCATGATTTCAAAGTGGCAAATAAACCTCGGGCTCAACTTCCCCTTCTTCCCAAATATAACGACCCGGTCGGTTGTTTTGAGTATTTTAGCCTTGATCCGCTATTTATTGCCTCATCTATGTTATATTGTTGTTATGTGACTTACTGGGGTGTTTTGTTTTGTTTTCGAGTAAGTTTCATAGTAAAATGGGACACTTAGTACCTAAGTTGGAGGCTTAAGTTAAAAGAGTTAACCGTAGTTTGACTTTGGTGTAGGCGACTATGGAATAGAGTTTTGATAGTTCCAATAGCTCCATATGGTGATTTTGGACTTAGGAGCGTGTTCGGATGTTGATTCGGTGGTCCATAGGTCATTTTGGCTTGAATTGGCGAAAGTTAGGAAGTTGAAGGTTTGGAAGGTTGAGAAAACTAGAAGTTGACTTTATTGATATCAGGGTCAAATTCCAATTCCGGAAGTTGGAATAGGTCCATCATGTCATTTATGACTTGTGTGCAAAATTTGAAGTCAATCGGAGTTATTTTGGTATGAATCGGCATTTGTTTTGGAATTTGAAAGTTCATAGTTTCAATAGGCTTGAATTGGGTTGCGAATCATAGAACCGATGTTGTTTGATGTGATGTTTTGCCTCGAGTAGGTCCGTTATGTGTTTTGAAACTTGTTGGTATATTCAGAGGGGGTCCCAGGGGCCTTGGGTGTGAATCTGATTGAATCTGGAACCATTTTGAGGGTTTGGCCGTAGGTGCTGACACGCAAATGCGAGAGGATGATTGCAGAAGTGAATTGTGGCTTGCCCAGCATGGACTGTAGATGCGGTCAGAGTTCCAAAAAAGCGGACTCGCAGGAGCGATTGAGGAAGTGCAAAAGCGGAAAGGCTATCCAAGCCTGGGGTCGCAGATAAGTATGGATTTTGACTACTTATTTGCACTCTTTTACTTTAGTTTTAGCTCAAAAATGCTTAAAGGTACTCCCAAAAACTGATAAAATGTGCTTACTTGCAGGATCATTGGAATAAGAGCCAAAACGTTGAAATTCAACTCAAGAAGGAGTATTTTTGGACAAGGACTAAAACTAAGCAAAAAGAGCAAAGTGCGGACAACACGATATTGAGTGTGGCCGCAGACTATGAAGGACCTCTGACAAAATTATTTTGCAAAGTGCGGACCGCACAATTATTGTGCGGCCACAGAATATGAGGTTCAGAGAGATGGAGTTCTGAGTCCATGAAGAAGTGCGAACCTCACTATTATTGTGCGGCCGCAGAATTCAAGAGTGCGGCTGCACTCAGAAATGTGCGGTCCGCAGAAGACCTTCCAGTCAAGCTCAAATTCAAGAGTGCGGCCGCACTCAGAAATATGCGGTCCGCAGAGTCCGAAGACGTGCAGCCGCATCCCAGAATTACGCGGCCGCAGAAGTCCATCCTGTCAAGCCCAGCTTCAAAGTGTGGACCGCACAAAGAATTGTGCTGCCACACAACCTCCAAAGGGGAAATTTTGTTCAATAATTTCAGATGTGTATAAATAGTTCTTTTTGTCAAATTTAGGTTAAGTTTGAACTCCAGAAAGTAGATAGTCATTTTTCCTTTACTACTTTGGGAAACTTTGTATTAGTTTATCATTTTAACATTGGATTTTCATCCTTTCATCATATATTATGAGTTTTATCTTATTTTCTTCCTTAGTTTCTTCAGTTTTACCTATGAGTAGCTAAATCTCTAGCTAAGGTTGTGACCCAACCCTAGTGTGAGTACCTAATGGGTGTTTGATTTAGGGCTTGTTTAAGGTTCGGTGTATGATATTTAACCTAGTTCTTGCTTGAATTTAGGAATTAATAGTTGCAAACATTGATTCATTCCTAATTAACTTAGTCTCTACTTGAGAAAGAGAGACTAAGTCTAGGAAAACTTGGCTAACAAGAAATTGGGGTGAACTCAAGAAATTGATAGCCCCAATTAAAGGATTGAATCTAGAGATAGTAAGACCCGACTTGAGCATATATCAACGGTTTTGTGAATTACCCATTTGGATTTGAGAAAGCAGAATTGGGTAAAACCACTCTAACTACCGAGAGTTATCGAGTGGGTAATCGCGTGTTGATTGCTATATTACACCTTGACCAACGAAACATTCCCTAAATTCCACAACCCGTTAGGTAACCACCTAGGTAGAATTCACAGCCCTAGATCTTTTATAAACTTGAAAAACAACAACACCAAAAATATCGTTCTATATCTTTACATTTACAAACAATAGCATAAATTTTAGAAGTAGAAAGAAACAACCAAGTATGTGGAAGTGCATTTTAGGCACGACATACACCTAGTCTAAGTATATACCCAATTCAATATAAGTTCTCTGAGGAATCGACCCCGAATCAAAGTTGGGTAATTATAATTGCATCGACCACTTCACAATCCCAATCAGTGGTGTGAATTTGGGCGACATCAATTTTTGGCGCTGTTGCCGGGGAGATAAAAATGGATTTAGCTATATATTTGATTTTGTGTGTGACTTGTCTTCTTTTCTTTCTGAGTTACTAACCTTTTTGTGAATCGATTGTAGGTACAAAAATGGCTCTCAACAATGATCCTCTCAGAAACTTGCCTTTGGGGGAGAAAGTGGACGATGACTAAGGTGATGAGGTTCCTCTTGAACCTCAAGCAAATAGGCGAGGCCGAGCACCTCATGACAATATTCCCGTCCCTCCCCCACCTCCACCAAGAACAGCTCTACACCGGGTGTTGCCAAATGAAGGTTATGCAAGTGACATAGTCCCGCCCCGCATTAGGGCAGGCAACTTCTAAATCACGAATGTTATGCTCACATTGCTAGAGCAACGGGGATTATTCACCAGGGCTCAGAGTCAAAATGCATACAAACACTTGAAGGGGTTTATGGACACTTGCTGGGTGAGTAAACAGACTAACGTCTCCGAGGATGCTCTAAGGTTGAGGCTATTTGCCTTATCTCTACGGGGGAAAGCCTTGGATTGGTTAGAAAGATTCCCAAACCATTCTATCCATACATGGGATGAATGGGCAGAAAAATTCATTGCCAAGATCTTTTCTCCTAGGCATATGGCTACTCTTCGAAATGAGATTCTAGCATTCAAGCAAGAACCCAATGAGCCTTTGCACGAGATTTGGGAGAGGTACCGTACTATGGTGAAATAGTTCTCTAATAATGACATGACTGAGGCTATGATTCAACAAACCTTCTACAGGGGGATCAATACTACCAATCAATGCGTGGTCAACTAACTTGTCAGTGGAAATTTCATGACAACACCGTATGCAGAAGCTTGTGAGATTTTAGATGAAATGGCGGATACTTCATCGGCATGGAAAAGTATAGCTAATGTTCCTCAAGGTGATCCAAATGTGATTCACCTACACAAAGAATTGCATGATCATGGGCAAGCAATTGCCAAGTTGACCACAAGAATGAATCAATTAGCCAAAGCTCAACTTCAACAAGTTGAAGGTCCTAAGCAAGTAAATGCAATGGAAGGTGTCAACATGATGGTGAACAAGTGAAGGCAAAAGGGTCAACAAGTGCAAAACCATGCAGAACAATTTGTGCAAGATGACAGTGGGTTTGACCAAGACGAATTATACAATGAGCAAGAGGAAGAAGTGCACTATGTGAACAACTACCAAGGGCAAAGAAACAACTCTCAATGCCCGAATCAACAACAATGGCGATCTCAAGGAAATCAAGGAAATTGGAACAATCAAAACCACCAAGGCAATTGGAGTGGTGGTAACAACAATCAAGGTAATTAGAACAATAACAATAATCAAGGCAATTGGAATAATCAAGGAAAGCAAGGCAATTGGGGTGGGAACAATCAAGGATATTGGGGAGGCAACAACCAAGGGGGGTGGAATAATAACCAAGGGAATCGGGGGTCGGGCTTTCAAAGGCCCCCGATGTATCAACAACCAAGCAACCCGCCTCCTTATCCGTCTCATGGTTATAGCTCTCCCAATAATGATATGGGACGGATTGAAAATATGTTCAAACAAATGATGGAGAAAAATCCCGACTCCGATACTCAACTAGCCTCTCCCAACACTTCAATCCGCAATTTGGAGGTTCAATTAGGGCAAATATCGCAAGATTTAAACACTCGTCATAAAAGGGCACTACCTAGTGACATGGTGGTGAACCCGAAGGGTGGGAACAACACGGGACATGACATGGCCATAACCACAAATAGTGGAAAAGGTGGGGAGTCAACAACCTCAAACTAAAGAAGAATTAAGGATGATGATGTAGTGATTCAAGAAGATGAAATTCCAAGCAATGTGGTTCAAGCTAATGAATAAGTGAGAATTGATATTGATGAAAATATGGAGGAGACTCAAGAAGAAGTGAATCCGTCTAGGGAACACGTGATTGAAATACCCGAACCGGTAGTGCCAAAGGCCAAGGCACCAATGCCAAGGCCTCCTCCTCCATACCCTCAAAGGCTCACCAAGCAAAATAGCGAGAACCTATTCAAGAAGTTTATTGACATGATGAAGAGCTTATCCATTATTGTGCCATTGGTTGAGGCGTTGGAACAAATGCCCAGCTATGCAAAGTTCATGAAGGATTTGGTGACAAAGAAAAGATCAATGAATTGTGAGACTATCAAGATGACACATCAAGTGAGTTCTATTGTGCACTCAATGGCTCAGAAATTGGAATATCCTGACGTTTTCACAATCCCTTGCACTATTGGGAGTGCCGACTTTGCCAAAGTTTTATGTGATCTAGGGGCGAGTATCAACTAGATGCCCTACTCGGTGTTTAAAACTTTGGAAATTTGGGCAACCAAGACCCACATCAATGAAGTTACAAATGAAAGATCGTACTATGAAGAGATCATTGGGTATTATTGATAATGTGTTGGTTCGTGTTGATAAGTTCATCCTCCCGGCTGACTTTGTGATTCTTGATTGCGAAGTGGACTATGAGGTGCCTATTATCTTGGATAGTCCTTTCCTTTCTACGAGGAAGGTTCTTGTTGATGTGGAAGTCGGTGAGCTCACGTTCCAGGTGGGCGATGACAAGGTGGTTTTCCATGTATGCAAATCTATTAGGCAACCGAATAGCAATGAAGTTTGTTCGTTTATGGACTTAGTGACCGAGGTGATTTTTGACGATGCTAGTGCTATGATGAATGTTGATGATACTTTGGAGGTCGTATTACTTAATCATGATGATGATGATAAGAAGAAAGGCTACATGGAATGTGTAAATGCATTGCAAGTAATGGGGTCGTACACTTATGAACCTCAAAAATTGTCATTAGATCTTCTAAACCAGAAGACTCCTCCAACAAAGCCCTCAATCGAGGAGCCTCCCACTTTGGAGTTAAAGCCATTGCCTCTACATCTTAGGTATGAATTCCCTAGGCCATGTTATACTTTACATGTTATACTTTACCGGTTATTCTTTCCTCTTGTTTGACTAATGTGCAGGTAGACTCTACTTTGGCAGTGCTACAAAAGAGGAAGAAAGCTATAGGATGGACATTGATGGACATTCGCGGTATAAACCCCACCTTTTGCATGCACAAGATTATTTTGGAGGAGGATACCAAACCCTCCGATGAACATTAAAGAATATTAAATGAAGCAATGCAAGAGGTGGTGAAGAAGGAGATCATAAAATGGTCGGATGTAGGGGTTGTTTACCCCATTTCCGATAGCTCGTAGACCTCTCCGGTGCAATGTATCCCAAAGAAAGGTGGCATGACTGTGGTCACAAATGATAAGAACGAGTTGATCCCCACAAGAACGGTGACCGGGTGGAGAGTGTGTATGGACTATCGGAAGCTCAACAAAGTCACTCGGAAAAATCATTTCCCACACCTATTTCATGATCCAATGCTTGATAGGTTGGCCGGTCGAGCTTTCTGTTGTTTCCTTGATGATATTCCGGCAACAATCAAATTTTTATTGCTCCAAAGAACCAAAAGAAGACTACTTTCACTTGTCCCTATGGTACTTTCGCATTCTCGTGAATGCAATTTGGGTTATGCAATGCACCTGCGACTCTTTATGCAATGCACCTACGAATTTGGGTTATGCAATGCACCTGAGGTCTTCATGGATGAATTTTCCGTGATCGTAAAATTCTTTTGATGATTGCTTGAACAACTTGGATAAGGTCTTGGCAAGATGTGAGGAGACAAAATTGGTTTTGAATTAGGAGAAATGTCACTTCATGATCGAGGAAGGCATTGTCCTCTGCCACCAAATTTCAAAGCATGGTATTGAGGTGATTTCTAAACTCCCACCCCCTACATTCATGAAGGGAGTGAGGAGCTTCTTGGGTCATGCGGGGTTCTATCGGCGATTCATCAAGGATTTTTCCAAAGTGGTGAGCCCCTTGTGTAAACTGTTAGAGAGGGATGCCGAGTTCCATTTCAACTAGGACTGTATGAAGACATTCGAATTGCTCAAGTTCAAATTGACTACTACTCATATTATCACCGCACTGGATTGGAGCTCACCTTTCGAGCTCATGTGTGATGCAAGTGATGTGGCGGATGGAGCATTTTTGGGGCAATGTATCAAAAATATCTTCCATCCAGTCTACTATGCTAACAAGACCATGAATGATGCCCAAGTCAACTACATAGTGATCGAAAAAGAGCTACTCGCTATTGTCTTTGCTATGGAGAAGTTTAACCCATACTTGATGGGTACAAAGGTAATTGTCCTCACCGATCATGCGGTGCTTTGGTACTTAATGAGAAAAAAGGATTCAAAGGCAAGGTTAATGTGATGGGTGCTTCTATTGCAAAAGTTTGATCTAGAGATTCAAGACTGCAAGGGTAGTGAAAACTAAGTGGCAGACCACTTGTCTCGTTTGGAGGAGGAGGAGAGGCCACATGACGGCCATGAGATAAATGATTCCTTCCCCGACGAGCAACTTCTAGCCATTTTAATGACCCGGATGCCATGATTCGCCGACTTAGAAAATTATCTTTTGAGTGGTAATGTACTGAATGAGTTCTCTTCAAACCAAAGGAAGAAGCTCAAACGGGATTGCCTTGACTATTATTGAGATGAGCCGTATCTCTGCCAGATTTGTACCGATGGTGTGATTCGATGATGTGTACCGGAGGAAGAACAAGTGGAAATTCTTGAGGCTTACCATTCTTTACCATATGGTGGTCACCATGGTGGAGCTAGAACGGAAACAAAAGTGTTGAGTTGTGGATTTCATTGGCCTACTCTTTACAAGGACGCTAGCGATCTCGTCAAGAGTTGTGATGAATGTCAAAGGGCCTGTGGGATTTCTAAGAAAAATGAGATGCCCCTCACCACCATCTTGGAGATTGACATTTTTTATGTGTAGGGCATTGATTTCATGGGTCCGTTTGTGAGCTCTTGTGGGAACACTTACATTTTGGTAGTTGTGGGTTATGTGTCAAAGTGGGTTGAAGGCATGGCTTTACCCAACAATAAAGCTCGAAGTGTGGTAGCATTTTTGAAAAAGAACATCTTCACAAGATTCGGTACTCCAAGGGCCATTATTAGTGATGGGGGATCGTACTTTTGCAACAAAGCTTTTGATACCTTACTCACCAAGTATGATATCACTCACAAAGTCTCAACCCTCTATCATCCTCAAGCAAGCGGGCAAGTGGAAGTCTCCAACCGGGAGTTCAAGAGTATTTTGTCAAAGACAGTGAATGTCAACCGGACGGATTGGTCAAAGAAACTTGATGATGCTCTTTGGGCTTATAGGACGGCTTACAAAATACTGATTGGTATGTCTCCATACCGGTTAGTGTTCGGGAAAGCATGTCACCTTCCGGTGGAACTTGAGCACAAGGCTATGTGGGCATTGAAGAAGCTTAATCTTGAATGGGATGTCGCCGCCAACTTAAGGGTGGCACAATTGAATGAGCTTGATAAATTCCGGTACCATGCTTATACAAGTTCGTCCTTATATAAGGACAAGATGAAGTACCTCCATGACAAGTACATCCGGAACAAAGAGTTCAAAAAAGGTGATCTTGTGTTATTGTTCAATTCTCGATTACGAATGTTCCCGGGAAAGTTGATATCTAATCGGAATGGTCCGTTTGAGATTGTGAATGTGACACCCTTTGGTGCATTAGACTTGAAGAACAAAAATGATGAAGTGTTTAGAGTCAATGGTCACCGGGTAAAGCATTATCTTGGCAAATTTGATGATGGCCACGTCGTGGCATTTATTCATTTCAAGTGATTGATGGTAATCTGTATCGTGTCGTGACATTAAATCAAGCGCTTCTTGGGAGGCAACCCATGTTTCTTTTCATTTTTTAATTTTCTTCTTTTTTAGATATGTTTTGTATTGAGCTAACTAGTTTAGAAGTGAATTGCAGGAATGAGTGTGCATTGCAGGTACTGTGTTAGAAAAAATTGGCCAAGTGTTGAAAAAATGCGGATCGCACATTTATTGTGCGGACCACACAATTTTGTATGCCACAGTAGAGAAGAATCTTTGGTTGCACAATTCATTGTGCGGCAGCACAACTAGAGACCCAAAAATCCAACTCTCTGAAGTTTTGAATTGCAAAGAAAAGGCCATTCTGCGGCCGCACAAAAAATTATGCTTACCGCACAAATTTATGCGGCAGCACTCACTTTTGTGCGGACCGTAGAACTTCAGCAAGGTTCAGGTAAAGAGTTTGCAGCCGCACTTACTTTTGTGCAGACCGCAGAACTTCAGCAAGGTTCAGGTAAAGAGTGCGAACCGCACTCAAAATTTTGGGGCCGCACTCAGCTTTAATTTTCACCGACTTTGGTCAACCTATAAATAGGACCTCATTGCACTATTCACAACTTTACACACTCTGAACCTTTGAGACCTAAGCAAGCACAGTGCACACAAAGTACCTCACACCCCACATTCATTTCATCAGTGTAGTTACATGCATCCTTCATCACTGGTATGTTCAATTCATGTTTAGATTTTTCAATTTTTAAATTTTTGTTCTTAATTAGTATAGTTATTTTTAGGCATAAAATATCAAATATTCTTCATGTGTGCTTGAAATTATGTGTGGGTAATTTCATGTGTGCTCATTGGCGACTGGGTAGATCATTCATCATGTTTAAATTGCAAATACCATGTTTAAATTGTGTAAAAATTACAAAACCTAAGTTAGCACCATTTTATTTTTGAATTGTGCGGTGCGGAAAAATGTGTGCGACCGCACTTTGGAACTTTGGAGAAATAGTAGTCTGAACCTGATTTTGTACAGCCGCACTCAAAATTGGGCGGTTCGCACTTCAGCATGTGCGACCGCACTTTGAAATTGGGTGGTCCGCACAAGGCAGTCTGCAGCCGCACTCAATATTGTGCGGTCTGCACTGTCACTTTTGTACACTGATTTCCTGTAACTGTTAACATGCTTCTAAACTTTAACTGACTTATGTGCTTCGTATTGCAGACAATGGTTTGATCACGAGGCAGAGGTGATACAAAAGGGAGGGGTGAACCCTCCAGAGGCCGAGGAAAGGTCACTCAACCTCTGGAGTACAGTAAAAAGCAATAGCCAAAAAGAAGACCACTGGGATATGTAGGGAAACAGAGCCCTCAGAATCAAGCTCGTATGTCCTGTCTAGGGAAGCCTCCGAGGGTCACTCAGTGGAGGTAGATCCTGAGGCCTAGTCCCAACCACCATAATTCACTGGGAGATACTAACTGCGCAACAAACCCTCCACCACAGTAAGTTCTTCTGAGGGTTCCGATGCCGGTAGCCAGGGTTCATAGCCCTCCTCTAGACACACGCCATCTGTACTAATTGCACTAGATGATGATGATGTTCCCGATGATGGTAGGGGAGGTGACACTAGAGTGGGCGGTCTAGAGAGGTCGAAGAAGAAGGAAGAATGGGAAGATAGGTTCGTGAGTTTGACTGCCTTCACAAAGTTTAGAGAGTGGTGGCATCAGAGATCGCTCACACTTGAGCGACAATTCTTGCTGAAGGATTTGGATAAATATAATCCAAATGTCCTTAAGTAGTTCAGGGAGCACAAGGGGTAGATGTGGTTCACCCAGAGTGTTATGGATGCAAAAGAGAACTTAATACGGGAGTTTTATGCCAATGTGGCACACATCAAGAAGGGTACCAAAGTGACCAAAGTGAGAAATTTGAAATTCAGATTCGACCCAAGCACCCTGAACACTTATCTGGGATTCGAGGAGGTAGAGGCAATCCAGTACTTGGAGAAGCTTGCTATGGGTGATTCAGCTCGCCCTTAGTTAGTAGAGATTTTGGCTCCTCTAGGACCACCACCACCGTGGATCATAGCAGGGGTTCCAATTTCATGGGCCACCCTTAATTTTGAACCAAAAGGGTGGTAAACTTTTGTGTGCAGCCGTATTGACCCAAGCCGAAATGAGAACAATCTTCCAATCCACCGAGCAGTTTTGGTGGCATCTATTATGGTCGGGTACCCAATCAATGTGGATTCCATCATGTCGGCCAACATGTCAGTGGTTGTCCGAAAAGGTAAAAGCTCTTACCCATATCCCAATACCCTCACAGAATATTTTACAAATGCAAAGGTGGAGCTGACGAGTTTTGATACAAAAGTGCGGGCCAAGAAGCCTTTCTCATGGTACTCCTTGCAAGGTCCAGAAAACCCAAAGTTCAAGGTTTAGGCAACTACCACCGTTGGTCAGTCTGATGAACCATCGGTGGTGGTTACAGAGTCAGCTGCTGAGCCTTCTACATCTCTTATGCCTTCTACAGAAGCCGGTCCTTCCATCGAGACAGCTGACATGCCACCACCTTCATATTTTAGACCATCCGCATCAGCATTAGTGCCTGCCTTATCCACATATCCACTCACTGCGTTGCGAGTCTCTCAGACATTGGTGAGTTTTAACAACTGGATGCAAACAACTACTTCAAAGTTGTCTGACATATCCAGTGATGTTGCAGCACAGTCTTGTACACCAGCAGCATCACCGGTTCCTCCGTCAGTGGAGGAAATATTGAAGAAGATCCTAGACAACCAAAAGACTATTATGGATACACTAGTGGCACATCGGAGTGCTATTGAGGAGTTGGGCAAACAGGTGAAGAAGATGAGGAAATACCAGGCCTCGAAGAAATCAGTGGAGAGATTGAGAAAGGAGGTGACAAAGATTGCAGCAATTGGTGATTTACCATTTGACCTACTAATGGAGACATATCCATTAGTACCAGCAGACCCAGCAGCACCATCAGCAGAGGCACCAGCTGGCGACTCTGACGAGCCAGACCTTGCTGCCCATACTGCCGAGGAGGTGCTTCAGATGTTCACTAACCCCATTGTTCCCCGAGCAGAGGATGATGAGATCTAGTTGGAGGAGCCCGAGGGTGGTGATGCTGCCACGCACCCTGAGACTACATAGGGAGTTTTCTTTACTCTCTACCCTCCCTTATTTTGATTTTGCTAAGCATTGGGGACAATGCTTATTTTTATTGAGGGGGTGGTCTATTTTGGTTGGTTTGATTTGATGACATTGGCCTGTAATAACTTTAAAACTATTTTTATTTTCACTTTCATTATGTATATATTCCTCCCTCTATTTTGATTCATATACTCTATTCCCCTCGGTTTGTATATTCATTTGTCTTACTTTCATTAGCTTATTTCATAGCTTCTTTATTTTTGTTTTCTTAGTAGTCTAGCTTCTTATTTATGTTAATAGCTTCTTTTTTATTTGGTAGCTTCTTTTTATGTTTAAATGAGCAATAAACCTTTGGTTTTCTTAATGCTACGGTTCTTTCGAAAGGTGGGTTTTGTGTGAACTAGGTGGCTCTTCCCAACGATGGATGGCGTGACAACCTTCTTAAGGGATTGAATCCATTTTTGATGTTTAGGTAGAATTATTAGTGTTAATGAATAAAAAAGGGTCCAGCATGCTTCACTTGGTACCAACACACTTAACTACACGCTTATGGTTAAAAACAAGCTTTTGGAAAGAAATTGCTCTAGTTAGTGTCCTTGTGACTCTTGTGATGACTTAGGCAATCATCGGGTGGTTTAGTTGAACCATTAGTGATCTTCAATCTTAAATACGGTTGTTGTGGGCCCTCGACTCTATCCTCTTTAACAATCCAGTTGTGTGAGAGGTGAAATATTTTGTTACAAGTTCAATTACCCGTGCGAATGGTCTAGAACTTCCCCCGGATGTATTTCTAGGTGAAATTTTAAGTTTGCTTGGCTTGAGATGTGATTGTAGGCTATTCTTGATCCGTTTTGAAACCTTCCATGGCCCACCAATGATGTTATCCTTAGTCAACCCTTTTGAGCCTAAAGCCTTTTTCATTCGATAACCATGTTACAAGCCTTTACCCGTTCTATAGTGACCCTCTCTTGGCACCCGAGCTTTCCTTAGCACTCATGAGAAACAAATGGCGAAAACATAAGTTTGGGGGAGAGATGAGGAGTTTGAAAGTGGTATCAAGGCACAAGAAGAGAAAAGAAATGAAGAAAAGGAAAGGCAAAGAAAAAGAAAGAAAGAACAAAATAAAAACACAAAAAGAAAGTGAATAATTTGAAGGGTTGAAGGGATTCTAAAGAAAGCAAAAGTGCAAAGCATGGAGAAAACAAAGAAGGAGAATATGAATATCATGACCAAGAAAGAGTGATGTCAAGTCTCTCTAGTTCCCCTAAGGAAAAAGAAAATGACTCAGAGTAGGCAATGTATGAGCCAAACAAAGAAAATGGAATGCTAATGGAAAGATGAACCCGTTCCATTCCAACATTTTCCTCCTTAGTCCAAAAGCCTTCATTACATGCTGAAAAAGCCCGACCTGATTTCAAGCCGAGTAAGCTTACATTAGTGGTGATCTACATTAGGGCCAAGCATAAGATACTTAGAGCCGTAGTAGTGACATTCTTTTGAGAGTGATGAGCGAACCTTTCACTAATCATTGAATTGAGTGCTACATTCTTGAGTGAGATGAACTTACGGATAGTATAGGAGAAGGAGTTTGGGATCCACAGTGACCTACATGAAAGTGCGAACTTCCTTGATGAGTAAAGTCAACTCTTGATGCTCAAGTGTCACATTAGAGCTATTTGTTCTTTAACATTCAAAACATGGCCTTTTGATAATTCATGACTGTGTGGGTAATTGTTGGTCCCAATTGATTTGCGTTTGATTCAACTTAAGCCAGCTGAAATTGCTTTTTTCTTGTGGAGGTGGGAATTACCTTATTTTCATGAGGATAAGAAAAAGCTTAAGTTTGGGGGAGTTGATAAGTAGGGATTTTGACTACTTATTTGCACTCTTTTACTTTAGTTTTAGCTCAAAAATGCTTAAAGATATTCCTGAAAACTGATAAAATTTGCTTACTTGCAGGAGCATTGGAAAAAGAGCAAAAACGATAAAATTCAACTCAAGAAGGAGTATTTTTGGATAAGGACTAAAACAAAGAAAAAAGAGCAAAGTGCGGACCGCACAATATTGAGTGCGGTCGCAGACTATGAAGGACCTCTAACAGAATTCGTTTGCAAAGTGCAGACCGTATAATTATTATGCGGCCGCAGAAGATGAGGTTCTGAGAGATGGGGTTCTGAGTCCATAAAAAAGTGCGTACCGCACTATTATTGTGCTGCCGCATAATTCAAGAGTACGGCTACACTCAGAAATGTGCGGTCCGCAGAAGTCCCTCCTGTCAAGCTCAAATTCAAGAGTGCGGCCGCACTCAGAAATGTGCGCTCCGCAGAGCTTGAAGACGTGTGGCCGCAACCCAGAATTGTGCGGCCGCAGAAGTCCATCCTGTCAAGCCCACCTTCAAAGTGCGGCCCGCACACAGAATTGTGCGGCTGAAGAACCTCCGCAGGGGCAATTTTATCCGATAATTTCAGTTGTGTATAAATAGTTCTTTTGTCAAATTTAGGTTAAGTTTGAACTCCAGAAAGTAGATAGTCATTTTTCCTTTACTACTTTGGGAAACTTTGTTTTAGTTTATCATTTTAACATTGGATTTTTATCCTTTTATCATCTATTATGAGTTTAATCTTATTTTCTTCCTTAGTTTCTTCATTTTTGCCTATGAGTAGCTAAATCTTTAGCTAGGGTTGTGACCCAACCCTAGTGTTGGTACCAAATGGGTGTTTGATTTACGGCTTGTTTAAGGTTGGGTGTATGATATTTAGCCTAGTTCTTGCTTGAATTTAGTAATTAATGGTTGCAAACATTGATCCATGCCTAATTGACATAGTCTCTACTTGAGAAAGAGAGTCTAAGTCTAGGAAAAGTTGGCTAACAAGAAATTGGGGTGAACTCAAACAATTGATAGCCCCAATTAAAGGGTTGAATCTAGAGATAGTAAGACCCAACTTGAGAATATATCAACGGTTTTGTGATTTACCCATTTGGACTTGAGAAAGCCAAATTGGGCAAAACCACTCTTACTACCGAGAGGTATCGAGTGGGTAATCGCGTATTGATTGCTATATTACACCCCAACCAACGAAACATGCCCTAAGGCCCAAAACCCGTTAGGTAACCACCTAGGTGGAAGTCACAGCCCTAGATCTTTTATAAACTTAAAAAACAACAATACCAAAAATATCGTTCTATAGCTTTACATTTACAAATAATAGCATAAACTTTAAAAGTAGAAAGAAACAACCAAGTATGTGAATGTGCATTTTAGGCACGTCATACACCTAGTCTAAGTATATACCTAATCAAATGTAAGCTCTTTGAGGAATCGAACCCGACTCAAAGTTGGGTAATTATAATTGCATCGACCGTTTCACAATCATAACCAGTGGTGTGAATTTGGGTGACATGAATCGCAGAAGCAGAGCCTCTTTCGTAGGCGCGAGAGCCCAGATGCGCGATTTGGTTTGTAGGAGTGGAGGATGCTAGACTCAGTGAGAACCGAACCAGTGATGGAAATTCCGTAGGTGAGGAGTCGCAGATGCTCTATGGGTTCGCATATGCGAATTCACTGGGCAGAAAAGGCCTAAGTTCGAGGGTTTTATTTCATTATCTATTTTTGGACCTAGAGAGCTCGATTTATGGTGAATGTTTAAGAGATTTTCGAGAAAATCATTGGGGTAAGTGATTCTAACTCGGTTTTGGTTATATTACACAAATCCATTATTATTTTCATCATTTAGCTAGTGATTTGAGTTGGAAATTTGGGGGGGAAATGTGAAAACTTTTTAGGCTAAAATTTGGGGATTTGAAAGGCGATTTGAGGTAGGATTTGAGTAATTCTTGTATGGTTGGACTCGTTATCGAATGGGTGTTCAGATTTTGTAAATTTGGTCGGGTTCCGAGACACGGTCCTAGGTTGACCTTTTGAGTTGACTTTTTGTTTCTTTGTAAAGATCGTAACTTTATTATTCGAAATAGTTACCTATACTTTATATTTATGGTATGAAGTTGTTTTGGCTAGATTTTAGTCGTTCGGTGTTGGATATTTGAGGGAAAGGCCTACTGGTGGATTGAGTTAGCGTGTTTTGAGGTAAATGTCTTGCCTAACTTTGTGTGGAGAAAATTACCCCTTAGAATTGGTGTTGTTTTGTGTTAATTGTGATATGTGGAAGCCGTGTACGCAAGATAACGAGTGTGTCCATGGGCTAAATGTGGAAATTTACTGGTTTTAGTTATGTAGATTCCTTTCATGCCTTTAATTTAGTTACCATGACATGTCATATCCATCATCATTAGTCTATCTTTACATGTTCTACTTGTCCTATCTCTTACTTGTTAATTGCTCAGCATGTTTAGTTGAATTTCTTGTTTCCTCTGTAAGGCTACGTAAAAGTTTTACCTAAAACCCAGGGTCTCGTGGTGCCGAGATAGACCTATGTGTTGATGATTGTAGAGATTCTTTGTTCGGTTGAACAGTGCGTTGGAGCATTGAAGAAAAATATTTGGAAGTACAGGGCATTTCTGCGGTCCATTCTGCGGCCGCAGAACTAATCTGCGGACTGCAGATCTATCGCATATTAAAGCAAAAATCTGGACAAATTTTTGGACCATTATGTTGTCCATTATGCGGCCGTATAATCATTTCGTGGATCGCACAACCCGTCGCAGATCCAAGACAAAAATTTCCGGAGGGAAGTTCTGCGGCGCATTATGCAACCGCAAACTGGTCGTAAAGTAACGCAGGAGTTCCCAGTTCCTGATGGCCTTTATACGGTCCATTTTGCAGACCGAAGAAGCGTTATGCAGTCACATATGTGACCGTATATCTGCATCGGGGATTCATTTTTTGCTAATTTTTGACCTGACCCTATTTCGATATATTGAAGTAAAGGGCCACTTTTGAAACAAAAATCTTATATTTCTAGAGAGAGGGATTACCATAGAGTGAGAGGGGAAGTTCCTAAGCTTATTGATCATTAACTCTTGCCAAAAGTTGAAGAATTCACAAGCAAATTCACTAGGTCTTCATCCTAGAGGTATGATTCTACTCCCTAGCCCTCAATTTTGTGATTTTACTAAAAACATGTAATGAGAAAAGCAATTCTTGGGTGTGGGAGTTGTCCATTATGCATGCATGTATTATCAAGGGTTGGGGGAAGAATGTTGAGCTAAATTGGGTAGGCATTGGGTAGTGGAATGGAGGAATCCACCATAGGAGGACCTTGAAATCATAATACCTACCTAGTGTTTGATAAAATGCTCAAATGAGCTGGAACTTTAAACTCTCTCCTAATTTGTGTTCAATTTTGCTATTTTTCTAAATAGATCGAAGAGGCTAAGAATTTTGGAATATTGTAGTAATTTAAAAAGCTCGAGGTAAGGTATGTTGGCTAAACTCATCTCTTAGAATTGAACCCCACAATATCCTTGTAAGTCCCGAGTTGTTCATTATGAATTGATTATTCCGAATGAGTCTTGTGTCGAAATATATATGTTTAATATGTATTTCAATGTTCTTGTTATGTTATATTCTATTTGAAAATGTGCTCAAAGCATGGGTTGCATATTCAAATGTAATATCTTTAAGTCGTGATTCAAATGAAGGCTATTATGTCAAATTGTGTAAGAAATCTCAATGTGTTTAACATTCTTAATTTCTCAATATGTGTACTTAAAGTCTTGAATAAAAATTCTATGTTGTTAATGATCCGTGATAAGGTTTGAAAGTGAAAGATATGAATATGAAGTATGAAATACGGCCAACATGCCAAGAGTGACATTGTGTTATGGCCATCGATGACAATGAACTGAATGATAAATAAAAGATAATGAAATGAGTTGTCAACCCTTTTAAATAAATAAATACCCTGGGAGTATCGTTGGTCACCGAGGAAGGGTAGGTTGAAAGAACCTAACCCTGAAACTACACGTACCAGTGTAGGAGTGAATTGTGATTGTACCCCTTTATTGGGATGAGATTGTTGTGAAGAGAATATTCCCCTTTATTGGGATGAGACGATTGCTAGAAAAAGGTGATGTCGATCCACACGGCATTGTGGTAAGACGGCCTAGCCGGTTGAGTCGTGATCAGATGCCATGCAGCATACATAGTGGTGATTGTGCTTGAAAATCTTATTGAGATATTGATTGAAATCGTGATAATGACTGTGATTGTGGTTGATGTCTTTAGATGAGACGGCCTAGCCGATCGGGTCGTGACTCCATGCTAAAATCACGGTGGTATATCGGTGTTAAGATCTCCCAACCTAAAATAATATAAATTTACATGACACTTATCTTGCTCCTAATTTGATGTTTTAGTATTGTCTGAGGCTTCAATTGATTTATGACTGTCCTTCCTTCTGTTATCATTCATTCTAACGAGAGGGTGCTGCATCTTTAATGGATGTAGGTGATTCCCATTGTACTAACGTCCCTTTTTCCGGGGGTGCTGCATCTTTAATGGATGTAGGTGATTCCGCAACAGGTGGCATTGATCATTGATAGCAGTACACCCACTTCTCAGCAGATTTGGAGAACTCCACTTCATTTGGGGTCGTGTATCTTTTGTCCCACGTGTATTATGTTTTGAGGTATAGTCGGAGCCTTATTATCATCGTTATCATAGTATTTTGTATCCATAAAGGCTCCGTAGACATAGTGTGGGTTGTATATGGGTGTTGGAAAAGTCAAACTACTCTTGTTATATTTGAATCACTTGTTGCACTTTAACTATGATTGTGTATGCATTTTGAGACTATAAAATGAAGCGACTAGTGGCAATGAAATTGGCATTTTTCATGGAATCCACTTAATGTTAAATTAATGATATAAATGTATCTTCTCTTTATTCATGGGCAAGTTGGGTAGAAGGCATTGTAAAGGCTTGCTTCACCGGGGTATCCTGGTTGATCGTCGGTCGTGCTCCCCAAGGTCGAGGCGTGACATCCTCTATTCCCTATTCATTATTTAACCGTTGAATTCTTTACTTGAAGTTGTTATTCTTGGAATATCTTGCTGTTGAAATTGGTTTTGATTTATAAAGGTCGTGATTCACATTGAGGCAAAGTGTTAAGTTGTAAAATACTATTTTTGTTGAGTTATTCACTTCTGGTTGTTATTATTGGGACTCTTGTATACATTGTGGTTGAGCCATGGGATATTTATTGTGAAAACATTGTTACTGTTGATTTCTTTAGCAAGTTGTGATATTGGGCCCTTGAGGTTGGATTTGTGATACGTTGTGATATTAATACGTATGCGGTGGCATAAGGTTTCGGGGTTGAAATGTATGCGATGAGATAAAGTGGGCTAAATACGTTGCTAGTAGGGGAACTACTTGAAGCCACGCGGTATGATAAGGTGGGCTAAAATGCGGGAAGCTATTTCTGGAAAAATGATTTTCAAAACTAAATGCAAGGCTCCCGCGGTGATATAAGGGAAGATTGTGAATTGTTTTGTGATTTGAGACTGCGAGGCAGTACCTCGGTAGTGATTCTTGTTGATACTTTCCTATTACCTCACTTGTGTTTTGTTGCTTTGTTCCGTGTCATAGCATTTTTTGTTTTTTTCTTCTTTGATGCATTATTTGCCTTAGTTCAGTGTAGCTATTCTCGGTGTATTTCTTTATTGTCTCATTTCTATTATTATCATTATTACACGGTTATATACTTGTTCAGCTTCTTATTTATTCCAGTAGGGCCTTGACCTGACCTCGTCACTACTCTATTGAGGTTAGGTTTGGAACTTACTGGGTACCGTTATGGTGTACTCATGCTACGCTTCTGCACATCTTTTTGTTCAGATCAAGGTACCTCCTACCAGTCCAAGCACCAGTGAGGCGAGCCTAGTTTTGGAGACTTTAAGGTATACCTGATGGCATCCGCATGCCTCAGAATCACCCTCTATCTAATTTATTTTATTTCTTATCCTTCTATAGACACGGATGTATAGGGATGATCAGTACCATCTTATAGAGCTTGTGACTTGTATTCACCAGATTCTGGAGAGTTATTTATGTTGAGTTGCGGAGTTTCCTCTATATTAGTTGTTGAATTGTTGAGACTTAATCATTATTTCAGTTATATCTGCGTGAATATTAGGCTTACCTAGTCTTAGAGACTAGATGCCATCACGACATTCTACGGAGGGAAATTGGGGTTGTGACACCAAACTACAGCACGCCTTTCATAGGCGACATTAAAGAAGAACTTTCTCACCCTCCATGTAGACCACATCTAGAACCTTCTGATCCACATAATTCTTTTGCCTGAACTGAGCTATATGAAGTCGCTCCTGAATCAGCTTAACCTTCTCCAAAGCATCACAGACCATATTAGTGCCCAATAAACTAGCCTCACTAGGCTCGAACCAAACAATCGACGAATGACATCATCTCCAATATAAGGCCTCGTACAGATCCATCTGGATGCTCGACTGATAACTTTTGTTGTTATCCGCTAGAGGTAAATACCGGTCCCACAGACCCCCAAATTCCATAGAGCATGGTCGCAACATGTCCTCCAATATAAGAATAGTGTGATCAAACTCTTTGTCTGTCTGAGGATGAAATGCGATACTCAGCTCGACCCGCGTATCCAACTCAAGTTGCACAGCTCTCCAAAATTGCGATGTGAACTGTGTGCTTCAGTCAGAAATAATAGAAATATACATGTCCTGCAGGAGAATAATCTCCTGGATGTAAATCTGAGCCAACCGCTCTAAAAAATAGGGAGTCATCACCGGAATGAAGTGTGCAGACTTAGTCAATCGGTGAACAATAACCCAACCTACGTCACATTTCCTCAAGGTCCATGGTAAGCCTACCACAAAATCCATAGTGATACGCTCCCACTTCTACTATGGTATCTCCAATCTATGAGTCAACCCACCCGGTTTCTGATGCTCATATTTCACATGTTGATAGTTCAAACACCGAGAGACATAACTCACAATATCTTTCTTTATCCTCTGCCACCAATAGTGTTGTTTCAAGTCACGATACATCTTCGTGACACTAGGGTGAATGGAATAGCGTGAATTATGAGCCTCCTCAAAGATCAACTCCCTTAACCCATCAACATTTGGAACAAAAATCTAGCCCTGAAGTCGCATAACATTGTCATCCCCGATCACAGCCTTCATGGCACCACCCTGCTGCACTGTGTCTTTCAACACCAACAAGTGAGGATCATCAAACTGCGAGCCTTGATACGCTCCAACCATGATGAATGTGCCACAACACAAACACGGACCCAAATAGGCTCCAAAAAATTCAATCTCACGAACCGATTGGCCAAAGCCTGAACCTCCATGGCTAGTGGCCTCTCCACTGCCTGTAATATGCCAAACTGCCCATACTCTCAACCTTACTACTCAATGCACCGGCCACTACATTAGCCTTGACCAGATGATATAGTATGGTCATATCATAGTCTTTCAGCTACTTTATCCATCTCTGTTGCCACAAATTAAGGTTCCTCTGCTTGAACAGGTGCTGGAGACTCCGATAGTCAGTATAGACCTCACATGGAATACCGTATAGATAGTGCCTCCAAATCTTCAGAGCATGAACAATGGTTGCCAACTTTAAGTCATGCACAGGGTAATTCATCTCATGAACCTTAAACTGTCGATACGCACCATGTTGTCCTGCATCAATACTGCGCTGAGCCCAATACACAATGCATCACAATACATGGTGTAAGATCCCGAACCTGTAGGCAATACAAATACTAGGGTTGTAGTCAAAGAAGTCTAGAGATTTTGAATAATCACCTCACACTCGTTGGACCATCTAAAAAGAGCACCATTTTGGGTCAATAGAGCTAAGATAGATGAAAACCCCTCCACGAACCAGCGATAATAACCCGCCAAATCCAAGAAGCTCTGAATCACTGTAGTTGAAGTAGGCCTAGGTTAGTTCTGATTAGCCTCAATCTTCTTAGGATCCACCTTAATGCCCTCGGAAGATACAACATGGCCCAAAAAGGTAACTGGGTAGAACCAGAACTCAAACATTTCTAAGACTTGGCATATAACTGACGACCCTTCAAAGTCTAAAGTAGGATCCGTAAGTGTTACTCATGCTCCTCACTACTGCAAGAGTAAACCAAGATATAGTCAATGAAGACAATCACAAAGGAATCCAGATAAGGCTTGAATACTCATAGTGCTTGGGCCATTAGTCAAGCATAATGACATCACCAAGAACTCATAGTGACCATGATTCTAAAAATCTCTCTTATGGACATTCGATCTCCTAATATTCACCTGATGGTAGCCCGACCTCAAATCAATCTTTAAAAACACCTTGGCACCTTGAATTTGTTAAAATAAGTCATCAATCCTCAGTAACGGATACTTGTTCTTGATAGTGACTTTGTTCAACTATCGATAGTTTATGCGCATCCTCATCGATTCGTCCTTCTTCTTCACAAACAACACTGATAGGCGAGACAGTTGGTCTAATGAATCTCAAGAAAATATTGTAATTGTTCTTTCAATTCTTTCAACTCAACTGAGGCCATACAGTATGGTGGAATAGAAATGAACTGAATGTTCAGAACCAAGTAATGCAAAAGTCGATATCTCTATCGAGCATAAATATCTCTGCCGGGTGGTATACCCGAAAAATATGTAGGAAACACCTCTCGAAACTCTCTCACCACCGGAATTGAATCCATGGAAGGCACATCGGAACTAGAATCACGAATATATGCCAAATACGCCAAACACCCCTTCTCGGCCATACACCGAGTCTTAACATATGAAATGACCCTACTAGTAGACTAACCAAGATTCCCTCTCCACTCTAATTGAGGCAACCCTGGCATGGCCAACGTCAAAATCTTGGCGTGACAATCAAAGATAGCATGGTATGGTGACAATCATTCCATGCCCAAAATCACATCAAAATCTACCATATCAAGTAGCAGAAGGTCGACTCTAGTCTTGTAGCTCCCAATGGATACCAAACAAGAATGATAGACCCGGTCCACTACAATAGAATCCCCAAGGGGATTAGATATATAAACAGGAGCACTCAAAGAATCACGATACATATCCAGATATGAAGCAAAATAGGATGATACATACGAATAAGTAGAGCCCGGATCAAATAAAATTGATGCATATCTATGGCAAATCCGAATAATACATGTGGTCCTATTAGACAACTCTGCATCAAGTCTAGCTGGAAATGCATAGAAACGGGACCGGGCCCTACCAATCTGACCTCCACCTCTCAAATGGCCTCTCACTAGCTGTCCTCTACCTTTAGCTGCCTGCCCTAACCTCTAGACAGTTGGGCATGCGGCAGAGCAACAGGTACTGGAACCATAGCACAAGAACCTTGATGTTGCATGTTGCTCTGTAACCTAGGGAAAAATCTTGCGACGTGTCTCGGGTCCCCACAAGTATAATAAGCCCTCAGCTGATGTGACTGTTGAACCTGGAACTGACCTTGTCGACCTGAATCACCACCCTGATAAATCTGAATTGGAGGTGCACTAATCGAAGCTGATGGTGCACTGTATGCTAGCTTCTTGGAACAAGGTCCATAAGTATTGTGGCCACCTAAAGGACCATGAGACACTTAAAATGTTGACTGAATAGGCATGATGGTATGGCCTCTACCAAATGAACCCCTGCCTCCAGATGAGGCACCATTGAAGCCACCAAAATGACGAGGCCTCATCTTAGATGTTGCATCTCTGCCCTAATAATGAATCCTCTCGATCCGCTTATCGATCTTTACAACCCGAGTGAAAGAAATATCATCTTCAGTCTCTCTGGCCATTTGTTGCCTGATGCCATAAGTAAGGCCATCTATAAATCTCCTCACTCTCTCCCTATTAGTAGGGATCAAAATAACTACATGGCGTGATAAGTCCACAAATCTAGTCTCGTGCTAGGTAATAGTCATGCTACCCTACTATAGGTGCTCAAACTGACTGCGAAAGTCCTCTCTAAGAGTAAAGGGGGTGAACTTCTCCAAGAATAGTTGTGAGAACTTCTCCCAAGTGAGTGGAGGTGAACGTGCTAGTCTGCCTTGGATATACTCCTGACATCACCTCTTCGCGGAGCCATGCATATGAAAACACTATGAAGTCAACTCGATTAGACTCCACTATACCCATGTTACGCAATACATCATGGCAACGGTCCAAGAAATAATGTGGATTCTCATATGGTGTACCACCAAAAGGAATAGGAAAAATAACTTAGTGAACATGTCTAACCTTTTCAACCCCTCGGACGACATTGCAGTTCCCTCCCAGGGCAGTGTAGCAATAGTAGGTTGAACTGCTCCAACTGGAAGAACTGTCGAAGTTTGATATCTGTGAGCCATCTGTTGTGAAGTGTGCATAGCGGGAGTCCGGGCTACTCCCCCAGCCTGGGAGACGATTGGTTCCATAAGGAACATGTCGGCCTGGGTCACACTCTCCATAAGTCCCACCAGGCGGACTAGGGCATCCTGAAGTACGGAGTGGCAATTCCCCTTCTAGGACCTGAGCTGGTCCAACTGGTGCAGTCTGAACAGGGATCTCCTCCTCCTGCTCGATTTGAGGCTCTTCTATAAGTGTTATTGCGCGTGCTCGAGGATGAACTCTGCATGTGTATCTGGCTTTCTCTTGGCCCCGGACCCTAACCCTGGTAGTGGTTGCAATCTGGGGCTCCGGCTCCTAATCAGCTATCGAAATTGTACATGTCCTCACCATCTGCGAGAGGACAATAATAGAATAACTTAAACTCCATGATAGAATAAAATCGTATGCCAAAGAAAAAAAATTGAAATTCTCCTAAATCCCTATAGCCTCTAGAAGATAAGTACAGACGTATCCATACCGATCCTCAAGACTGTAATAAGCTTAATCATGACACATGAGACCTAGGCAACCTAGTGCTCTGATACCAACTTATCACCACCCAAAATCCATCCAGAAGGTTGTGATGGCGCATAACATTCACTTACTAGGCAAGCCAACATTATCTAAAGAATTAATAATTAATGACTGAAATGAATGCTCTAAAATAAATAAAACAACTCCATAAATACCGCAGTGGAGTCACAAGTACATGAGCGACTAGAATACTACATATATAATCTGAAATAAAGTACAATTGTTCGAAACAAGGTAAACAATAAACAAAATAAGGAAGGGGACTTCAAGGACTGCAAACACAGTGCAACTCTACCTCAAGTCTCCTGAATAGATATGATCTGAGCAAGCCTCGCTAAACGCCGCAGGGACCAATACCAGAATCTGCACAAGAAGAATAGAAGTTTAGTATGAGTACAACTAACCCAATATACTCTGTATGTGCCGTGTCTAATCTCGACGAGGTAGTAACGAGTCTAAGGCAAGATACCTATTGTAACACCCCAAAAAATTTCAAAGTACTTAAGTGTAAGGCCTGGTAAAATTTACAAAGAAAATAATGTTTCATGGTGCCGGACTATGCTCGGACCTTTTGGGTTGAACAATGCACAGAAAAGTAAAAGAAAAATATTTGCTAGAAAAGTGTATTTATGCGGTCCATTATGCGACCGCATAATCACTCTGCGGGCCGCATAATGGCTGCAGAAGTGAGCAGGAGAGGGCTATTCTGGAAGCAACTATGCGGTCAACTATGCGACCGCATAATTGTTATGCGGTGCATTATACGACCGCATAACAGTTATGCGGACCGCATACACAGGCAGTTCTTTTGGCTATTTTGTAACCAATTATGCGACAGATATGCGGTCCGCATAACCATTATGCGGTCGCATATGCGACCGCAGAACCTGTTCCGGAGCTTTATTTTTGAGTTTTTAAAACCCGACCCTATTTCGTTAAATAAACTCTTTGGGTCATTTTTGAGATATTATCTGACATTTTAGAGTGAGAGAGGGTGCCCTAGAGTGAGAAGGTGTTCTCCAATAATTGTTCTTCAATTCTTGCCCAAGTTTTGGAAGATTGAGAAGGGAAAATCACTAGGTCTTCATCCTATAGATTGAAGTTTCTAAGAATTTTGGAACATTTAGAGTGTAAGGAAGCTCAAGTGAGGTATGTTGGCTAAACTATTCTTTAAGAGTTGGAATTCTCATTATCCTTGTGAGTTCCGAGATGTTTATTATAAATCGAGTATTCCAATAAGTTTTGTGATGAAGATATATGTTCAATTCATATTTCAAATGCTCTTATCATATTGCATTATAAATTGAGAATGTGTCCCAAACTATAA
Organism: Nicotiana tomentosiformis; assembly: GCF_000390325.3. NCBI lineage: Eukaryota > Viridiplantae > Streptophyta > Magnoliopsida > Solanales > Solanaceae > Nicotiana > Nicotiana tomentosiformis. Next base: position 51,503,616 of record NC_090820.1, read on the forward strand.
ATTATGTATCCACATGTTATAATTTCTAGTGGTGATTTATGTGAAAGTTATTATGCCAAGTTGTGTAGAGATTGTGATTGTGATACACCTCCACTCGCATACATTGGGGTGAGGCGGCATGATTGCTTTGTATGGGGATTATGGTATATAGAGTGTGATTGTGATACACCTCCACCCCGCATATAAATTAAGGTGAGGCGGCATGATCGCTTTGTGTAGGAATTATGGTATTGTGGGACTGCACCTCCACACTCTTACATTGGGGTGAGGTGGTACGACCGCTTTGTGTATAGTTTTGATATTGTTGTGGCACCACCACCTGCATACATTGGGGTGAGACGGCATAGCCGCTTTGTGTAGGTTCTTGGTACATCCACCCGCATACATTGAGGTGAGGCGGCAGGGCCGCTTGATTTGAGTTGTGGTATTGAACGTACACCTCCACCTGCATACATTGAGGTGAGGAGGTGGGGCCGCTTTGTGTGAAGATGGTTATAGAGGATCTCATATTAAATCCTATAAATGTTGTTGATAGCTTTTAATAAGCTTGCTATGGTTGAGACGGTTATTTATATTATACTATTGCCGCACTAGTTCATCATAATTATCTTGTATTTCTAAATTGTTAAATTGGTGTTTAGTTTTCATACTAGTACTACTCGACAGTACTAACGTCCCTTTTGCCAAGGGCGTTGCATCTTTAAATGGATGCAGGTGGTTCCAAAGCAGGAGACATTGATCAGTGATAGAAGTACACCTTCTTCCCGGGGTCATGTATCTTTTGATCTTTATGTATTATGGTTGAGGTATAGTCGGGGCTTTGTTGCCGGCATTATCATTGTACTCTTCTTTATCTATAGAGGCTCCGTAGACATAGTGTGGGTTGTGTATTGGTGATGGGAAAAGACAAACTATGTTATGTTGTGGATGTATTACTTGTCCATTGAGATTTTAAAAATGATGAAACAATTGGAAATGAATTGGTAATTGCAGACATGACCACTTTATTGTTTAATTAAGAAAAATATATATTCTCTTTGTTCATGAATGAGTTTGGATAGAAGGAATCTAACAGGCTTGCTCGGTCGGGTTTACTCCGTTAAGCGCCGTTCACGCTCCCCGATTTTGGGGCGTGACACCTACAATAAACTTGTACATTTATTTAATGAATAAAATAGCAACAAATAAATAGTCAACTGAAATAACCGAATAGGGGGGCAGGTATAGGGAACAACAGACATAACAGTAAATAAAGAATAATGAAGTAACCTCCTTCTAAGATGGGCAACAAAATCACCAAGTCAAATTTCACATCACAAAATATAGAGTAAAATGATGAAATAATAAACTCGCATGGCATCACCCTTCGTGCTTTTACTCTCATCCTCACCATATCAAATAAATGCAAGTGCATGACATCACCACTTGTGCTTCTACTCTTATCCTCACGTGATCATAATTGAAATGCATATGCACGACAACACCCTTCATGCTTTTCACTCTTCCTACCAAGAAACAATAATGACACAACATATCAAACAAGGTGGGAAGCAATTTCAACATCAACAAAAGTGCTAGAATAAGAAAACTCAACTCGGGATATCACCAAAATTTCAACATAAGCAATAAACACAAAAGCGAATAATTAAAGAACGGGCAATCTAACTAAGGCATGGAAGGCATAGTAAATGTAACAACATGGTACAAATAAGATAAATTCCTCACGTATGCTTTAACCCATGACAACGTATATATACTTGTCACCTTGTATATACACTGCCCCCACACATAATTCACGTAGCAAATAGAGCATACAAGTCTAATTCCCTCATGTCGAAGTTAATAACAACACTTACCTATTCCCGGAATCAATTTAACAATCAACCACGGTCTTCCCCTTGGAACAAGCCTTCAAACCAACTGAATCTAAACAATTATTAATCAAACAATCTAAAATAAGCTTTAAACACTACCCATAAATAAAAAAAGTTTAATATTTATCATTTTTGTAACCATCAACAAAAGTCAACCTCATGCCCACTTGATCAAAATCTGAGACTCTAACCAAATCTCGATCACCCATTCACCCTGCCCCCCCCCCCCCAGCTCGAATAAGTGATTTGTTTCGAAATCCGATCTCAATTTGAAGTATAAATCTCAATTTTACAAAATTTCTAAATTCTATCCAAAACCCCAAATTTCTACCCTGAAATTCATAGATTTGATGTTAAAAATTCATGAAAAGAAATTGAAATTGATCGAAAACTAGTTAAAGATACTTACCAACGAAATTGGGAAGAAAAAGCTCTCAAGAAATTGCTCTATGGGGTCTAGGGTTAAAAATGGTGTAAAATGAGCTATGTCCTGATTTGCCAATATTTTACGCAGATGCAGACGTCGCAAATGCGACCAGTGCATCAGGAACTTAGAAGTATTTGCAACATAACCCTCGCATTTGCGAAATCCCCATCCATCGCAAATGTGGTGCAAGCTTCACAAATGCAAAACTGGACTCACCAGGCACTGTGTCGCAAATGCGACATTGTGATCACAAATGCGACACGGTGATCGCAAATGCGACACTGTGAGCGCAAATGCGATCTCAGCTCAGTTCGTAAAAGCAAACTCTTTTTCGCAAATGCGAAGTACGAACCCCTAGCCCATTTTCGCATTTCAGAGCTTGACATCGCAAATACGAGGCTCACAATTGTAATCAGGTTCTCGCAAATGCGAGACCTGCAATTGGACACCAACAACTGGTGGGCACCAACAGTTCCAAATCAATTTGAAAAGCATCTGAAACTCACCCGAGCTCCTTGTGCTCCAAATCGAACATTTACACAACTGTAATAATATCCTACAAATTTTCTCGCTACCTCAACTCATCAAAATAACATCAAATAACAAGAAACGATCATCAAAACTCAAGATTTTAACTTAAAATTCATTTTTCACAATCTTTCACATAATGCGCCGAAATTCGCTCGGGTCACTCGAGATCCCAACCAAATATGCGTACAAGTCTAAAAATATCATACGAACCTACCGGAATTGTTAAAATACCAATCTGAGGTTGTTTACCAAAAGCGTTGACCGTGGTCAACTCTAGCCTTATTTCAAGTCAAAAATTACTTTTTCTTCAAAGTTTTACACAAAAGCTTTCCTGAAAATGACACTAACCATGCATGCAAACCAATAAACATAAAATGAAGTTATGAGAGATCTCATAACATAAAAATTAAGGCTAGTACTCAAAACGATCTATCGAGTCGTCACAATATATGACGACCTTAACACATAGATCATGTAGCAAATCGACTCAATTACTCCCTAATTTACTCAATCAAATTTGGGATCAAGTTTTACTCTTGGAAGATTATGCATGAAATAACAGCTACCAATCTAATATTCAGATGACATTGCATGGTATACACACTCGTTCTTCTATTAGTTAGTTTACGTCTGGTGAGGCTAGATTGTTAGGTACGAATTTGTTACATGAGGCCTTGAAAAGGTCAATTTGATTCAGGAGAGACTTTAGATATTTCAGAGTAGGAAAACGTATTATGCGAATCAAAAGGTTCATGATATTGTATTCATGGAGGGTGATATTAAAAGTTTTGCCTATGAAGGGTGTGATGAGGTTTGAGAAAATAGAAAGTTGAGTCTGAGGTTCATTGGCCCGTTTAAAGTTTTGGAGAAAGTTGATGAGATGGCTTATAGGCTTATTTTGCCTCCTGGTCTATTGGTGGTGCATCAGTATTTTATATTTTGATACTCTGAAAGTATAATAAGGACAATTATTATGTTTTGGGCTTTAGCATGAGGCAATTTGATGAGAATTTGGCATATAAAGAAGATTTGATAGCTATTTTGGATAAATAAGCCCGAATTTAAGGTATAAAGACATCGCTTGGTGAAATGGTTTTTGGAAGAATCAACCGAGCGAGTGGGCTACTTAGGAGACCGAGTTCATACGAGAGGGACAGATATCTACACCTTTTTAATTGCCCATATATATATATATAATTTGTTCGATGACGAATATTTGTTTAAGTGGTAGAGAATATAATGACACAACTAATCATTTTGAGTTCTAGTATTCTATTCCCTGACTTAAGACTTTTCGTAGATTCATATGATGAATTGGGACTTTGTAGTATGGATAATTCGGGTCCCAATGGGCTCTGGAACATTTTGGTATACTTGCATGCTAACTTGAACCGCAGAAATTCATTAATTTGACTTTGGTCTTTGATTTCAGTAAATGAGACTCGTTTCATATTTTGAGACCCTGAATATGTTTGTATAGTATTTTTGGACTTGTACATTTTTGGGAATTAGAACTTGGGAGATCTCGTTGGTGTATCGGCACATTTGGAAGCAGTAAGAATTGCAGAAAATTGTTGGTGCAAGACAATGCATCACAATCGCGATCACTGTGTTGTTGTTGCATAGGGGCAGGGAATTGACCTTCACAGTCGCGTGAGCTGCTGTTGTCATTGCACAAGAGGCTAGATTATTGCTTTTCGTGATCGCAAGGCTCCAAGAAGTTTGGATAGGGGAGATTTTTGAAGGGATTTTCATTTAATTCTTGAGGTTAAGTATTCTTTAATTGATTTAGATTTTATATTATAAACACCCATGGATTTTAACACCCAAAACTAAAATTTTAAAGGTGAAAGCGGGGTTTTAACTTCAAAGATAAGAAATTAACTTTTTAGTATTTGAATATTGATTTGGACTATGATTGAGAATCTAATTATATATTTGAATTTCAGAGGTTATGGGTCACCGAAATTCGGCTTTTATTTTGGGTTGACCAAGTGGGCTGGGAGTTGGCTTTTGTTGCCTTTATTTAGAATTGAATCTTTTCTTATGGAATTAAATCTTATGACTATATTTTAACCTTGTTAAGTATTAGATATATATTTTAATGATGGAAAAATAACTTACTTCTATTGCAGGAAAACAACTCCAAAGAAGGAAGTCAGAAAGTAAAGTAGAAGAGTACGAATGAAGAAGAAAACAAGATATTGTCCAAGATCCAGAAAGATTGATTAAGGAGTGAGATTCTACTAAAGATCGAGAAGCAAGGATTATGGAATCAATTATTCCATGATTACGAGCATCAAGGAGAACAAAATTTTGATTCCAGTTATTTACGGAAGGCATAGTAATCAATCTACATGGAAGATTTGCGGAGAATAATCAATCATGTCCATCAAGGAAGAAACGACTATCATGCCAATCTTTAGGGACCAAGTGTAGAAAGTTACTCTCTTATTCTTGGAAGAAATCAATCAGGATTGAATCTAAGGATCAACTCCCTTGGGTTGCCCATCACCTAAGGATCTGTAATACCGAAAAGACTGCATTCAAATCATATATATATATATATATATATATATAACAAGAGGCGCAACGGAAGCATATACTTTGATAGAACCATTTACCAATCTCTTTGTTCTACTCCAAACAAGCATTGTAGTCTATTCTAGATTCATTGTGTAACAAGGGGGAGAAGAACGAGAGAAAAGAATCACTGGTGAGGAATTGTATCAAAATCAAGAAAAGAACATACATAGCGAAGAAACTATTGGTGTATAACAACATTAGCACACATGTATGAAAGATTTCAAATACTCAGAAGGGAACTCCCTTGCAACCCAAGGGGACTGGAGTATGATTCACATTAAATCTGAACCAGTATAAAACATATAAGGTCATTTACTTTCTGTACTTACTTCATATCTACCTCGCATAAAAGATTCAGTCGACTAACAATAAAATTAGTCAACTACCTAGTGAAATAAAAAAAAGAGTTACAATTCACCCCCTCTCCCCCTCCCTCCTCACCCCCCCCCCCTTGTACTTTCAATAGGTATCAGAGTAGGTCTCACATATTTACCCTTTTTCTTAACAGCAAGTGAGAAAGATCATGTCAAATCAAGTAATTGCCGGTGCACTATTTCAAGAAGGGACATCTCAAGTAAGGCCATCATATTTCAATGGACAGCACTTCTCCCATTGGTCAGGAAAAAAAGAAGAAAACCATTGCTTTCAAAACCACAACTGAAGGATCTGAAAATGATAATGATGGCGATGCAGAGGCTGGAAGAGGAAATTGCCATGGGCTCGAAAAATATGAATGGACTGATGAGAAGATATAGAAATACGAAAAAGGGAAGAATCTCATCCAGAAGAACCATACAATTCAATGAAAAAGAGAAAAATGATAGAAAATATTTTGAATGTGGAAGGTATGGCCATGTTCAAGCTGAATGCCCAGAACTCAAAAGGGAAGCCTCTAGAGGTTTTACCAAGAATAAATCCTCCAGAAGCTGGAGTGATGAAGACAGCTCAAAACATGAAGAAATAGCAAATTTATGTTTCATGACCATCTTGGAAAATGATATGAAAAAAATACTCTGGTTGTTGGATTGATGAAGATGTATCAGACGATGATAGCAAAGAAGAAACTGAAAATTTCTTCATGGCACGTGGTGAAACAAGTGAGGTAAAACCCTATAATTGTGAAAGATGTAATGAATTACAAGATATTCTTGATCTTCCCCTGAAAGAGTCTCAAAAAATGTTGAATGAATTAAAGAGACTCAATAGGGAAAAGAAAGACTAGGAACTTAAACTTGAAGTGTGTGAAATCGAAATAGATGTTCTTCAAGAGAAAATTCAGGAATTGCAATTTCAACTCAATGGCATGCGCAAATTCACCAGTCACAGTTGTGTCAGGTCTAACCAGGCGACACATAAGTCAACTGGCAAACGACCTGCTGGAAATGAGATTACTAGTAAAGACACCACTAGTAGATCTAGTGAGAAATCCATTACTGTTTGTCATTAATGCAATAAAACTTGTCATAACTACTCCTTTTGTAGATTTCGTAACTCTAATATTGTCGGATAGATCTCGAAGCCTAAAAATGGCTCTGATATTAATAAAACTAACCAAAAAGGAAACAAGCAAGCTTGGGTACCTAAAACAAGGTAATAATCTTTCTTTGCAGGAACACCACAGGAAAAGTCAAAAAGAAAAATGGTATCTTGATAGTGCGTGTTCCAGTCACATGATGGGCGACAAAACTCTATTCAAATAAGTCACCAAAATCAATGGAGGATATGTCAAGTTTGTTGATGACTCAAAAGGCAAAATTATTGGTACCGAAATAGTTCCATTTAACAATAATTGTGATATTACTGAAGTGTATCTTGTAGACGGACTAAATTACAATCTGCTAAGCATCAGTCAACTATGCGATTCTGGATATGAAGTGAAAATCAAGAAAACTCGGTGTGCTATTGAAGACAAATCAGGTAAAATCATCCTTCTGGGAAAAGGTATGGAAATATCTACATTTTAGATTGAATTGATAATTTGGATAGTAATATCTGTCTAGCATCCATATTTTATGATCTGTGGCTTTGGCACAGAAAGCTTAGTCATACCAGCATGCATTTGATTGAAAAACTATCCAAGTATGAATTGGTTATTGGCCTTCCTAAGCTCAACTATTCTACAAATAATGTGTGTGATGCATGTCAACTTGGTAAGCAAACTAAAACTTCTTTCAAACCCAAAGATATTGTTTCCACAATCAAACCTCTTCAGCTCTTGCATATGGATTTGTTTGGACCTACTAGAACTACCAGTATAGGAGGAAAAAGGTATACTTTCATTATTGTTGATGACTACTCACATTTTATATGGGTAATATTTTTGGCTCACAAAGATGAAACTCTAAAGAACTTTGAGATCTTCTGCAAAAAGATAGAAAGAGAAAAGGTGTACCTTATCTCAACTATTCAGAGTGATTATGGAGGAGAATTTGAAATTAGATCATTTGAGAAATTCTTCAATGACCAAGGATACACTCATAATTGCTCAGTACTAAGGTCACCACAGCAAAATAGGGTTATTGAACGTAAAAATAAACTCTACAAGACATGGCTAGAACCATGATACTAGAACATTCTCTACCAAATTACTACTGGGCAAAAGCAGTTAGGTCAGCACAGCATGTCATATACTAAACAGGTGTTTGATTCGACCCGTTCTAAAGAAGACTCCATATGAACTATGGAAAGGCAAGAGACCTAATATTGGATACTTTCATTCCTTTGGAGGCAAATGTTTTGCCCATAATAATGATAAGGACAATCTCGGTAAGTTTGATCCAAGAAGTGATGAAGGTATATTTCTCGGTTACTCTGATAACGGTAGATCTTTTATAGTTTATAACAAGTGTACTTTTTATATAGAGGAATCAGTTCATGTTATTTTATATGATAATAACTTTGTGACCGAGAAAGGAGTCCTTGCAGGTGATGAAGATATCAGCCAAAATCAACCCAAGATCAGTGAACAGATCGATTCAAAAGAATCGGTTGACAATGGAAATGAAATCTCAAAGTCAACTAATGAAGCTACCGGCGAGCATGCTGAATCTTAGACAGGGTCGACTACTCAACATGTTGAAGTAGTACCAAACGAATGGAGAAGCGAACCTGAATATCCACAGAAGTGTATCATAGGAAATCCAAACGACGGAATAAAAACTAGAGGAGCTCTAAAGAAAAAGGCTAACATTGCACTCATATCTCAAATAGAACCAAAGAAAGTCGACGAAGCTTTGAAATATTCAAGTTGGGTACAAGCTATGCAAAAAGAAATTGATTAGTTTGATAAAAATCAAGTTTGGACATTGGTACCCAAGACAGCAAACGCAATAATTATAGGAATCAAATGGGTATTCAGAAACAAATTGAATGAAGAAGACAAAGTCATCCGAAACAAACCAAGGTTAGTCGCACAAGGCTACTGCTAACAGGATGGAGTCGACTATGACCAAACTTTTGCTCCAGTGGCTCGGTTAGAATCGATTCGTACTTTACTTGCGTATGCTTCTTTTAAATGTTTTATATTATTTCAAATGGATATTAAAAGTGTATTTTTAAATGGTTTTATTGATGAGGAAGTCTGTGTTAAACAACCTCCTGGATTTGAAACACAATTTCCTTATCATGTGTTTAAGTTGGCTAAGGCTCTCAATCGGTTAAAACAAGCACCTAGAACCTAGTATGAAAGACTAAGTTCTTTTATGGTTAGTCATGGCTTCTCAAGAGGTAAGATCGACACTACTCTCTTTATCAAAAGGTCATCATCAGGTAATCTCATTATTCAAATTTATGTTGATGATATTATATTTGGAAGTGCTAACCCTATATTATGAAAGGAATTCTCACATCTCATCCAAAACATATTCTTCCTTAGACTTCAAATTCATCAATCAGACGAAGGTATCTTCATATGTCAGACGAAGTACACAAAGGAAATGATACAAAAATATAGAATGAGCAACGCAAAGGCACTTGGAACTCTCATGAGTCCAGCTACATCCCTTGACAAAGAGGAGGAAGGAAACCCGGTGGATGAATCAAAATATCATGGAATGATTGGGTCTCTACTTTACTTAACTGCTAGTCAACCTAACATAATGTTTACTGTATGCAGATGTGTTAGGTTCCAATCAGCTCCCAAAGAGTCTCACTTAACTACAGTGAAAAAAATTATTAGATATCTCATTGGGACTACATCACATGATTTATGGTATCCAAGTCTTAACAATTTTAAGCTTGAAGGTTTTTCAGATATAGATCTTGCAGGATATAAATGATAGGGAAAGCACAAGTGGAACATGTCAATTACTAGGAAAATCACTCATCTCCTTGAATAGTGAGAAACAGGGATCAGTTACACTATCTACAATTGAGGCTGAATACATTGCTATCGGACAATGTTGTGCTCAACTACTCTGGATGACTCACCAACTAAGTGACTATGATCTTTCCTTTAAGCCTGTTAAAATTTTCTATGACATTTCTATTGCTATTTGTTTGTCAAAACATCCAGTGCATCATTCTTGGGCAAAGCATATAGATATCAAGCATCATTTTATTAGAGATCATGTTCTTAAGGGTGACATTGGATTATCATTTATTAGTACTGATAATCAATTAGCTGATATTTTCACTAAGCCTCTTTTAGAAGACAGATTTCAAAACCTTAGGGACATACTTGCATTATTACTTTTTCTAAATAGGCCTTCGAAAGTTTTTCAAAGATTGTGTGTGTTAGTGATTTTGGTAGGAAATCGTTTTGTACCATCGTATCTCATCATTACCGCCAGTAGCATTAATGAAATACCTCCATTTTTAGTCTCTCTTTCCACCTTTTTAGTAAACCGAGATGGAAACTAAATCAATCAATCGTGCCTATTCTTTTTCTCTGCACCCATCAGTCACGTCGCTTCTCTCTCGCCTTTTCATATCTCTCTTCCTCTCTATAAGACTTCCTCCTCCTTAAACCCTCATATTTTAATATTCACCCTATATCTCCAATGGCTAAATCTTCAAAAAACCCTTCTGCCTCCACTCGCAAAAGCACCCGGTCCAAAGGAAAAACCCCTGCTCAACCATTAGAACCCATCACTATTGGGTCTGATCACTCTGAGGATTTCTCATCTTCTAGGGAAGACATATTCGGTGATGCTCGAGGTCTTACTGAAAAGACCTAGAAAAGCGTCCAATAGAAGGAGTTTAAGCCTACACCCCAAAGAAAGTGAAGATAGACTTAGTCAATGTACTAGAGTCGGAAGTGAACTACCTGGATTCACCCAACAGAGACAAGCTTGTCACCTTCAAGGAAAAATCAATTGCTCATGGAAGAATTGTTAATCTGGAAGAGATGAATGCCCTAAATTGCAGGGTAAAAGACTTCTTTAGTTTTCAAAGAAGGGAAAATTTCTTTGTTCTAACCCCTCCAAAAGTTTATGAAGATCTTGTTCGCGTGTTCTATGCAAATCTTCGTTCCCCCAAATCTGATAAGATTGAGTCCCTCGTGCTAGGTCAGCGTATCATTCTAGACTATTCTACATTTGATTCTTTGTTTAGGTGTAAATGTTTTGTTTACTCTACTCTATTTAAAAACTCTTGGCCTGAACATTTTGAAGTGTCGTTTGAACAAGCCAAACAATGTCTTATTGATTCCCTATCTGATCCCTTGCCCAATCAATTAGGACCTAGTGACATCAACTTTGAAACTTGTGTTCTTGCCCACATTGTTGACACCACCATACCTCCTAGAACTAGATCCTACACTACTCTATCTCAAAGAGACACATTTTTAGTCTACTGCCTTCTCACGAAGCACAATGTGAAGTTGTCCTCCTGGGTAATCAATTTTATGATCGAGTATGCTGAAGAACCATTGAGTCTTCCCTATGGATGGTTGTCACTCACCTCCTCGAAGCCTTCAATATACCTCTCTCATACTACCCCTATGTGTCTGTCTCCAAGTGTTATAACAATAGTGCATTTGTCAACATGGGTTATGTTGTTGTGGATGGTACTTGGATGAAGCCAAAGTGATTCCCTCTTTCTCCAAGGTAAAGGGTGATACTTCTCTGGTTGTTGTCAATAATTCAGAATTACTTGCAAATATTGTTGTACTTGACAACAAGCTGGCTGCCATCAAAGATTTGCTCCTGATAATCCAGTCTTCAATTGGTGATATCTACGAAGTTGCCAAAGAAACGGGTTCTTATGTGTCCAAGCTAAGAGTCATGGTTCAGAAAGATTAAAGAAAGGCAGTAAAAGCCTTCAAGGAAGTCATGATTGTGTTGATGGAATCACAGTCACAATGAATGCAAGCTTTGACTTTCTCAAGGAAGCCATCTACAATACCCTTACCTAATTTCTTTGTCGTTGATTAATGTTGGTTGTGTCAAGGCAATTTTTTTTTCTCATGTTCTGGATGTTTTTTTGGATGCTTGCATGTTTCTTTTTATTATCTAAATAACTGTAATTATTAAACTTATTATCTCCTAGTAATACAACTTGCTTAGTCCTCTTTTGATTTATACCAAAGGGGGAGAAAGGATCAACTAACTTGCAGGTGAATTTGAGTCATCTAGCTGGGAAGGGTCGAAAGGTCGACTAACTAGAAAGGAGTCGACAAACCAACTCATATGAGAAGGCAACAAGTTGAGGTGAAGCCGACTCAAAAGACCTGACAGCAAGTTGAGGGGGAGCTAACGGAAGACGGAATAAAGAAGGAAGTAAAATGAAATAAGTTATTTTGTTATCATAAAAAGAGGGGAGATTGTTAGATATATATTTTAATTATGGAAAAATAATTAACTTCTATTGCAGGAAAACAACTCCAAAGAAGGAAGTCAGAAAGCAAAGTGGACGAGTACGAATGAAGAAGAAATCAAGATATTGTCCATGATCCAGAAAGATTGATTAAGGAGTGAGATTTTACTGAAGATCTAGAAGCAAGAATTCAAGAATCAATCATGCCATGATTACTAGCATCAAGGAGACCAAATATTTGATTCTAGTTGTTGCCCCCCCGTTTTCTCGCGAAAGCGGGTTTCGACGTGTGACAACTCTTTTAAATGGGTATTAAAAGAGAAGAGTCTCCACCTAACTGTTTAAGGTGTGTTAGGGCACCTATTTGCAAATAACTATGTTTTGACTAGTCAACACTACCAAAGATCGGGTAAGGGCTCAAATTACCTCAAAGAGAAGGTGTTAGGCATTCTTTGAGGTCCATAAATATGGTTCCCAACCAAAGTTTAAACTATGTGGATTAGAGAATTAATCTAGGTGATCAAATCAGTAAAGAAAGATGTAAAAGTTAAAAACTCTATTATAACATAAGAATTAACTATATTGCTAATTGATACAAGTCCTAAAAATCACAAGGAGTACAAATGACTAAATGCGGACAACAAGCATATAAAGAAAAGGGGGGTCCTAAGTGTTTTAGCCTAAAGGATCATCCCGTGCAAAGGGTTGCTCATATTATTCAGCGGGCAAAGACTATCATCTCCTGCTACCCAATTACTATATTGAAGTTATTACTTAAAGTCACTCTAGTTCAATTCTAAATTGTACCCTATGTATGCGTTACCCGTCCTATGCCTATGGCCTAGGAGGCTTTGGACCAGCTATTTGGCTGGTTCTAGACTTTACTTAAGGTAATCAAAATGATAAAGACTAGGCAGCATTCAAAATAGGAAAGACTATACATAATAATAGCTCAAGTTAGCCTCCACACATAAGCACGAAAGCACGCGATTAGATTTATGCAGCAGACGATTTCAGAATTAGGACGCATTTGGGTTGTTAAATCCTATAGGCATGGTTCCTATGTGATTCTGATTAATATTATCCAGGCAGTACTGCAGCGTATAGGCAAGTTAAAGCATCGCAAGTCCTATAGGCATGATTTCTAATTGTTTACGCGACGAGGCAATGAAGCGATACGAGTTATCAGATTACTAGTGCTGATTTTATAAGCATGCTTCTTAGGCAGATGACAGTTTCCTATAGGCATGGTTTCTAACAGTTGAAATATAAGGCAGTGAAATCGCTTAAAAACACAGGATTAGCAGCATCGATAAACATCCTATAGGCAGGATTTCTATAAATTGACAATTAGACTTGATTTTGTAACACTTTATACCTATAGGCATGTCATCCAAGTAACATTTTATTATCTACCATAGAAAATAGAACACATGGAACCTATAGGCATGTTTTCTACCTTTTCACGCAAGTATTAGAATACCCCAGCCCTCTTTATATTAATCTACCCATCATTCGTTATTACAGAGTTAGTACATACCATATTGAATGATTACAGGCCGAAATACGAATATAGAATAACTCAGTAATAGATCTAGGCCTTCAAACAGGCTTAGGACTTCATATGGACTGCAAGCCCAAACTCCAGATGCGCCCAGGGCATTACAGACTTTCAGTATTACAGCGGGTTCAACATACCTGGCCCAAACGAATAACTTACTTACCCAAATGGATGCCAAATTCAGCCATACAGGTGACAAAGTGCTTATTGGAATTGACTAAACAACTTAAACACTTAGTTCTTAAAGTTGTAGCTAACAACATCTCTAGCCAAGATATATAAACAGGATCAAGCTAAACTGAAAGGCACACAAGACACATATAAGGCAAGTTTATGCTTGTAATTCTAGAAACAAAGTTTAAGAGTGACATGATTGACCACCATAGGATAGTAAACCATTCCAAAGAGTTTCAAAATGAAGCATGATTCAGAATCAACCTAGAGAACCTTAGATGAGAGTCTAGAAGAATCAGACAAGAAACATGCAAAGCACCACCTTCACATAAAGGCATCTATCATGAAAAGCCTAATGAAAGGAACGGCATAACAGAACAGGTTCATGATCAAGCAATTACTTAATGGAGGAGGGGAAAAACTTTAACATGTTGAACATTAGTCACAATATATGAGGCATATCAAGCTTCAACAGTAAGAGAAGTAAGCATCAAGTCTAATACTATTTGGCCATGTATGGTGAAAGAAGGTCAGCCATAAGGTGTATTCCTAAGGTCTTAACTGGTACTAAGGAATGCAAGGTTGAGCAAGTCAGCAAACACACAATGATAACAGGTCCTTATGAACAACAGGACCAGAAGAGTAACAAGTTAAGCTTGAATTCAATTACTTCCTAAGCATGAATTTGGTTGGCATAATAATCCATAATAGGGCAGAAGGGAAAACTCAGGATTGACAACAAACATCAGCATAACATAGCAGAATAAACAGGTTTAGTAGAGCCAGAATTCATAATAGGCAAAGACACATTAAGAACTAGATTGTCATATAAAGGCTAGATATTGCATCTCACCTTATAGACTATAAGTAGTATTAAACAACAAAGGATTTCACTAAGCATGGAACACACATTAAGCTCAGAATTGGCTGACACTATAGTTAGGAATTGGTCATAGTAGAGTATCAGATAAGTTAGAACACATAAGTTGATCTATCACAAGGATTCAGAACAAAAAGGAGGATAAACTCAGGAAGAGTAGTAGGTGATAAGCATTCAAACACATACATTACGGTAAACATACTTAAGAGAGCCAGAATTAAGATTAAAAATTAGGCAAGTTCAGATATTAGAGAAGTATAAAGCCTCAAGAATAGCTTCAGAGCAGACAAGGATACGAATGATAGCATGTTGATTCACAAAAGCTTCAGGGACATAGATATACAAAGCAGGAACTCAATCAAAAAGTGAATGAAATTGCAAGGGCCAAAGTTACTTACCCATTACTAATTGAAAAACAAGTAGACAAGAAGAACAATTTCAGCAATATCTCAAATGTCAGTAGCAAGATGAGCAGTAGAACCCAGGAATCTACGTGCATCAGAGTTCCTGAGCCATAAAGCGTATGATAAGGGATTCGCAGGCCATGAAAAGGCGTCCTCGGGCCATGAGGATGGTGCCTCTGGACTATGACTCCTTTGAATAATGATATGCAATTTCGAGAGATCCTCTGTCCATGGCATGATATCTTTGGGCTATGAGAATGATGCCTTCAGACTATGACGCCTTTGGATAATGTGGCGATATTTCAGCCCATGAAATGCAAAGATTTGACGATGTTGATTGTTTGATAGAGGAAATAGGAAATGCCTAGCCACATGCGAGAATGAATAAAAGCCTTTCTTAGCCTTTTGTGAGATGGGGGCAGTGCTTAGTCCTATGTAGATAATGAGGGAAATGATTAACCCTATGTGAATGAAGGTAATGTTTAGCCTTATGCAATGATGGAGGCAATACTTAACCCCATGCAAAGAATAGAGACAGTGCTTAGCCTTATGCAATAATGGAGGCAGTGCTTAGCCTCATGCAGTGTAGCGGAGACAGTGTTTAGTCTTATGCAAGGGAAGGCAGTGCTTAGCCTTATGCAATAATGGGGACAGTGCTTAGTCTCATGCAAGGAAAGGCAATGCTAAGCCTTATGCAATGGTGAGGGCAGTGTTTAGCCCTATGCAAGGAGTGGAGACAATGCTTAGTCTCATGCAAGGAAAGGAAATGATTAGCCTTATGCAATAATGGAGGCAGTGCTTAGCCTCATGCAAGGAATGGAGACAATGCTTAGTCTCATGCAAGTAAAGGCAGTGCTTAGCCTTATGCAAAATGGAGGCAGCTTAGCCTCATGCAAGGAATGGAGGCAATGCTTAGTCTCATGCAAGGAAAGTCAATGCTTGGCCTTATGAAATGGTGAGGGCAGTGTTTAGCCCAATTCAAGAAGTGGAGACAATGCTTAGTCTCATGCAGGGAAAGGCGGTGCTTAGCCTTATGTAGGAAGAGCAACGATTAAACGTGAGAGGGAAAAGTAATTCTTATCTTGGCACGTTTGTGTTTGGAGACTTCTATCGGTATGAAGATAGTGATCTTGTTGTATGTATATATTTGCTTGCGGATGTGTTTGTTATGTCTCTCGTGCCTACGCCCAAAGAAAAATTGTGAGTTTTGCAGGGGGGAAGTGGTTTCATGCCTTTGATTCTTCTCCTTGTATTGAGATCTTGTTTTAGTCATCATGGGTAACATCTGGATACTATAGAAAAATGAATATTTTGAAACATATACATTTGTGATAAATCATTTATATTAAAAAATGTAGTTGTTCAAAATATGTGATGATACATAAAACAAATAATGTTCGAATCAGAGACTATGACACATTTTGAGACATTGCAACCTCCTCGACTTGGAATTTTAAGGACCCTCCTCAAAATTCTGCCCCAGTTTATATGCATACTTCTGGCGATACATTTCTTGGTGATCTTTAACATAATAAGATCCGACAAACTTGGAATCTTGCCCCAGTTTATGACCATAGTGGGGAAAGGACCAAACCCAAAGGGCTGCCTACGTATCCCCTCTTAAACGGGAATCAAGTCAAGCGTAGTTCAGGTTACATCAAATAGAAAGTGCAATCATAATCTTTAACATAATATCTCTTGACTGCATCCGAGTTGATACGTTTTGTCCATATCTCTCCATCAATTTCTGCAAGTATAAGTGCTCCTCCTATCAGTACTCGGTGAACCATGTAAGGGCCTTGCCAGTTGGGTGAGAATTTCCCCTTTGCTTCATCCTGATGTGGGAAGATTCATTTTAGCACCAATTGCCCTAGTGTGAATTGCCTTGGTCTAACCTTTTTGTTGAAAGCCCTTGCCATTCTGTTCTAGTAGAGTTGATCGTGATACACTGCGTTCATTTTCTTGCCATCAATGAGAGCCAGTTGTTCATATCGGTTTCGTATCTATTCTGTGTCACTGAGCTCGGCCTCTTGTATGATCCTTAAGGAAGGAATCTCCACTTCAGCAAGGATAACGACTTCGGTACCATAGAACAGTAGATAGGGGTTGCCCCAGTTGATGTACGAACTATGGTGTAGTATTCGAGTAAAGCAAACTGTAGCTTCTTGTGTCATTGTTAGTAGATGTCCATCATTTTCCTCAATATCTTCTTGATGTTTTTGTGGGCGGATTCAATGGCTCTATTCATTTGCGACATGTATGTTGTAGAATTCTGATGCTTAACATTGAATGTTGCACATATAGCTTTCATCAGGTCACTGTTGAGATTGGCAGCATTGTCAGTAATGGTTGACTCGGGTACTTCAAATCGACAAACAATGCGATCCCGGACAAAATCTGCTAGGACCTTCTTAGTCACAGCCTTATAGGACGCAGCTTCAACCCATTTTGTGAAGTAGTCTATAGCCACCAAAATGAACATGTGTCTGTTTAAAGCATCGGGTTTAATTGGTCCGATGACATCCATGCCACAAGCTGAGAAAGGCCAGGGTGAACTCGTTGCATTGAGTTCGTTGGGCGGCACTCGTATTATATTAGCATGTATCATGCATTGGTGACACTTTTGAACATATTTGATGCAGTTTGTCTCCATAGTCATCCAGAAATAACTTGCTCTTAAAATCTTCTTGTCCAAAACAAAACCGTTCATGTGCGGTCCGCAAGTTTCGGTAAGTATTTCTTAGAGCAATCTAGATGCTTCCTTGGTATCTATACATCAAAACAATCCCAAATCATGAGTCCTTCTATACAAAATTCCTCCGCTTTGAAAGAAATGGTTGGCCAATCTTCGAAGCGTGCGCTTCTGAGTGTGTGTAGAATTCTCTGGGTATTCTCCATTTTCCAAGTATTCGTTGATATCGTGGAACTATGGATTTCCATCAAACTCTTCTTCAACATAAACACAATAAGTTGGCTACTTATGAATTCCTATTAGGATAGGATCGATGAAATTGTTGTTTGGATATTGTATCTTGGAAGACATGGTGGCTAATGCATATGCGAACTCATTCTGGATCCTTGGAACATGTTTGAATTCTATCTTTGTGAACCTCTTGATCAATTCTTGTACACAGTGCAAGTATGGAAATATTTTATTGTTCTTGGTAGCCCATTCTCCTAGTACCTGGTGTACCAATAGATCAAAATCTATGATTACTAGCAACTCATGAACATTCATGATGATGGACAACTTGAGTCACAAGATGCAAGCCTCATATTCCGCCATATTGTTGGTGCACGGTAACTTGAGTTTTACGGATACCGGATAATGTTGACTGGTTTCTGATACTAAAAAATCTCGGATACCCACTCCTTTGAAGTTTGTTGCTCCGTCGAAGAACATCTTCCAACCATCGTATGCTTCAGTAATATCTTCTCTTACAAATGACACTTCCTCGTCGGGAAACTACATCTTCAATGGCTCGTATTCTCCGTCTACAGGATTCTCCGCTAAGTGATCAACCAACGCTTTCCCCTTGACTGCCTTCTGAGTCATATAAATGATGTCGAACTCACTCAGCAATATCTGCCACTTTGCTAACTTACCCGTAGGCATGGGCTTCTGAAAGATGTATTTTAGTAGATCCATCCTTGATATGAAATATGTAGTGTACGCAAAGAAATAATGTCTCAACTTCTGGGCTATCCATGTCAAAGTACAGCAGGTGCGTTCCAACAGAGAATACCGGCCTCGTAAGGTGTGTACTTCTTGCTTAGATAATGTATCTCTTGCTCTTTCCTCCCAGTTTTGTCATGTTATCCCAGAACGCAACCAAAGGCTCTATCTACCATGGACATATAAAGCAGCAGAGGTCTTCTTGGTTCTGGAGGGACCAACACGGGCGGTTTAGATAAATACTCCTTGCTTTTCTCGAAGGCCTTCTGGCATTCTTCAGTCCAGCTTGTCATAGAATCTTTCCTTAGCATCTTGAAGATTGGCTCACATATCACTGTTGATTGTGCTATCAAAACGGCTGATATAATTTAGGCATCCTAGAAAACTCATCACATCCTTCTTATCCTTTGGCGGTGCCAAGTCCAAGATAGCTTTGATTTTTGACAGGTCAAACTCAATACCTCGGCGGCTGACGATGAAACCTAGAAACTTTCCAGCGGGGACTCCAAAGGCACATTTTGAAGGGTTCAACTTCAAATTGTATTTTCGTAGTCGATTGAAAAACTTTTCCAGGTCTGCTATGTGATTCGAACTCTTTTTGGATTTGATGATAACATCATCCACGTACACCTCTATTTCCTTGTGTATCATGTCGTGGAATATAGTCGTCATGGCCCTTATGTAGGTGGCCCCAGCATTCTTCAAACCAAACGACGTTATTTTGTAATAACATATTCCCCATTGTGTGATAAAGGCTATCTTTTCGGCATCCTCTTCATCCATCCAAATATGGTGATATCCTGCGAAGCAATCACTTTAGAACCAGCACAATGTTGCCTAACCAGGTCAGCTATTCGACCACTCGAAGAACCTTAGCTTTAATTTGCTTGGTAACCTCCTCATTTATCTTTAGACTCATATTTGGCTTGAACTTTCTAAGCTTTTGCTTTACTAGTGGACACATGGGGTTGGTAGGTAGCTTATGAGCTACTATGGATGTGCTTAACCCAGTCATGTCGTCATAAGACCATGCAAAAATATCCTCATATTCCCTTAGAAACCTGGTATACTCCTCCTTCAGACGGCGACAAATGAATGGTAATGTGAGTTTCTTTGACTGTTACAGAACCCCCTAAGTTAAGTGCCTCCTTTTCCTCCAAGTTGGACTTTGGTTTGTTTTCAAAATTCTCTACTTCTTTGACAATTTTCTCAGGTATTATGTCATCTTCCAAATCCTCCAAATCACTTTCCTTTTGTTGCATTGTCTCATTACATTTCACAGTCATAGGTTCATCATGATATGTAATAATTACGCTGAAAAGAATGTAGAAAGATATTAATAAATAAACGAAAAGCAATAATACATTAATAAAGCTTAAAATTGTCAACAAGTATGACTCGATGGCCCGAGTAATTATTTCAAAACAGAATACTGAAAATATCTTAAATGCTCAAAATAATTTTAAAATAAATCATGCTAATTCTGCCAAGGCTACCCAGGTACTAGGCGAGTCCGGGACGGTGCAGCGGTCCAGTACTGGAAAACAACTCCTTCTCACACTGTTTGAATGGTAAGGTTTTCCTCCTCCTCCTCCTCCATAAGTACATTGCAGTCCATGTCTTCCTCGTCCAGAAACAGCTTCCCCATACCGGCCAAAATCTCATCTTCCTCAGATTCCCATATCATGTCAGCTTGGCGGAATGTCTGGTGCAAAGATGGTATGGGTTGTTCCGGCAGATAGTAATTGGTGCGCCATGGCGATATCCAATCTTGCACGGTATATTCATACCCGATTCCAAAGGTCGTGTCGTGATACTGTGGTTATATGGCTTTTGTGATCCCCTGACGATTATGGCCAAGACCCTTGCCTTGCTCATATCCTATCCATAACAATATGCTTTCTATCTTATTGATCCACCATCGATCCTTTTCAATTGCGTTCACCCGCTCAATGCGGTGATATGTTTCTCCGCCCAATTTTCTCCTATTTTCGATGACTGGAATAGTGTGGTTGGTGTAGATAGGGTTGCCTCCGTCTCCGTGAATGATCACTTCCTGATGATTCTGCTTGAAATTCATAGCCTGGTGCAGAGTAGAAGCCACTACCCCAGCTACATGTATCCATGGTCATCCCAATAACAGATTGTAAGTAGCAGATATGTATAGCACTTGGAATTTGACATCAAACCAAGTCGGGCCCATCTGTAAATCAAGGTTGATTTCTCTGATAGTGGCTCTCTGATATCCATCGAACGCTTTCACATTCATGCTTATCATTCATATCTCATGTAGGCCTTTACCTAATCTTTTCAGAGTGGTCAACGGGCATATGTTCAGGCTTGAACCTCCATCTATTAGGACCCTAGCAATAAACTTATCCTCAAATTGCACAGTGATATGCAACGCTTTATTGTGACTCAACCCTTATGGAGGTACTAATCCTCGTGGAAAGTAATTTTGTGACTCTCCAGTACATGTCCAACCATGTTAGCCATCTCTCCACTAGTGATGTCGGCGGGTACATAAGCTTCACTTAACACTTTCATCAAGGCACTCTTATGTGCGTCTGAATTTTGCAACAGTGATAAAATGGATATATGGGAGGGAGTCTTGTTCAAGTGGTCAATAACAGAATATTCCCTTGCTTGTACCTTACTCCAAAGATCGTCAGTACATATCTCAATGACAGGTAGCTTAGATGCATCTTCTTAGCTCGTTCCTCCAAAATTTTCAGGTGTGTAAACTCTGCCAGTTCTAGTCATACCTTGCGCGACACCTATCTCTTCCATCTTGGCTTTTCCCTTTATTCTCGCCTCCGTAACATAATCCCATGGGACGGTATTAGACTTGTAAGATGGTGTGGGAGCTACCATTACAGTGAAAAGGTGTAGCTACTTCGACCTCAAATGGTGCCTAGGTTTATACCACAATTGACGTGTGGGTGACTTGAGATGTTTTAGGAGTATCTCCCTCTCGAATGAGTCTGATGGATCCTTTCTGATCCCATTCCTCGTCAGTTTCTATCACGTTCACTCCCTTACCCCTATGATCCGAGAGAGGGTTATTGCGGACATTCGGTGCGGCTTCCATTACTTGTATAACCTTAGTGTCGATCAGTGTATGAATCTTGTCTTTTAATATGCGGCATTCCTCAATGGTATGACCCTTCATGCCTGAATGATATGCACGTGTTTTGTTGGGATTGATCCACTAGGAAGGGTTCTCGACATCAATAGTAGAAATAGGGGTGACGTAACCAGCAACCTTAAGTCTCTCATACAGTTAGGCTATGGGTTCAGCAATTGGGGTGTATTGTTTAGGAGTTCTGCGGTCGAAGTCTGGGCATGGCTTTGGGTAGTTTTGGCGGGCGGGTAGAGGTGAATGGTAATATACAGGTTGAGTGTTATAGGTATGGTAGGTGGTGGTAGGGTATTGGTATTTTAAGGGTTAGGGTTGGTATGTGGGTAGAGGTGTTTGGTATGTGAGGGGAGACTTGGGGCCATGGGCTACCATCACAGCACCCACTTCTTTCTTCTTTGAGATACCTCCTGATTGCAAGGCTTTATTTGTGGCTTGCAGCACCTCAAAATTAATCACCATCCCACTCTTGATTCCTTCTTCTATCCTCTCTCATAACTTGATGATGTCTGAGAACTTGTGATTCTCGATGACCATCAACCGTTCATAATATTGCGGATCTTGAGCTCTAACAAAGAACTTGTTCATTTGTTCTTCTTCAAGTGTTGGCCTTACCTTTGCGGCCTCTGATCTCCAACGAGTAGCATACTTAGGTTTCTGTTGGCTTCTTCTTGAGGTTTTGAATATAGAAAATGTCTGGCGCGTTCTCTGTATTGAACTTGAATCTGTCCATAAACTCTGATGCCATACTTACCTAATTTCCCACTTCTTGGTTTTGACTGCTATACCAAGAAAAAGCATCTCCAATAAGGCTTTGCATGAATAGTTTCATGCGGATTTGTTCATTCTTACCCACTCCTACGAGCTTGTTGTAGTAGGTTCTCAGATGCACCTTTGGATCACCAGTGTCATCAAACATCTCAAACTTGGGAGGTTTGTAACCCTCCAGCAATTCTACATCTGACTGGATATACAAATCTCCGTAGTTTAAACCTTCGACACTCTGGAGTTCATCTGCCATTTTTTCTTGAGTTCATCTGCCATTTTTCAAATGAGAAGGTCCTTCTCAGTTGGCTAAGGTATGTATAGGGTTTGTTGCGGGGTATGGGGTAAGGTTTTCACATATATCGGATTGTTTTGATGAGTTCCTGGAACTTGGGTATATAGGTGATTGTTGGTTGGGTTTTGGGGATCGGTAGTAGGTTGTGGTGCATTTTGGGGAGTATAATAAGTAGTGGTTTGCGGGTATTAAGTTGGGTGATGGTGGTAAATTTGAGGGGTTTGCACTGGTGGTGGGTTAAGGTTTTGAGGAGGCGCGGGATTATGATACTGGTGCGGTGCGGGGAGACTCGGAGCTATGGGTGGTGGATTCTGGTTTTGTGTGATTTGTGGTGGTGTTTGGTTTTGAGTGGTTGGCTTTTACTGGTTGATGTCGGGAACATTGAGAGTAAGGGAAAGGTTTGCCAGATTTCAGACTTGTTCAAGCTCACCTTGTAGCTCCAAACATAACACCAACTCATTCTGTGCTAGAGTGCTTCTACCATCTGAAGTTTCTACAGTTTCTGTCGTAATAGCATTATCTTTCCGTATACCACTTAAATCATCAATCTTCCCCTTTCCCTTGCCTTTGATTTTTGGGTCTCTAGGTGGTGGAGGAGGTGGAAGACCTCTGGATCTAGTGTAGTATATTGATGATGCTAGTATGCATGAACCAACCTTTCAGAATGGGAATAAATAAAAGAAATAAAAATAAAAAGGTAACCAATTCAGTAAGGCGAAGTAAAAGAGTGTTTGCAATATTTAAACATGTTTCACAAAAGTCATGTAATAATTCGCGTCCTAATTTGGGGACCTCATTGTATCTGAGGTAGGCCTAAGAGACACATAGACTTGGAGAAAATTGATGTCAACGTTTGCTTCATTTCATTAATGCGAAAATAAGCCAAAACAATCTTTTACTAAATCGACAATAATAAAATCACTAATGGCATTAGTCCTTATTACATCGAAATCTAATCTAAACTAGAAAGCAGTAAAGAAAATCTCTCCTAATCTACTTGGTCCCTGAAGGACCTTCTCCATGCTTGGCACTCTTGACCCCATCAATCATGTTTCCCAGATCGTGCATGTCCAGTAATAAGTTAGCCTTTGCCAGCTTTCCTCTTTCATCGTCGTCCATGCCTTGATAATCCCAAAGTCTCTTTCTCATATTCCCTTCTAGCTCCATTGGTCCTTGCTCCAAGTATTCTAACCTTTCAGTCGACTTAGGGGCAATCTCTTTCCATTCTCTTATCGCCTCCATGTTCACTTTATGTTGTTCCAGATGTGTAGCTTCGGACTCGAACACCTGTGCCTTAGCCACTTCATCTATGATCCTATTCTTCAGATTGACTCCTGGTTTGACGTCCCCAGCTATGTCATCTTCTAAACATGATAGATAGTAGTACATATGACCGACATGATACATGTATGGCTAAATAGTTTCTCCTTCCACGATGATCTTTTGGTTCCACATGTGTTGCGCTATGAACTTGAATAGGATGGCATCTTCCTTGAAATCTACCTTGTACTGAACAATGTTAGAAATCCGAGGTATGACTTGTTTTCTTCCAGCTTGCCTCATTACCCTTATAGGAGCGTAAGAGTAGATGCCTCGCAGCCCGATCAGTACCAAGTGAGTAGTTCCTTTTAATATGATGATAAACTCACTACTAGGAAACCATTCAAACATCCAATGCACTTGCTCGTCTTTCAGATTGTTGAAGAAACGTACCCATCGTACAACATTTCCACGCTTTGCAAACCTGTCTTGAATGAACATCATTTTCTTTGGGTGATGGTTGGCTATGTAGTCATTCAGTGTCCTTCGCAGAAGCTCTAGACGATACTCTCCCATATGAAAGTGTTCCGGCATCCAAACTTGTAGTAATAGATTACAACCCTCAAAGTGTCTGAACCCATGCTTGCATCGATCCAGAGCACGGTACATCTCAGCTAAGATCATGGGGATGATAGTGTAAGTTTGTCCTTCTATGCCATCCATTAAGGTCCTAGAGACCTTGGATAAGAGAGTATGAATCCTTCCTCCTTGCATCGGAAAGATCAATAATCCCAAGAAGCAGACAAAGAAAACATAAACCCGACGGTGCACCAATCCCAAAGAGGTAATGGCTAGTTCATCATGATGAAGGTGATATGATATTCTATGCCCATAACGCTCGTAGAGAAACTCAAAAGGGATGTATGATTTCTTTAGACAGAGCAGTTCATCGTTCTTATTGAAACCCAATATTTTCATAAAACCTCACAGAGTGTGATTTTCTGGCACTAGTAGTCCTGGACTATCCCATGGTAACTTGGCGAAACCCCCTATTTCTTCCATGAGAGAAGTCATTTCTATATTTCCAAATCAAAAAATAACTCTTTTCGCGTCCCAGAACATGGTAGTGGCCTCGATCAGTTCCCTATTTGGTTGAATGTTCTACAAAGATGGCAAGTCACCAAGTACTCTCCTCACATGATTTCTATCACAAGGTGCAAGGTCTTTACACCAGTCAATTAGCAAAGGCGGGATATTTTGGACCATACCGAACCTGGGGATCTCATGCTTCATTTTTTGCAAACAAACAAAGGTTAGCCTTTCCCCTCTCCAAATTCTACTACTTACGCAATAATGATCAACATGTTGGCACATTTTCTCCAAGTAATGTACATAACATGATGGTGTCCTTTGGGATTATGGAAATCCCATCGGACTTTGGATAAGGTTTATCTAAGCGGGTTGTTACGTCAATGAAACCTCAATCCGTACTAGGTTTAGCATGATGCATGTACATTTCAAATTAGAGTGGGGTTTCTAGAAGGGTCTAGATTGGTACTCTCAAGTGGACAACTTGAGAGGAAAAGGCATGGGACCGTCGACTGCACCACTGATCGACTAGTCTACCGCAAATAAGCCTTTTTGATTTAAAAGGGTAATTTCAGTAAAGTACGGACACTCATCAAGCGCCGGTACGTTGATAATAAGCATGAGTGGAGTATGATGTGGAGCATGCTATATGCATAAATAGTAACATATTGCTAATTATTTGTATGATAAAAGTGCATAAACAGTAAATAACACGGTAAAGATGAACAAAAAAGAGAAAAGAAAAAAAAGACAAAAGGGAGAAGTCAGTTTAACTCATAGAAATGTGCGAGAACGTAATGAAGCAAATAAGGAAATAGGGATCGGAGAGTCATGATATAGCATTCTTAGACAAGATGAAATAAGTGAGGAGAGGGCGTACATGTCATAGCAATTTAGACAAATAAAGGAAAATAAGGGAAGGAATGTGCATGTCATAGCAATTTAGACAAATAAAGGAAAATAAGGGAAGGGGTGTGCATGTCATAGCAATTTAGACAAATATAAAAACAAATAAGGGAAATAATCCACATAAGTCAATTTCATTATGG
The DNA here is from genome assembly GCF_000390325.3 of Nicotiana tomentosiformis. Classification (NCBI taxonomy): domain Eukaryota; kingdom Viridiplantae; phylum Streptophyta; class Magnoliopsida; order Solanales; family Solanaceae; genus Nicotiana; species Nicotiana tomentosiformis. Next base: position 51,530,082 of record NC_090820.1, read on the forward strand.
TAAGAGCCTAAGTATATCCCCAGCAGAGTCGTCATACTGTTGCGCCCCATTTTCTCGCGAAAGCGGGTTTCGACATGTGACAACTCTTTTAAATGGGTATTAAAAGAGAAGAGTCGTCACCTAATGATTTAAGGTGCGTTAGGGCACCTATATGCAAATAACTCTATTTTGACTAGTCAACGCCACCAAAGATTGGGTAAGGGCTCAAATTACCTCAAAGATAAGGTTTTAAGCATTCTTCGAGGTCCACAACTGTGGTTCCCGACCGAAGTTTAAACTATGTAGATTAGAGAATTAAGCTAGGTGATCAAATAAGCAAAGAAAGATGTGGAAGTTGAAAACTCTATTATAACATAAGAATTAACTATATGGCGAATTGATACAAGTCATAAATAATCACAAGGAGTACAAATGACTAAATGCAGACAACAAGCATATAAATAAAAGGGGGGGCACTAAGTTTTTTAGCCTAAAGGATCACCTCGTGCAACATAAATAATATTTTGCAACTCTTTTGAGGTAGGGGTTGTTCATATTATTCAGCGGGCACAGACTATCATCTCCTTCTACCCAATTACTATGTTGAAGTTATTACGTAAAGGCGCTCTAATTCAATTATAAATCGTACCTTATGCGTGCATTACCCGTCCCATGCCCATGGCCCAAGAGGCTTTGGACCTGCTATTTGGGTGGTTCTAGACTTTACCTAAGGTGCTCAAAATGATAAAGACTAGGCGACATTCAAAATAGGTAGGACTGCACATAATAACAATAAAGAGCTCAAGTTAGCCTCCACGCATAAGCACGAAAGCACGCGATCAGATTTATGCAGTAGACAATTTCAGAATTAAGACGTATTTGGGTTGTGAAATTCTATAGGGTTTCTATGTGATTCTGATTAATATTATCCAGGAAGTACTGCAGCGGATAGGCAGGTTAAAGCATCGCAAGTCCTATAGGCATGATTTCTAATTATTTACACGACAAAGCAGTGAAGTGATACGAGTTATCAGATTACTAGTGTTGATTATATAAGCATGCTTCTTAGGCAGATGACAGTATCCTATAGGCATGGTTTCTAACAGTTGAAATATAAGGCACTGAAGTCACTTGAAAACACAGGATTAGCAGCGTCAATAAACATCCTATAGGCAGGATTTCTAACAATTGACAATTAGACATGATTTTGTAACACTTTATCCCTATAGACATGTCATCTAAGTGAGGTAGTACAAAAGTAACATAAAGTAGTTGATCAATTATTAAACCTTATAGTCATGATATCTAGATTGGCAAAGAGATTATATTATTGTATCCTATAAGCATACTATCTAAAAGCATTGAGCAGTAGCGTGATTCCTATAGGCATGATCCCTATCAATGTGCGACACACACTAAACGAAACAATAAATAATGCATGTTGGACGTAATAGCAAATAAAACATATGGACCTTATAGGCATGTTTTCTACCCTTTCATGCAAGTATTAGAATACCCTAGCCCATTTTTATTAATCTACCCATCATTCGTTATTACAGAGTTAGTACATACCATAGTGAATGATTACAGGCCCAAATACGAATATAGAATAATCCAGTAATACATTTGGGCCTTCAAACAGGATTAGGACTTCATATGGACTGCAGGCCCAAACTCCAGATGCGGACAGCGTATTTCAGACTTTCAGTACCACAGCAAGTTCAACATACCAGGCCCAAACGAATAACTTACTTACCTAAATGGATACCAAATGCATCCATACATGTGACAAAGTGCATATTGAAATTGATTAAACAATTTAAACACTTAGTTCTTAAAGTTGTAGCTAACGACATCTCTAGCCAAGATATATAAACAGGATCAAGCTAGATTGAAAGGCACACAAGGCACATATAAGGCAAGTTTATGCTTGTAATTCTATAAACAAAGTTTAAGAGTGACATGATTGACCACCACACGATAGTAACCATTTAAAAGAGTTTCAAAATGAAGCATGATTCAGAATCAACCTAGAGAACCTTAGATGAGAGTCTAGCAGAATCAGACAAGAAACAAGTAAAGCACCACCTTCACATGAAGGTGTCTATCATGAAAAGCCTAATGAAAGGAACAGCATAACAGAATAGGTTCATGATCAAGCAATTACTTAATGGAGGAGAGGAAAAACTTTAGTATGATGAACATTAGTCATAATATAAGAGACATATCAAGCTTCAACAGGAAGAGAAGCAAGCATTAAGTCTAATACTATTTGGACATGTGTAGTGAAAGAAGGTCAGTCATAAGGTTTATTCCTAAGGTCTTAACTGGTACTAAGGAATGCAAGGTTGAGCAAGTCAACAAACACACAATGATAACATGTCCTTATGAACAGTAGGACCAGAAGAGTAACAAGTTAAGCATGAATTCAATTACTTCCTAAGCATGAATTTGGTTGGCATAATAATCCAGAACATGGCAGAAGGGAAAACTCAGGATTGACAACAAACATCAGCATAACATAACAGACTAAACAGGTTTAGTAGCCAGAATTCATAATAGGCAAAGACACATTAAGAACTAGATTGTCACATAAAGGCTAGATATTGCATCTCATCTTATAGACTATAAGTAGTATTAAACAACACAGGATTGAACTAAGCATAGAACACACATTAAGCTCAAAATTGACTGACACTATAGTTAGGAATCGGTCATAGTAGAGTATCAGATACGTTAGAACACATGAGTCGATCTATCACAAGGATGCAGAACAAAGTAAAGGGGATAAACTCAGGAAGAGTAGGAAGTGATAATTATTCAAACACACACATTAGGGTAAACATGCTTAAGAGAGCCAGAATCAAGATTAAAAATTAAGCAAGTTTAGATACTAGAGAAGTATAGAGCCTCAAGAATAACTTCAGAGCAGACAAGGATATGAATGATAGCATGTTGATTCACAAAAGCTTCAGGGACATAGATATACAAAGCAGGAACTCAATCAAAAAGAGAAAGAAATTGCAAGGGCCAAAGGTACTTTACCCGTTACTAATTGACAAACAAGTAGACAAGAAGAACAATTTCAGCAATATCCCAAATGACAGTAGCAAGACGAGTAGTAGAACCCAGGAATCTCAGTGCGTCAGAGTTTCCAAGGGTTTCGAATGAACCCCGGGCAGTGCTCACACTGAGAAAGGTCTGATAATCGAATTCCGGTGACCTTGGTTTTTAGCCGGCCAAAAGATAGTAGTATAAGACAAGTGAGAATGAGAGAATAGTGGTAATTTCAGTGATTGAGGTCCCTTTTTAGGGGTTTGGGGGAAGGGTTTATATAGTGTTCAAATTAAGTAGACAAACATGGAAAATTATCAATCAAACACAAAGAAGGAAAGAATATATCGCACGCAATCAAAAACGGCAAAGGAGAAGGAGATTCTCAAACCCTAGTTGGGTCCAGACGTATGAAAATCGAACCAAGAATCAAGGATCCTTCCTTTTATGATGAATATAGACAAGACATCGTCCAAATCCCACAGAATCAGAGTCGACCAAGCCAGATCTCGGAAGACAGTTCTTGCCAAAAATAAGGCAAGAACTTAAGTAACACCACAGGCGTGTATACATCATCGTAATATTTCAAAATATGTAAGTAAATCATGGATTGACTCCATATTTAGGTTGGAATCAGAGAGAATCCGAGGCGGCTGCTAGGGTTTCTTTCAGAGACGAGAGAATATTCGAGAGGCTTTGGGGGCGGCTGTTAGGTGGGGAATGGTTTTTAGGGTTAGGGGTTTGGTGGATTAAAAAGGGGAGATGGTTTGTGGGCCGTTGATCTTTGAGATCAACGGCCAAGATTAAAAGAAAAAGTGGGGCGGGTCATTGAGACGCGTTCCGAGCGGGTTTGTCAAGGGGTCATTTGGTTTGGGCTTCTGAGGCTTAATTGGGATGGGCTAAATATTTTGGGCTTGATTTTGGTCCGAAATTAGCTCAAAATTGGGCTACAATTTAAATACATGAAATTCACTAAGAATAAATTATAAATAATGACTAATAAATAATAAAAATATTATTTATGCAGTAAAATGCTTGAAAATAATAGCTTAATATTATAAAAATATAAAAAATGCTATTTTAGCATAAATAATATAAAAATAGAATTATTTATAGAATATAGGTTGTTATTGTAACTAGTGTAGATGGAATGGATAAAATGCAAATATAATTACGTACAAGATGAGATAAAATATTATAAAATGCATGTGGGTAAAAAATAATAAATGTGAATGATTAAATCACCCTAAAATAATTTAAAGAGATAATTAATAAATATTTTAAAAAAAATGAATGCGAGAAAATTAATTTTAAAGCTTTAAAAATTATTAAAAAATATAAAAAAATACTTATATGACTCTTTTAAATTGGGTAATGATGCAAAAATAATATTTTAAAAGTATATAGGATATCTATAAAATATGAGGGCAAAATTGGGTATCAACACCACTTATCTACAGAAGGCATAGCAATCAATCTAAGTAGAAGATTTGCGGAGAATAATCAATCACGTCCATCAAGGAAGCAACGGCTATCACGCCAATCTTCAGGGACCAAGTATGAAAGTTACTCTCTTATTCTTGGAAGAAATCAATTAGGATTGATTCTACAGATCAACTCCCTTGGGTTGCCCATCATCTAAGGATCTGTCATACCGAGAAGACTGGAATTCAAATCATATATATACAACAAGAGGTTGAACCATTTACCAATATCTTTGTTCTAATCCGAACAAGTATTGTAGTCTATTCTAGATTTACTGTGTAACTAGGGAGAGAAGAAGGAGATAAAAGAATCGATGGTGAGGCATTATATCAAAATCAAGAAAAGAATATACATAGTAAAGAAATTGTTGGTGTATTACAACATCAACACACCTGTACCAAAGATTTCAAATACTCAAAAGAGAACTCCCTTGCAACCCAAGGGGACTGGAGTATGATTCACATTGAATCTGAACCAGTATAAAACATCTGGTGTCATTTACTTTGTGGACTTACTTCACATCTACCTCGCATAAAGGATTCAGTCGGCTAACATTAAAATAATCAACTCCCTAGTGAAAGAAAAGAACCACTTTCATTAAGTACTCTTTGACAAAATTCAGAATGTTTAGAGGCTTTGGAGCGAGTTAAAGTGGTGTTTGAAGGTTGGAGATTCCCCAGATTAAGGTAAGTATCTGGGTTAACTTCAACTTAAGAGATGTTTTCCTAAAATAGACTTATTTGTCAAATGCTACATATTTTGGGTAGCGTATATGCAATGGGACGAGCATATATGCAGATACTATATGCTTTCCTTATCAGGATAATTTAGGTACTTCATGTCTTATATGCTTTATGTGATCTCTTCTTGTTAAGTGACTTCTTTAGCATTTTCTCCATGATAGTATCATGTTATATGCATCCCTTAACATGCTAAAATTATATATTGTGTGTATGTTGAATTACATGTTTTGTTGGTAGTCATGCATAGTACATATGCATCTTCATCTCCATATGAGACACGTTAGGGAGCCTACTTTTGGAGCTTGATTGGAGACTTGATGATGTGCTACTTTTTTAGTTACACAGTTCGTTGGAGCCACCTTCTCTTATCTAGTCATTATTGCTTCTTTTATTGAGATGGTGTTTGTACTATATTGCAAACAGTTACTTTATTATTCGTAATAGTCAGCCATGACATCTTATTACTAGTTCTTAGGGGATTTGTGTCAGTATTTTCGTATTGTATCAGACTTATGATCATATATCCACATTGTTATTAGACTCCATTTATAATATTTCCATAATATATTAGACTTATGATCATCTATCTATGTTGTTATTAGACTTCAATTATAATTCTTGTTTAGTATTACATAAATTGGTTATAATGATTATGTGATTCGCATAGCTGACGGTGTTAGGTACCATCATAATATTGGTGGGATTTGGATTATAACATTTGGCTTGTACCTGTATGCTATTGTCTTACCTGCTTCTTACTATTATATTGCTATCTATTGTTGTTATTTTCTTTCCTGCATTAATTTTATGACTTGCTTCGAGGGGTAAGATGGAGGAGCGGTTCGATGATCTCACTGGGCATAAACTCACTGAATTCACTCGTTGTTGTCTGCATATCCTACTAGTAGCGGAACTGTAGGACCACACTGATCCTAGATCATTTGAGATAGCTTTAATTTAGTACTTGTTTACCCTAAAAATTGAGTAATAATTAAACTTATATTAAGGTTTTAAGGATATATGATTTAACCCAGTATCAATTGATAAACAGCGCATTAAATAGATAAATTGGATAATAAAATAAATCAAACCGGTCTGCAAAAATTGCCTCAACCTCGATTCGAGATAGTCTCGAGATTAGTTAGTAAGAACAGTAGAGGATAGAACAAAAAGCGATGAACAGTAAGTAAAACAAAGAAAACTGCGTATATGTATATTCTTATCAGTGAATAATGATTATTCTGCTTACACGTGAATGGGATCCCTCTTTATATAATAGAGGAATCCTAAATAAGGTACAACTCTAATAACGGAAGTAGATCCCATAATTGGCACTAATAACCGCTTTGATTTGATCTGTTCCGGAATTTTCACCGTGATCTTCGACCGGTTACTGATATCTCGTCATTCCATTATTACGCCTTACTCGACGTCAGTCATGCTTGATCTCGATTGTTGCTGGCCTCGATCTCAATTAATACTTCGACCTCCATGCTTGATGTTCTATCTTTGAGCTCGAGCCCGATCTATTATGAGGTTACCCGCGGGGCAATTCCCCTGCCAACGAAATCGGGTATGCCCGATTTCGACCGTATATAGATAGTCCCCTCGTTTTTTGGAGTGTAACGAGAAGAAACAAATTTGAATACCTCGATCAATTATGACGTCAACATCGTGACGTAAGTGACAGAAGCGATTGAAGCATCGTGCCTGCACAGTTCCCAAGGTTATTAATTAACGCCAGTTGATGGTCGGCCACCAGTGCTTTCAAACCATCAAAGTGGATATTATAAATAGACCGCCTTCATTAGGGGTGTTCAAAACCGAACCGAAACCGAAAACCGAACCGAAACCGAAGCTTAATGGCTTATTGGTATCGGGTTAACGGCTTAACGGATGGGGAACGGATTGAAATTTTTTTATTAATGACTTATCGGTTTGGTGACGGATTATTCAATTTTCTTAACGGATAATCCGTTAACCCGTTAAGAATATATATATATATATATATATATATATATATATATATATATATATATAAATATCAAAAACCCTTCCACTTCTTCCATATATATATATATTAAATATCAAAAACCATTCCACTTCTTCCAGTACTCCATCTTTAAGTTCTAACGTCTTATTCCTAAATAATCAGAACCTTTACGTACTATGCATCAGAAGATCACAGGCTTGGCTTAGCTTAGCTTATTCTCCCACCCTACAACAAGATTGTTTAAGCTGTTGTCTATGGTTCACCTCTGCTTTTGTTTTTTTAAAACTAATGTCTGTTGTCTATGATTAATAGAAGAACAATAGTGTTGTGCCACAACCTTTTTCACTCTACAATACATGACACACTACATCATTCTTATGTAGGCGTTAACAGACATGTATGTATGGATTCAATGTGTAATTTCCTATTCTGAATTTGTATGCTAGGCGGTCAACAAACAATTAATGAACGCAATATAGATTGAATTAGGCCGATAAACCGCCCAATAACCGCCCGATAAGAGCTAAACCGTTACCAATCCGCCCGATATCTTATCGGGTGGCTAGCGGATTAATACATTTAAAAACCGATAACCGTTAAGCCAAACCGTTAAGAGTAATTAACCGCCCAATCCGCCCGATAAGCAGCCCTAGCCTTCATAATCTTCTCAAAATTTACTTTCAAACTTCTTCTAATCTTTAAAAGCTCTTCTATTCTCTTCAGGTTCATCAACTTTGCCGGTTTCCGTTTGCCAATCTTTTATTAAAACAGAAATTCCGCCTTCTTCTTCCTTAAACCTCATATAGCAATGGAAAAAACATCAAAGGCCGTTCATCAAGAGGAAAAGGCCTCCTCATCGCGGCCGGCCGGTGACAAAATACCGGTGGAGCCACATATCAAAGAGTGCATCCCCGGGCCATGTGAACTTACTTCCAACTTGAAAGTCGAAAAACCCTCTTCGGTTTCTGGCCGATGCGAGCCCATGTCTAGATACATTTGGTCGAGATCGCCAATTTTTTATCCTTTTGTTTTTTGTGTAAGACCCTATGTGGTCTTTGTAAATACTTTGCATATATGAAAGATTCCTTTTCTTTCCATTTCGTCTCCGATTTATGATTTATGATAAATTCTGTTTTGCCTTTGCCTTGTGAAAACTTTGTTGCAATCGGGTTGTTGTAGCCTCTATAATCAAGTGAGAAATAGCTCGAACTCATAGTAGAATAAACCCTTAGGTTTTTTAGTTAAGCGAGGGCGAGTCCCCGAGCTCAACAACATGTTCGGGATTTTGATTTCGGATGGCTTGATCGAAGCCATAATTGTACTATTTTTATAGCCGAGTTTGAGTAAGTTTCGAACTCACAGTAACATACCCCTTAAGATTTTATATCAAATAATGATAAATCCTCGAGCAATATTCAAGTCAGTTTTATTTGAGCTCGGAATAGTGGAACCCTTAGGTCCGAATTGAGTAAGAACAAAATCTCGAACTCTAAGTGTATTGGCCTTTAGGCTCTTTAGATTGGGCCGATATGGCCTCTAAAAGATGGCTATTTTTCCCTTTTTCGGCTTAGAAGACTTGGTAAAAAATTTATTTATGCCTTAACACGTATTCTTTACCCATTGGATTTTTTGAGGGTTCGATGTCGATTGAAACCCCTTTGCTTTTTGTGTAGTAACACATTTGTGTTAAGATAATTTGATACCTCTTAAGGTTTTTTGAGGGCTGATTTTATTGAATCCCTTTTGATTACTTGTCGAGGGTAGCCTTTTCTAACTGGTTTTTCAAAGAATTCGAAGGCCTATTTTTATTGCGGGATCCGGACGTCTCTGAGCCGCCTTAATTTGGCTGTAGCCTTTGGGTATACCTCTTGGGCTTATTTCCCAATAACACTTCGAACTTGTTCGAAGTGTTAGTCCCCGAGAATTATGGCCTTGGCCTATAGATCGAGAGGTGCCTCTTTGGGTCTTATGAATTTGAGTTTAGATTACTCGAATATTTCGATCGGCGGCGGCAGTCCCCGAGTGTGCAAGGTATATTTGCACTTGGCCCTTGAGCCATTTCTCACAAAATCATAAGTATGAAACTTGTATAGTAAAAAATTTTCTTTGAGACACAAGATGTTTTTTAGAGAAAGAACGCTTCTTTGTATAATTTATACATGCGTACATGTTTTTCCATCGGGGCTCGACAAATCTATATGGACACGGTTCATTCGATTGTTTGTCCCTTTACAAAGTTTCCCTATCGAGACCCTTTGACACCAAGTATTTTCCTCGAAAGTGTAACATCCGAGGATGATGCCCCCCAGTATTCGAGGTTGATTGTAAAGAAGCCTTGGATACTGTTGAATTGTTCTCAGGTAGCACATAATTGTTGCCTCGTTAAAAACCTCGCCGAAAAAACCTACTTGGTACAAAAAACGATCTAAGGGAAAAAGAATGTAATGCGTGCTTTAAAACCTGAGGTCTCGATGTCTTCTATCGAACACCTTAGCAATAATACCGTTTGAGAAGCGATATGTTCTAATTATTTGGCAGTTGTTCGTCGTCCATCGTATCGAGCTTATAAGATCCCTTTCCGATGATGTCGAGGACTTGGTAGGGTCCCTCCCAATTTGGCCGAGCTTCCCTTCATTAGGATCTCGAGTGTTGATAGTGACTTTCCTCAAGACTAAATCCCCGACTCTGAAGTGGAGAAGCTTGGTTCTCTTATTGTAGTATCTTTTGATTCGTTGCTTTTGTGCAGCCATTCAAACGAGTGTGGCTTCTCGTTTTTCATCCAATAATTCGAGGCTAGTATTCACAACCTCGTGATTTGATTCTTCTGTTGTATATTGAAACCTAGCACTGGTTTCCCCGACTTCAACTGGAGTCAAGGCTTCGGAGCCATATACTAAGGAGAATGGGGTTTCCCCCGTACTGGACTTTGATGTTGTTCGATATGCCCAAAGGACTTCAGGTAGCATTTCTCTCAATTTCCCCTTAGCGTCGTTCAACCTTTTCTTTTGGTTTTGAATGATAGTATTGTTCGTCGATTCGGCCTGTCTGTCACCACTAGGGTGATATGGCGTTGATAATATCCTTTTTTATTTTGTGGTCTTAGAGGAATATCATCACTTTGCTGCCGATAAATTATTTTCCATTGTCACACACTATTTCGGCAGGTATCCCAAATCGACATACGATGTGATCCCAAATGAAGTCTATAACCTCTTTCTCTCTCACTTTCTCAAACATCTGTGCTTCAACCCATTTAGAGAAATAGTTAGTCATAAATAAAATGAACTTAACTTTACCTGGGGTCGATGGTAGAGGGTCGGCGATATCCATCCCCTATTTCATGAATGGCCATGGGGATAGGACTGAATGAAGTTGTTCTCCGGGTTGATGGATCATCGGTGCAAACCTTTGACATTTATCACATTTTTGAACAAACTCCTCAGTGTCTTTTTCCATGCTATCCCAGTAGTATCCTGCTCTAATGATTTTGTGAATCGGTGATTTGGCACCAAAGTGGTTCCCACAAGTGTCTTCATGGACCTCTCGTAAAACATAATCGGTGTCTCCTGGTCCTACGCATACTTCCAATGGTCCATTGAATGTCCTTCTGTATAATGTTCCATCTTCAGCCAATGTGAGTCGAGCAACTTTGGTTCGTAGGGCCCTCGACTCTTTAGGGTCCGATGGGAGCTTTCTGTTCTTCAAGTATTTAATATATTTATTCCTCCAATCCCAGGTTAATCTTGTAGAGTTTATCTCGGCATGACCTTCCTCGATCATGGATCTCGAGAGTTGAACGATAGTCCCCGAGCTGATCTCATCTTCCTCGACTGATGACCCCAAATTTGTAAGTGCATTGGCCTCACTGTTTTGTTCTCGAGGTACATGTTGTAAAATACATTCCATGAAACGGTGCAAGGTTACCTGCAACTTGTCCAAATACCTTTGCACTTTATCCTCTCAAACTTTGAAGGTTTTGTTTACTTGGTTCACCACCAGTAGAGAGTCACACATGGCTTCAATGACTTCTGCTCCCAAGCTTTTAGCTAGCTCGAGACCTGCAATCATGGCCTCGTACTCGGCCTCATTATTAGTCAACTTAGAAATTTTGATAGATTGCCTAATAGTGCTACCCGTGAGCGGCTTCAAAACGATGCCTAGCCCGGACCCCTTCACATTCGAAGCACCGTCTGTGAAAAGGGTCCATACCCCCGATGATGTACCCGATTTTAACAAGAGTTCCTTTTCAACTTCGGGTACGAGGGTTGGCATGAAATCGGCCACGAAGTCAGCTAAAATTTGAGACTTGATGGCCCTCCGGGATTGATATTCGATATCATACCCACTAAGTTCGATGACCCATTTGGCCAATTGGACCAATAGTACGGGCTTGTGCAAAATATTATGAAGTGGATAAGTGGTTAATACGCATATGGGGTGACATTGAAAGTATGGTCTTAACTTTCTAAAGGCGCTTATCAGTGCAAGTGCCAATTTCTATAAGTGTGGATATCTAGTTTCTGCTTCTCCTAAGGTTCGACTTATATAATAAATGAGAAATTGCGTACCTTGATCTTCTCGAACTAAGACACCACTTACCGCGATTTTCGATACTGCCAAGTACAAGTAAAGTTTCTCATCTGCCTTTGGAGTGTGAAGCAGTGGTGGGCTCGATAGGTATCGCTTCAATTCCTCCTGTTACGCCCCGCAGTATTATATTACGACGATGTTACACCCTGTAGTATTATACATGAAATTGTCGTAAGATAATTGACCTCAGTTTAAGGACAAGATTATTTGGAGATTATAAGCATTATGCTATTCCAAACAAGTGAGGAGTAAATTCGTGAAGGTGAGAGGATAAGAAAATCAAAGAAAATAAATTTTCGTCGAAGTTTGATATTTTGGGATAAAATGTGGCCCGAGCTAGAATACCCGATATTTATGGACTAGTGCCATATAAGGTACCACATGACCATGATAGTAAGGTGTGTTAAAAGTGAGTGATATTTTAAGTAATTTGAGATAATTCTTAATTATGTGGACAATTGGATAATTATCGATTTAGTGGGAAGTTAACAAATTAATTAAAAGTTGTGGATAATTATTTTGAGATTTGTATAATTATTGAGGGGGCAACTATCCACGTGGGGGTATGAAGTGTGGCAACAAATTGCCAACTAATCAAGCCTAAGGAGGTGGTGGCACAAAATAAATCAAACTTGAATATTGGACTCATTGTTGCTGGACCAACTATTGGGGAAAAATATATTTTCCAATTATGAAAGTTGGATGTGTGAGTTATGCATCAAAAAGGACTCCAAAATTAATGATTCTTCTAAGACAAAATATGATATCTTGTAATCAAAACCAAATCCAGTAGTGACCAAGAGCGCAAGTGAGGATGCAACAACCATTAAATCAGTTTTGACTTCAACTAAGTTAGTTGCAAACGTGTTGCAACTTCGCATTGCATGAAGAAGCATACAAACTTTTGATTCAGGACGTGTGTTAGAGGGATTGTCAAGAGAATCGACTCAGGTATGTTAAGGCTATCCCTTCTCTTTTTTTGGCATGATCCAAATAATACAAATGAAACTAGCAAAATACACAACTTTCATAAATGACTCTATTCATAGAAATACTAGGGGTGTCTATATTCTTGATTCCCTATGTGAATTAGTATTATATCTTCTATTCATGGGTTTCAGAAAAATATGTATTTGATAAAATTTATCCGACAGGCATATTATTTTTATGACATTCCGAGAAAATCTTATTAACGTATTTCTTATGCATTTCATGCATTTATACATACACATTGACCCATGACCAGATGGCATTATATACGTGTATATATGTATATTATATGTATATGGGATATGGAAAAAGGTTATGGCGTTATATACGCACCACCACCTGATCAGCTGGTATATGTTGATGATTTGCCCACAGTGGCCAAATAATATGATGGGATGCCCTCTAAGGCTTGGTGATGTTATAAATGCATATACCTATGCATGGTATGATATTTTTACGCATATGAATGACATTATAAAAATGAAATTATTCACAGAGCTATGCAGACGTTCATGTCGAGTCTTTTACTCTGTATTTCTCTCATGTCTATTATTTACTTATTTGCATTCCTTACATACTCGGTACATTATTTTTGCTGACGTCCCTTTTGTCTGGGGACGCTGTGTTTTATGCCCGCAGGTCTCGATAGACAGGTCGAGAGTGCTCTAAGTAGACGATCAGCTCAGCGGAAGATGTTGGTGCACTTTATTTGCTTCGGAGTTGCTTGTTTGGTCAGTATAATTTAGATGTGTATTGTTTGGTATGGCGGGGCTCTGTCCTGACCTTTATGACAATTATGTATTCTTAGAGGCTTGTAGACAGATGTCATTTATATGAAATATTGTATGGCCTTGTCGGCCTATGTTCATTGTAAAAGTGATCGTTTTGGGTCTTATAGGCCAATATGTCATATGTATAAGTTTATTCCCACATTCTTTACTCTGGTTCATTTACCTATGATGGAATGATACGAAATATATGTTATGTTGGTACTCGGTTGAGTAAGGTACCGGGTGCTCGTCGTGGCCCATCAGTTTGGGTCGTGACAGAAGTGGTATCAGAGCAGTTCTGTCCTAGGGAGTCTATAAGTTGTATCTAGTAGAGTCTTGTTTATAGGTGTGTTGTGCACCACACTTATAATCATGAGGCTACAGGGAATTTAAGATTGTCACTCTTTCTTCTTACTCTAGATCGTGTGGTAGAGCTTAGTTGTAAGAACTCAATTTCCTAAACCTTATCTTATTCATAATACGACGATGCCTACATCCAGAAAGACGGTTGTTAAGAGATATAGTCGTGGAAGAGTTGAGTCAGAGGAACTCGATTTTGCATCATGCTTTTGACGGATAAATATGAGGTATTCGGCAGGTCATGTGTGTACTAATATGTGTAAGACTTTTTGATAAGGATCCCTACGGCAAAAATGTCTATCCACTCTTATGGTAAAAAGTAATAAGAGAATCGGAAGGTAGATACAAGTTTCAGCATGTGAAAGAAGCAAGATGAAAAGGGGTACGAGCTACCCAACCAATGAAGATTATCGCAGAGGAATATAAGCCTTTTGAGTTACCTTCAACAATAACAGAGGTATGTACAATTGGCCACACCCTTCTCATTTATGCCCTATTGGGGCTAACAAAATTAGTATAAGAGAAGGCAGGATGTCAGGATCTAGATGGGGTTAGGGTAATCCAAAATGATGGATGGATTTTTGCGTTAGTTGACATTTCCAAAGGATATTGCAAATGTGCTAATAGATCTTCTTGTGAGACACCCAGATGATGCACTCTAAAATAATATAGCTAGATGTGAGTACTATAAAGATAGGCATTGGAAGCCTTGAAAGGGATAATTATTACCTTAGTGTAGCTCATGTCCCTAGTGGAGAAAGAATGTTAGGCAACCCAAAGAGCCAGTAGATGGAGCAAGGGGAGCTAAAAGCAAAAGAATATCTTGGTAGAGTTTTCAGAATAAAGTGATAGACATAAATGTTAGCGGGGAATAAGAAGAGAGTTAATGAAGCATTATGAGTAAGATGTGATACATGTACGACAACGGTAAAAAAAACAAAAATAATGAAAATGATGACAGTATTACAGAGTCTATAGCCAAGGGAAGGAAAACAAATGAGAGGTGACAGGCCTTGAGACAACAAAGGAGTATAGGCCATAAAGTCATATCCTCATTTCGAGAAATAAGTTTGTGACTCCAACGCGACTACTATAAGGGAGAGTTAAACCCCAGAGTGATAGAAATCAGTATAGGCTAGTGAACAAGATAAACTAAACATGAATTAGGGACTAAGTGATTTGATAATAGTCAGCATCATGAGAATTTCATATTGCGTTCTGGCGATAATAGAATGGACAACAGAAGAAGATTCATGAGAAATTCAGAGAATGGTCATTCAGGAAGACGCTTCCCTAAAGGAGGCAATGTGAGCAAAGATAAGCTTAAGGGACTGTTTGTTATCCTTGGTACAGAAGGATTACCGCAAGGCAAATAAGGGTCATCGATGATGTGAAAGGACGCCAAAGATAAAAAGGTAAAACATTTATAGAGGTCGTCGCAGCTCCAGCTCTTAGTACTCCCCTAAAGGGGAGAATATGGAGTGATGTGGCATTAAGTTAGAATTAAGTGGTTCTAATAACTATGGAATAGTAAAGGAAGAATGCAAAAAAAATGTGAAAGGAATGAGATTGTATTTATCCTACAGATATGCTACGATTCCAGAACATTATGCAAGCACGACGTCAAGGAGAGGAAGTAAGGGTTCCTACCCGAGATGTTATTGATAAATAAGGAACCAGTGCAAGACGTAAGTTAAGACAAAATAAATAACCCAAAAAAGATTACGCGAAATATTGATATGAGAATGGTACAACGAGTAGCTAGTAGTTGAGTCAGGAAGAGCCTAGTTATGGCTAGACAAGAGGTTACAGACAAATCAGTAGATCATGTAAGATAAACATAGTAAAACCCAATATAGTGAATTCAGCCTCGCAGTTATGACATCGTGATCCTTGAGAAATATTCAAATATGAGTTGGGGTAGTTAAAGATCCATCGAGTATACAATGTAATAAGCTCATAACTTTACAAGAGTAAGAGGGTCCTCCCTAAGTACTATAATGAAAGACTAGCTGAGGAAGTAAGGAAGAAGGCTTCAACCTAAGCTCAGTGACCTAAAGAGGGAATGGTCTTATGACAACAGTCTTATAACAACATTGTATGCACTCCATAAAAAAGTGGCACCTACCGTGGCTAATGAACGGGAAGTAAAATCAGAAGTGATATTCCAGATCATATGAGTTGTATGGAATTTCAATGTCTGTGGCTACTAAGGTGAGCTAAGTATGCATGCAACAAGGGGTCAGAAAGACTAGGAAAAGTAATTGCTTAAAAAAATTGAGAAGGAACGAAAAGAATTATTTGATTAATGTCCTAGAGTACGTTATGAACGCACTTAAGAGTTCGAGGTTTTATACATACAGCATATATGTTGACAATCATACTGACATAGAAGACTCCGGTATAAGTCAAAAGAAATAATTGAGCTCAGGGCATAGACAAGGGATTGAATTATTAAATGATGGTATCACGGATATTCCATAGCGTCTACGAAAGGATAAAGTAATAACTCATACCATGAGCCGCAAATCGGAAGATAGCTTACTCCTACATAAAGGCCGATCAGAAGGAGGAGGAAACTAAAGAGTTACATCAACAAAGTAAATCAGGAGTCTAATTATTAGACCCAGAAAATTATAGAAATTGTGATTGAGGACATTACATAATCACTCTTAATATCAGAGGTACAAGAGAGATAGTTTAATAGCCATATTCTATAATGGCTCTACGATAAAGCCAGTCAGAAGAGTACCAGCCTCATAAGAAGTCAACATGAAGCTCTCACCAGATTGTGTATGCACCAGAGGTGTAAGTGTTATAATAGAGCTCCAAGTTGTGGATGTGAATTATGAGGCTATGAAAGGGATAGAAGATGTGATGCAAGATTTTTAAGGTAAGTAAGGTAAAGATGAACAACCTACGAGATACTCAGGTGCAGAAGGTTATGAATAATCCATACTTCAGATAGAGGGTTAGAAGCATTGGGATTCAGTATCCAGGATTGATAGCGGCGTCGTCAGTGGCATATCTTCCGGTCGATGATTTCTAGGTATCGAGAGGTCCAGTTAAGAGAGTAAAGAAGAATTAGAGACGATGTGATGTCTCACTTGATGTTCTAAAATAACACAAGGAAATCTGTGGTGCAAGCAAGTTGAAGGAAGGTTGCGAGTAGTATAAATAGATATGTGTAGGTCGCAAGCTAAAGTATGGTAAAGCGACAAGGTTTTAGGAAGACAGGAGTAAGGATAACAAAGGGCGAGTGAGAAGGTGACAAGAATGGATAAGTTCTCACGATTAAGCCCATGAAAACAAAAGAGCTAATGGTTTCTCTAAGTTATAGAAAGCTCAGTTTAGCCTGAATGAACTCTAGGGAGTCTAAGACTAGTAGCATTTAGAAGAAATGGAATGTTGCCCTGGTAGAAGAATGAGGGTGTGATTGTGATAGATAAAGGATTAAAATACTCGTGTAAGGTGAGTCATATTGGGATGCTATAAAATATTATGGAAGTATAGTATCGCCCCAAGGTGGATCAATCTAATTACTCCAAATATCCCCGATGAGACGCGAGCCCTAGTGACAATGTTACATAAGCGATCAAGTTATTAGTGGTAGATGATAGATCAATATTAAGGTGAATCAATGATGGGTGGACAAAAGTCACAAAGTATGAGGTGAGATTAGGCCGTCATTCTTAAGATGAACAGTAATGAGGAAGCATTAAAGGACATAGATTTATACATATGGGATAAGCAACGAACGTAACCTGGAGTTTGGTAGCAGACCTCAGTAACGATAAATTGAGGTAAGAGTTATGATATATTATGACCTACTTAGATGCAGTAAAGTCATGCGGATAGATAACCGAGCCTATGAAATAAGATATAGCAATATTTGTAAGTTTGACAAAGTACTGAGCGAAGAACTTCAGTATACCTATAGATGCCCAGAGGGACATCTTGTCAAGCTCTGTATATATTTACAAAGTGAGGCCTAGAGATGGGCTAAAAACTGGAGGAAAAAGGAGAGAAGAGTCGCATAGGCGCACTTATAAGGTCAGAGTCGTACATGCTGTATGATAGATAGTAGCAACAGTTACGAGATTGGAAGAATTCCGACCACAAGACGTGGTGTGAGAAAGAGGCCTAAAGGGGGAAATGCCTTGGCCTGTGGATTTATTCACAGAACAGTTGCCTAGATGGCAAGGAGAGTACTAAAGTATTCAGAAGACATAGGTTACGAAAATGATAAGTGCATCAGTCAACATTCGAGGACGAATGTTCCAAAGGGGGAATGATGTTACGCCCCGCAATATTATATTACGACGATGTTACACCCTGTAGTATTATACGTGAAATTGTCGTAAGATAATTAAACTCAGTTCAAGGACAAGATTATTTGGAGATTATAAGCATTATGCTATTCCAAACAAGTGAGGAGTAAATTCGTGAAGGTGAGAGGATAAGAAAATCGTAGAAAATAAATTTTCGTCGAAGTTTGACATTTTGGGATAAAATGTGGCCCGAGCTAAAATACCTGATATTTATGGACTAGTTCCATATAAGGTACCACATAACCATGATAGTAAAGTGTGTTAAAAGTGAGTGATATTTTAAGTAATTTGAGATAATTCTTAATTATGTGGATAATTGAGTAATTATTAATTTGAGTGGGAAGTTAACAAATTAATTAGAAGTTGTGGATAATTATTGAGGGGGCAACTATCCACGTGGGGGGTATGGAAGTGTGGCAACAAATTGCCAACTAATCAAGCCTAAGGAGATAGTGGCACAAAATAAATCAAACTTGAATATTGAACTCAATGTTGCTGAACCAACTATTGGGAGTAAATATATTTTCCAATTATGAAAGTTGGATGCGTGAGTTATGCATCAAAAAGGACTCCAAAAATTAATGATTCTTCCAAGCCAAAATATGATATCTTGTAATCAAAAACAAATCTAGTAGTGACCAAAAACGCAAGTGAGGATGCAACAACCATTAAACCAGCTTTGACTTCAAATAAGTTAGCTGCAAAAGTGCTGCAGCTTCGCATTGCATGACGAAGCATACAAACTTTTGATTCAGGATATGTGTTAGATGGATTGTCAAGAGAATCAACTCAGGTATGTTAAGGCTATCCCTTCTTTCTTTTTGGCATGATCCAAATAATACAAATGAAACGAGCAAAATACGCAACTTTCATAAATGACTCTATTCATAGAAATACTAGGGGTGTCTATATTCTTGATTCCCCATGTGAATTATTATTATATCTTCAGTTCATGGGTCTCAAAAAATACGTATTTGATAAAATTTATCCGACAGGCATATTATTTTTATGACATTCCGAGAAAATATTATTAACATATTTCTTATGAATTTCATGCATTTATACATATACATTGACCCATGACCAGATGGCGTTATATACGCGTATATATATATATATATATATATATATATATATATATATATATATATATATATGGGATATGGGAAAAGGTTACGGCGTTATATACGCACTACCACCTGATCAACTGGTATATATTGATGATTTGCCTACAGTGGCCGAAATGATATGATGAGATGCCCTCCGAGGCTTGATGATGTTATGAACGCATATATCTATGCATGGTATGACATTTATATGCATATGCATGACATTATAAAAATGAAATGATTCACAGAGCTATGCAGACGTACATGTCGAGTCTTTTACTCCATGTTTCTCTCATGTCTATTATTTACTGATTTGCATTCCTTACATACTTGGTACATTATTTGTACTAACGTCCCTTTTACCTGGGGACGCTGCATTTCATACCCACAGGTCTCGCTAGACAGGTCGAGAGTCCTCTAAGTAGGCGATCAGCTCAGCAGAAGATGTTGGTGCACTCTATTTTCTTCGGAGTTGCTTGTTTGGTCAGTATAATTTAGATGTGTATTGCTTGGTATGGTGGGGCTTTGTCCCGACCTTTATGATAATTATGTATTCTTCGAGGCTTGTAGACAGATGTCATGTATATGAAAGATTGTATGGCCTTGTCGGCCTATGTTTAGTGTACAAGTGATCATTTTGGGTCTTATATGCCAATATGTCATATGTATAAGTTTATTCCCTCGTGCTTTACTCCGGTTCATTTACCTATGATGGAATGATATGAAAGATATGTTATGTTGGTACTTGGTTGAGTAAGGTACCGGGTGCCCGTCGCGGCCCATCGGCTTGGGTCGTTACACCTCCAATGCTTGTTGGCATTCCGGGGTCCAAGCGAAATCGTTCTTCTTTTTTAGTAGATAGAAACATATGTGGCTTCTATCCGATGACCTCAAAATAAATCGGTCTAAGGCAACTATCCGTCCAGTTAGCCGCTACACGGCTTTTACACTGTCCACGAAGGTGATGTCTTCGATGGCCTTGATTTTATCAGGGTTGATCTCGATCCCCTGATTCGAAACCATGAGACCAAGGAACTTACCCGAACCGACCTTGAAAGTACATTTCTCGGGGTTGAGCTTCATGTTGTATTTCCTTAAAATCTCGAGCGTTTTTTGCAAATGAGCCAAATGGTCCTCTGCGCGCAGGGACTTAACTAGCATGTCATCATTATAAACTTCAATTGATTTACCTATTTGTTCTTCGAACATTTTATTTGCTAGGCGTTGGTAAGTAGCTCCTGTATTTTTTAGCCCGAAGGTCATTACATTATAATAATATGTTCCATACTTGGTGATAAATGAAGTCTTTTCTTGGTCTTTCGGGTTCAATTAGATTTGATTGTACCCGAAATAGGCATCGAGAAAAGTAAGGATCTCGTGGTCAGTCGTGGCATTGATCATTCGATCAATGTTAGGCAGTGGAAAAGAATCTTTGGGGCACGCCTTGTTTAAATCCTTATAATCTACACACATTCTAAGTTTTTTCCCTTTTTAGGGACTACAACTACATTAGCTAACTATTCGGAATATTTCACCTCCCGAATGGACCCTATTTTGAAAAGTTTAGTTACCTCGTCCTTTATGAATGTGTGATTTACCTCAGATAGGGGTCTTCTTTTTTGCTTCATCGGTTTGAACCTAGGGTCTAGGCTTAGCTGATGCGTCATTATCTCTGGTGGGATCCCTGTCGCATCTAAATGGGACCAAGCAAAATAATTTATGTTATCAATAAGAAATTGAATAAGCTTTTTCCTGAGTTCGGAGGTTAATCCCGTTCCCAGGTATACCTTTCGTTCGGGCAGGTACTCGATCAATATAACTTGTTCCAGCTCTTCGACCGTTGATTTGGTGGCGTCAGAATCTTTGGGAACAATAAAAGTTCGATGGGTCAGAAAATCCTCCTCTTCTTCTTCTATCCCCTGCTTCCCCGATTTGGTCGAGGGTGGTGGTTGTGATTGCTACTTGACTTCCTGTTTACCTTTGATGCTCGACCTTTCCGAGGTTGATAGTGTCGATATAAATGTTACCTCATCGACCGAAAACATTTCCTTTGCAGTATGCTGCTCCGCGTATATTGTTTTTACACCGTCCGATGTCAGAAATTTCATCATTTGGTGGAGAGTCAAAGGGACTGCCCTCATATTGTGGATCCAAGGCCTTTAGAGCAGGGCATTGTACCTCATGTCGCCCTCGATTACGTGGAACTTGGTATCTTGAATGGTTCCAGCCACGTTCACCGGTAGAATAATCTCCCCTTTAGTTATTTCACTGGCCATATTGAAGTCGTTTAAGACCCGAGCTGCGGGCACGATTTGATTTTGCATGCCGAGTTGCTCCACGGCCCTCGATCGGATGATATTCGCCGAGCTACCTGGATTCACTAAAACACGCATAACTTGAACTTTATTTAATAAGATAGAAATTACTAGAGCGTCATTGTGGGGCTGAGAAATGCCTTCTGCTTCTTCGTCATTGAATGATAAAGTTCCTTCGGGCACATAATCTCGGGCTCGTTTTTCCCTAGTGATTGATACCTTAGTGCGTTTGAATATGGGTCCCTGTGGAATGTCGACCCCACCGACGATCATATGAATGATATATTGGGGTTCCTCCTGTTCATTTTTCCTGTTGGCGTCCCTTTATCTGAAATGATTCTTGGCTCGATCGCTGAGAAACTCTCGAAGGTGGCCCTCATTGAATAGACGGGCTACCTCTTCCCTTAATTGCCTGCAATCCTCGGTCTTGTGACCATGCGTGCCATGATACTTGTACATCAAATTTGGGTTTCTTTGGGAAGGATCGGTTTGTATAGGTCTGGGCCACCTAATATCTTTGATCCTTTCGATTGCTGGTACAATGCTCGATGCATCGATGCTAAAGTTATATTCCGATAACCGAGGAGCCTTTGTGGGATCGGCATACTTGTCAAAACCACTTTTGCTCATAAGTCCCCGACAATTCTGTCCTCGATCACTTCTTTGATTGTTCCGGGTGGAATTGCGTCCTGAACCATTGTTCCTTCAATCTGCAGTATATGGTTGATATCAGTCTCTGTTCGATCTTGGCTCCCTGTCGATGTCCCTCTGATTTTTAACTGCCTACCTGTTTGGATGTACTGAACCGGAAGGGGCTTCTAATTGGTCATCCTCGACCCTGATCTTCGATTGATATCAATTGTGCACATCTGCCCAAGTTACAGCTGGATACTCCATCAAATTTTGTTTCAACTGACGTGATGCTATCGAACTCCGCTCGTTCAACCCTTGGGTGAAAGTTTAAACGGCTCAATCATCTGTGACAGGGTCACAACTCCATGCGTTCCATTTGAAATCGGGACACGAACTCCCTCAGCATTTTATTATCCCTTTGTCTTACCTTGAAAAGGTTTGATTTCCTCGTTGTGACCTTTATGGCCCCGGCGTGTGCCTTTACGAAAGAATCTACTAACATGGCAAATGAGTCGATGGAGTTTGGTGGCAGGTTGTGATACCAAACCATTGCTCCCTTCGAAAGGGTCTCTCCGAATTTTTTTTAATAGCACATATTCGATTTCATCATCTTCTAAATTGTTACCCTTGATGGCGCATGTATATAAAGTAACATGCTCATTGGGATCCGTGGTCCCTTTATATTTGGGTATGTCTGGCATACGAAACTTCTTTGGAATAGGCTTCGGAGCCGCACTTGGAGGAAACGGCTTTTGTACAAACTTCTTTGAATCCGTCCCTTTCAAGATTGGCGGTGCCCCCGATATCTGATCAACTTGAGAGTTGTATGTCTCCATTTTTTTATCGTTGGCTTCGATTCTCTTCTCCCCTGATTCATTCTTTTGGTGAGCATCTCGAGCATTTTTCATTACTGCATGATCAGTCCCCGATTCATTACCATTCGACCTTTCCGGTACTGGCTCGGTACTGCAAGTAATTTTTGGCTCGAAACTATTCGGAGCTCTATGTTGATTTTGTAACTGAGCAATACCGGCTTGCTGAGCCTGAAGCATCTTGAATATCACTTGGAGACTCACTCCTTCGTCTCATCTACCCTATGTTCTTTGGTCACTAGATAGGCCTTCTCTGCGTACACTCCCATCGAGATCTGCGCTGAGGTCCGTATTTAGAGCAACGTGCGAACTGACATCGACTGGGTTGGCAACCGGTGCTCCCCCGAGATTAGCCTGTGGCACCTTGACTCCTGGAGCAATCACATTTTTGTTTTCACCGTGGAATCCGAGGCCATTGTCACCGTGTGTGGATGCGTTTTAAGAGCTTGACATGTTTTAACCTGAAAGCAAAGATACTTGACAAGAACAAGCGTAAAATAATGTATTTTACCAGAATCAGTACTGAACAATCACTATTATCCTTAGCCCCACGGTGGGCGCCAAACTGTTTACCCTAAAAATTGAGTAACAATTAAACTTATATTGTGGTTTTAAGGATATGTGATTTAACTGAGTACCAATTGATAAACAACGAATTAAATAGATAAATTGGACAATAAAATAAATCAAACCGGTCTGCAAACAATGCATCGACCTCGATTCGAGATAATCTCGAGGTTAGTTAATAAAAACAGTAGAGGATGGAATAAACAACGATGAACAGTGACGAACAGTAAGTAAAACAAAGAAAATAGTGTATATGTATATTCTTATCAGTGAATAATGATTATTTAGCTTACAAGTGAATGAGATACCTCTTTATATAATAGAGGAATCCTAAATAAGGTACAACTCTAATAACGGAAGTAGATCCCATGATTGGCACTAATAACCGCTTTGATTTGATCTGTTCCGGGATTTCCGTCGTGATCTTCGACCGGTTACTGATATCTCGCCATTCCGTTATTACGCCTTACTCGACGTCAGTCATGCTTGATCTCGATTGTTGCTGGCCTCGATCTCAATGAACACTTCGATCTCCAGGCTTGATATTCTATCTTCGAGCTCGTGCCCGATCTATTTTGAGGTTACCCTCGGGGCAACTCCCCTGCCAACGAAATCGGGTATGTCTGATTTCGACCGTGAACAATACTCTTTAGAGGTGAGACATCCACAGTTGGTTCGTGGAGCTATTTAATTTCTACTCTATCCATGTTCTTACTCTTCTTCTGGGGTTACCTCCCTTGATCAGTTGTACTTAGACCGCTCACTTGACAATATGATCTTATGGTGTTTTTGGGTTAGTTTCAGAGTTGTATCACTTCTTTTAACTTTCGCTGTTGAGATGTATCTATTATTTATGATTATGGAACTTTTGCTACACTTTTTGTGCTGTGTTCGTTGGTCTATTATATTGCTAATAATTTACCTAGCGGGTAGTGGCTTTATGTTAAGACAAACTAAAAAATTCTATAATGAAAAAAGTAAATCAAGTATTTAGGGAGTCTTGATTGAACGTATTGATCAAATGAATTATAAGAGACCCGTTTATTACATGTATTCAATAATAGATGACAGAAGGTTCTTATCAAAACAATTTTGGTATATCTAATAGGAAAAGAAATCCAAAATAAATGTTCAGAAAGAATATGAATAGGGTGGTTCGTCACTTTCAAGAAAGTAACTATACAAGTGAAGCTTTTGGTATGGAAGAATAAAAAGAATGAGCAGCTATCCCTAGTCAAAAAAAATGTTCTGACATGAAAGAATGTCTAGGGTTTCTAGTTTGCTACCATAGAGAGCATGCCGACAAACATAGCCTTCCAAAAACTTACTTAGATCTTAGGAATGAATTTACTCCAATCTATACTGAAAATTAAACTAATATCTACGCGCATGCATACTGCACGATGAAACGAAGTAATTATAATATTTAAAACAGGCACATAATTAAGGATTGAACAAAATTAATATATAGTCTTCACAACAGCAACTATAATTAGTGCTTGCCATATGTCGTTCAAAAACAAACACGGGGAATAAATAATAAACTAGTACTCCCTTGTTTCAATTTATGTGAACTTATTTGACTAGGTACGTAGTTTTTTTTTTTTTAAAAACTTTTAAATTTGTGATGTAAAATGAGACACATATATTTTATGTGGGTATAAATTATTGTATAAAAGTAAATTTGTACAATAATAGAAGTTTTACTTGATAAAAAAAAGACTTTTATTGTATAAAAGTAAAGCAGTTCAAGTTTAATTTGTCGATCTTTTACTTGCTCAAAGTTATTTGGAAAATTTTGACTAAAATGAAAGTTGAATATAATAGAAGTTTGAATTTAGTCCAATGACAATAAATGGATTGCCATATTTCAAAATTAAGCTAGGAAAGATTACTAAAA
Source organism: Nicotiana tomentosiformis (assembly GCF_000390325.3). Classification (NCBI taxonomy): domain Eukaryota; kingdom Viridiplantae; phylum Streptophyta; class Magnoliopsida; order Solanales; family Solanaceae; genus Nicotiana; species Nicotiana tomentosiformis. The sequence goes on from NC_090820.1 coordinate 51,555,773, forward strand.
ATGTATAATAGATAAATCTTGCGCGATTCCATGAACCTCCAAAAGATAATTTAAAATAAAAATCATGAATTAATTCTGTATTTCACCTTACCATAATGGATTAAAAATTTAACTAAATTATTGAGGTTAATTGTCTTTCGCGTATAATACAACATAAAGTTCCTATAGGCACGGACAATTTTAGCGGCGACGCTTTGTTTGCGCATGCATCTAATACTAATACAGTAAATTTGCCAAATAAAATCGAGTAAATTTCACGGATGGTCATATAATTATGATTTTTTTTAACAAAGTCATATAACTTTGGTTTCTCACATAAAAATCATAAAACTTTCACTAACTCATACAAAAATCATAGTGGTCGGAAAAAAAATATATTTTCCGATAGTATTTTCTTATTTTACGTTCTTTTTTATATTTTCAGTCTAATAAATAATTAGTCAATTAAAATAGAAGAAATATGAGTATATTTTTAACCGCTCCTATAAATAATAACCGATAAAAAAAATTATATATATTTGTATTAAATACATATAACATACACATTCTCTCTCTCTCTCTCTCTCTCTATATATATATATATATATATATATATATATATATCAAGTGTAATTAGTTTCGATCAGCCGGTTAATTTTATATTTTTTTCTTAAAATAGGAATGACACAACTCAACCTGACCCAATACCCATAGACACAAGTTAAAATAATATTAAAAGTGAATTCTTCCCCATAAAAAATTAAATCGGAATGCGTGAGATTCTCACAAAAAAACAAAGAAATAAAAGGTATAATTAGAGAGCACTCGAAATAATAATGTTATCAATTTGAATAAAAATCTTGAAAATAAAAATAAAAAATAGAAGTATCATGTTTTTTGAAGAATTTACTATTCACTTTTACTATTATTTTAATTTTTATATATATATGAGTATTGGGTTTGGCGGCAAGGGCGGGCCAGGTCGTTCCTATTTTAATTGAATTATTATTTATTAGGCTGAAAATAAAAAATAAAAAATTACAAAATAAGAAAATACTACTAAAAAATTATATTTTTCGATCAGTGTGATTTTTGTGTGAGTTAGTAAAAGTTTTATGATTTTTGTGTGAGAAAACATAGTTATATGATTTTGGTGAAAAAAAGTCATAGTTTTATGATTTTTATGTGAGAAAATATAGTTATATGACTTTGATGAAAAAAGTCATAGTTATATGATTTTTGTGTGAGAAAAAATAAAGTTATATAACTGGTGAAAAAAAGTCATAGTTATATAATTATTTATAAAATTTACCCAATAAAATCTTTGAATTCTTGTTTCGTACTAGCAATATTTGTCAAATTATATAATTATACTCAGTTATATCGAAATTCAGTTCCTCTTTCCAAACAAGCTTTCAGTGAAAATTTCCTCTTCTACATGTAAAATCGGAGAATTAAATTTAAAACAAATATTAATCTAAAACTTTGAGGTTTCAATGTGGGGTAGGCTTTGATGGGGCCCACCACACGCACGACACTCGCTTAGGGAAGCGTTTTATAGGAAACTCCACCGGGGCCAACCCCACTCAACACTATGGACTCTCTCAAATATCCCTCCCCTTTGTCCACAAGCACAATGTGCTTCTGTTATATTCTTTGGTTTTATCTACGCACCCAAAATTAAAATATAAAATTAAAGAAGTCACCAAAACTTGAAAGAAAACAAAAACAGCCCATCTAAGACTTCAACATCATTTTTAACCTTATTTGGTGTTAATGGATTCCCTTTTGGCATGTCTGGATATGTGAAAAATATAGGGAAAAAGTCCAAAATTTCTCATATAATAATATATTATTTATTTCTGTCACTCGTTATACTTTTTATCTAAATTTATCCATATTATTAATAAAGTTTGTATAATTACCCCTAACCCTCACGGATATATACCGTGACAGCTGACCCCCTCAATTTTTCTCATGTGAGTTGCCAAGTCAGCAGGTCCCACCAAATAAAATGCCAAGGTGGAGTCCATATCACCACTTTTAATAATATCTTAATTATTGCATTTATTAAAGTGTCACATAAGAGTCCATGTCACTATTTAAAAATATATTTTATTTATTACACTTATTTACTAAATCAGTAAATTAAAAAATGTCACAAAAAAGGTTGCTTCTTCTTCTTCCTCCATGCTTCTTCGTCTTTGCTTCAAATATTTCGATCCAAACAAAATTTTTAACCAAACAGACTCATCGTCCACAACTTCTCCACATGAATATTCCCAACAAACTCCAAAATACCTAGCTCAAACTTCAACAAATTAGAATACCCATCTTATGTTTTCGAGCTCTTTTACACCTCCCTCAATGGTGATTTTTGTTTTTTTTCAAATTTTTGAACACCAGTATTATTCTTTCCTTTTTAAGATCCAAAATTTGTTTTCTCCACTAGATTTCAGTATAAAAGAAGTAAAAAAATTCAGGATCTTGAGTCTTTTTCCAGCTTTGAATTTCGACGACCAAAAAAATATAGTTCAAGTATTATTTTTACTCAAATCCACGAGATCAGTGTTTGATTTACAACATTAAGCTCAAAATGACAACTCCCAGTCGATCTCCTCCATAAATAATCAACTAATCTAAGTGGAATTCGAAATTTTTAGACACCAAAAAAATATAATGTAGTGGGTTAATGGATTTCAAGAGTCATTATTGGAGAACACCCTTGTTGACATATTGAAGGTCTTCAATTGTGATTACTTTGATGAACCCATATTTTTCAGCAATGATCATTTGTTAATGGGAGAAAAAGACTAGATTTCATTTGGGTGGAGGTATAAGCTTTGCAATGGAAAAGGTAAAGGGAAAGAATGAAAAAAAATGAAAAAGTATTGGGAAAGGTTTTCGTTTTTAGGGGGTAAGGAGATTGTATGGGGAAATATAAACTTGTTCGGGTTAACTATTCAAATATAGAACATTAGAGGGGTTGGGTGGGATCTGCTGACTTGGCAGCTGACATGGAGAAAATTGAGGGGTCAGCTGTCACGATGTAGATCTGTTAGGGTTAGGGGCAATTATGCAAATTTTGTTAACGGTAGAGATAGATTTGGACGAAAAGTATAACGGGTGGCAGAAGTAAATAATATACCATAGTATAGGAATAATTTTGGACCTTTTCCCTAAAATATACGGGTGCAGATGCATTTACTGCCTTCGCCTTAGATAACATACTAGTAAAATAATTTAGACTATATTTATGTTAAATTTAAACATATTATTATAAGTGTATGGACGAAAAATTTCATCTCATATGTTGACCAGGTCAACGAAGATAAAGCCTTTCAAGGCTGCCACGTGTCACCGATATAACATGTTAATTTGATTTCAAAAGGTCGATATCATGAGAAGATGGTAGGTTGTCGACGAGGTCGAAGTGGCCCGATAAAAGACGAGGACGAAAACGAGAGCGAGCATCCATCCTCGGCGTGCAGTAACGGCTAATTTCCCTAGAGAATATTCCAATGAATATTCTTTTCTGATGTACTATCTAGGGGTTTGTTGTCCATGTCCCTTACAAATAGGAATAGGAGAGGAGGTTTTTTTAAACACTTTTGTAAGGAACAATATTAAAAATTCTCTCTTTATCATATACATACAAAGTTTGCCTTTATACATTTTGATCTATTTTTTCTCTCCCGATCCAAGAAAAATCTAAATATTCAAAGACTTATCATTATCCATCATAGTCAGAAGAATCATTGGAAAATCCCACCCTCGTCGGGTTAATCTTGTTCCATTATTAACATATTATTATAAGTGTATGGACGAAAAATTTCATCTCATATGTTGACCAGGTCAACGAAGATAAAGCCTTTCAAGGCTGCCACGTGTCACCGATATAACATGTTAATTTGATTTCAAAAGGTCGATATCATGAGGAGATGGTAGGTTGTCGACGAGGTCGAAGTGGCCCGATAAAAGACGAGGACGAAAACGAGAGCGAGCATCCATCCTCGGCGTGCAGTAACGGCTAATTTCCCTAGAGAATATTCCAATGAATATTCTTTTCTGATGTACTATCTAGGGGTTTGTTGTCCATGTCCCTTACAAATAGGAATAGGAGAGGAGGTTTTTTTAAACACTTTTGTAAGGAACAATATTAAAAATTCTCTCTTTATCATATACATACAAAGTTTGCCTTTATACATTTTGATCTATTTTTTCTCTCCCGATCCAAGAAAAATCTAAATATTCAAAGACTTATCATTATCCATCATAGTCAGAAGAATCATTGGAAAATCCCACCCTCGTCGGGTTAATCTTGTTCCATTATTAACATATTATTATAAGTGTATGGACGAAAAATTTCATCTCATATGTTGACCAGGTCAACGAAGATAAAGCCTTTCAAGGCTGCCACGTGTCACCGATATAACATGTTAATTTGATTTCAAAAGGTCGATATCATGAGGAGATGGTAGGTTGTCGACGAGGTCGAAGTGGCCCGATAAAAGACGAGGACGAAAACGAGAGCGAGCATCCATCCTCGGCGTGCAGTAACGGCTAATTTCCCTAGAGAATATTCCAATGAATATTCTTTTCTGATGTACTATCTAGGGGTTTGTTGTCCATGTTCCTTACAAATAGGAATAGGAGAGGAGGTTTTTTTAAACACTTTTGTAAGGAACAATATTAAAAATTCTCTCTTTATCATATACATACAAAGTTTGCCTTTATACATTTTGATCTATTTTTTCTCTCCCGATCCAAGAAAAATCTAAATATTCAAAGACTTATCATTATCCATCATAGTCAGAAGAATCATTGGAAAATCCCACCCTCGTCGGGTTAATCTTGTTCCATTATTAACATATTATTATAAGTGTATGGACGAAAAATTTCATCTCATATGTTGACCAGGTCAACGAAGATAAAGCCTTTCAAGGCTGCCACGTGTCACCGATATAACATGTTAATTTGATTTCAAAAGGTCGATATCATGAGAAGATGGTAGGTTGTCGACGAGGTCGAAGTGGCCCGATAAAAGACGAGGACGAAAACGAGAGCGAGCATCCATCCTCGGCGTGCAGTAACGGCTAATTTCCCTAGAGAATATTCCAATGAATATTCTTTTCTGATGTACTATCTAGGGGTTTGTTGTCCATGTCCCTTACAAATAGGAATAGGAGAGGAGGTTTTTTTAAACACTTTTGTAAGGAACAATATTAAAAATTCTCTCTTTATCATATACATACAAAGTTTGCCTTTATACATTTTGATCTATTTTTTCTCTCCCGATCCAAGAAAAATCTAAATATTCAAAGACTTATCATTATCCATCATAGTCAGAAGAATCATTGGAAAATCCCACCCTCGTCGGGTTAATCTTGTTCCATTATTAACATATTATTATAAGTGTATGGACGAAAAATTTCATCTCATATGTTGACCAGGTCAACGAAGATAAAGCCTTTCAAGGCTGCCACGTGTCACCGATATAACATGTTAATTTGATTTCAAAAGGTCGATATCATGAGAAGATGGTAGGTTGTCGACGAGGTCGAAGTGGCCCGATAAAAGACGAGGACGAAAACGAGAGCGAGCATCCATCCTCGGCGTGCAGTAACGGCTAATTTCCCTAGAGAATATTCCAATGAATATTCTTTTCTGATGTACTATCTAGGGGTTTGTTGTCCATGTCCCTTACAAATAGGAATAGGAGAGGAGGTTTTTTTAAACACTTTTGTAAGGAACAATATTAAAAATTCTCTCTTTATCATATACATACAAAGTTTGCCTTTATACATTTTGATCTATTTTTTCTCTCCCGATCCAAGAAAAATCTAAATATTCAAAGACTTATCATTATCCATCATAGTCAGAAGAATCATTGGAAAATCCCACCCTCGTCGGGTTAATCTTGTTCCATTATTAACATATTATTATAAGTGTATGGACGAAAAATTTCATCTCATATGTTGACCAGGTCAACGAAGATAAAGCCTTTCAAGGCTGCCACGTGTCACCGATATAACATGTTAATTTGATTTCAAAAGGTCGATATCATGAGAAGATGGTAGGTTGTCGACGAGGTCGAAGTGGCCCGATAAAAGACGAGGACGAAAACGAGAGCGAGCATCCATCCTCGGCGTGCAGTAACGGCTAATTTCCCTAGAGAATATTCCAATGAATATTCTTTTCTGATGTACTATCTAGGGGTTTGTTGTCCATGTCCCTTACAAATAGGAATAGGAGAGGAGGTTTTTTTAAACACTTTTGTAAGGAACAATATTAAAAATTCTCTCTTTATCATATACATACAAAGTTTGCCTTTATACATTTTGATCTATTTTTTCTCTCCCGATCCAAGAAAAATCTAAATATTCAAAGACTTATCATTATCCATCATAGTGAGAAGAATCATTAGAAAATTCCACCCTCGTCGAGTTAATCTTGTTCCATTATATATTTAAATGCCATTTATTATTATTTATTATTTTCTTTCACATTCTTAAATCATTTATTGCCTCGCTACTGCTCTAAGATATTGCTATCTAGCAGCACACGTGCTGTGTTCTTCATAAATACGTTAGATCTGTCATTCGGACATTAATATTGACTTAAACTAATCCTTTTCTCTATAAATCTAATTGTATAAAAACCTAGATATAAATTTTAGCCCATACAACAGGCCGGCAGATGAAATTGTATTTCATGATATATTGGTGATTTAAAATCTTAGATCCACTTTGTTTAGGTACCAAATTATTTTCCTAGTAGCAAATTGGGAGTAAGATTCAAAGCTTGATGTCATTTTTGCATGAAAACAAGAAAAGCTCATAATACCCTTTTCTCTTTATTTGCTTGTAAGTAATGATATGGTTCATTTATAGCATTTGATGACGCCAAAACCATACAACAGAAGGTACATTTTATTTAATAAATTAATGTTTGTTTTGATGTGCAAAATGTCTCTTCGCCACCTCATGCTCCCACAGAGGAGAAGATCCTCCTAATGATGGCTTCTTCTTCCTCCTTTCATCATCTCTTTGTATTTCCATTGACTATTAGTGTGGTCCTATTCATGAATCTTAGAAATATCATCATGGCCTTTGAATATTTGTTTTCCTTACATTTTCCAGTGGATCTTGCTTTTTTGCTTGTCTCTGCCAAATCCATCAATAGCAAGGCTCTCTGTTGTACACCCACAATGGTTCAAACTAATTCTTTTTGGTGCAAAAGATAAGAGACAAAAAAAGTAACATTTGTATTATCTATTATATTAATTAGCATAAGATGTGATGACTGTTATTAATTTAGTTTCTTTATAAAATAATCTATATATTATTAAAAGAGAACAATTGGATATAGGCAAACATAAAAAAGGTACTCCAGTCTCACATAATCCACAAATCACTGGTTCACTTACTTTATTACATTCTCTTTTTAGTAGCGGTAATGTTCATACCAGTTTATTTTAAAGTATATTAGGATAAGTATCCATTAATTCTATCCATTAGAATTGAAGTAGGTGCAAAGAAATCATGAATGTTTTTTTTTTTGCTGGGATTTAAATCCTAATTTATGGTGACTTTACTTGCTTCATCTATCACTTGACCACGCTGTCAAGTGTTGGTTTGTGTCACTCAAACACTGTACATTTGTTTTCAAAAGAACAAATACTATTCAAGAACAACTTGAAAACAAAGAGATGATTCTGTAGAATAAGTTTTTTTCCTTTGAAATATTGATTTACTAAAACTAGTATGACTTGCAAATAAGTTTTAAGAAAAAGAGTCTGTTTTTTGGGTACATAAATAATGAAGAGAAGTATTGTATCTAGGGTGAAAATAATGAAAAGAACAAAAATATGAGATCCTATATAAACCTAAAGATGTACCAAAATATACAAACATTGCAAGCAGTTGTCCCAACAGAGAAAAAGGGTCAACAAAATTAATCATAAGCAATTGCTAAAGACACACACAATCATCCAAAGAATTGATGACTGGAGATTTTACAGTGTGGTCTAATATTTGTATCCTCTTGTGGGAGGTAATATTTAATAAAACTATAAAATATATTTATTTTTATTTATTTTAAATAATATTTAATTTTAGTTTGTACTATCACTTTCTTATCAAGTGATACTGAAATGCGTCAAGTTTTTCGATCTTTTATGTTTATATGTCAAGAGCCATTAACCTCTTATATATTCTTCGAAATTAAAAATGATATTTTATCGGTAATTTATAAAATTAAATAGAACATATCATTACGTAGTTTTTAATTAATTTTTGTATTTGATTATTAAAATTCGGTTAAGCTTGAAATCGCACATCAATGAAAAATTATTTTAGACTAAAAAATTAACTATCATATGTTACTAAAAATATTTTTTATAAGAAATATTTAATAGATTATATGTTTGTCAATTTGTTCGATTCTTACTAAACATAAATTAATTTATCAAAAACTTTTCTATAACTCCAATAAATTAAGATTGCAAAAAAAATCGATAAAACTGACAAAACCAAACCAGTCGAAGTGATATAATTGGTTTTGTTTGATTTTGTTAAAAGGCGGGACCAACCCAACTCATGTACATCCCTAATTTTATCTTATCTTTTTCTTTCTCACTTAGCTTTTGATATATGTATTGTGATCTGACTAATCTGATTCGTATCATATAAAATCCATAAAAGGAAGAAAAAAAAACATTCATTACGAGAATTGTTTTATCCCAAAACTCGAATTCAAAACCTCTAATTAAAATTAAATCCATGACATCACAATTCTATGTAATTTACCTTCTCACTTGTTGCCTATATATAATAGGACCCATTGTAGTTCCCAAGTCTTGATGCCATCATTGTTTAAGATTTATGTATATACACTAGCTTACTTGATTCCTTCTCCCTTCCTCTTTCCACTCACACACCACTTTTTCTCACTCTTAAAAAGTCCATAGCAACCATCATGTATTCAACAGACCAACTAAGGTCCAAGTTTCAGCTACACGCTGATTCTGGACCCATACTTCCTTTCCCACTAGCCATCATCATCCCAATCAACTCACTTATTAGATCCATTGCGGATCATACTCTAATTAATTGCTATTCAAAGTTATAACAATAATTAGCTATAATGAAAGTGGAATAAGGTTTCACATTGATAGTTAAAAAAAGAAGTAACAAATAATATAATATGTAAGAATACTTTTAAATTATGAAAGTCTTTTTGAAGATAAATGTGCAACTTTTACTCTAAATGAATAATATTATATCATGTTAAGATTAGTGTGTTTTAATTAACTAGGGGCTCAAATTAAATTACATTAAAAGTAAGTCTAGAAAAGGACAAATTGACATAAACATTATGAGATTAGTTTGTAATGTGACTATGGATGCAAGAGTCATTGGCATACTCTTATGTTTAAAAAAGAATGATGCTTTTTTAAATTTGAAATAATTTAATTTTAAGTTTTTTATTTGAGCATTAATATACTTTTATAATCATAACAATATCATAAAATATTAATGACTATAAATTTTACCAGTCAAATAGTTATACATAAAATAAAGCAGAGGCATAATAATAGCTTGTTTGGCAAAGTTTATTTTTGGGCCAAAAGTGCTTTTTTTTTTTGCCAAAAGCACTTTTGGCAAAAATTGAGGTGTTTGGCCCGTTTGGCCAAGCTTTTGGAAGGAAAAAAAAATATTTTTGAGGAAAAGCAGAAACAGTTTTTGAGAAGCAGAAAAAAAAAATAGTTTTTCTCCAAAAGTATTTTTCTGAGAAGCACTTTTGAGAAAAATACACTTAAAAGCAATTTTCAAAAGCTTGGGCAAACACTAATTACTGCTCAAAAGTGCTTTTCAAATTAATTAACCAAACACAAACTTTTTCTCATCAAAAATACTTTTTTAAAAAGTACTTTTGAGAAAAATAACAACAACAACAACAATAACCCAGTATAATCTCACTCTAGGGAGGGTAGTGTGTACGCAGACCTTACCTCTACCCTAGGGTAGAGAGGCTGTTTCCAATAGACCATTGGCATTCTTCCCTCCAAGAACTCTCCACCTTGCTCTTGGGGTGACTCGAACTCACAACCTCTTGGTTGGAAATGGAGGGTGCTTACCATCAGAGCAACTTACCTTATCAAAAACATTTCTCAAAATAAGTTGATTTTAGAAGGTTGGCCAAACAAGATATAAGAAACTAAGGGCAAGAATAAAAGAATCATCACGTCTCTACACGAGTAATTGTATTTTGTATCATAAAGTGTTATTTGGAACAACTCTTTTTGTATTATATTATATATTATAATGAGTAAATGGTGGAGTTTAATTCAGTTTGTAGGCCTATTTTAGTCCAAGCAAAAGCTAATCATCTCAAAAAGTAGATAAGTCCATATAAGGTTGTGGAGCCAGAAAAGACAACAAATAAGGTGGACCCCACTCCACAGCTGAAAAAGATTGAACCGACCGTTACAGCTTACCGAAGCTTGACTGCTTGAGGTACACAAGAGATTTTTGGACATTACATACGAGTCCTAGACCATTACATACGAGAGCCGAGAGGGAATAAAGATAAAGTAGCAAAGTACAATATATGTTTTATATTATGGTAAAATTTTGGCTAGACTAATCTTTTAAATTATGCTCACTAAGATAGTAAATGAATCACAATATTTTTGTTTTTGGGTCAAAACCATGGAACTCTTAAGATATACTAACAAGTTCGAATTGTTCTTTTAGTGTTGAGGGCTACAAGTCCGAATTATTCTTCTTTTGTGTTTTCGTTTTGGGACTCATTTGGACTATACTGAGCTGGGAAAAGACTTGAGATTGTATTTTCATTTGAAGGATGAGCTTTTAGGCCAAATGCCTATCAACATTTTCTTTCGGATCAGAACTCATGCCTATCAAGTTGCTAACATAAATAGTAAATTTTATGGATGATTATTTAACTTTGTGTTCGTTACGCAAAAGTTACTTTTCTTCTTTTTGTTAAGTAAAAATCAATCAACTTTGTGTTCATTACCTAAAAGTCATTTTTCTTTCTTTTGTTACACAAAAATTATTTTACTTTGCTATGTTTATCACAAAAGTTACCTTGATCAGATTTTATAATACTTTTACTTAAAAAGTCTATTATGCCATTGACATTATATATCCTCTCATTTATGTAATTTCTTCTATATTATATTCTAGTAATATACTTTTAATTAGGTATTTTACTTGTAATTAAAATAACTTTAAATTAGTTTATTTTTTATTTTATAATATATCCATACATTTAATTTTTTCACGGCACTCAATTTGTTTAATCATATTTAAACATGAACATATTTTTAATCTAAAAACCATAAAAATATTTATTTTTAATATTTATTTGAAATAATAACAAACAAATTTGTTTAACAAATGATAGTGTTTTCTATAGTCAATACAAATTTTGAAAAAAAAAATTAAAGATATTTGTATTTAATATTAAGATTTTTAAAGCTTTATCTGTTAATATTATTTATTTAAAAATATTAATCTGATGTGTCATTGTGCTAAATATAGGTATTTTATTTATTGGATTAATATGTATGGCTTGGCTGATCATTAAAAATATTTCATTAAGCATGGTTAAAAACGTGGACTTGAGATTTGTTCACGGTAATATTTACTGACAAATTTAATAATGCTACTTCTATATCTTGAAAATTACCGTTAAAAAAAATTAAATGTACGAATATATTATAAAAAATAAATAAAATAATATCAAGTTATTTTAATTATAAGCAAAATACCTGGGTAAAAGCATATTATGTAACATATAGTATAGAAGGTATTACATAAATGAGATGATTTATAATATCAAGGGCATAATAGACTTTTCAGGTGAAAGATTTGTAAAATCTGGTCAAAGTGATTATTGTGATAACTAGAGCATAGACAAATAATTTTTGTGTAACAAAAGAAAGAAAAATAATTTTTGGGTAATGAACATAAAGTTAAATGACTTTTACGTAACAAAAGAAAAAAAGAAATAAAACTTTTGGATAACGAACACAAAATTGAGTGACCACCCATGAAATTTACTCTAAATGACTTGGCCAAGTCAAGAGTATAATGAGTTTATACTAAATTAAATGAAAGTTGGCTCGTAAACATGGATAAATCTTTGCAATCGAGAAAGTCACCTATTCTTTTTAACTCTTTTTAATACTAGCGATGTTCAAGTTATGTTTGTATGTGCCCCAATCTTCTATTTTGCATTAGTACAAGTATTGATTAATTTCGTCTACTTAAATTTAAACAAATGAGAAAGAACTCACCTATCCTTTATGTTGGGGTCTCCCGTAATTTTTGTCCACTTTATTAATCAGTAGACCGCAAATATTGAATGCGAGGGTCACTTGTATTTTACTTGTATCATATATGTCAATTTATCGAATAAAAATATATATCAAGTTCACTAATACATAAAGTCACTTTATCATTCTGGTCTTTGTATTCAATAAAATTTCATTCAGACATCTGAACTTAGTTAAAACATGTATTTTAAACCCCTCTAATCGTTGACTGAGCTTATGTGTCATTCATTTTGCTGAGTCAGAAAAATGAGTGATTACACGCTCTAAAAAAGAGAGTGAATATATTTATTTTGATTTAAAAATATTAAAAATAACAAAGAATAACAATAAAAAATAAAAAAGAGTAAATTAATTTCGCAACCCAAGTATCTCTACCTGTTCCCCAACCCTTCGGCCTTATTTCCCCTCTTTCTCCCCATTTTCTTCTCCCCCATCTTTTCGATCGTAATCCCCCCACCTAGCCACTCCTATCCCTCTGCCCTTTGGGGATAGTTAGCAACAAAATTAATAGTATAAAAACGAGAAGAATTTTCTTTTAGGGAAACTAAATAAATAGATCTGTTAATGGTGTTAAAGTTTTTAAAGATATCAAGAAGCTATAGCCAAGTAATTTTCGTGTTCATCAGTCCATTGTGGTAATGGGTTTTCCAAAAGAGTCTGGTGAGTGGAGAAATAAGTGGTGGAGTCCGCTAGTGATTATTTTTCAGCGATCTGGTTTTGCTTTGTGATGGTCGGCAGTGAAATACTTCCAGCGATGTAGTCCTTTATTTTCTAGTGATGGTATACTGCTCGTTGGTTGTTGCCCCTTTTTGTGTCTCTGTAAATTCTAAGATTACATTGGTAATCTGAATTTCACCTAAAATAGTGAGAGTAAGGAGATGAAGCAAGATAAAAAAAAGTTTTATCAAAATTGAAGAGTTTTATGTATATGAATTGGGGTTTAAGATTGTGCTCAAAAAGGAGAAAAGAAAGCAAAACGATGAATGCGACTCCGATTTTACGGTTGTTTCCTGGTGAAAGGGTCGCCGATAACATATGAAGATGGGGATGAATTTGAAATATTATTAAAAAAAAATTAAAAATAAATAAAGATGTGGTATTGATTTATCTGATGTGGATATGATATTTTCTCCACGTTAGGCGAGTAACCAACACGTAATGTCGACGGGGTTTAAAATACACGTTTTGACTGAGTTCAAGTGTCTGGATGAAACTTCATTCAATACAGGGACCAGGATGACAAAGTGGCACAAGTATATGTGTCATTTAGGCTATTCTGCCATACATAAATGAATTGAGAGACAGGGATAGAGCTAGTATATGGGTTACAGGTTCGGCTGAACTTTATATTTGTCTAATAAGCTCAATAATTTTGGTCTAAATTCTATATTTGTATTAAGAAATTGATTGAACATACGAAAAAAGTCCAAATATATCCATGTACTATCAGAAAAGGTTTAAATATATCACTCGTTATACTTTGAGTACATATATACCTATGTTGTTATACTATTGGTTCAAATATACCTCTTTTTCATTAAGTTTGTCCAAAGTAGATATCCAATACTACGTGGCACTGATATTTGATGAGGTGGATGCTACATGGCTTGCCACCTCAGCGCCCCTAACCCATTTTACCCCTCCATCCTTCTTTTTTTTCCACCACTAAAATTTCTTTCCCCTCCACCACTATTGCTACCATGAAAAATATTGTATTTCAAATTTTAGTCTTTTATATATGGATTAGGGGCACTGAACTGGCATGCCATGTGACATCCGGCTCATCAAATATCAGTGACACGTAAGATTAGATGTTCACTTTGGACAAACTTAACAGAAGAAGAGTTTATATATTTGAACAAATAGTATTACGGCAGAGATATATTTGAACATAAAGTTTAAACTTTTTTTCAAAGTACAAACGTATATTTAACCATTTATTCTATATAAAATTATTAATTTAAAATTTAATAACATAAAAAGGTCAGAATCTCAGAAAAAAAAACAGCAGCAAAGAAATACTAGTGTTGGCGTGAAAAAGGCAAAAGGGGTGTGATATGGTAAGGGACATTGAAGTTTGAGAGTAGGGGGAAGAAGCTAACAAAGGCTTTAACACGTGATAAAGAGAACAGCAGATGCACTTTGCATGCGTACTCTCTCTCTATATATATAAAAGGGAAGATTCATTCATCATCTTCATCATTATATCTCTTAAGAGTTTTCACTTGTTTGTTTTGAACTTTGAACTCTTCCCTTTTTAATCTCCTCCACTTTCTATCTCAACTCACGTTCCCTCTCTCTCTCTCTCTCTCTCTCTCTCTCTCTCTCTCTCTTGTTTCTCTCTTTTTAGTCTTTGTCCCCATCATTATTAAAGCCCACTACACTTCTCTATTCTGCTGCTTCAATATTCTTGGAATCAAGCTACACACATCTTTTCAAAGACTTGCTCTTTCATGGTTCCATTCATTGGTGATTGATTCTTCTTACTTCTTTAAACACTTCATTTCTTTTGTTTCAGTTTAATTTACTGCTGGCTAGTGAGTAGAGAGTACTATTACTTTGTTTGGTTTTTTTGAGTGTTTCAAGGCGTTTTTATTCTCTTCTTGAGCAGTCATATATGGTTTTCACATTTACTTATGCTTTGTACATTATCGTATAAGTCTTTCTTTGTCTCATTTGTGTTGGATGTATTCATCCCTTCTCTCGTTTTTCTGGTACAAAGTTTTGGCTTTGCTTTAGGGACAACTGCTTCTTTCTTCTCTGCATTCCACAAATTAAATTGGTAAATTAAATAAAACAGCTCTATACACACATTTGTGCACATGTTTATACTACATAGTAGCTAGTATTTAATGAATCTATGTTTTCTTTCTTTTTTCCTGATTCATGGATATATATTGGGTTTCCAACAGAAGCATCTTAGAGGGTTTTTGGCTTCTAAGAAAATTTTCTCTTTGTCTCTAACTGGGTGTTGTTTTCCTCACTCCTTTTCTGGTTTTTCTTTTGCTTTCTTGAAAATTACACTAGTTTTTCTGCTCCTTCTTACAACTGATGTTCATGCAGAAGGAGAAACAATGTTAGAAAAAGGGTCTAACATTGTTTTGTGTTTTATATTAAGGTGGTTTTATTTCTTTTTCATTTTTTTTGGTTATCTTTTGCAGTTTATCATCATTTCACTATTTTCACTTGATGGTCTGCAGTGACAAGACCTGTGACAATTTAATTACAAATTCCATTTTTTGATCCAAAAGCTGCAAACTTTTTTAATGTCTAGTTGCTGTTGTGTGTGTTTTTGGTTTTATTTGTTGAAAGAAAATGTGAAATGTTTGGATTTATACCTGCAAAGGAAATGGAGGTGTCTGTAATAAGCAGAATCAAGAAATTGCCATTCTTTGTTGATGACTATTCTTTTTGCTTTTGAGTGTGAAAGTTCAAAGGCATTTTCATCACTTTTCCATATATGAATATACTTCCTGCCAAATATCATCATGTTGCTGACATGTGTACCCTTTCTGTTTTTGGTTCTTTCAGTACAATAATCTTGAATTCTTGAGTGTAAAGAACTCTATTGGACTGTGCCATCTAGTGAAGGACATTTACTTTTGAACAGTTTTCTTGTGCTTATCACATTAGCAGTGAAAACATGCCTGTAAGGCAGATGAAAGAAGGTTCAGAACAACACATTGTGATCAAACCCCAGTTGCAAACCACCATAAACCCACTTCAGAAAAACCCCAAGACTGCTCAAAATGGGAAAGGGCCACCAAACACAGAACCCCAAAACAACAAAATCCATAACACAACATCATCACCCCCTTCAAGAAACAGAGGAAGAAGAAGGGGAAGAGGAGGGAGAAAGTCAGATCAAGGTGAAGCCTTTATGAGGCCAAGTTCAAGGCCTTGCACAGCAGCAAGCAAGCCAGTTATAGTAGCAGCAGAAAATGTGTTAAATGTGTCAGTCAGCAGCAGCTCATGTCAATTAGTGGCTGCTGGTTCAGGGTTTCCTTCTTCAAGCAAGTCTTTGTGTTTTGCCCCAAGACCAGGTTATGGCCAACTGGGGACAAAATGCATTGTGAAAGCAAACCATTTTTTGGCTGAATTACCAGACAAGGACTTAAACCAGTATGATGTAAGCTGCTATTTATTTTTGATGGTTTTGAAACTGGTTTCTTTGAGCATCTTGCAGCATTTTAGTAAATCTTGTGTATTGCTTTTGGGGCCCTTAAACTGACATCCCTTTGAAGTTTATGTTTATGGAGTTCTCTTTTTCTTTTTACCCTTCTTACACATGCTTTTACTTTGCTTCTACCCTTTGTTGAGTGGTAAGATGTACCATCTTTTTTGTTTTTAGTAGCATTAATGACTCTCTGAATTTTGGTCAGACTGTTTGTGATAATTCTCTTTGTATTTTTTTTTTGTATGTATATGCTCCCTTTAAACTACCTTTTTTGCTGCTGGTTTGCAGGTTACTGTAACCCCTGAAGTGTCATCAAGAAGTGTAAACAGAGCAATCTTAGCAGAACTGGTGAAACTGTACAAAGAATCAGACCTAGGGATGAGATTACCAGCTTATGATGGCAGGAAATCTCTCTACACTGCTGGTGAACTTCCTTTTAAGTGGAAGGAGTTCACCATTAAGCTTATTGATGAAGATGATGTGATCAATGGTCCAAAGTAAGACTCTTTATTGCTTTGTCCTCATTCATTTTAGAGGGTTCATTAAAAATTAACCACTATCTAGCTCTAAATCTATTAAAAAAAATAAGACATCATAATCCCATTTACTTTTTTTACCTGGTTCAGTCTAAACTAGCAGATCCTACCAAATTAATTAAAAACATGTTTTGTTTTCTTTTTTCACTCATCAATCAACTATGTCTCAATTCCAAACAAGTTGAGGTCGGCAATATGGATTATATGAATCGGTTCAGCTCTATTTAGGCCTATTTCATTCCAATACTAATTAACTTTTTATTTTTATTTTGTGAATTATAAAATTTTCAGGAGAGAAAAAGAATATAAAGTGGTGATTAAGTTTGTCGCAAGAGCAAATTTACATCATTTGAGCCAATTTCTAGCTGGTAAGCGTGCTGATGGT
Source organism: Nicotiana tomentosiformis (assembly GCF_000390325.3). Classification (NCBI taxonomy): domain Eukaryota; kingdom Viridiplantae; phylum Streptophyta; class Magnoliopsida; order Solanales; family Solanaceae; genus Nicotiana; species Nicotiana tomentosiformis. The sequence goes on from NC_090820.1 coordinate 51,573,220, forward strand.
CCACAAGAAGCTCTTCAAATTCTGGACATTGTTTTGAGAGAGCTTTCAATCAAGAGGTAGACACTCTAATTTGAGGCATTGTAATGGAGCTTTGAGCAAAAGCTCTTCAGTTTTTGGACATTCGTGTATGATTTTTGTTGAGTTGATTTTATCTCTGATAACAAACATCTCTTAGTAGGTATTGTCCTGTTGGAAGATCTTTCTTTTCCCCTGATATCCGGAAACCTCAGCCTCTTGGCGATGGTTTAGAAGCATGGTGTGGATTCTACCAGAGTATCAGACCTACCCAAATGGGCTTGTCCCTTAATATTGGTAATTTATTGTTAACAAATATTCAGATTAAATATGATCAAATCTATTTTCTGGCAAGTAAAGAATTATGATACGGTGTGATTATTGTTAATGTAGTTAGTTATTCCTAACTGTGTTTGATGTTCGGACCCCAAACAACAGATATGGCTTCAGCTGCATTTATTGAAGCACTACCAGTGATAGAGTTTGTAGCCCAGCTTCTTGGAAAAGATGTGTCGTCAAGACCCTTATCTGACTCTGATCGTGTAAAGGTAGCAACACCTACAATATGGACTTGAATGATTCCCTTGTCATGTTAATGCTATTAAGTTTTCTGCATTGCTTTTACATGGAATGTTTGGTCACTTTTAATTAACTGTTAATTTTGCCTGCAAATGCCATCTAGATTAAGAAGGCTCTTAGAGGAGTGAAAGTAGAAGTGACACATAGGGGCAATGTCCGGAGAAAGTATCGAGTTTCAGGACTAACATCCCAGCCCACAAGAGAACTAGTGTAAGCTTTTGCCTTTGCCTTTGTATTTGTCATTCTAACATTATCATATATTCATTCTAAGAGTGATAAAACTTAGGTTGACCTAATGCTCATTGTTGTTTTGCTCAGTTTTCCTGTTGATGATAATTCAACGATGAAGTCAGTAGTGGAATACTTCCAAGAAATGTATGGCTTTACTATCAAGTACACACATCTTCCATGCCTTCAAGTAGGGAACCAAAAGAAAGCCAACTATTTACCTATGGAGGTGAGAATATTACTTGATGTTTTGTATAGCTTCATGTCTCTTTTCAGAAGTGTGAGCTATTCTCTGTTGCCGTGTTTCTAGGCATGTAAAATTGTTGAGGGACAACGATACACTAAAAGGTTGAGTGAAAAGCAAATTACTGCTCTGTTGAAGGTCACGTGCCAAAGACCAAGAGATCGTGAAAACTCAATTTTGCAGGTATGTTGTAATATTTTTACCTTTCATGCTTCCTTTCTGTTGTGCTGGAAATTTTAATGTGTGCAACACCTACATGGAATTGAATGATTCCCTTGTCATGTTGTACTTGATTGTCTTTTGAAATATAGACTGTTCAACACAATGATTATAATGAAGACCCATATGCAAAGGAGTTTGGGATCAAAATCAGTGAAAAGCAAGCATCGGTGGAAGCTCGCGTACTGCCTGCTCCATGGGTAAATCACTCTACATGAGCTTCCATTATTCATTCTTAATCAACCTGAATTCTTTTTCCTTTGACATCTATTTCTCTCATTTCTCCAACAGCTAAAATATCACGAGACTGGGAAGGAGAAAGATTGTCTGCCTCAAGTTGGGCAGTGGAATATGATGAATAAGGTCCTTTTTCCGCTTGTTTCATAGTTCAGCTGCTACTTGATTTCTTTCTTTTAGTTGTTACAACTAGCAAATCATCAGTTTACTTACTACTATGCTGCACCATTCATGCATTAACGTCATGCTTTTTTTTGTCTTGTCTTGCATGGTGAAAAAAAATAGACCCAATATCTCACTCTTTGTTCATTACTTTATACTTATTTATTGTCTCGCTTATTCTTCCTATCTGGTACCGATGTGCTCCTCTGTGGTTTTTCAGTTACTATGTATTATCTCTTTGTGCTTTCCGTTTTGCTAAAAGCCGTGCTTGATCTGTGCACAGAAAATGATCAATGGAATGACTGTTAGCCGTTGGGCTTGCATCAATTTTTCACGAAGTGTCCAAGAGAGTGTTGCTCGTGGCTTTTGTAATGAACTGGCTCAGATGTGTCAAGTATCTGGAATGGTAGTTGTTTCTCAAGCTCCTTCTCTTTGTTCATTGCCCATTTCTCTTTCACTCCATGTTTGATTATAGACACGAAGGGAATTGACCTTAGCTTATGCTGACAGGAGTTCAATCCGGAACCAGTAATTCCAATATACATGGCCAGGCCAGATCAAGTGGAGAAAGCCTTGAAGCATGTTTATCATGCATGTGTAAACAAGCTTAAAGGCAAAGAACTTGAGCTTCTATTGGCCATTCTTCCAGATAACAACGGATCCCTGTACGGTATGGCAAAATAAATTTCATTTTATTGAATTGAGATGAGTTTGAAGATTGCATTGTTACAGAATTTCTTACATCCTTCTCTTGTAGGTGACATAAAGCGGATATGTGAGACCGATCTTGGTTTAATATCCCAATGCTGTCTGACAAAGCATGTGTTCAAGATCAGCAAACAATATTTGGCAAATGTCTCCTTGAAGATTAATGTCAAGGTGCATCCACTTGCTATTCTAGTTGAAAACACATAAAATATAATCTGCGATATTGAGATAGTCACAAAACGTCCATATCTCTTACGAATACTTTCTGTTGTGGGAGCAGATGGGTGGTCGAAATACTGTCCTGTTGGATGCTATTAGCTGTAGAATACCATTAGTAAGTGATATTCCTACCATCATATTTGGAGCAGATGTGACTCACCCAGAAAATGGAGAAGACTCTAGCCCTTCAATTGCTGCAGTAAGTTCCTCACTTGAGACCATGCTCCTTAATCTCCTTTTTCGCGATACTTGGGTGTAAAAGGAAGCTTAATTTCCTATTCTTGCTGCAGGTAGTAGCTTCTCAGGATTGGCCTGAGGTGACAAAATATGCTGGCCTTGTTTGCGCTCAAGCTCATAGACAGGAACTCATACAAGATTTGTACAAGACATGGCATGATCCTGCACGTGGAACAGTTAGCGGTGGCATGATAAGGTATGCCTTCTATCTCTTAGTCTTACTTCTAATGTATTTGTTTTCTTCCCTTATGGTGAAATGATTTTGCAGGGATCTCCTAATATCCTTCAGAAAGGCCACTGGCCAAAAGCCACAAAGAATAATCTTTTATCGGCAAGTCCCTCACTCTAAATATTAAATATACTGGAAGTTTCACATGCTATATCTGCTTTAGCCGCCTTTCACTAGCTACGGCTTGTTTTCATAAATATTTAAGTAGTCACTTGTATCAATAAGCCCTCCTATTCCTGGTAACTTCATGATTTCAATCCTGGTAGATGAGCCTACAATGACTAGCGTAAACATTTCGTTTGTCAGACACATCTATTAACACTAAGATGTTCTCTCTGGTTTTGGTTCTCACTTGACGAGATTTTCTGGATTTGTTAGCAATTCCGAGACATGTATTGAAATGGATGACTTTTTTCATTGATTCTTTTGATTTGCTTAACTTTCCCTATCTTATTAGAGTATCTTGTGTACAGGGATGGAGTAAGTGAAGGGCAATTTTATCAAGTACTTCTTTTTGAGTTAGATGCAATTAGGAAGGTTGGTGCTAATCCTGTCAACGCCTATTCCCATATATGATTTTAGCCTAACTAGAAGGTTATTTTGTGCAGGCTTGTGCATCTTTAGAGCCAAATTACCAACCACCAGTAACTTTTATCGTGGTACAGAAAAGGCATCACACCCGTCTATTTGCTAACAATCACAAGGACAGGAGTAGCACGGATAGGAGTGGAAACATATTGCCTGGTAAACTATCCATAGTCTTAGACACACACTACGAATATTGTGAAGTATTATGAATGCTGAGTACCATCTCTTGCTTCATCAGGTACTGTGGTTGATACAAAAATCTGTCATCCAACAGAGTTTGACTTTTATCTTTGTAGCCATGCCGGCATTCAGGTATAACAGTAACTACCTTTTCCCTCATCTATAAGATAAATGACGAGGTTTTCAGATCGAATTTGACAAGAGGGGAAACTGATCCCAAAAGGAACAATTTATGAAGGAATCCTTTATCTGCAAATGCTAAAAACTGGAAATGCACATCCTTCTCTTATTAAGCTTATTTATCTGATGCTACAGATTTTAACTATATTTTCTAACTTCCTCACAAACACCTTAAATTTGTTGTTTCCTTCCCTTACAATATTAGCCATTACATCTGTTATTGATGAACTACATCATGTTGGCAGGGTACAAGTCGACCGGCTCATTACCATGTTCTGTGGGATGAGAACAATTTCACAGCAGATGGAATCCAATCCTTGACCAACAATCTCTGCTATACATATGCAAGGTGCACGCGTTCTGTCTCTGTGGGTAAGTGAAAACTGTAAAGTAAAGTTCCATTTTAATGTTTCCAAGTTTTTTAACTGTGTTTTTGCAGTTCCTCCAGCTTATTATGCACATTTAGCTGCATTTCGAGCTAGATTCTACATGGAACCAGAGATGGCAGAAAATGGTGGCAGTCCTCATAAAGGCGGCAAGGCTATAAGAGAAGGTGGAGAGAGTGGTGTTCGGCCATTGCCTGCGCTAAAAGAAAACGTGAAGAGAGTAATGTTTTATTGTTAGGAAGAGAAACATGGAGGGGGAGTAGCAAATAGGTAATGGGAGTAGTAGTAGGTGTTCACAGACCACATGCATCTATCTTTCTTTGTATATGTATGTTGATGTTGATGCTAATTTTCGTTGTCAGTTTTAATGATGTATAGCGGCTCTATTTTCATCAGCAGTAGCAGAAGATTAATCCAATGTGTCTTATCAATCCAAACTTACGGTTTCTTATGAGATATTCATTCAAATGTAAAAGGAAAAGCATTTCTAGAATGAAATAAATATTTGCCCCTCAAAATTCCTCAGCTCATCTCATTATAACTTTGGGGTTTTGCCGTCTCTGAATAAATAAACTTTGGTTCCTAGTTTCTAAAGGTTTAGGAACAAGTCCTCTTATTTCGTAGAAACAGAAATCCTATTTATCTATTTTCTTCTATTTATGTGCTATTTAAAAAAAAGGTGTTCTTCTTTCCAGCTTTTTTGGATGGTTGTTACTAGTTGTATCGTGTATTGTTATTTTAAAATATTGTTTTTTTATTATTTCATTAAAATTGGTTGTATTATATTATTAAATTCATTGTTTCGGAACAAAAAAAAAAGTTCCATTTTTTTAAATAACCGAATTGGTGTGGTGGGATTGTTTCTTATTTTTCTTTCCAATTATGCCTTAACTTATTACTCTGTAATTCTAATTTGCCGTTTACCTTTTTTTTTTTATATAAAAAATTTAACTCCAAATCTCCACCTATAACCTACTTTGTCTTTGTCCCTTTTTTTTCCGGAACTTCTGCCGCTTCCAATTCCAACCTAAAATTGCTAATTTTGTTAGAATTTGCATGAATTTAATTGTTTAATCTATTTTTAAAACATATTTGGTGATAAATTAGTAGAAATGCGTTTTCTTAAATTATTTTTATGCGTAATTATTGATAAGTTTAATATTTAAATAATTGAGGGTATTTTAGTAAACTTATCAGTTACAGTACAATACGATACAGTCAAACCAAACAACAAAGTGTTATTTAACAACTGCAAACAATACAATCTATCCAAACAATGTATTTATAAAACGATACAATACAATACAATACAACACAATACATTATAAAACGATGGATAACAACCATCCAAACAAGCTGTTAACAAATTCCAACAGTCACTTAACTAAAAAATCCAAACAAGACGTCCTTTCACTCTTCTTCCTCCCATGTCTTCATTCACTACCGTCACCAACATAATGAACTTATTTATATCTTTTCTCATTACTACTACTCCCTCCGTTTCAATTTATGTGAACGTGTTTGACTGGGCACATAGTTTAAGAAAAAATGAATACTTTTGAAATTTGTGGTCTTAAACAAGTCAAAAAGGAGCCATAGTATTTGTGTGGTTATAAAAGGTTCTCATTAAGGATAGAATTGTAAGTTTAAGCAAAACTGTTTTCAAATTTAGAAAAATGGTCATTCTTTTTGGAACAGACCAAAAAGAAAATAGGTTCACATAAACTGGAACGGAGGGAGTACTATTTTTTTATTTCTTTTTCAGCCCAGTGCACTAAGCTCCCATTATGCGCGGGGTCCGAGGAAGGGCCGTACCACAAGGGTCTATTGTACGCAACCTTACCCTGCATTCTGCAAGAGACTGTTTTCACTGTCGCGGCCCCATTTTTTCCTCGAAAAGCGGGCTTCGACACGTGACAACTCCTTTTAGAATGGGAGATAGAGTGCTAAAGGAGAAGAGTCGCCACCTAACGATTTTTAAAGGTGCGTTAGGGCACCTATTATGCAGATTACTCTGTTTGACTAGTCAACGCCACCAAAGATCGGGTAAGGGCTCAAGTTACCTCAAAGAGAAGGTGTTAGGCACTCCTCGAGATCCACAACTATGGGTTCCGGCCGAACATAAGATTATGTGGATTACGATTAAGCTAGGTGATCAAGTAAACAAAGAGAATTCAGAAGTTAAAGAACTTTATTTCAACATGATTAATATAGGCCTTAGTTTGAATATAGGGATACAACTATTTAGATCTAATAACAACATATAAAGAAGAGAGGGGGTCCTAAGTTTTTTAGCCTAAAGGATCACCCCGTGCAACATAAATAATACTTCGTAACTCCCTCAAGATGGCGTGTTACTCATATTATTTAGCGGGCACAGATTATCATCTCCTGCTACCCGATTACTATGTTAAAATTGTTACATAAAGCGCACTAATTCAATTATAAGTCGTACCTTATGCGTGCACTACCCGTCCCATACCTATGGTCCAGGAGGTATTGGACCTCTATTTTGGGTGGTTCTAGACCTCACTTAGGCTGCTCAGAAATGTTAAAACTAAGCGACATACAAAAAGCACATTGGACCTCACATATAAGCAATTAAGGGCTCAAGTTAGCCTCCACACTTAAACAACAAATGCACGCGAAATAGGTTTTTCATGTTAGACAGTTCAGAATTAAGGAACTTAAATCTCTATAGACATGACTTATATGTGATAAGGCATCAAGGCACGCAAGCAGTTTCAGGAACCAACGTTGTTCATAGACAGAATTATAAAGGGTGTTGCACACTGATTATTGAAATGGCAGATTCCTAGTCATTAGTCCTGTAGATATTGCGCCTAGGTGATTATGTAACAAAGATAGTGAAATCTATCGAGAGAAACCCAGAATTACTCATGCCCTTGATAATGGCCTAAGTGAGCGACGAACAATGTTGAGAAGGGGAGTCATTAACAGTTATTAAGGCGAACAGTGATATCCTATAGACAGGATTCTAACGATTAGCACTTGGGAACCTGATTTTTATTATTATACTTTAACCTTATAGGCAGGTTTTCTAGGTAAACAATGTGATGCAATAACAAATGAAATGATTAGAGTCCTATATGCATGATCTCTAGTGGATATGCTGCAGCAATGCAAATTAAAGGAAAGTTCAATGGTATTTATTTCCTATGGGCAGGTTTTCTAACATGTAGCAACAAGGATAATTGAAGCATTTGAGTTCATGCTTTGCTAGTAGACAAGTAGTGCAAGTGTATGCTTCTCCTAATGGCATGATTTCTATAGTGTGCATAGAGAGTGAACGACATATATATCAAACATATAATTCAGTCCTATAGGTATGTTATCTATCCATCACATATTAATATTAAAATCTACCCCATTTCCTTTTACTAATAACCCCAATTGTTTATACAAAAATTATTACATGCCCAATAATGAGTAAAGTAACAATATTATATAACAGTGAACAGGCCCACAGTGGGCCCAAAAAAAAATAACTAAATACCCAGCCTTACTGGGCCTTCAACAAAGAGCCACATTCAATACACGATCATGGGTCCATAGAAGAGCCCATACCAATTCAATGAGCCACGACACCAAGTGTTGCACCACTTGGAACAACCAATATAGATATACAGTACATGACAAAGAAGTAGAGTATTAGGGACAATTTTGGAGGTTGAGAGAATGACTAGGACCAAGCCCTAGTGTGTCAGAGTTCACAAGGGCCTCAATTGGGCCCCGAGCAGTGCTCACACTAGGGAGGCCAACAATGGAACCTAGATAGCCTTGGTTTCAGCCGGCTAAGAATGGGAATTCAGAATATCAGAGTAGCAAGTAAGGAGAGTGGACATAAATCAAGTAATATACCAAATTGAGCATACAGTGCAACCGGTCAAGCAGGTCGGTAGGTTCAGCAAGGTTTACATAGCAAAGTACCACATAGACAACCTCATAGGACTTAGGAGAAGAAAACAGGTTTGCAGACATACATAGGTTATCATGTATAGATGCATGAAGTTGAACTAGTTGAAACCTAAAGATCCAAATTAAGTTAAGTCTAACCTAATGCCATATTAATCAATATTTAGACATGATGGGTGGACACACATTGTGATAATCACAGAAAGGATAGCGTAGCAAATGAACCAAGGCATACTGGAAAACATATTAACATAGGAGCAAAGTCATAGTTAATAGAAAAATAGAGTATTTATCTCTTAAAAATCAGGACAACATAAAACATGTTTAAAGCAGACTTTAAAGCAGCATTTCATAGAGTTGGGACTAATACACAAAGGGCAATCCAGTATACATAAGACTTAGCACTAAAAGATTCATTCAAGTGGGGATGGTTCCCATAGAGTTATGGTAGAACCCAAAACAAAGTATGAAGAAATTTTGTAACTAACAACATACAATCACAGTAGTCAGGCTCATATCAAAATAGACTTTCATTGAAGTTCAAAACTAAACATGCTAAGATGCCGAATGATATAGAACCCATTTCAGAAGACAAGAAATCACAGAATGCAAATCATAGTGAAGAAATGTATTAGCATAACACAAAAATAAACTATCCCATGCATTTACTTATCACAGAATGACATCAGAGTATTGAACGTTATCATGCTCATGTAATTCAAATACATATGCAGAAAGAAAGAAAAGAAATTAAACATTGCAAAGGTTTAAAACACTAACCAGTAGCATAATCAAAAGAGTAAAGAGCGTAATAGAAAAAACCCTAAGTCCCCGATGCTTCAGAGTTCACAAGAGCCTCGAGAATGGGCTCCGAGCAGTGCTTGCACCGGAGGAGGTTGTTTAATGGCCTTGGCTTTCAGCTGGCCCCGAATTCAATGATCTTAGAGAGTGTTCGAGTGTAACAGTGAGTGAAAGAGTGGAGTAGTGAGAATAGTAGCAGGGATTAGGAGATTCAAAAAGTCTGTTCAAGGGGTTTTAGGGGAGGGGTTTATATAGTAGCAGATTTAGCACATAAAATAGGGAAACACGATAAATTAAACACATAATAAGAAAAATATGGCATGCCAAAATCAATTAGAATCAGTCTTAGGGAAAATAGCACATAGAATAAGGAAGTACAGTAGATTAAACAGAGAATAAGGAAAATATAGCATGCGAGAATCAATTAGAGTCCGTTTTAAGGTAAATAACACATAAAATAAGGAGGTACAATATATTAAACAAAAATTAAGGAAAATATCAGTCAAACACAAGAAAGGGAAGAATATCAATCGAAAATCAGTAAAGAAAAAGGAAAAGTCTCAAACCCTAGTTGGGACTGATGACTTGAATCGAACCAATAATGCAAGAATCGTTCAATATAACATGTATATAGACGAAAGATCATCCAGATCTTCACAGAATCAATGTAAATCGGTCCGTTCTTGAGAAGTAGTTCTTGCCAAAAATTGGACAAGAACTAAGTAACACCATAAACATGCGTATAATGATATAGTATCACAAAATAGGTAAGTAGATCATGGATTGATTCCATGTTTGAGTCGGAATCGAAGAAGGTTAGGGTTACAACGGCCAGGGTTTAACAGAGAAGAAGAGAGATGAGAGAGGGTGTGAAGGCGGCTTGGCAGGGGGGAAATGGGTTAGGGTTTTGGGTAGTTTTAGGTAATTAAAAGGGTTTGGATTATTATGGGTCGTTGATCACTCGAGATCAACGACCAGGATAGTAAGGGGAATGGGGCGGGTTATTTGGAGCGGGTACCGGCCAAGTATTTTAAAAGGATAGTTTGGTTTTGGGCTTGGGTAAGTTGGGCTAAGGTTTGGGTTAATTTGGGTCCGAAAATAGGTAAAAATTAGGCTATAATTTAAATACCCCAAAATTTATCAAAAATAATTTATACAAATGCTTAATAAATAAAATAAAATATTATTTATATACTGAAATACTTAAAATAATAAATTTGTATTATAAAAATATAAATATTCTATTTTGACATAAATAATATAAAATAAAGAGCCATTATGTATGAATATAGGCTATTATTGCAAAATTGGATAAATAGCTTAAAAATGCTACTGTAATTATATGGAATGAAATAAAATGTTTGAAACATATATTATAGGTGAAAAATAGTTATTTTAGGTAACTAAGTCATCAAAAAATAATTTAAAAGGATAATTACTAGATATTTCTATATAATTTAAATACAACAAAAATTAATTTAAAGCTCTAAAAATTATGAAAAATTATAAAAAATGCTTGTATAGGTTTGTATACTAAATAATGATGCAAATATACTATTTTAAAAGTGTATATATATATATATATATATATATATATATATATATATATATATATATATTGGAAAATATGAGGGCAAAATTAGGTATCAACATCCACGGCTCGAACTCGTGACCTGGTTACATGGCAACAACTTTATCAGTTACACCAATGTTCCCCTTCACTACTACTATTTATTTCTTCTCCTAAAATTCCTCTTCCTCTTAATTTCTTACCAAATATCCTTCTTCTTTCCTACTTTCTTTATTGCAGATGAATTATGAGTTGTTCTTTTTTTATTATGAGTTGTTCTTTTTTTTTTTTTAAAATAATAATATTTTTTTAGACCTTTTCCGTTGAAAAGGTTGAAATTTGTAATGTTTTCTTTTTGATAATAGAAATTTGTAATGTTAATCGTTACTATTCATCTTTGCTTTTTTATTTCTTCTACTTTTCTTAATCTTAGTTGAAAATAATTGAGATTTTGAAGCCTTCTACTGCTTTAATTGCAGAAAATTAGAATATAATTGTGCTTAATGTATGATAAGATCCTGATGTTTTCTTTCTCCTTTTTTTTTATTTCATTGATTTTGTTTTTGTATTTTTTGCATGTTGATTAATATTGTGTGTAGTTGATGCATTTGGATTATTTTGTTTCAAGGATATTGTTAAACCATTTTCTAAATTGTATTTTCTGGAGCAATTGCACTTGCAATTCAGAGGATGTTTAAGTATCGTGAGGAGTGGTAATTGATGCTGCCTGTAATGTTTTCTTTCTATTTTTTAATTCATTGATTTTAGTTATGTATTTTTTGCAAGTTGATTAATATTGTGTTTAGTTGCTGCATTTAGATTATTTTATAATTTCTAAGAATATTGTTAAATCGTTGTCTAATGTACATTTTCGGGAACAATTGCGATTTAAAGGAGCTTAAGTCTATCATGAGAATGGTAATTAATGTATCATTATCGTTTGCCTGAAATTTTGGTTGACCAAAATAGAGTCTTCGCCTACAAATTTAGTTTTGTGTGAAAAAGAAATGAAAGTCAATTAATTTTATGTTTTTATGATTTTGTTTTTATTATTTCTCTTATTTACACTTAAACTATATATAAGGATTTAAGTACAAAAAACTTTCTTCAACTATCTCCTCCTTTTTCCCCTTTCCCCCCCTTTTTCCTTCTCTTTCTCCTTTGATTTTCAAATAGTGGGTGATGTATCTGTCTCTATAAAATAAAGTTTTAAGCAAGGCGTAGTTGGGTAATTTTCGTTTGAACAATTTCATTGCTATCTGGTCAATTTGGTTGTGCCTTTGTGGAGAAATATTTCTCTCTTTAGTACATGATGAATTTGAAGTACATTTTTATCATGCATATTTTGACCTCTTATACCTATTCATAGTCGTAATTGATAGGGTAATTTTATAAAAAAAATACTATTTGTATAATATATTGTGCCAGAATTTTTAACTTTTGGATTCTGATTCACAATATTTTTTACTTATTGGATTCTGCAATTTTAAAAAAGGAGGTAATTATTGGCGAAAATTGATGGGAGCAAAGATGACTATAATGAAATAATGAAAAGAGTATAAAATAGAAAGTGAAAACTATTTGAAGAAAGAAATGTATATTTTCAGATTTTACGAAAAATTAGCAGGAGGAAAAAGAAGAATATATTTGATTATTTTGGAAGGAATAACAAATTTTAAATATCTGGAGTACAATAACAAGGGGTCCAATAAGGACGAGAGAATCAAAGAGAAGGCCGTGTAGGGGGGGGGGGGGGGAGGATAGAAAATAAAGAAGTAAAAATTGGAAATAAAACTCTCACTCTATAATAGAGGAATACAATATAAATCACATCTTATATACATATATTTATAAGAAACTGACCTTCTATAAAAGGAATACAATCAAATAAACACTAAATGCACACCAAAATATCATTACTCAAATATTTATAGAAATATAGAAGACGAAAGTACTCCCTTCAGTCCACTTTAAGTGATTTGTTTTTGTTATTTTTACACATATTAAGAAATTTACCATTTAATATTAATTAATAATATAATTGACTATATTAACCTTAATTTGTTCATTGAAAATACAACAAATACTCATATGCTTTTTACTCCAAGGTCAGCTTTGGAAAAAAGAAGTTAATTCTTTCTTGATATTTGAAAATATCAAAATTATGGACCACAAAAAAGACCAAAAAATAAGTTAAAGCGGAACATATGGAATACTCTTTAAGAAGTATAACCAAATATTCTTTCATTTCAATCAAATAATTAATTTCTTTTCATGATGTAGAAAAAATATTTTCTTTTGTTTCAGCAAAAAAAGTACTTTCTTTTTCATGATGTAGAAAAAAGTATTTTCTTTTTCACAAAATGAGTACTTTCTTTTTCTATTGTAGAAAAAGTATTTTCTTTTAATGTCGTAGATAAAGTATTTTCTTTTTCATTTCAACAAAATAAAACTTTTCTTTTTATGATGTAAAAAATGTATTTTCTTTCATTTCAATGAAATAAGTACTTTCTTTGCATGATGTAGAAAAAATATTTTTTTTTCACAAAATAAGTACTTTCTTTTTCAGTTGTAGAAAAACTATATATATTTTTTATTTCAGCAAAAAGAATAATTTCTTTCATTTCAATAAAATGAGTACTTTCTTTTATTTTATTGTGATACCTAAAAAATAGCTCAGTACCCGTCTTTTATTTTATTAATATAAATTTATTTGTTTTTTTTGTTATGATAATGTTGTGTTTCTTCTTTATTTTCAGATTTTTTTCATATTTGAAGATTATTTTTGTCAACAACAGTAAGTTAAATAATCATTCGCATCATGAAAAGAAAGTATTCATTTTGTTGAAACGAAAAGAGATACTTTTTTCATGTCATGAAAAGAAAATACTCATTTTGTTGAAATGAAAGAAAATACTTTTTCTACATCATGAAAAAAATACTCTTAATAATATTTTTATATATTTAGGGTGGGGGGATCGGGGGTAGGGGTGAGGTTGGGTGGTGCGTGGGGTAGGGGTGATGGGGATTGGTGGAGACGGGGAAGGTTGAAAAAGAGTTTTGGAAAATATTTTTCGTTCTCTTAATACGAAAAATATTTTTCTCCAATTGGAGAAAAACAAATTCATAAAGAAAATATTTTTCAAACATTTAAACTAACCAAATATGAAAAAATTAGAAAATATTTTCAGAACATGGGTCAAGGTAGAACTCTAAGATTGAACATTTCCATGGGTTAAGGTTGGGCATCATCATGGGTTAATTTGGGATGATGAGTTTTTGATGGGTTAACTTGGGCTAGTCCAAAATAGTACATTTTCAAAATTGATCTAGCCCAAACAAATTAAAACTTGGACGAGTTGGGCGGGTCAAATGAGTGTGGGTTAGTTTTGTCACCCCTATGTAAGACGAGCAATTGAGTTTTATCGAATTTTTGTAACAAAAAAGATGTAATTCTACTTGCGTACATTATTGTTAGTATAATATTGTCACGACCCTAAATTCACTAGTCGTGATGGCATATAACCCAACCCGCTAGATAAGCCAATTAACCACTAACCAGTTCCAATAACAATTAATAAGGCGATTAAGTAAAGAAATATCTGAATCTTATACATTTTTCAAGGACAGGTAGTACAAATCATGAGCTTCTAAGAATAGAATTTATAAAGATGAAATGAAATAAATACATCTTCTATTTGAGAAGTACATAAACAGAGTTTTATAGATCTAAAGCTACCACGAACAAGAGGCAGCTACAATTGGGACGCAAGTACATATTCAATCCAGCTCCCATCGAACACAACAACATAAACAACCAACATCTGCACGCAAGGTGTAGGAGTGTAGTATGAGTACAACCGACCCCATATACTCAATAAGTAACAAACCTAACCTTAGGTTGAAAGTAGTGACGAGCTAACAAAAAGGGGTCGGGTCCAACACCAATATTCCACAATAATTCATAACAACATAGTATAAGTAACAAACGAGTATCTCAAAAATAAAAGGCTCAGTTCCAGAAAAATAGGTATTTCTTTTCAAGTATCTTAGTGAAAATCCAAATCTTTTACCGAAAAAGCCAAAATACGAGTTAGTTTGAAAACTGTGATTTTTTCCAAAATTCATTTCAATAATAAATAGTGTTCCATATTTCCTTTCAAGTAGCAAGTGTAAGATACCTCTCTATGCCCATATGTAAAAATGTATGAGAAGTTATAAATGGCGTGATACTATACAGCATGAGAAAAAATACATCTCTATACCTGTATGTCAAGTGTGCATGCCAAATGCGGTGCAAATCAGTGATACAGATCATATACATACTCTCACAGTATCAATTCACTCCGTCCTCCCAGTCACTCAGCACTCGCACTCAGTAGGTACCTGCACTCACTAGGGGTGTGCAGACTCCGGAGGGGCTCCTACAACCCAAGCAATATAATTCGCACGGACAACTCACGTGCTGCACGGATAACTCACGTGCTGCACGGATAACTCACGTGCCATAATATCAATATCTGAAATCGCACGGACAACTCACGTGCTGCACGGATAACTCACGTGCGATAGTAAGCCAATCTGACTCGCTGAGTCGTACAGCCCGATCCCATAATCATCCTCACAACCAGTCCCTCGGCCTCACTCAGTCATCAATCTCTCCATTCTCTTGGGCTCACAATGTCATGATACTAGCCCGAAAATAATGATATGATACATCAATAAATAACAACAAAGACTGAGATATGATATGCATATGAATACGTATGACTGAGTATGTAATGCAATGAAATGAAAACAGATTACTCAACAACATAAATGACCTCAGTGGGTCCCAACAGGATAAACATGTAGCCTACACATGGTTTCTAACATAATCACAACTTGATAACTCTAGTACGTAGAGATTTCATGAATTCAGACAAGTTCAAGTAACTACACATTATCACAGAAATAACAAAAATCACAATTCACACGGTGCACGCCCACACGCCCGTCACCTAGCATGTGCGTCACCTCAAAATCAAACACATAACATGTATATTCAGGGTTCATACCCCTAGCTCCAAGATTAGAAGAGTTACTTTCCTCGAACAAGACAATACCAATGTCGAGCAAGCCAAATAATGCTCCAAAGATGCCATTCCACGCGTTCCGACCTCCGAACGGCTCGAAACTAACCAAAAACAACTCAAGTACATCAAACAATGCTAAAAGAACCAATCCCGATCGAAAAAGATCAAATCTTGAATCAAACGCCCAAAAATCGGCCAAAAGCCCAACCCGGGCCCGCACCTCGAAATCCAGAAAAATTTCAAAATCCAATAACCCATTCAATTACGAGTCCAACCATACTAGTTTCACTCAAATCTGACTTTAATTCGATGTTCAAAACTCAAAAATTCACATTATGAAACTTTAGGCCAAAACTCCCAATTTCCTCTTTAAAATTCACAATCCAATTACCAAAAACGAAGGTAGATTCATGAAATATAACTAAAACCGAGTAGATAACTCTTACCCCAATCCTTATGATAAAAATTGCTCGAACAATCACTCCATTCCAAAGTCCATAGCTCAATATGTGATAAAAATGACCAACCCTCGAACTTATAACATTCTGCCCAGCGATTCCGCATTTGCGGATAGATCGTCGCATCTGCGGCCACCGCTTCTGTGGTAAAAACTCCGCTTTTGCGAAAATAGCCTTGCCCATCAACCCTCGCACATGCAGATATCAAATTTCGCTTCTGCAAAGATTTTCGCACCTGCGCATCCAATCTCGCATCTGCGCGCACGCAGTTGCGCTACAAAAATCCGCTTATGTGATCTTCCTCACCCAGCCTCTTCTCGCTTCTGCGACTCCACTAACGCTTCTGCGACCATCGCACCTATGCAATACCAGTCACAGGTGCGGAACACCAGAACCAGTAGCTTAGTATAAATCCAAAATGCAATGAAATGATCTGAACCTCGTTCGAAACTCACCCAAACCACTCGGGACCCCGTCCGAATATATCAACAAGTCCAATAACATAACACAGATGTACTCAAGACCTCAAATCACATATAACAACATCAAAATGATGAATCACACCTCAACTCGCAATTAATGAACTTCGAAACTTTAAACTTCCACAACCGATGCCGAAACCTATCAAATCACGTTCGATTGAACTCAAAATTTTACACACAAGTTACATTCGACATTATGGACATGCTCCAACTTTCGAAATCAGAATCCGACCCCGATATAAAAAATTCCACTCCCGTTCAAACTTTTCAAAATTTTCACTTTCGCCATATCACAATCCGGACACGCTCCTAAGTCCAAAATCACCCAACGAAGCTAGCGGAACCATACAAATTTCAATCCGAGGTCAAATGCTAAAAAGTCAAACTTGGTCAACGCTTTCAAATTAAAAGCTCCCTAGTTGAGAATCATTCTTCCAAACTAGTCTCGAATAACCTGAAAATCAAAACCGACGATTCACACAAATCAAAATACATCATACGAAGCTACTCACACCCGTAAACTACCGAGCGAAGTGCAAATACTCAAAATGACCGATTGGGTCATTACAAATATCAATAGGCATTAACATGATTTTTATAGGTGAGACCAATAATTCTCATGATTCTTTTTTCTTCTACCTCGATTCACTTTAACAAAAAAAACCATATCCTAAATTCATTAATACTTTTCACAAAATAATCGCGCGAAGCGCGATAAATTCACTAGTATCATTAAAAGAAATAGTCCAATCATAAATTTAAGAAAGGAGAATTTATAAGGAAGAAGCCATGTTGTTAAATCAGCAATTTAGAAAATTAATTTGAGGTATAAAATGATAATATTTGATCGAGGGCTGAAACTCTTGTTGTTGAAAGGTAATGCTGGTAGCTTTCGTATTGGGTGAAAGTTTTCAAATTGTAGGAAAATTGAGTCCACCCATAAGGGGTGCTTTAAGGCCCAATAGGGTTATTAGTTAATCATAATACTCCATATATAAGTACACTTACTGTGTACAATAAAATAACTCTTAGCAGTATTTTTCCACGCTCTCTTCTCCCTAATCAGACGAGGAGTTTAGATTGTGATATAGGGGTTGCTCCGTCACAACGTGCCAACCACCACCGACCAGTGATTCCAGATGCAGTTTGTCCGTCTTCTGCTTCCGCTTCACGAAGAACAAGTAAGTTCTCGTTTTACGATTTACATGCTAATCTAATTAGTTTATCGTGTTATCCTTCATTGGTAAAAGATCCATAGGCTAGTTTTCTGGTCCGAAAAATATATTAGAATAGTTCTATTACTATGTGTCAATATATAACTATATGTATATATATTTTTTGAATGAATAATCTGCCATGTAATTAGGAATGATAAAACAATTTGCTATATACTGTAGTATCTAGAATTATGTGTTTATTCATATCAAATTTTCTGTGCAATTGGAACTAGTTAATCAGTTTAACTTTTGAATAATTTTTTTATTAATTTAATCTGAAATGGATTTTCAGAATCTGATAAAAAAAAAAAATAGTGTTCATTAAGTTTTATGAATTTCTGTATGTAATTGAAATTGTACATCAATATTCAACACTGATTGAAATAATCTGGAATTTTATTGAAGAACCTTTTTTTTATGAAACTGATTAGAAATACCACAAAAAAAGGGAATCAATTTTTAAAAAAAATAATTTTCTCGATCAACAAACCCGCTTCCGTCGCCGCCTGAGATCCATTGCCGCGGCTGGTGGAGGTCATCTAAGAAACGACCAGTAAACTCCCTTATTTTAAGCCATGGAGAGGAAGAACTTTAGAGAGCCATGACTTCTCATTTCTCTCTTCTCTGAAATTTATATATATGTATATAATTTAAAAAAAAATGGGGGCGGAGCTTGGTGCTCCAATGGCGGCAGTGGCAAAAAGAAAAG
This sequence comes from Nicotiana tomentosiformis, assembly GCF_000390325.3. Taxonomy (NCBI): domain Eukaryota; kingdom Viridiplantae; phylum Streptophyta; class Magnoliopsida; order Solanales; family Solanaceae; genus Nicotiana; species Nicotiana tomentosiformis. The sequence continues at coordinate 51,591,879 of NC_090820.1, forward strand.
AGGAAAACGAGAGATTAGGATTTCTCTCCAACCTCTAAATTTGAAAGATTGAAAAGTTAAAAGGAAAAAAGTGAAGAAAATATGGATGGTTGCTGGCGGCTGTCTCATAAAAAAGAAGGAAAAGAGAGATTAGGTTTCTTTTTTTTAAAATGCAAAGATGAATTGTTCGTCCGTCTTCTGCTTCCACTTTAAGAAGAACAAGTAAGTTCTCGTTTTACGATTTATGCGCTAATCTAATTAATTTATCGCATTATCCTTCACAAATAATGTCTGATACCTGAAAGGCTGAAATGGAACGAGATTAATTTTACCATTTGATAGGAATTTATATGATCATCAATGATTTTGATAATTTCTTTGTCATACTAATGAACATTACAAGGTACTGGTTAATTATCTGAATATACTCTATGGTCAACATCTGAATAAGAGGTATAAGGAAAGATGATGAGTTGAGTGGTTAAGATAAGTCAACTCTTGAAGTACTTTGGCATGAATGCTGATGTTAGGTTAAAAATTCATGTTTTTGCATGTAATTTGCCTTGCATTATATCCCGATCTTGTTAATTTTGGAGTGAGTATTTGTGACTTAAGCTTAATAATGATGTTTATATGTGTAAGAGTCAATTGGAAGTGATTTGGCCAGCTTGCATGCAAATTGAAGTAAAAATAGAACAATTTGGAGGGAGTATGACTTTGGTGCCCAGGTTCGCGCTAGGCACCAACCAAAGTGCCAAGGGCAGAAGAGCACAAAAATGGAAAAATTTTGGTGTCCAGGTTGGCGCCATGCGCCAAGTGAGACGCCCAAGGATGGATTCCATCCTAGTTCGGCTAGGATTTGGTAGTTTCAACCCTACATTCCCCTAACATGTGTAAAAGGGGTTCTAAACCTATTTCTTAGGGGTTAGACATTATTGGAGAGAAAAAAGCTATGGGAACACTTAGAAGCAACGAATCACAAGAGTTTTTCTCTTTCATTCTTTCTTAATCTGTATTTTGTAATGCTTTTAATTATTATCATGATTGTTGGTATGGTTATGAGTGGCTAAACTCTCTCATCTAGGGTTTGATAGAACCTATTAAAGGATGATTTGTTTAGTACGCTTAATATAAATTTTCCGTTGATCTTTCTCTACTTGTTCAACTATAATTTCGTTGTTGTTGATTGAAGAGCTCTCAATTAACTATGCCTATTTAGTATGTATTACTCGAGAGAGAGTACGCAATTAGGTAGTTGTTGAACAACACCACTCCTTACGTACTTGAGAGATAAATACAAAGGGTTTAAAGGCAGATTAGAGATAACGAAACTTTGGTGCGATCAATGTGAGCAGTGAATCAGTTCTAGCTAGCGTAGTTCGAGAGAATACGTCTAGTAAATTGTGGTAGTTGCTTGAGAGAGAGCTACGACACCCAAAGTACTCATGATCAATAGAGAATACTTAGGTGAATTTATAGGAACCGTAGCGGGAGAGAATCCGACAATAGGGAAAATCATAACCTTAGACTTTTCCAAATCTTATCTACAACATTTGCTCTGTTAATTACAAATCACTGCATTTTAATTACTTTGATCTTAGTTAGTGAACATTCAAATCGTTATTTAATATTTATGAAGGTTGATTGCTTGAATTCGTGCAAAACCAGTGGTTGTGATTAGTAAGTTAATTCCCTATGGAATTCGACTCCGGACTTCTAAATCATATTATATTTGCAACGACCTCTAGACCTCTTAGGAGGCATAATTGGGCGCGATCAAATTTTTGCGTCGTTGCCGGGGAATTAACGGTGTTATTAATTACGGCTAAAAGAATTGTTAGAATTCTCAGTTTAGTCAGCTTTCTCAACTTAAAATTCAATATATTGAAACTCTAACGTTTGTAGTTTTGTGTGTTACAAGTGCAAGCCTAGAAACACCTCAAGAACTAGTGAATTGTACGAAGCATTAGCGGACCCTGAGAAAGCTTTCAAGGCACTAAATTGAGCAAACAAGAAACACAAACGATGACAGAACTCAACAGAATGAATCAAACTAGACATGGGTGACGTAATAGACAACCAAAAAACCAAAAACAATGTGAATGACCCGAACAATCAGGGTGTGGCACCTCTTGGGCATAACCCACTACTGTAAACCTGGCAACCGCAATTGCAGTCCTTCCGATACAAGCAGAATAATTTCAAATTACAAACAACATGCTACATTTGTTACAGAACAAGAGACTGTTCTCGAAGTCTTACATTGAAGATCCACAACATCATCTGAAAATTTTCCTGTCGATTTGTATCACGCAAAGGCAACCGAATGTGACACCAAAATCAATAAGACTATTGTTTTTTCCATTCTCAGTGACGGGAGAGGCTCAGACTTGGCTCAATTCACTCCCCATAAACTCCATCACTAGTTAGGAGGAATTAGTCAAGCAGTTTTTGAACAAATTCTACCCACCCAATAAGACTGCCAAACAAGTTGATGAAATATTGAGCTTTAGGCAGAAACCAGCTGAAACACTGCAAGAAACGTGGGAGAGGTCCACACCATGGCATTCCTGATCAGATGTTGGGGCAAAGGTTCTACATGGGATTGGCAGACAACTTGAAGGCTAATGTTGATGCTTCAGCAGGTGGAGCATTTTTGAGCAAATCATTCAGAGAATGTAAGGCCTTACTTGATAAAATGTCTCAAAATTCAGGATGGATGACAAGAGACTCTACAATCATTCTTGTAGTTCCCTCAATAGCTCTAGACGCAAACAACTCCATGGCTGAGAATATGGCTACTATGATAACACAATTGAGTATCTTAACCAAACATATTGATGAGTCAAGCCAAAAGAAGGTGCACATAGTTGACACGATAAATGTAGGATTATACACACCATGAATTAATCAGCCATATGTGTGCTCGTGAAGTGGTGAGAGTGACAATCAGAACTATCAAGAGAATAAGAACTATGTGGGAAACTATGGAGGTCAGAGACAAGGTGGTCAGACTTGGGGACAGCAGAATCAACAATATAGGCCAGCACAACAACATTACAATAATAATAATAATAATAATAATAATAATAATAATAATAATAATAATAATAAAAATAATCCTGGAGCTGCACGGCCACAAGGTCAGGCTATGCCTTATCAAAGGCAACAAGGATATAATCAGCAGAATCAACAACTAGCTTATCAACAACCTCAACAACAACAGATAATGCGACAAGATGATGGTTGTTTGAAATTAAAGGAATGCTGCAACAAATCATTGGGTCCAACGGGAAAATGAAAGAAAAGGTTAACCATATGCAAGAAAAGGTAGTATCACCCGATTCAGCTATCAAGGGCATTGATATTCAACTAGGGCAAATATCCATGACCCATAACAATCGTCCTCAAGGGACGTTACATGCGGACACACATGTTAACCCGAAAGATCAGAGCCTGAGGCAGCTGGTGGATATGAGTCTGAGAAATGAAAGAGATCTTGATTCAGAGAAAGACATTGCTGGCGAGAGCCGATCAACTGAATACTTGTGTCAGTGCCAATTGAGGTAGATGAGTCAACTGAGCTAATAAAAGTAAGAGTGCAGCTAGCTTAGGAGGAAATAAACAAGGAAAAAGAGGTTGCAAAGGAAACTGATAAAGTGCAAGAGAAGGCATTAGAAAAAGTGTCCGAGCAAGATCTAACTCAAGTCACAGGAAAGAGGTGACCACCAACACCCTTCCCGCAGAGGTTGGCCAAATATCAGAAGGATGTGCAGTATAAGAAATTCATGGAGATGTTGAAGCAGATTTAGGTGAACATTCCACTGATTGGTTCCTTGAGGGAGATGTCCGGTTATGAAAAAATGGTGAAGGACTTGATGTCTTGCAAGTTCGACTTTCAAGACTTGGAAACTGTTACACTAACTTAGACATGTAGTGCTGTCGTGACGAGACCCATAGCTGAGAAGCTATCCGATCCAAGGAGTTTCACAATCCCGTGCACAATAGGCAGCTATGCTTTTGCTAAAGCATTTTGTGATTTGGGGGAGAGCATAAACTTGATGCCCTTGTATATCTATAAAAGGTTAGGCATTGGAAGAGCAAGACCCACATCCATGTTACTACAGCTAGCCGATCGAACGGTGAAAAGGCCATCGGATATACTTGATGATATACTTGTACAGGTTGGAAAGTTTGTGTTTCCAATAGATTTTGTCATTCTGGACTGCCAGTGTAACGACCCAGTCGGTCGTTTTGAGTATTACAACCCCGTTTCCCTATTTACTGTTCAAATTGTGATTTACGGTTGTTATTTGATTTTCCGCGGTAATTTGTTCAGGTCCGGTGAGGTTTTGGAATAATTTGGAACACTTAGTTCCAAGGTTTAGAATTTAAGTTGAAAAGGTTGACTGGATGTTGACTTATGTGTAACGACCCCGGAGAATTTTTGCTAAGAAAATTAATGTTTTGTGGTACCGAGGTAGATCAATTGGTACAAAGGTGCTCGGATTTTTTGGGTTGAACAATGCACTGGGGAGTAAAGAAAAATTTTCGGCAGAAGAAAATATTTCTGCGGCCCACTATGCGGTCGCAGAACCACTCCGCGGACCGCATAATGGCCGCAGAGTGAGGCAGGAAAGGGGCAACTTTGGATGCCATTCTGCGATCGACTATGCGACCGCAGAACCGTTCTACGGTTCATAATATGACCGCAGAACAGATCTGCGGGCCATATAGTGACCGCAAACCCATGCATGCTACTTTAATTTTTGGGCACCAATTTTTGAGGCCGAAATGCGGACCGCATATCAATTCTGCGATCACATATGTGACCGCAGAGTGTGTTTCAGAGCTTCATTTTTTTGATTTTATAAACCCGACCCCATTCTTATAAAACACTATTGGGGGTCATTTTGAAGGGTTTCTCTGATAGTTTAGAGAGTGGTGAGAGCATCTTAGAGAGAGAAAGTGAAGACTTAGTCAATTGTTCATCAATTCTTGTTCAAGACTTGAAGATTTCACAAGGATCTTGCTAGGGCTTCAAAGAAGTTAGAATTTCTTTCCCCCAATTCTTCAATTTCGATTTTTGGGGTAAAATATAGGAGATTAAGAGTATGATTCTTGGGTGTAAGAGTATCATTATATATACACATACCAATAAGGTTTGTGGAAAGATTATTGAGTTTAAATGGGTAAAAATTGGGTTGAAAATGGTAGAAATCTTCAAAGAATTTAATTGAAGATTTGAGGGTCGAGTTGATGTCGGAATTATGTGAAATTTATATGGCTGGACTCGGGGTTGGATGGGCGTTTATATTTTGTAATTTTTGTCGGGTTCCGAGGTGTGGGCCCTACAGGCAATGTTTGAGTTAAATTTAGGATTTTATTGGAAAAATTAGTATTTCCTTATGGAATTAATTTCAATAACTCGTATTGACTGAATCGAATTAATTGTGGCTAGTACGAGGCCTTCAGAGACCAATTATCTTGGCAAGGGCATATTAGAATAAAGAGTTACACGGTTTGGGGTAAGTAACAGTTCTAAATTTGGTCTTGAGGGTATAAAACCTCAGATTATGTGTTATGTGATTGGTTTTGAGGTGACGCACATGCTAGGTGACGGGCGTGTGGACGTGCACCGTAGGAATTGTGACTTGATCAAATTCCATGGAACTATATAGTTGAATAATCTGTTGATATCCGTACATTCTCTACGTGTTAGAGAAAATTGAGTTGAGACTCGTATTAAAAATCATGCTTAGGCATATGTTGTTATTGTTGGTACCCGCTGGGGTCATTTTTGTGGTTGAATTATATGCTCAAATTGTAATTTCACTCTCAGTCATGTTTATTCATTTCATATCATATCTCAGTCTCTGTTGCTATTTATTGATGTATCATATCATTGTTGTTGGGCTGCTTATCATGATTTCTGAGAGCCCGAGAGACTAGAGAGGTTGATGACTGAGTGAGGCCGAGGGCCTAATTGTGAGGATATTTACGGGATCGGGCTGCACGCCGCAGAATATTTTGTTGATTTATGCCATGGTTGTCTTGATATAACGCTTGTGTTGAAGGAGCCCCTTCGGAGTCTGTACATACCCCCGTGAGTGCAGGTACCTACTGAGTGCGTGTGCCGAGTGATGAGTGACTGTGAGGAAAGAGTGATTGTGTGGAATGAGTGACTGTGAGAAAAGAGTGACTGTGAGGTTGGAGTGAATGGGAGGACTAAGTGACTGTTACTCTGAGAGGATGCATTGAATTCATTATTTGCTGCATTTCAGCTGTCATATATCACTATTTCGGAAATTTCGGAAAAATATTATTTTCTATTTCGGTCAAACTTGATATAAAATTTCAGTGAAATCTTAAATGTTGAACTTGAGAGCATGCCTACCCTTTTATATTGGAAAGTAATGTATTTGAATTTAGCTGAGAAGCTCGTCACTACTTTCAGTTCTTATTTATTATTGTTACTTACTGAGTTAGTTGTACTCATACTATACCCTGCACTTTGTGTGTAGATCCAAGTGATTCCGGATACAGTGGGTGTTGATTCGTTCGCACAATTGATTTTTCGGAGATTCAAAGGTAGTTGTCGTGTTTCGCAGACCTTGTCTCTCCTTCCCTATCTCCTTGTTTACTGTATTTGGTCTTAGACTATTATAGATCATGTTTTCTAGACTTTTAATGTATAGATGCTCATGTATTCAGTGACACCAGATTTTAAGAGTAAATTATATTCAGTATTGGTGGGATTGTTCCCCTTAAATTAATTATTATGTTTCCAATATTTAAAAGAAATTGTGGGTTATTGATGTTGTCGGCTTGCCTAGTATCGAGATAAGCGCTATCATGACAGGTGTGATTTTTGGGTCATGACAGTCAGGTTGATGAAGAGATTCCCATAATTTTGGGAAGGCCATTCTTGGCCACAGGGGAAGCTCTGATTGATTGTGAAACTAGGGAGCTAAAGATGAGACTAAACAATGAAGAAGTAACGTTCAATGTGCAGAAGTCTATGCGGTGACCCAGTGAGTTTGCTAATTGCTCTCTGATTGAAGTCGTGGATGTGATTCAAGAGGAGGAAGATGAGTCACTAAGCGCAAAAGACCCCCTAACAACCTGCCTCATGAACTTAGAATAGGTAGATGGTAAGGACTTGGCGGAGTGGGTTTTGGCCCTTGAAGGCTAAGGGTACTGGAAAGGTGAGCTCCTATTCGAGCCCTTACACTTAGAAGAAAGAAAAACCCCTCCAGCTAAGCCGTCAATTGAAGAGCCACCAGAGTTGGAGCTAAAACCGTTACCGTCGCACCTCAGGTATGCTTTCTTGGGACCTAGCTCGACATTACCTGTTATTATCTAATCTGGTTTGTTAGATGTGCAAGTAGAATAATTTTTGCAGGTTCTAAAGGAGTGCAAGACTGCAATTGGGTGGACCATTGCAGACATAAAGGGTATCAGCCCAACGTTTTGTATGCATAAGATTCTACTGGAAGATGAGAAAAAACCTTCTAGAAAACATCAAAGAAGGCTGAACCCCAACATGAAAGAAGTGGTGAAGAAAGAAGTGATAAAGTGATTAGATGCGGGAATCATCTTCCCCATCTCTGACAGCAACTGGGTTAGCTCAGTTCAGAGTGTGCCAAAGAAGGGTAGAATGACTGTTGTGCAAAATGAGAACAACGAGTTGATCTCAACAAGTATAGTCACGGTATGGAGAATATATATGGATTACATAAGATTGAGCAAAGCCACCCGAAAGGATCATTTTCTGATGCCATTCATTGATCAGATGTTAGATAGATTGGCGGGGAGGTCCCACTTTTGCTTCCTGGATGGATACTCGAGATATAACCAGATCTCTATTGACCCAGAAGATAGAGAGAAAATGTCATTCACTTTTCCGTATGGCATCTATGCCCTTTCGGAGTTAGGAGCGCATCCGTATGTGGATTTGGAGGTCCGTAGGTCATTTCGGTGTCATTCGGCGAAAGTTGAAAATTTGAAGGTTTTTGGAAAGTTTGACAGGGAGTGGACTTTTTGATATAGGGGTCGGATTTCAATTTCAGGAGTTGGAATAGGTCTGTGATGTCACTTGGGACTTGGGTGCAAAATTTAAAGCCGTTCCGGATTGATTTGATATGTTTCGGCGTCGAGTGTAGAAGCTTGAAGTTCTAAAGTTCACTAAGATTGAAAGGGTGCGATTCGTGGATTTAGCATTGTTTGATGTGATTTGAGGCCTCGAGCAGGTTCATGTTATGTTTTGGGACTTGTTGGTGTGATTGGATGGGGTTCCGGTGGCCTCAGGTGTGTTTCAGACAAAATTTGGATGAAAAGTTGTTACTGGTTTGCTGGTGTTGGTGTTGTCTTTCGTGAACGCGGGAGAAGGGACACATTCACGAAGAAGGATTTCTGGGCTGGTGGATTTTTCCCTACGCGAATGCGAAGAGGGGTATGTGAATGCATAGGTGGGCCTGGCGGAGCTTCGCGAACGTGGAGGCACAACTTCGAACGCGAAGAGGAGATGAGAGAAATGAGGCAGGAGGCCTTTGGCTTACGCGGACGCGACTGGGGAATCGCGAACGCGGAGGGAGAGGGGCAGTGGGCATCGCGAATGCAGTAAGGCCACTGCGAACACGAAGAAGAGATTTTTGGTCCAGGGCTGTTTGGCCTTCGCGATCGCGCGGGTAATTCTGCGATTGTGAAGAGGAAGGAACTGGGCAGTGGGTTATATTTCGGGACTTAGCCCATTTATCTCACATTTTCATTTGGTTGGGTGATTTTTTGAGAGCTTCAAGGGGAGATTTTCATCAAAGAAACACAAGGTAAGTGGTTCCCACCTATTGCAAGTTAAATACTCGGATTATATATAGATTATAACATGGAAATTCATAGAAAATGAGTGGAAATTTGGGATTTTGGTAGAAAACCTAGAAATTTATATTTTTGGATTTTGACCACAAATTTGAGCATGGAATTGGGAAAAATAATATATTTGAGTTAGTAATGTTATGGGTAATGTTTATCTTCGAAAATATTCGAAATCCGGGCACGTGGGCCCGATAGTTGATTTTATCGAATTTTCGAGCGGAGTTGAGAATTTGTTTAAATTGATTGATTGTTGGTATTAGAGTATATTCTGATTGGTTTGCTCCTTATTTGACTAGTTTTGGATTAACGTGCATCGGTTTGAGGTGTTAGAGAGGTTTTGGAGCCAGTTATGGAACTTCAGAGTGAGGTAAGTCTCCTGTCTAACTCTGTGAGGGGGAAAGTACCCCTAGGTGATGTATTTGATAAGTGTTACTTGTTGCAGGGGAGGCTACGTACACACAAGGTGACAAGAGTTCATACGTAGCTAGATTCATGTTATTGTTCGGGTAGACTTAGGTTCACACCATGCTATACTTGTATTATAGGGGTTATCCTTGCTCGTTTAATTCCTTTATTTCTCATTACGACTTGAGACTAGACGTGCGTAGAGTGATAGACTTGCTATTGTAGAGATTTGACGAGTTTCATGATTAGTCGTGGAATAATTATGTTCCTCTTACGGATTTCTCCCGCGCTATGCGTTTTCATCGAAAGGTTTTCCTTAAAATTATAACTCACATGTTTATTTGTGAGTGGGGTCAAGGACCCGTTAAAACTTCTTATTCTAATGGGATCATGTCGTTCGCCTTGGCAGGATTATGTACCACACTCTCATGGGAGCGGGCAGTTCGCCTCGGCAGTATAATAGATACATCTATGGTGCGTTCCGTTCGACCCTCGGCAGTGCACAAATTATGATGGGATCGAGTCATATGCCTCAGCATTTCTATAAAATACTCTCATAGAATCGTGCGTAATATTTGACAAGAAGTCAGTGTATCTATGAGTCTTCCCGATTTGAATTCTGATGACCTATCTGGTGAGGCCCATTATATATATATATATATATATATATATATATATATATATATATATATATATATATATATATGCTCCGTTTGAGGAGGTAATTGCTAATTGAGAGCTTGAGCCTATTGTAGAGAGGAGGATTGTATCACGTATTTACACTTATTTATTTCGTTTGTTTACTCTGCCCCACATCTTTTTACTTCTTATTATTACTGTCTTATTGGACCACTAGTAAGTGTCGATGTCGACCCCTCGTCACTACTTCTCTAGGGTTAGGCTAGATACTTACTGGGTACGCGTTTATTTACGTACTCATACTACACTTGCTGCACATTTTTGTGCAAGTACATATATGTCTGGTGGTCTTTTTGGCGCAGAGGCGCGACTGTTGCGGGGATTACCGTGAGCTGCATTTTCATGTTATGACCTGCAACCTGCAGAGTCTCCATCAGAGTTATTTATATTCTCCGGTCTAATTTTATTCTAGAAAGATGTTGTATTTTATTATATTTCATAGCTTATGCTCATGCACTTGTGACACCGAGTTTTGGGGGTTCCTAAGGGTGGTTCATTATTGTAGTTCGTGTAAATATCATTATTTACCCTGTAAATTCTATTTCATACTATTTAATTAAATATTTTTTTTTTATTTCAAAGTACTAAAATGAGTAAATAAGTTAATCATTCACCGTTGGCTTACCTGCAACAGATTTGATTATTGATGTGTGGGATCGGGTTGCACGCCACAACAAATGCACAAATATGAAATTATTATGATATTAAGGTTAATTCCGATTGTGATTCACATGATGCAATTCATGCTAGGATGATTACTGTGGTTTCTTACAACACTTCATTGTGTTTTGATCATAATTAATTAACCGTCAATATATTAAAAATGGAACAATATGGACTTGTTGTGTGAGTCATCCATCCTATGTGATATGTTATGTTGCTGAGAATTTAGCAGAGGTAAATGAAAGAATTTTTAAGCTATTCCACTTGTGTGTCTTTCAAAAAAATAAAACTCATATCTTATTCGGAGATCTACTAAAATTAAATGGTGATTATATTTTTACTCTAATTGGTACCTCAATTTTCTCATTATCTTATTGTCGTGTAATTTGCATGAAAAATTGTTATTACGTTTTACTTTAACAAATCCCATATCTATATCGTTAAAACTTGATTGAATGTCTTATTTTGTATAAATACAATATTTTATTGGATCTCATATATTTCTAAACTAAACTCAATTGATATTCTATTTGTACAACCTCTCCACTATTTTACCTTATTTAAATTCTAAATTTGCTTAATAACTCATTTGACGCTACACTGTATTTAATTTTGAAATTGTATTTAATTGTGTTTAAATTATTCAATGGTCATCTTGGTTGATGTTGATACGGAAACAATGCACATGGTAGCACGAGGATTTTGCCTTGCAAAAGTGATTCGGAAAGATGTGGGCACAAGATACCACATGTGTAAGAGTTTGAAGTTGTAAATCTTGATTTGAGATTTCGAGGAGTGATACCTTGGGTAAATATATTGAAATACATGCATTATAAATAATTTAATTGGTTGATTTGTTATATGATTCCTTACTTGAACCCGTTCATATGTCATTTGTACTTTGACTAAGTTGTTGCTTAATTACTTGATTGTTTTCTCGTTGTCATCCGTGTTCTCATTGATGATTTCAATTGGAAATTCTTCTGTTATTGGCCTTACATTGATATTCTTTCCTTGTTAGCTTTATATAATATTTTGTACAGGTTTATATGTCCGGTAGGTGTCTTGACCTGGCCTCGTCAATACTTTACCGAGGTTAGGCTTGATACTTACTGGGTACCGTTGTGGTTTACTCATGCTTCTCTTCTACATATTTTTGTGTAGATCCAGGTACCTCAGAGTTGTTGATATTCCTGTTATCTGATCGTGCATCTCTGTGGAGACTCAAGGTACACTTGCTGTCGCATTCGCAGGCCTCAGAGTCACCTTCTAATATTTTCTTTGCACTGTTTGATTCTATTCTGGAACAGTTGTACTTAGAAATTTTCTAGTAAACTCTGTAGAGCTTGTGACTTGTACTACCCTTTTTGGGATTATAGAAAATTTGTATTTCATATTTAATAATTGTTGGTTGAGTTGCTACTAATTCAATAAGTGTTAGGCTCACCTAGTCCATAAGACTAGGTGCTATCACGACATCCTACAGAGGGAAATTTGGGTCGTGATAAGTTAGTATCAGAGCTCTAGGTTCATAGGTGCTATAAGTCATAAGCAGGTTTGGCAGAGTCTTGCGGATCGGTACGGAAACATCTGTACTTATCTTCGAGCGGCTACGGAAACTCTTAAGAAATTCCACTTCTTTTATTCCTTATCGTGCGATATTGATTCATCTTGAAGCATATATCTTATATTCAATTACATCCACTCGTGTATGACATTGCACACTCGGTATCAGCTGTGCGCCGACAATTCGTGATGCCACAGATGGACTACTAGGGAGCCAAGGATGCTCAAACATCGCCTCAACGTGTGGTCCCGACTGAAGATGCAGATGTATTGAAGGATCACACGGAGATTTACGTGGGGGTGCAGTGGATTCTGGTATCTGGTTGATGAGTGCAAGTTGTGAAGGTCAGTATTGTGGAACATCGGACGTTGTGGCCTATGTATTCACGCCAAGTGGGGGATTCCATTATAGATGAACATGTTGCGGGGTCATGTGTTATATTAGTTATGGAACGAGATGTATATATGTGGTAATGAAAGGTTTCCCAAAAATTGCACATGTTTAAGGCTTGAGATTTTGCAGGTGATAATGTTGGGACTTACGGTATGTTTGCGTCCTTAATAATCCTATACTTCAGTACCAAAGGAGTTAGAGAAACAACTTCAATTTATAGAAGGTCTACTAAGCGTGGTCTTTTAGGTTGCGGTAGTATGGGGTGCTTCAGAGGAAGTACGGTGGTTGGTGAGCTTTTTGGCTACATGGTTCGTACCAAGATTTGTCTGTATGGAGCTTTACTTTTGGTATCGTTGTGTATAAATAGGGAGAAATGTTACCCCAAGGAAGAATCGAGGAGTATGCGAAGAAATGGGTCATCTCGGCGGTACTAGGTCAGCATAGCAAAGGAAGAAATTGGCCTTTGGAGAGATAATTCTCCACCGGTGTTTGTGGCAAGTCTATGAAGAGGGCAGACCAACAATTGCAACACCACCTACTTATGATCAGTTTTCAGAGATGTGTTTGAGGCAGTTTGTTGCCCAGACTCTATGGAATGCGTGGCATACAGAGTTTGAATGGCTGCATCAGGACACCACGACGGTGTTAGAATATGCCATGAGGTTCAAAGAGTTAGCCCGTCATACTCTTACTTTGGTTCCTACAGCCAGCAAGCGAGTCCACAGATTCATTAAAGGACTTAGTTATGATTTTAGATTCTGTATGACTCAGGGGCTACAAGCTGATACTTTATTTCAGCAAGTGGTGGAAATTGCCAAGATGTTAGAACGTGTTTGAGGTGAGGAAAAGGAAACTAGGGAGACCAAGAGGTCTCGAGGTTCTAGAGAATTCAGTGGATGCTACTCTGCATCTATAACTCATTATGGTAGAGACTCTAGCAGTCGGTCAGCTCAGCCCACGCATCAGATTACTCGGGGTACACTGGTAAGTTCTTTTACTGCACCACCGACACGAGATTCCTATAATGGTTATTCAAGTTATCCGGTACAGACTCAATATGAGCAGTCGAACTCGTAGAGGGGTTGTTATGAGTGTGATGATATTAGGCACATCATGAGAGATTGTCCCAGACTTGGGAGAGATATATTACATCAGAGCACTCAAGCCATGAGCTCCATTTCAGTTGCTACTCTACCTACATATTCAGTTAGGGGTGGAGGACAGCAGGTAGAGGGTCTTCTAGAGGTGGAGGCCCGACCCGTTGATATAATTGCTATGAATTGGCTGAGGCCGTTACACCAGATGGTGTCATTACATGTATAATTTAATTCATAATAGAGGAGCACTATTCTTCTTTTGATTCGATTTCGATTATTGAGGTGAGATCTCCTTTCGTGCTCCTTATATGGTGAGTTTGTGGATTTGTACTCTACTCCCGTGTTTATCCCTGTTGGGAGATTTGATGGTGTTAGCCCATGTCTATCATTTTTATTTTGTACACTATTGAGGGCTATGAGTCCAAAAGTGACATTATGTTACTCACTACAATGGGTTTTGATATAATTTTGGGATAATTGATTACAATTTTATAAATTATATGCCCTACCGGTATGGGGGTTCATTATGTGTCGTGATTTTGTTTAATGGAAATTATTTTAAAGAAGAAAATGAAAGATTTCGATTAGCACAATGTGCATATTACTTGTGATACAGAGTTGAGGACATAATCCTCATATTTTAATATGATTTGATATGTTTAAATCGGGCTACGTGCCACGGTGGAATTTATATCAGGATGAGATTCTTGTGATAAAAATTTATGTGTTTAAACTCTCCCTTGTGAAATTAAATTTGTACTATAGTACTGATAGGGAGTCATGCCTGTTAGGTTTATTTGATAATTCATATATGTGTTACTCTGTGCATAATTAAACAATCTCGTGTTGTAATTATTGAGTTTTAGCCTGCGAGGTGAGTGCCCAGGTGACGTTAAATGTGACTCGTTAATTCAGGTAAATAATTATGAGGCCTTTATGCCTCGTGTCTCGTTGTCAGTATTGTGAAAGTTTGAAATGAGATTTTTGTTAACATGAAGTTAAACGACGATGTTGTAATTGGTTATGAACAACTATTATGATTAGAAATGTGGTTATGGGCATATGCATATTGCGATACGTTATGTGGTTATGGCGTGCGAGCGTAGGCATGAGTTGTTACAACTGGATGAGACTAATACCGTGTGTTGATATGAAAATCGGACCCTTTGAAAATGATTGGAGTGTAAGAAAATTGGTTTTAAGGTTTATAAGTGTGGATAGGAAAAATTAATCTTAATTGAGATGGTGTTGTCGAACCTATGTAGGTTGCGGTGACGTGGTACCAACCGTAAGTTTATGTGTAAGAGTAAAATCAGCAATTTGATAACCTCAGAATAATTCTTAGCACGTTTGAGGACGAACATTTGTTTAAGAGGTGGAGAATGTAATGACCCCACTTGTCGTTTTGAGAATTAGCGTCCCATTCAGCGACTTAAGGTCCCGAGAAGCTTCGTAATATGTATTATGACTTGCGTATGTGATCGAGTTTGGTTTTCGGAAGATTCAGAATTAAACTGAAAGAATAATTTTTGTTTAAGAAGCTTAAAAGAAAAGAGTTGACAAGAGAGTTGACTTTTGAGCAAACGACTCCAGAATAGAATTTTTATGATTTCAATAGCTTTGTATGGTGATTTCGAACATAGGCGTATGCCCGAATTTGGATTTGGAAGTCCGTAGGACAATTCCGCGCATTTTGGCGAAAATTGGAAAAGTTGAAGTTTTAAAATATTTATAAGTTTGGCCAAAGGTTGATTTGTTGATAACAGGGTCGGATTTCGATTCCGAAAATTGGAATAGCTCCATTATGTCATTTATGACATTTGTGCAAAATTTAAAGTCATTTCGGATTAATTTGATACGTTTTTGGCATAAATTATAGAATTTGGAAAATTCATAAACTCATAATTCGATTCGAGGCGTGATTCGTAATTTTGACGTTGTTTAACATGGTTTGAGGCCTCGACTAAGTTTGTATTGTAGTTGGGACTTGTTTGTATATTTTGTTAAGGTTACGAGGGTCTCAGGTGGATTTCGGAAGGTTAACGGATTGGATTTTAGACAATTGGAGCTGCTGGAAATATGACTGCTGGTGCAATCACTTCTGCGATGTCTTGGATGCAGAAGCGACCTCATAGAATCAAGGAAATCATTGCAGAAGCGACTAGAAAGGAATCTGGGCAGAAGCTGGCATGAGCTCGCAGAAGCGGACATTTTTGTGCACCTGCATGATCGTAGAAGCACAAATAGGAACACAGAAGCGGCTAGCTTCGCAGATGCGCAAGTTTGCTTCGCACCTGCGATTGCGCAAAGCGGGAATGAGTCCGCAGATGCGATGGGGGATGCTCTCCAATGCATTCGCAGAAGCGAGATTTGCCTCGCAAAAGCGAACTCGCAGAAGCGCAAAACCTGTCCGTTGAAGTGAAAACTGGGCAGAAACATAAGGATTGAACTTGGTCATTTTTCCATTTTCGTTTTGGTTTTTTGGAGCTCGGTTCTTGGGCGAATTTGAGGATTTCTTCACGACTTTGGCTTGGGTAAGTGTTCTATATCCAAAAGTACTTATATTTCATAAATCTATGATTATATTCATCGTTTAATTTGAGTTTTTATGGAAGAAATTGAGATTTTTGTAAAACTCTTCAAAAACGGAAATTCAAGATTTGGAAGTCGATTTGTTATCGGCTATTGATAAAATTGGTATGGTCGAACTCATATCAGAATGGGTGTTCGGATTTCGTGAATTTTTGTCGGGTTCCGAGATGCAAGCCCCGAGGTTGACTTTTAGAATAAATTGGAAATCAACGTATTATTATCCGGAATTATTTTCTATGAATTGTAATTATTTTATAAAAATATTTTGACTAGATTGGAACCGTCCGAAGGTCATTTTGCGCAAGAATGCTATTTTGGAATGTCGGTCTAACTTCGTTAAGGTAAGTGTCTTATCTAACTTTGTGTGGGTGAAACCGACTCCTTAGGATTTGAGATGATTATGTCATTCGTGTTATGTGAAGGTCGTGTACATTAGGTGACGAGTGGGTACATGACCTATATATGGTATTTGACCGGTTTGGACTGTTAGGTTTCCTTCTTGTAATCAATTGTAGTTATCGCTTCATGTCTATATCTTTTATTGTTAGAAGTGTTTGTATGTGCTTTACTTGAAATTATTAGCACATGTTCCGTCTTGTTGTCAAGTACACCCTTATATGCCAAATGTTGATTGTATTTACTTGTTAAATTCATGTTTTATCTACTATATACCTTAATTATTAATTTATGCTCATAAATTGTACCTTGGTTTATGGATTGTCATTTCCTTGCTATATGATTTCGTGAGCTACTGTGTTGCCTTTTTCATTAGTTGTGACTTCTTTGTGTAGCCTCGTTATTCCTTTTGATTTTGTGGTATACTGTAGTGGGTTGTAAATTGGTTGCTTAATTTATGTTGCGAGGAATCGAGTTGCACACCGCAACAAGTATGATTTATTATTGAGAGGGATCGGGTGCACGCCGCAACATATATGATTTATTATTGTGATGGATCAGGTTACACGCTGCAACAAATATGATTATTATTATTATGTGAGATTGGGTTGCACGATGCAACATATTTGATTAATGATGTGTGGGATCGGGTTGCACGCCGCAACAAATGCACAAATATGAAATTATTGTGATATTAAGGTTAATTCCGATTGTGATTCACATGATGCATTTCATGCTAGGACGGTTAATGTGGTTTCTTAAAATACTTCATTGTGTTTTGATCATAATTAATTAACCATCAATATATTAAAAATGTAACAGTATGGACTTGTTGTGTGAGTCATCCATCCTATGTGATATGTTAAGTTGCTGAGAATTTAGCAGAGGTAAATGAAAGAATTTTTAAGCTATTCCACTTGCGTGTCTTTCAAAAAAATAAAAATCATATCTTATTCGGAGATCTACTAAAATTAAATGGTGATTATATTTTTACTCTAACTGGTACCTCAATTTTCTCATTATCTTATTGTCGTGTAATTTGCATGAAAAATTATTATTATATTTTACTTTAATAAATCCCATATTTATCTCGTTAAAACTTGATTGAATGTCTTATTTTTTATGAATATAATATTTTATTGGATCTCATATATTTCTAAACTAAACCTAATTGTTATTCTATTTGTACAACCTCTACACTATTTTACCTTATTTAAATCCTAAATTGGCTTAATAACTCATTTGACGCTACACTGTATTTAATTTTGAAATTGTATTTAATTGTGTTTAAATTATTCAATGGTCATCTTGGTTGATGTTGATACGGAAACTATGCATATGGTAGCACGAGGATTTTGCCATGCAAAAGTGATTCGAAAAGATATGAGCACAAGATACCACATGTGTAAGAGTTTGAAGTTGTAAATCATGATTTGAGATTTCGAGGAGTGATACCTCGGGTAAATATATTGAAATACATGCATTATAAATAATTTAATTGGTTGATTTGTTATATGATTCCTTACTTGAACCCATTCATATGTCATTTGTACTTTGACTATGTTGTTGCTTAATTACTTGATTGTTTTCTCGTTGTCATCCGTGTTCTCTTTGTTGATTTCAATTGGAAATTCTTCTGTTATTGTCCTTACATTGGTATTCTTTCCTTGTTATCTTTATGTAACATTTCGTACAAGTTTATATGTCCGGTAGGTGTCTTGACCTGGCCTCGTCACTACTCTACCGAGGTTAGGCTTGATACTTACTGAGTACCACTGTGGTGTACTCATGTTATTCTTCTGCATGTTTTTGTGCAGATCCAGGTACCTTAGAGTTGTTGATATTCCTGTTATCTGATCGTGCATCTCTGTGGAGACTCAAGGTACACCTACTGTCGCGTTCGCAGGCCTCAGAGTCACCTTCTGATACCTTTTTTTTGCATTGTTTGATTCTATTCTGGAACAATTGTTCTTAGTAATTTTCTAGTAAACTCTGTAGAGCTTGTGACTTGTACTACCGATTTTGGGGTTGTAGGAAATTTCTATTTCATATTTAATAATTGTTGGTTGAGTTGCCACCAATTCAGTAAATGTTAGGCTTACCTAGTCCCTAAGACTAGGTGCCATCACGACATCCTACGGAGGGAAATTTGGGTCATGACACTCGGCCAATATTTTATTCTAGTCTCAATCTGAGTCATAAATTAGAGAAATCAAATACATATGATTAATTCAAATAGCACATTTAAGGCATGATGTGAATCTAAGTCTACCCGGACATAAACATGAATCTAGCTTCATATAGACTCTCGTCATCTCGTGCGTATGTAGCCCCCACAACAATTATTACACCTACGTGGATATTTCCCTCTTTCAAGATTAGGCAAGAGACTTACCTCGCTTCCAAGTTCACTACTCGGCTCCCCAACCTCATTAGTTGCCTCAAATCAACGCTGAGAATCTAAAACTAGTCAAAGGTCATAAAAACTAATCAATATATGCCCAAAAGTTGATAATTTAACTATTAGAGTAATTTTCTAATCTAATTCGAAAATTCCATAAAAGTCACCCCGAGCCCACATGCATGGATTCCGGAAATTTTTGAAGATAAACGTTACCCATGATATTAAGAACTTAAATATATATTTTACACTCAATTCCATAATCAATTTCGTGGTCAAATACCATTTTACCAAACTCTAGGTTCTTCAACAAAAATCCTAAAATTCCACAATTTCTATGTTAAAATCTACCCATAATCTATGTATTTAATTCAAAATTGGTAGAAATCACTTACCTAGTGATGTTTGATGGAAATACCCCTCAAAAGAGCTCTCATATAAAAAGTGCAATCTACCCAGTGAACCCTTCTTCGCGATCGCGGAAGATCCCTTGCGATCTTGAAGGCCATACTGGCTCAGCCCAACTCCTTCCTCTATGCGTTCGCAACAGACGCATCATGTTCATGATGACCAAAACACTCAGCCCTTAACATTCGCGGTCCCCCAGCCGCATTCACGAAAGCCAACAACCTTCCAACCCAACTCAGCCTCAACCTTCTTTGCGTTCGCGAAGATGTCTACACGTTTGCTAAGAAGAACCAGATCCTTTATCGCATTTGTGAGGATCTCCTCACGTTCGCAAAGAGTTAAATCCCAGACCCATATTCATCCTTCTTCATAATCACGGGACAACCTTTGCGATAGCAAATCACACTAGCCATTTCAGCCAACTTCAACTTTGCTCCGGGTGGTCCGAAACTCCCCCGAGCCACCCGGGACCCCGTCCAAATGTACCAACAAGTCCATAAATATACTATGGACCTACTCGAAGTCTCAGAACAGGTAAAATATCACCAAAACCAAGAATTGCACCTCAAAACCAAATTAATCAACTTCTAAACTTCAAACCCATTTCAACCAACTTTGAAAAAGACAAACCACACTTAGACAACTCGGAATAACGCCAAATTTTACGCACAAGTCATAAATCACAATATGAACCTATTTTAAGTCCTGGAATATCAAACGGATATTGATAACACCAAAGTCCACTCAAATCAAACTTAGAAAACTCTAAAACCTTCAAGACGCCAACTTTAATAAGCTCCAAAACGAATCTGGTCCATCTGAAACTCGATCCAGACATACGTCCAAGTCCAAAATCATCATACAAAACTATTGGAACCTTCAAATCCCGATTTTGAGGTCGTTTACTCAAAGTGTTGACTCAAGTCAAATTTGGCCATCTTAGGCCACTATTGTGGAACTAACTATTCCGAATTCAACCCGAACTCTTCCAAAACCAAACCAACCATCCCCGCAAGTCATAAAACAATAAAAAAACACACGAAAAGTTTTAAATAGGGGAACGAGGATCTGGAAAGTAAAATGATCGGTTGGGTCATTTACATGCCACCTCCAAATCATGTAGCATGTAGCACATAAGTCCAATTTGTAGGAAATTCTCTCTTGACAAGGTTAGATAAGAGACTTACCTTATCCGGTACAAGCCTCAACCGTCCAATAGGACCTTTCTTCTATACAAAACCTTCAAACGCTCCAAATCTAATCCAATAATACGTAACAAGATCAAATAAAGTCATTGAAACCAATTTCAAACAATAAAGCTTCAATCTTTAATCAAATCTCAAAAGTCAACAAAACGTTAGACTGAGTCCACATGGTCGAAACCCAAGTCCAAGGTTAAATTTCATTGATCCATAAATCAATGAGTCCAAATATGTGATTAGTTTCCAAATTAGAGTCCAAATCAGTGTTCAAAACCTCAAATTATACTCTCTTATGTTGTAGACAAAGACCCCAAATTTTACTCTTAAATTCTATATTTTAGGTGTAAATATCTATGGGAAATCATGACATATAATTAAAACCAAGTAAGAATTATTTACCCTCAAGATTGTGTGAATATCTCCTCAAAAGTCGCCTTTTTCCGATCTCCAAAACTCAAAAATGATGAAAATAAGCTAAATCTCGACTTAAAAGAATCTACCAGGTATTTCCATAGGTGCGCACCACTTCGCCACATGTGCGACCTCGCAGGTGCGAGACATTGCACTAAAGGTGTGAGCTTTCCTGCCTAGCCCTCTTCATAGATGAGCAAACACATCCACAGGTGTGACCATTGCATCGTGACCTCAGTTTTGCAGGTGTGGCTGCATTAAATACCAAAAATTCAAACTTAACTCAAAATGATACAAAACTATCCCGAAACTCACATGAGCTTCCCGAGATCCCATCCAATCATCCTAGTAGGGCCGTATACCCAATAAAAACTTGCCCAAAAGCTCAAAATACTAAAAACAACATCAAAATCAAGAATCGTACATCACCAAAAATCTCAAAATTTCTTAAGTTTAAAATTTCAACTTTCGACTAAAAGCGCCGAATCAACCTTATTCTATCTGAGACCCAAACCAAACATACATACAAATCCAAAATTATTATATGACCCTATTGGAACCTTCAAATCACTAATCTGAGGTCGTTATTGACTTTGATCAATTCTTCCAATCTTAAGCCTCAACTTAGGAAGTAAGTGTTCCAAATCACTCCAAAACCCATCAGGAAAAAAACTATCAATCCCCACAAGTCATAAAGTATAAAAACAATCTACAAAAAGCATCAAATAGGGGATTGAAGGTCTAAAATTCAAAATGACCGGTTCTTCCTCAAATTAATTTAGAAATATACCTGATCAGCTGAAAAGGTATGGATATTTACTTCGTATATTTGACTTAGTCTCCCAAGTAACCTCATCGCTCGATTGTCCTTTCTCAAGCACCCTCATTAAAGCGTTCTCCTTCGACCTCAACTTCATTACTTGTCTATCCAAAATAGATACCAGATCTTCTTCATAGACTAAAGTTTTATTTAGATGCATTGTGATGAAGTTTAAAATATGTGACTCATTTTCGTTATACCACCAAAGCATAAAAATATGAAATACCAGATGTACCCCTGATAAGCTAAGAGGCAAAGCAACCTTATAAGCAACCTTACCAACTCTCTCCAATACCTGAAATTGTCGAATGAACCTCGGACTCAACTTGACCTTCTTCCCAAGTCTTATCAAGCCTTTCACAGGTAAAACTTTCAAAAGTACCTTCTCAACCTCCATAAATACCATATCATAGACCTTCTTGCACGTATAACTCTTCTATATGCTCCATCCTGTTTAAAGTTGTTCTTAAATCAACTTTACCTTTTTTAAAGCATCACGTACTAAGTCTGTACCCAACAACCTAGACTTACCAGGCTCAAACCAAATAACAGGAGAATACATTGCCTACCATACAAAGCTTTATACAGATCCATTTGAATGCTCGATTGATAACTATTATAGTAAGCAAACTTAGCCAAAGACAAGAACTGATCTACTCCAAAGTCAATCACACAAGCTCACAATATGGCCTCAAGAATATGAATAGTTTGCTTGGATTGGGGAAAAGTGTCACGACCCAACTCCCACCGGAGCCGCAACGACGCCTAACACTATTTGCTAGGCAAGCCAACAGTCACACAATAATAACAAATCTGGATAAACATGGTTTAATAAACTCAACAACAGAAATATAGTGAAATAACTAATGAACACGACAACAATACTAGTACAACCATCCCAATGATTTAGTGTTAACGAGTACATGAGCACTACTGAGTATCAAAATACAAGACTAAATCCTCTATACAACTGTCTGAATAGTAGAACAATAATAATAGAAGTAATGAAAGAGAGCTTCAAGGTTTGCGGATGACATTGCAACTACCTCGTAGTCTCCCAAAAGTTGATAGCAACAAGACTCTAGAGATCACCTTGTCCTGTATTACTTGGATCTGCACCTGAAGTGCAGAGTATAATATGAATACAACTGACCCCATGTACTCAATAAGTAACAAAACTAACCTTGGGTTGAAAGCAGTGACGAGCTCAGAAACAACAATTGGAGACCAATATCAATAACCAGTTATAGTTCAGAATATAAAGGAAATCATAGAAGCAGGCAACTCAATGATATTATGTTCACCTTATTCATATTTTAGGAATTTAGGCATGATTTTCAAGTATAACAGTTTAAGCCCAACACGGATAAGACACTTCATTTACCAGCTAACATGAGGAAGGTACATCTCTATGCCTACATATCAAATATACATGTCAAGTCAACAATATCACAGTGGAACCATTAATAATAAGGATAATTTCAGAGACTTCCCTCCAGGTTTCGCCCTATCACACTAACCTCCCTTGTGGTTTACAA
Organism: Nicotiana tomentosiformis; assembly: GCF_000390325.3. NCBI lineage: Eukaryota > Viridiplantae > Streptophyta > Magnoliopsida > Solanales > Solanaceae > Nicotiana > Nicotiana tomentosiformis. The sequence goes on from NC_090820.1 coordinate 51,615,324, forward strand.
TATTACGCCTACCTCTCTTGTTTTGATTTTCTTAGAACCATTCTTTAAACTCATTTAAAATAAATATAAATAAAATATAATTTGATAGATTTGCCCTTTTTAATGTTAATTTCTTTCAATTAATTTTCTTTAAAAATAAAACGCATTTTCTTGAGTGGGAAGTCCTCTTCTCTGCAAATTTCCACGTTCTTATTATTGTTCCTCTCCATTCATAGATGCAAATTCATCAGCCATCTCCCTTGCAAAAGAAATCAAATTAGGTATGCTTCTGCAAATCTCATGTCTTTGCTTATGTAGATTAATTACTCATATTTTGTGGGTTTTGATGCTAACATCGCATACATATGATTCCTTTTGCCTACTACACATCATGATCCTTTTCCCCTAAGTAGTTAGTTTAGGTGTTATAGTTTGATATTTCTCTGATCTAATGAGTCTACTCAACTTCTGTACTGCAACAAAACGTAAAATCAGAAGCACAAAACCCAATATTCCCTATCTTTAGGATATCTAAATTAAAAACTTGGTTTAGGCTCGGGCTCTTCCAAAACAGAGTTATACGGGCTCCAACCCAAATCCTAAGCATTACATGTATTAGCATATAAATTGATGCAACCAAATATTAAGAAGCACCACAGAAAGGGATTAAGTATACCGTGTTTAATAAATTTTTACTTTTTCGTACTTGTTGGTTGAAAAGTGAATTATTTTTTCTAGAGAGGGATATTATATTCTTAAACAGAAGTAGACTAAAATGTCGTGAGTAGATTCTATTCGTTTTATTTATTCTTCCTTTTCATTTGTTTGTTTGTTTGTTTGTTTGTGTGTGTTTTTCCACTGTAGGATGACAACGCCCATAGTTTATCATGATATAAATGTTCTGTATGAGAATCGTGAGCACAAGATTTATGCTGTGGATCCATAAATTTACTTGTACTCCAATCTTTTGAATGACACATGTGAGAAAGCACTTCATGATATTCCTGAAAACTTGAGTAGTTTGATATCTATGAAGTGTGAAATTCCTAATACTTATCTCAGTATGGATGTGAATTGTGATGAAGATCTGAAGCACGTGTTCAATATTTATGCAAACCACAGAAGCATACATATTATTGTTCACAGTGTAGATATAATTCCTTCCCCCCGACAAGTACATGGTGACTCAAATGGAGAATTTAACAGTTTGGCTAACAATGAATCATCAGACATGAATGACGATGAAGAATGAGTAGCATCGGATGAAGACGAATGTAACAATGTTGCAGACCCAATTGACCTTTTTTAGAGGAGAAGAATCAAGAAGTTGATGAATTTCCTGTTCCCGAGGTAGAAGATAAAATAGATGACGATTCTGATTTAGATGATAAAACTCCTATTGAAATTTGATTGAGAGGGAAAAAGTTCATCTATGATCCTTCTCAAAAAATTAAATTTGTAAAAGGAGAGAAGAGGACTTCCCACTCAAGGAAATGCATTTTTATTTTTAAGGAAATTATTTGAAAACAATTAACATTAAAAAGGGCAGATCTGTCAAATTGTATTTTATTTATATTGATTTTAAATGAGTTAAAAGAATGGTTACAAGAAAATCAAAATAAGGGAGGTAAACGTAATATTGTAAACCACAAGAGAGGTCAGTGTGATAGGGCGAAAGCTGGAGGGAGATCTCTAAAATTATGCATTAATAATAACCACACAACATCACTTAGCACTATACGGGTGTCTGTCATAACTGCCCAACATCAAGCACGTATATAAAATATTGTGCTTGCGCCCACTGTTGGTATGTCAGACTCCGGAGGGGCAGATCCTGCCCAAGCGCTAACCATAATCACATAGCCCAATAGTGAGGCCTAGTGCATGCGTCGCCCCAAATCAATAACACTTAGCCCAATATAAGCCTCGCATACGCGTCACCTCAAAATCAATACCAGATTGGCTCTATGGCCTTAGCTCAATCATCAACTGGTCAAGTCTCAGTTGAGCATATCTCACAGTATTCAATTCAACAATATTACACATATGAAGCATCAACAACATGTGAGGAATCAAATAAGGACGTATTGAGACAGAGATATCATACACAAATATGGCATCATGACTGAGAGTATGTGTACAATTAAGGCAAATAGCTCAGAAACGACAAGAATCAAAACTCAAATGATCATACGGGTCTAATCATGAACACTTCGGTGCACGCACACACCCCCATCACTCAGCGCGTGCGCCACCCCAATACCTCTCATGTAATATAGTTCCCAGTATTCAACACCCTCAAATTCAAGTTTAGATATGTTACTTACATCAAAATGCGCAAATCAATACTCCAAAAATCCCTTGCCATGCGAATCGACCTCCGAGCTACACGAATCTAGCCAAAGAAACTTAATATCTTCAATAAAAACCATGAGAAATAATTCCAAATGATAAAGATAAAGTCTTGAATCAAATATGCAAAGTCAATCTAAAAAGTCAACCACATGCTCGCATCCCGGAACCCGATAAAATTTATAAATTCCGAACACCCATCAATTACGAGTCCAACCATACCAATTTCATCTAATTCCAACCACAAATCGACTCTCAAATCATCAAATATCACTCTCCAATAACATAGTCTAAAACCCCCGAATTTACCTTAAATTCACCTAAACTAAGTGTAATAATCAATGGGTAATCACAATCTATCAACAAAAGTGATTAAACTTCACTTACCTCTCCAATTGTAGCAAAGAGTCTCCCGAAAATCGCCTCCAATCGAGTTCCAAAATTCCAACTATGAGAAAAATGAGCAAACCCTCGTTTTTATGTTCTGCCCAGTGATCCCGCACATGCAGCTCACTTAACCGCATCTGCGGTTGTGCTTATGCGGAATAGTGGCCACATCTGCGGCTCCCTCCAAGCACCCGACCATCCATTTTTGCGGACCTTCAATCGCATCTGAGAGTCCGCTTCTGCGGACTCCTTTCGCATCTGCGGTCCCTGATCTTCCAGCAACATTCCGCTTCTATGGTCTCATTTGTGCATTTGCGCATGTGCACCTGCGCCCCTATGTAGGCATCTACGGACTCCGCAACATCCTCCTTCACTTCTGCGGTCCTGAAGTCGCACCTCCGGGCTCGTAGATGCGGAAATACCCTCACACCTGTGCTCTTCCCCAGCTCCAGCCTAGCCCGAATCTTTGATCACCAAGCCGCTTCTGCAGCCTCTCACATGCGGCCAAATCCTTCACAGGTGTGATTGCACCAGAACTCCCAAAGCTTCAGCCATCACTGAAAGTCTAAAAATGATCCACCAACAATCCGAAACACAAACAGGGCCCTCGGGACCCCATCCAAACATACCAAAAAGTCCTAAAACACGATACTAACTTACTCGAAGCCTCAAATAACATCAAACAACACCAAAATCATGAATCGCACTCCAATTTAAGCCTAATAAAACTAATGAGCTTTTAACTTTCAAAAGTCATGCCGAACCATATAAAATCAACTCCAAATGACCTCAAATTTCGCAGGCAAGTCCCAAATGACACAACAGACCTATTACAACTACCAAAACAAAAATTCAAACCCGATATTAACAAAGTCTACTCCTGGTCAAACCTCGCAAATCTTCAACTTTCCTATTTTCGCCAAAAAGTACCAAATTAACCTACGGACCCCTAAATCAATATCCGAACATACACCTAAGTCCAAACTTACCATACGAAGCTATTGGGACCATCAAAACACTATTTCGGAGTCGTCTACATAAAAACCAAACTCCGATTAACTCTTTCCACTTAAGCTTCCAACCTTGGGATTAAGTATCCCAATTCACTCCCGTCACGCCCCAAAACCGAGGAGCGCGACCGGCGCTCAACTGAGTGAACCCGACCGAGCACGCCTGTTAAAATTTTATTCTACCCAAACTCATCCACGAATGAAGATAATACATATTTTCATTAATTATACAAAAATGTGGTCATGTATCCAATACCAATCTATTACCAATAGGTTTCATCATTTTTAAAGTCTCAAATGGGACAAGTAATACAACCACAACATAACATAGTTTGTCTTTCCCAGTACCAATACACAACCCACACTATGTCTACGGAGCCTCTATAGATAAAGAAGAGTACAATGATAATGACGGCAACAAGGCCCCGGCTATACCTTAAAAAATGACCACAATATAAACAAAAGGTATAATACATGACCCCGGAATGAAATGGGACTCACCGAGTCTGCTGGGAAGATAATGATGCTGTACCACAAACTATGATCAACACTGTCTGCTATGTAACCACATGCATCCATTTAAAGATGTAGCGCCCCCGACAAAAGGGACGTTAGTACCGTAGAATAGTACTAGTATGTAAAGCTAAAATACCATCTTAATAGAATGGACAATAATACAAGGGGGAAAAGAGTCATGAGTTCAATAAGGGCTTCAAACCAATACTACAACATCAAGTAAGGATCACATAAGTTCTCAAGTCAATTTCCATCTTATTAGGTTAGGTAATCTTTAGTGCCATATGCCAAAATCTACAATACTACCGTGTTCTTACACGGAGTCCGATCTCGACCCGATCGACTAGGTCATCTCATTTGAGACATCAACCATATCCACAATTTCAATTATCATTTCCAGCACAGTTACCACCATGTGTGCGGCATGGCGTCCGATCACGTCCCGATCGGCTAGGCCATCTCACTTAAGACATCAACCATAACCACAATTTCAATTATCTCACATCATAATTCTTTCATATTCTTTTGATTCATTGGCACTAGTGATCACGATTACAAAATCATTCTTGGCACTTGACCGTATTTCATAATTCAAGTCCCCTTTTTCCACATTCAAATATCATTATCATTATCATTATCAACAACAATAAGTCTTCCCGTTCAAGACATTAAGTTCACATAACGCAGCAATTCAGGAATCTTAGGCACATAGAGGCTTTTCATACAATTTGGCATAACAACCTTTATTTCGATCTTGACATGAAGTCTTAACTTTTCTAACACATATTTCACATTTTGAACATATCCTCAAATGGAAATATGACATGATGAAGCATTTAGAATAAATATTAAACATATATCCTTCGACACAACCACATTAGGAATAGCCAATTCAATAATGATCAAGGTCTTACTTCAATTATATGAACACCGTGGGATTCGATTCTAAGAAGAAGGTGATTCAACCATACATACCTCAAATTAGACCCTTAGTGATATTACAAAGATCCACTACACTAAGCAACTTCAATATACAATAACAACATTCAATGGAACCCATATTAGTAACAAATTCCATAATTTAGGCCATTTAGGCATTTTATCAAACACCTAGTAGGCATGAATCTCTACACCTCTTAACCATAGCATTAGTTCATCCAACTACTACCATTTACCAACAATTTATCCCACAATCATTATTAAACAATTCATAACTTCCAATATCACATACATGACCATCCATCCACACCAAACCAACAAAATTCCATCAAATAATCACCTTTCAATCTCTACAATGGTTATGTATTTAAATTGAGAACTTATGGCTTCCAATCACCATATTATAAGTTCTAATATTTAATTCATACTCATATTTCCATAATATATCCATATATGTAAGTCTAAGGGTGTAGGATTACCTTTTGGAAGAAATCTTGCAAAAGCCTCCTTTGAGTTCTTGAAGAAATTTCTTGAAGATCTATGTATTTTATGTGTAGATTTCATCAATACTAGTGTAGAAATGATGGAATTTAACACCAAGAAAATGGGGATTGCATACCTTGAAGAAGAGGGGAGTTGGTGGTCTTGAGATAGTGGAGAAGAGTTCCCAAATCCATCCAAGTGAAATGGGGGAAATGAACCCCCAAGGTGAGTACTTAAAAGGCTTCAGGTGGGGGTAGCGTGCCCGCGCAATCTTCCATACTTCACTATTTTTTTCAAACTTGCTAAGAGGGTTGGCGTGCCACAATCCGCGGGTTGTACGAAACGTAGCACTCTCCCAGTTCTTTTCTTTTCCATTTCTTTCGTATCCACTCACCCTCAATTGATACCTTGCTATGATATAGACCCAAATTGACTTCCAAACCTTCATATAAGTATGAAACCATGTTTACATAATAACATCCTTTCCATTTAATGTATCCAACTTGTTACACACAAATTCTTCCTATTCACAAAACTCCTTATTATGTTCCAACACACCTTAAACATATATTTTCATTTCAAAATGATGTGGTTATATCCCATAGGTCTCCTTTAATACTTGAATACGTTATTCCCAAATACCACTGGAACATTTTTAAATCTTAAATCATTAGGAAATTTTTACGGGGCCTTACAACTCCAACACTTCTCCAACACCAAACCAACCACCCCCGAAAGTCACATAAGCACAAATGAACATTGATGAGGCAATAAGTAGAAGAACTGGGCTATAATACACGAAACGACTAGCGGGTCTTTACAAAACGTTATGCTAAGGTTGACTTATGTGCCCAATTTCCGCTGTACTGTTCTCGAAAAGTGAGTTACTCACTAAGTGTCATAATCTAAAATCGTAGAAATATGCATGCCATACAAACGAACTATCTTCCTAATATAAATCAGGGCCAACTTCTCTGAAATATAAGTAGTCAACACCGGTATAAAGTGCGCAGACTTAGTCAACCTATCCATAATGACCCAAATAATATCAAACTTTCTCAAGGTACATGGTAAATCTACCATAAGGTCCGTAGTAATACGCTCCCACTTTTACTCCGGTATAACCATCTTTTAAGTCAAATCACATGATTTCTGATGTTCATACTTAACTTGCTGGGAATTCAACATTATAAAACATGGCCAACAATGTCGTTCTTTATCATCCACCATCAATAATGTTGCTTCAAGTCACGATACATCCTCGTAACACCTGCATGAATAGAATACAACGAACTGTGATCCTCCAGAAGAGTCAACTCCCTCATACCATCAATATTAGGAACACAAAGCTGACCCTGAAGTTGCATAACACCATCATCTCCAATAACCAACTTCTTTGTATCACATCGCTACACTGTGTTCTTAAGCACTAATAAATATGGATCATCATACTGGCGAGTTTAACGTGCTCAAACAAGGACGAATGCGCAACAACACAAGCAAAAACTTTGTTAGGATCAGAAATATCCAATCTTGATGTTCCTAAACAATTCAAATATTTTACAACTAACAAACAACAATAACCCAGTAAAATTCCATAAGTGGGGTCTGGGGAGGGTAGAGTGTACCCAGACCTTACTCATACCTCAAGGGGATAGAGAGGCTATTTTCGATAGACCCTCAGCTCAAGGAGACGAAAAAGATAATATATCAGTATTATCAACAGAAACCATAGAATTAATAACAACATCATAAGTACCAGAAAATAGATGAAAAGTAAATACAATAACACATAAGTAAGGCTTGGTACTATGAAAAGTGGAAGAAAAGTGTGGACACAACAATAACCACTAGTATTCTAGGACACAACCCTATCAGACTATCCTCTCACCCGATACAAAGAAGAAACTTGATCCACTACCTCCTAACCTACAACCCTAATGCTCGACCTTCACACCTTCCTATCAAGGGCCATGTCCTCAGAAATATGAAGCCTCGCCATGTCCTGCCTGATCACCTCTCCCCAATACTTCTTGGGCCGTCCTCTACCTCTTCTCATACACGCCAAAGCAAACCGCTCACATCTCCTTACTGGGGCATTCTGGCTTCTCCTCCACACATGCCCTAACCATCTGAGCCTTGCTTCCTGCATCTTATCATCCATCGGAGCCACGCCCACCTTCTCCCAGATATCTTCATTCCTAATCTTAACCATCCTAGTGTGGCCGCACATCCACCTCAACATCCTCATTTCTCCTACTTTAATCTTCTAGGTATGTGAGTTCATAACCGGTCAACACTCTGCCCCATACAACATGGCTGGTCTAACCACCGCTCTATAGAACTTACCTTTGAGCATCAGTGACACTTTCTTGTCACATAGGACTCCAGATGCTAACCTCCACTTCATCCACCCCACCCCTATACAGTGTGCGATATCCTCGTTGATCTCCCCACCTCCCTAGATAACCGACCCAAGATACTTGAACCTGCTTCTCTTGGGGATGACCTGTGATTCAAGCCTCACGTCCATGCCCGCTTCCCTCAACTCGGCATTGAACTTACAGTCCAGGTATTCTGTCTAAGTCCTGCTCAACTTGAAACCCTTAGACTCAAGGGCCTATCTCCAAAACCTCCAGTCTCTCATTAACACCGTCTCGTGTCTCATCATTCAGAACTATATCATCAGTGAATAATATACACTATGGCAACTCCCCTTGAATATTGTGTATATGTGCGTCCATCACCAGGGAAAATAAAAATGGGCTGAGGGCAAATTCTTGGTTCAATCCCATAACAACTGAAAAATGCTCTGAGTCGCCTCTCACTATCCTAACCCGAGTCTTAGCTCCATCATACATGTCCTTAATCTCCCTAATGTAAGCAACCGACACACCTTTCGCCTTCAAGCATCTTTAAAGAACCTCCCTAGGTACCTTATCATATGCTTTCTCCAGGTCAATAAACAGCATGTGCAAATCCTTCTTCCTATCCCTGTACTATTCCACCAACCTCCTAATAAGGTGGATAGCTTCCGTAGTTGAACGACTTGGTATGAACCTGAACTGGTTGTCGGAAATAGACACAGTCCTCCTCACCCTCACTTCCATCACCCTCTCCCAAACATTCATGGTATGACTTAGTAACTTGATACCCTATAGTTGTTACAAACTCTGGATATCTCCTTTGTTCTTGTACAACAGTACCAACATACTCCATCTCCACTCATCCGGCATCCTCTTCGTCCTAAATATAACATTGAACAGCCCAATCAGCCACTCCAAGCCTGCTCTACCCACACTCCTCCAAAATTCTACTGGAATTTTGTTTGGTCTGGTCCCTCTACCCCTACTCATATTACACATAGCCAACACGACCTTCTCAACCCTAATGCGTCTACAGTACCCAAAGTCTCGGTGACTCTCGGAATGCCCCAATTAATCTAGTACAATAACCTTTTCTCCATCTTCATTCGGAAGTTTATGAAAGTAAGTTTGCCATCTTCTCTTAATCTGTGCCTCTCCCATCAATACCCTACCTTCCTTCTCTCTGATGCACCTCACTTGGTCCAGATCCCGAGCCTTTTACTTTCTTGCCTTGGCCAGCCGGAATAACTTCTTATCCCTGCCTTTGTCCCCCAGTTCCTCATACAGACAACCAAACGCAGCAGTCTTAGCCTCCGTGACCGCCAACTTCGCCTCCCTCCTAGCTACCTTATACCTCTCTATGTTCGCTCTCCTCTCCTCCTCGTATATGATCCCTACTAACCTTAGGTCCACCACCTTCATTTCTTCACTTTACTTTGGATCACTTCATTCCACCACCAGTTACCTTTGTGCCTGTCAGGGTAACTCTTCAAGATCCCTAACACCTCTTTCTCCGCCTCCCTAATATAGTTTGTCGTCGTCGTCCACATAGGGCTCGCGTACCCACTACTCCTACAGGCTTCCAAAGTTGATAACCTCCCCTCCAACTCCTGATCTTTATCCTTAGTCAAGGCTCCCCATCTTATCCTCGATCATCCTCATACCGACCTATTTTTCCTCTTTATTAGGATATCGACGTCCATCACCAAGAGCCTATGCTGCGTCGCGAGGATATCCCCGGGGATAACCTTGCAGTCCTTACACAACCCTTTATCACACCTCTTGAGGAGGATGTAGTCAATATGGGTCCTCACCACTGTACTTTAGAAAGTAACCAAATGCTCCTCCCTCTTCGGAATACTAGAGTTCGAAATCACCAGCTCAAATGCCTCAGCAAAATCCAACAGCGAAATACGTCCTCCGTTCCTAGCCCCAAAGCCGAAGCCGCCATGCACATCGACATAGCCATCAGTAGTTGACCCAATATGACCATTGAAACCCCCTCCTATAAATAACCTCTCAGCAGGCGGTATACTACGCACAATCTCATCCAACCCTTCCCAGAAGTGCTTATTAACCTCCTCATCCAAGCTTGCCTGTGGCGCGTAAGCACTAACTACATTTAGAGTTCACTCTCCAACCACTAGCTTAATAGTCATTAATCTATCACTCACCCACCTGACCTAAACAATTCAAATCTTTACTAATTAATTTATTAGTAATTTTAGAAATTTTCATCTATTTTTTTAAAAAGTTTTGGTTGCATTTATAGCTTTTTAGACGCATTTTAGATCACATAAAATCACAAATAAATAATGTTTTGTCCTTAATTACGCATTTTAGGATATTTTATTGCATAATTACATAATTAATTAGGTCAATTATTAAATTAATTGGTTAATCATTCAGCTAATTGATTAAAATGGCTACAAGTGCAATTAGGTTTTAATAAATAAGTAAATCAAGATTGGCAATTTAGTTAACAAACATGACAGCCAAAACTGAGGCCCCAATGTTCAAATTCAGTAATCTAACTCCAAAAGACACAATCTGAATCCGTCTGCCCGACCCGATCCAAGCCTCCGTTAAACGTTACAAAACGACATCCTCTTGCACAAAAATGGCATCGTTTCATTTAGTCTATTTACAATAAAATAATCCCTAAAATCAAATTCCCTCATTTCACGAAACCCTAATTACTTTTTCCTTCCACACTCACAACCACCTCACAATCCCCTTGCCATCCTCTGCTATTTTCACCACCGTGTACCGCCGCCAATGGTGGTCAAGATCACCAAAAACCTATACCAAAACACTCCTCTCCACATCCCCATTTCAAATCCACAAACCAAATACCTAATTCCTAGTCGATTCCCTCGAATTTGAGAAAGAAGTGTAAAAATCCAACAATTTTCCTCCCCTTTTAAAATTCTTGGAGTTTCGGCCACCACCACAATTAAAATATCATACCAACCTACTGATCTCTTCAAGATCTGTTGATCTTCATTATTTTCAGACATATATTTTGGTCCCCAGAATCTGACAGGGTCACCGAAAAGCTTCATTGTCTCTGATTTTCATATGCATGACTCAAATAACTCTTTTTATGTAGGCATGGTGCCAAATTGTTTACTCAGGTTTGCCAGAGTTTGGAGTTTTTGCACCTGTTGATATGAAAAGCTTGTTTCACCATCAGTCTATTGCTATGTTGTTATTCCTTTTTCTTCTATTTTATAAGTTTAAGTTGTGTGTTTTTTGTTCACTGTCCTTACTCAATTTTCATTTGTTATCTTGCTCATTCTTCTTCTTCTTATTCTTCTTCTTCTTCTTCTTCTTCTTCTTCTTCTTCTCCTCCTCCTTTTCCCTCCTCCTCCTCCTCCTCCTCCTCCTCCTCCTCTTCTTCTTCTTCGTCTTCTTCTTCTTCTTCTTCTTCTTCTTCTTCTTCTTCTTCTTCTTCTTCTTCTTCTTCTTGTGTTTGTGTTTTAGTTGACATGATTAATTTGTTTGTTCGTGTGATTTTGAATTTGTTTGTTGCACGATTAAGTTGAATCATGTTTTAATAGAGTTTAGTTTTTATTTTTGACATGTTTCAGGTTTGAGTGTGTCCGGATTGAATTGAAGTTTGTTGGGCTCTATATTATTTTGGGCTAAAGGGTGTTGGTTTCCGCCGGTCAACCAAAATGACCACCAATTAGAAAAGATTTATGGACTGAGCCCATTTTGAGGTAGCCATCCTGTCTCCATCCCTTTCTGAATAGACATTAAGCTGGAAATTAGAAAAGTGAAAGGGAAAAAGGGTTTTAGGGGGAAAATAGTACAACTTCCTGGCTAGTACAACCGTTACTAGTTTTTTCTTGGTTTTGAAAAAAAATAAGGTTTTAACTGGAGGTTAAAGAGGTAAAAGGTGAAATCTTAAACTCCAAAGAAAGAACCTATAAATTTGATCTATTCTCTCATTTCACAAATAAATATTTTCACATGAGGGAGTGTAATGACCCGACCGGTCGTTTTGAGCTTTAGTATTTCGTTCAGTAGTTTGAGGTCTTGAGTGGCTTCGTATTGTGTATTATGACTTGTGTGCATGGTCGGATTCGATCTTCGGATCTTTGGGGATCTATTTTGATGAGTGATTCTCAATTTAGAGGCTTAAGTTGGAAATGTTGATCGAAGTTTGACTTTTATGAAAACGACCTCAGAATGGTGGTTTGATGACTCTGGTAGGTTCGTATCATAATTTTGGACTTGGGCTTATACCTGGAATCGAATTCGGAGGTACGTAGGTTGATTTGTGTTGTTTTGCTAAAAGTTGGCAATTTAAAGTCTTAGAAGTTTGATAAGTTTGACTATAGGTTGACTTTATGGCTATGAGGTTCAGAATTTGGTGTTGGGACTTTGAATAGGTCCATTGTTTTCACGACCCAAATCGGAGGGCCGCGACGGGCACTCAGTGCCTTACTCAATCGAGTACCAACATAACGTATCTTTCTTATCATACCATCATGGATAAATAGGCCAGAAGGGCCTTCATGAGATAACCATAATAAAATATGAGGGAATACTCGACATAGGACGACCCAACATGATATACAAACTTATACATGTGACATACAGGCCTATAAGGCTGACATGTTCATCTGTACACTCAAAACATAGGCCGACAAAACCATAGAATTATCCATATATATGGCATCTGTCTACAAGCCTCTAAGAGTACATATACGTCATAAAGTTTGGGACAGGGCCCCTCCATACCAATCATACATGTCCAAATCATACTGACCAAATAGGCAACTCCGTAGCAAGTGGAGCGCACCAACACCTTTCGCTGAGCTGATAGCCTACTAGGAGGACTATCAAACCGTATATCGGGACCTGCGGGCATGAAACACAGTGTCCCCAATCAAAATGGATGTCAGTACGAATAAAGTACCGAGTATGTAAGGTCGAAAAGCAAAAATAAGAAAAGTAATGCAAAGAGAGATAGAGAAGATACAACTTGGAACATCTGGGCATCATTATCATCATATCGTACCCGACCGTAATAGGCTCGATAAAAATGTACCCGGCCATCATAAGGCTCGGTAGAATCGTACCCGGCCACGTGGAGCTTGGTAAAACCCAACTAATCAGTGGTTGCACAATAGGTGCCATACCCGGTCGACTATAGCGTGACTCGATAGAGAAAATAGATATATATATATATATATATATATATATATATATATATATATATATATATATATATATATATATATATATAATGCATGCTGAACTCATGGAATCATGTTCTAAACCTTTCAGAGTGACGTAAGGTCGTTTCACTTTCGATTAACGTTATGGATATCATACCATCAATATGAACCTTAATAGAATTCAAGCATCATACATACATGCTTAGAATATCTTTATAAGGAAAGAACAACATGGAAAACCTTAGTTTTTAGTAGTAGATCCGTTATGAAATATTATATCGTTTACATTCATTTCACTTTAGATCATGCCAAAAGAAAGAAAGAAGTGCCTTAACATACCTTAGCAATCTTCTCTCCAATCGTCAACCAAGCTCAATATGATCTTCTTACGTCTACAATGAGTAAACCGACTTTGTCATTATCATATAAGTATTGTAACTCTCATATTTCGAAACCAATATTCTACAAGAAAAATGATAACACCTCCCCTATTTGTACTACATCCCATAAGTTACTAAAAGTCAGCAAACAGCCCAAACAACAACACTATAATTCACAATAAGCTCTTCGATTACTTCAACAACCATTTTGAGCGGTAAGCTCGATTTACGATTAACAAAATATAGTTTGAATTCAATTCCTCTTCCAAGAATCTTCCTACAACATATATAACATCATACCTATTCTTACCATATCATTTTCAACCTAAAACATCGTAAGAATAATCTTCAAAAATAGTCCACACACCTAGCACCTTAACCTTTGTCGTCAACCTCTTATTTTTCATGTTATCTTCTTCAATCAGCTTAATCACCACATATATAATCTTAACAACATCATAAATAATATTATATAACTATTTATAACAATTTTCAGCCACAACAAACTATATATATAGCCTCAACACAACCCACAAAAAGAGATAACGATTCCTTATGCTATGTCAATTACTATCTTGTAGATTTCCTCTCAAACAACTCAACCAACACATGATTAACCGTAAGAACAACCAAGAACATGATTTATTTACCTTAGGAAGTAGATACAACTTGAAATCCCCAGCTGATGTAGCTCACATTAACCCTCAATCACACCACAACACTATAAGAGTCGTATTCTCTTCTTGGATCCACTTTTGTGTTCAAGCTGGTGTGTAAACACTTGTATTTCTCCTTGAAACTATAAAACATATAAAGGAGAGACTTATTATTACCTAAATAATCAATAAAAACACGAAATTTAAGGATACTTCACTTGAAGAATCCTCCAAAACAGCCACAATAACAAGGAAGCGAAACTAGCAATCAATTGGGGTTTCTCGGCACTAGAATCACTTTGGAAGACTTGAAATCGCCTAGGGTTAATATGAAAACCTTGAGAGATTATTATACAGAATTTAAAACACTTTACAAAACTCACCACACGAACTGGAAGCACACCAAAATCAGCAACCACAAGAAGAACAAGAAACTCACTAGCGCCACTGGATTCCCGACACTTGATTTTTGTTGTTTGCCCTTGGTTTGGGTCTTGGATCATGAGAGAACTTTGAGATAAAGTTTTTAGGTGTCTAGGGTATGAAGAGAGTGAAACAGAATGAGTTAAAATGGGCTTTAGGCATCACATATATATCAAGATATCTCAACCGCCTAAGTGGGTCCCATAGGGAGCTGCTTGCAGTCTCGCAAAAACGCAAATATCTCTCTACTCCAATGTCGTATCGACAAGAATTTTAATGAGTTAGAAACTAGACTTGTAGAGATTTAATTTGGTAGGTGGATAATCCCATAATTACAAGTAAATTGGGATAAAAGCTCAGCTACATTTGACCTAATGTTCAGCACATTTATGAATGTAACTTGTGATGACCTTTGCCAACTTTTGTTCCACAACTCGCTTGACATCAAAACATAATACACGACTATCATAAGACTAAAATAACTCATAAAATAACCTCCTTACAATGTTAAGCACCCTAGTCTCACCCCAAAAGTACATGTTATAACATTCCCAACTTGTCGACTTTCGACGAAACTTATTTCCTTCGATTCGTTTAGCTTCTAAGCCTTCCAACCCTCTTTGTACTTATTGTTCATGATCTTAAATATTTATAACCTCCAAGGTAACATAATTAACTTAATTTATGTACTTTCAAAATTGGTTTTATTTCAAAGCTTACATTAATTGGCTTACGACGTACACGAAAACATGGGGTGTAACATCATTCACCCCTTTGGAATATTTATCCTCCAATGTTGACGGTTGTGCTTATCAGTATCGTAACCTATAGCTTTTATGAATACTTTAATACTGTACTTGCCATATAGGCAACTGTTCTGTGAATAAATCTTAAGGCCAGGGCATTCCCCCCGTTAGGCCTCTTTCTCACACCACAACTTGTGGCCGGAATTCTTCCAATATCGTAACTGGTGCTACCTTCTATCATGCAGCCTGTACGACTCTGACCTTGTTTGTGTTCCTATGCGACTCTTCTCTCCTTTTTCCTTCAACTTTTAGCCAATCTCTAGGCCTCACTTTGTGAACATATACATAACTGTGAAAAGTTGTCCCTCTAGTAATTTATAGGTTGTTAGATCTAAGTTGATTTTAATAATGCAAAATAACGAAATACACTTTATGTACAGAAACAGTCCTTGTGCAATGGAAGAAAAGCATAGAAGAATCAAGACAAAAAAAGAAGGAGTAGCGGAAAATCAAAGGCAAAATCAATCAAGGATTTGGTGTGAGATTAAGGATGATATTATAGGAAGGACCTCAATCAATGAAAATCAAGGGCACAAAATTATGCACTGAAGATTGTTTCATATAAGGATGTCAATCGAAGTAGGAATCAAGGGATTTGATTTGATAATGGAAATATCCTCTCAACAAAGAAAGAAAGAAAGCAAGACCACAAGTCAAGGCGAATCAATAGAAGAAATATTCTATACTTGAAAAGAATCAATCTACGATTCCTTTCTGAGATCAACTCCCTTGGGTTTGCAGTTTCTCAAGATTCACAAGACATGAAGGCCTCACGAAGTATAAATACCCACTGCACCAACTTTGAAGAAATATACTTTGAACTAACCACTATCACTCTTTTTGTTCTACTCCAAACAAGAATTCCAGTTCACTCAAGATCTACTGTGCAATTAGTGAGAGAAGAAAAAGAGAAAAACACTAGTGAGGCAATGTATCAAGAAGTGGGAAGTGACATAGTGATTAAGCTGTTGGTGTAAAACTACATCAAATATCTTGTATCAAGAAACTTCAAATACTGAAAGAGAACACCCTTGCAACCCAAGGGGACTGGACGGAGGATTCACATTGAATCCAAACTAATATAAAAATTCTGGTGTCTTTAATTCATGCAGTTTATTTATGATTTATTTATATTCTGTTCTTACCTTCCGTCGACTAATTAGTAAATTAATCAACTACTTAGGGTATAAAAAGAAAAATTGACAATTCACCCCCTCTTGTACTTTCAATTGGTATCAGAGCAGGTCTCACACTTTTATCTTTTGCTTAACAGTTAGTGAGAAAAGATCATGTCAAACCAAGTAACTATTGGAGCGCTCTTTCAAGAAGGGACATCGCAAGTAAGGCCACCGTATTTCGATAGACAACACTTCTTCTACTAGAAAGTGCACATGGAAATTTATGCAAAATCCTATGATGTCAAAGTATGGTGCGTTATCAAAAAGAGAAATTATACACTGCCAGTAGCAGCTCAACTACCCTCTGATCCTGAAGATATAGAGGAATACAGCAAATGGTTTTCGTTCAAGTTAATGCTAAGGCACGAAGCTTGCTTTATAATGCTATAAGTGGAGAAGAGTATGAGAAAATTTCAAGTTGCGATACCGCCAAAGAAATGTGGGACAAACTGGAAGTTACCTATGAAGGAACCAGCAAAGTGAAAGAAACTCGGATAAACCTGTTGGTTCACGATTATGAACTCTTCCAGATGAAAGAAGGAGAATCCATTGAGGAGATGTTTGCAATATTCAGAAAAATTATTGGTGATCTGAAAGCCTCTGGTAAACCTTGCTCAAGTGGTGATCAAGTTCGAAAAATCATGAGAAGCTTGCCTACCACATGGCAGACAAAAGTAGTTGCACTTGAATCTCAAGATCTAGACAAATATGATGAACTACGAGGAGATCTTATAGCATTTGAGAAAACCCATATGAAGAAAACACGTCAGGAAGAAAAGAAGAAAACAAATGCTTTCAAGACGACTATTGAAGGACCTGAAAATGATATTGATGATGATCCAGAAGCTCTTGAAGAAGAAATTGCCATTGTATCAAGAAATATGAATGGATTGATGAGAAGATACAAAAATACAAAAAAGGGAAGGATGACATCTAGACAAACCAGGCAATACAATGAACAAGACAAGAAGGATGGAAAGTGTTTTGAGTGTGGAAGGTATGGCCATGTTCAAGCTGAATGCCCCGACCTTAAAAGAAAAGTCTCCAAACGGTTTAATAAAAACAAATCCTTCAGAAGTTGGAGTGATGAAGATAGCTCATAACATGAAAAAATAGCAAATCTATGATTCATGACTATTTTGGAAAATGATATGAACAAATATTCTGGTTGCTGGACTGATAAAGATGTATCAGACGATGAATGCAAAGAAGACACTGAAAATTGTTTCATGGCACGAGGTGAAGTAAGCAAGGTAAGGCCCTATAACTATGATATATGTAATGAATTGTAGGATATCCTTGAACTTACCCTAAAGGAGTCTAAAAAAATGTTGAATGAATTAAATAAACTCAATAGGGAGAAGAAGAACTGGGAACTTAATCTTGAAATCTGTGAAATCGAAAGAGATGTGCTTCAAGATAATGTTCAGGAATTGCAGATGCAACTGAATGGCATGTGCAAATCCACCAATTACAATTCTGTCAAGTCTAACTAGTGACTTATAAGTCAACTGGAAAAAGGTCCGATTAGGATTGAGTCCACAAGTACTAACATAAGTCATAGATCAAAAACTGGATCAACCCCCGTGTGTCATTACTGTAACAAGGTTGGACATAAATATTTCTTTTGTATATTTCGTAAACCTAATGTTTCAGGATGGATTTGGAAATCCAAAAATAACACTGATTCCAGTAGAACTAACCAGCAAGGACCCAAGCAACCTTGGGTGCCTAAAAGAAGGTGATAATTCTATTTTGCAGAAACACCACAGAACGAGTTGCAAAGGAAAATAGTATTAAGACAGTGTGTGTGTTCCAGTCACATGACGGGTGACAAAAATCAGTTCAAAGAAGTCACAAAAATAAATGAAGGAAATGTCATATTTGGTGATGATTCAAAAGGAAAGATAGTTAGAACTGGCACAGTTCCATTCAACAATAATTGTGATATTAGAGAGGTATATCTTATAGATGGACTCAACTACAATCTCTTGAGTATAAGTCAGCTATGTGATTCGGGATACGAAGTAAAATTCATGAAAACAGGATGTGCCATTGAAGATGAGACGGGTAAAATCACTCTTCTAGGTAAAAGGTATGGGAATGTTTATATTCTTGATGGCATTGAAAATCTAGATAGTCGTATTTGTTTAGCATCCATATCTGATGATTCATGGCTTTAGCATAAAAAACTTGGTCATGCAAGCATACATCTGATTGAAAAGCATGCATCAGGGTTATCCTCACAATTTCTCAGCCCCAAGATCACCTTAATAGAATGGGGTAGTTGAGCCCAAGAATCGAACTTTACAAGATATGGCCAGAATAATGATATTAGAACATTCGTTGCCAAATCACTTTTGGGCAGAAGCAGTAAGTACAACATATCATATTCTCAACAGATGTCTCATAACACCCATTTTGAAGAAAACTCTATATGAATTATAGAAAGGCAAAAGGCCTAATATAGGCTACTTTCATTCGTTTGGAAGTAAGTGTTTCATCCACAATAATGGTAAGGATAACCTTGGAAAATTTGATCCAAGGAGTGATGGAGGTATTTTTCTCAGTTACTCCATTAATAGTAGATCTTTTAGATTTATAATTAACGTACTTTATCTGTAGAAGAATCAGTGCATGTTATATTTGATGACAATAACACTACACCCGAGAAAGGAATTATTATAGGTGATGAAGATATCAGTAAAGAAGCACCACATGCAAATAAGTCACAAAAGTCGACTAATAACACAATTATAGTCATAGAGTCGACTAGTGAACCTATGAGCAATCCTACTAAACCACAAAAGGAGTCAACTACTTCTGCAGTTGGAATTCGACCAATTGAATGGAGAAGCGAACTGAGTACCCTTAAAAGCTCATCATAGGGGATCGAAGCGAAAGAATAAAAACCAGAGGATCTCTAAAAAAGAAAGCAAACATTGCACTCATCTCTCAAGTAGAACCAAAGAAAGTTGATGAATCCCTAAAAGACTCCAGCTGGATACAAGCTATGCAGGATGAACTTGATAAATTCGACAAGAATCAAGTCTGGGAACTAGTACATAAGCCAGCGAATGCTACTGTAGTTGGAACAAAGTGGGTATTCAGAAACAAGATAAATGAAGAAGGAAAGGTAGTGGGAAACAAAGCCAGACTAGTAGCTCAAGGCTACTCACAACAGGAAGGAGTCGACTATGATGAAACATTTGCACCGGTAGCATGGTTAGAATCAATTCGTATACTACCTGCCTATGCATCCTTTAAAGGATTTAAACTGTTTCAAATGAATGTCAAAAGTACTTTTCTAAACTATTTCATTGATGAGGAGGTATATGTAAAACAACCTCCTAGCTTTGAAAACTCACAACTTCCTTACCATGTGTATAAGTTAGCTAAAGCTCTCTATGGACTCAAGCAAGCCCCTCGAGCTTGGTATGAAAGATTGAGTTACTTTTTAACTGATCATGGGTTCATTAGAGGTAAGGTGGATACTACTTTATTTGTAAAAATATCCACTGAAGGTAATCTCATTATCCAAATTTATGTAGATAATATTTGGTAGTACTAATCTTCTTTTGTGCAAGGATTTCTCAAATCTCATGCAGAGTGAGTTCGAAATGAGTATGATGGAGAGCTGACATTCTTTCTTGGACTCCAAATTCATCAATTAGAGAGTGGTATATTAATCTGTCAAGCCAAGTATACTGAGGAATTGATTCAAAAGTTTGGAATGAGCAATGCCAAATCAATTGGAACTCCTATGAGCCCCTCTACAAGTTTAGACAAGGATAAACAGGGATAATCAATAGATGAAACAAAGTATCGTGGAATGATTGGATCTCTCTTATATCTAACTGCTATCGACCAGATATCATGTTCAATGTTTGTAAATATGCCAGGTTTTAGTCAGCTCTTAAGGAGTCACACTTAACTACAATAAAGTGAATAATTCTCTATCTCATTGGAACCACCTCTTATGGACTTTGGTATCCATGCTCTCACAATTTTAAACTTGAAGGATTTTCAGATGCTGATCTTGCAGGTGACAAGAAAGACAAAGAAAGCACAAGTGGCACTTGTCAATTACTGGGAAAGGCATTAATCTCCTGGAACAACAAGAAATAGGTATCAATAGCTCTTTCCACAACTAAAGTAGAGTACATTGCAATTGGACAATGATGTGCTCAATTACTCTGGATGTCACTTCAATTGGGTGACTATGAATTATCTTTTAAACCTGTTCAAATATTCTGTGATAATTCTAGTGCTAGTTGTCTGTCTAAAAATCATGTGCATCATTCTAGAGCTATGCATATAGATATTAAGCATCATTTTATTAGAGATCATGTTCTTAAAGGTAACATAGAGTTATCGTTTGTAAGATCCACTGATCAATTAGCAGATATTTTTACAAAACCCTTTCTTGAAGACGGATTCCGTGCATTACGAGACTCTCTTGGCCTTATTTCCATTAATTCATAATTTTAGAGTTTTTTTTGAGATTTTTATTTTTTACCATCTCTCCATCTACATATTTCCTTATGTGTGTAAGTTGCATTAATTGTGTGTCTTTTACTTTTACTTTTTCACACTTTTCATGCCTTTTCAGAATTCAATCAATCATAGCGTCGAATCACTGACACCTTTTCGTCTGTACTCAACTGTCAGTTCTCATCTTTTTAAGCCCAAGTCTCATCAATATTCCTCACATTGTTTGTATCTACATTCCTATGCTCCAAACCCTATTATGGCAAAAAACTCCAAAAACCCCTCTGCTTCAACCCGCAAAAACACTTTGTCTAGAGCAATACCCTCTCAACCTCGTGAACTAGTTAATCTAGGATCTAACCACTCTGAGGATTTTGCCTCTTCTCAACACCTCTCAGATGATGCCCGCGGTCTCAATGAGAAAGCCCTAGGAAAACGACCCATGGAAGATCCCCCTGAAACCTTCACTCCCAAAAAGACCAAAATTGATCTCTCAAGTTCTCTCGAGTCTGACCTAAATTTTCGGGATACACCCAAGATGGATGCCTTCATTGATTTCAAAGACAAGCCTGTCTCCCATGGCAGAGTTGTTGATTTAAATGTTATGGATGGTCTTAACTGCAAAGTCAAGGAGCTCTTCGACTTCCAGGGGTGGAAAAACTTACTCTTCTTTCCTCCTCCAAAGGTATATGAACCCCTTGTTAAAATGTTCTATGTTTAATCTTCGCTCTAGCAAACCTAACAAGTTAGAAACCTTAGTTCTTGGCAAACACATCGTGTTTGACTGTGCTCTGTTTGACTCTATTTTTCAGTGTAGTTGTTCTAGTTTATCTATGCTTTTTAAGAGTACCTGGCCTGAGGATTTTTGAAATATTTTTTGATCAAGCAAGCCAATGGTGATTGATCAACTTGTTCACTCATTTTATTATTTTGAAATAATAATTTCCACTAATTAAATAGTATAAAATAGAATTTACAGGGTAAAATGATAATATTTACATGAACTACAATAATGAACAATCAGTAAGAACCCCCAAAACCCGATGTCACAAGTGCATAAGCATCAACTAGGAAAATATAATAAAATACAAAATCTGTTTGGAATATATATTAGATAGGAGAATATAAATAACTCTGATGCAGACTCTGCAGGTTGCGGATCGTAACATGGAATGCAGCTCATGGTAAAGTCCCCGCAATCGTCACGCCTTTGCGCCCAAAAAACCACTAAACATATATGTACCTGCACAATAAGTGCAGCAAGTGCAGCATGAGTACGTAAATCAATGTGTACCCAGTAAGTATCTAGCCTAACCCCGGAGAATTAATGACAAGGGGTCGACATCGACACTTACTAGTGGTCCAATAAATCATGTACAGTAAGAAGTAAATATATGTGAGGCAGAATAAATAAATGAAATAACAAGTATAAATACGTGGTAAAATCCTCCTTTCAACAATAAACTCAAGATCTCAGCTAGCAGTTATCTCCTCGATCGAAGTATATATATAATGGACCTCACCAGATAGGTCCTCACAGTTCAAATCAGGAATACTCACAGATACACTGGCTTCTTGTAAAATATTACGCACTATTTCATAAGAGTATTTTAGAGAAATGCCGAGGCGTACGACCCGATCCCATCATATTGTGTGCACTTCCGAGGGTTGAACGACACAAACCATATATACATCTATTATATTGTCGAGTGGAATGGTTCGCTCACATGAGAGTGTGATACATAATCCTGCCGAGGCAAATGGCCCGATCCCATCATAATGTATGCACTGCCGAGGGTCGAACGACCCAAACCATAGATATATCTATTACACTGCCGAGGCGAATGGCCCAATCCCATTAGAATAAGAAGCTTTAATGGGTCCTTCACTCCACTCACGAATAAGCGTGTGAGTTATAAATTTTAAGGAAAACCCTTCGATGAAAATGCATAGCGCGGGAGAAATTCGTAAGAGGAGTACATTTATTCCGCGGCTAATCATGAAGCTCGTCAATTCTCTACAATAGCAAGTCTATCACTCTATGCAGGTCTAGTCTCAAGTTGTAACGTAAAATAAAGGAATTTAATAGGCAAGAGACAACTCAAATAGCACAGTTATAGCATGGCGGGAACCTAAGTCTACCCAGACATAACATGAATCTAGCTACGTATGGACTCTCGTCACCTCGTGTGTACGTAGTCCCCCGCAACAAGTAGAACATAACAAATACATAACCTAGGGGTAGTTTTCCCCTCACAGAGTTAGACATGAGACTTACCTCACTCCGAAGTTCCTAACCGACTTCAACGCCACTCTAATACCTCAAACCGATGCCCGTCGCTCCAAACTTAGTCAAACAATATGCAAATCCATAAATATATACTCTATTACACATAATTAATCAATTTATAACAATTCACAACTCCGCTCGAAAATTCAATAATGTCAACCTTCAGGCTCACATACCCGGATTCCGAAAATATTCAAAGATAATCATTAACCATAACATTACGAACTCAAATATATAATTTATTCGTAATTCCATTTCCAAAATCATGGTAAAAATCCAAAACTATCAATTCTAGGTCTTCCTCTTAAAATCCCAAAATTCCCATATATTTCCATATTCAAAATCTGTATATAATCCAAGTATTTCACTATATTGTATGGGAATTACTTACCTTGCAATGGCTGATGAAAATCTCCCCTTAAGGTCTCCAAAAATAGCCCAAGCTAAGAGAGAATGAAAGAAAATGGGCCAAACCCCAATTTTATAAGAAACTCATTGCCCAAAAGAATTCCGTTTCTGCGGTCTAGAAGGTCGCTTCTGCGACAACCACTTCTGTGGCTTCAAGTCTCGCACCTGCGAGAACCCAATCTAGGTCGTCGGCCGCTTTTGCGGCCCTGATGCGCATTTGCGCCCCCGCTTCTACGCTTCCCCGCTCCGCAGGTGCGGTCCTGCTTCTGCAGTGAAATGACCGCATCTGCAGTCCCATCACTACCCAACAAAATCCACTACTGCGCTTGCTTGGCCGCTTTTGCGGCGT
This sequence comes from Nicotiana tomentosiformis, assembly GCF_000390325.3. Taxonomy (NCBI): domain Eukaryota; kingdom Viridiplantae; phylum Streptophyta; class Magnoliopsida; order Solanales; family Solanaceae; genus Nicotiana; species Nicotiana tomentosiformis. The sequence continues at coordinate 51,639,529 of NC_090820.1, forward strand.
CGCACCTGTAGCCCTTTTTCCGTAGGTGCTATTGCAGCAATACTCAAGCCTTTCAGCAATACAACAAAGCTCCAAAGTGATCAACGACTCGTCCGAAACGGCCCCTGGGACCCCGTCCGAACTTACCAATAAGTTCCATAAAATAACATGGAACTACTCGGGGTCTAAAATCACACCAAACAAGATCAAAATTGCGAATTGACGATCCAAACCTTTCTTTAAATTTTCAAAATGTTAACTTTCCATAATAAGCGCCGAAATGCTCCCGTGTGATCCGATACTCAACTCGAACATATGCCCAAGTCCAAAATCATCTTACGAACCTATTGGAACCTTTAAATCCCGATTCCGAGGTCGTTTACTCAAAAGTCAAACCTTAGTCAATTCTTCCAACTTAGAGCTTCCAAAATTAGAATTGTCTTTCCAAATCAACTCTGAACTTCCCAAAATTCAATTCTGACCATATGTACAAGTCATAATACCTGAAGTGAAACTACCCAAGGCTTCAAGCCGCCGAACGACACGCTAGATCTCAAAACAACCGGTTGGGTCGTTACATTCTCCCCCACTTAAACATGCGTTCGTCCCCGAATGTTCCAAGAACCGCTCCGGGGTTGCCCCTAAATCATTGTTCAATACCTTGTACACCTACCCATGCCACCATAACATAGTTGAGCACATTAGCTCGAGCCAAATTCAAACCTCTGAATTTCTCTACAAGACCTGATTCTAACATACAGACACCGTATCAGTCAATACACACTATACCAAAATATGATCATGCACCCATGCTGACTCACACAACGTGCCGCATAACTCATTTGCCCAAGGCAACCTCCTCTAAGCACAACAACTGAAATTTCACTAGCTCGAAGCCCGTAGTGTACCTCATAACACATATAAGCCTTGTTCCAACTCTCGCGATACTGCCACGATGGAAGAGATGTGTAGAAACTCATAACCACCTAACCAAATCAATAAATCATGAAGTTTCTCCTCCTAACAGGAACCATTCCCTCATTCTGAACCGAATAATGATATTTGCTCTTTAATATATCCTTCATAACTCAAATCGCACTGATCCCAGGTCCAATAACCTCGTCCCACCCAGTACAAGTTGCTCAGGTAGTAAGCCATCTCAATCACTACCAAAAATCTCATATGATTCCATCAATGCGCCAACAAGCTACAAACTCGAATGTGATACATAAGAAAACACAAACTCTGGGAAAGAACTACCCAGCCCGCGTAACGAATAAAATGACCGAACAAATGCTATGAACCCTTCTCAGAGAATGAGAAACCAAATACATAGGAATAGATATAGGGAACCGTACTCAACATCTCACTGGTGCGGCGTGCAACCCGATCCACATATGATACCGTTGCAGCGTGCAACCCGATCCAATCATGATATTGTTACGCCGTGCAACCTGATCCACACAACATACCTATGGTGGCGTGCCACCTGATCCACACATAACAATAAATAAGGAAATACCCATCAAGCCATACTGCCTATACCACAAGCACACAAAGTGCACAAATACCACCTTGGGGAGACGGATAGCGCCATACGCTACAAAACCTAAGCACTTCTAAGGTGCAATAAATTACCTACATCTTGAGAGCCATCCTACTCATATAATACCACAAGATACACAGGACCACAACACATGTGCGAATAATCAAGTCGTCTCAATCCGGAACAAACCCCCATAATTCACAACTCGCTTGACTTCAAAACGTAATACACGACTATCATACGACTAAAATAACTCATAACATAACCTCTTTATCATATTAATCACCCTATTCTCATCCCAAAAGTACATGTTATAACATTCCCAACTTGTCGACTTTCAACGAAACTTATTTTCTTCGATTCGTTTATATTCTAAGACTTCCAACCCTCTTAGTACTTGTTGTTCATGATCTTAAATATTTTTAACCTCCAAGGTAATATGATTAAATTAATTTATGTACTTTTAAAGATGGTCTCATTTCGGAGCTTACATCAATTGACTTATGACGTACCTTTCCGTACGAAAATATGGGGTGTAACAGTTTTGTTATTTGGAACTTGTCTGTAAAGTTTGGCGTCATTCTGAGTTGATTTGATAGGAATCGGGCGCGCGGTTGTGTTTTTAGAAATTCTTGAGTTTATGTAAATTTCATGCATTTTGTGTCTGATTCGTGGTTTTAGAAGTTATTTTGGTGTTTTGATCGCGCGAGTAAGTCTGTGTTATATTTTAAGACTTGTGTTGATGTTTGGTGTGTAGCCCCGAGGGCTCTGGTGAGTTTCAAATGCGTTCCGGAGATTTTATAGAAGGTTCAGATTTTGCTGGTGTTTCTGATCTCGCATTTGCGAGAAATATGTCGCATTTGCGGGTTTTTCTTCTCTTTTGTAAAGTACACTATGTCATTGAATAGTTCGCATTTGCGAACTCCCTATTGCATTTGGGATAATGGCCTGGGCTGGGGAGGGATCGCTTTTGCGACCAAGTGGTCGCTTTTGCAAAATTGTCAGGGATCGCATTTGCGATCATACTGTCGCTTTTGCAATATGTCCAAAGTTTGCATTTGTGAAAAAATTGTTGCATTTGCGATGACAGCGGGACTGTGAGGTGTTTGCTGTTACGGATCATTCTTCACATTTGCGACACCTGCGACTGGACTTAAAAGCTAAAGAATGGGATTTTGGTCTCATTTTCTTATTTTGGAACACCAGACTCTGTAGGAGGAGATTTTGACGAGGGACGTTTATCTACAATTATTGGGTAAGTGATTTTGATCAATTTCCAACTATTGTACATGATTATATATGAGATTTAACATTAAATTATGAGAATCAAAGTGAAATTTTGAGAAACTTTGTCTATGTTTTGAAAAATGAGAATATGAGTTCTCAGAGTCGATTTGGACTCGGATTTTGACACAAAATACATATATCGACTCGTGGGGTTATGGGTAGTCGGAATCTACCCTTGGAACCAATTTTTGACCGGGCAAGCTCGGGATTGACCTTTGTTGACTTTTGAGGAATTGTGCAAATATCATAGCTTTATTTATTGCAATTGATTCTTTTTGCATTATTTGATGTTATTAAGTCGATTTTGGTTAGATTTGAGCAGAGCGAAGGTGAATTGTTAAGGGAAAGCTATTATTGATTATTGATTGATGGCTTTTGAGGTAAATATCTTGCCTAACTTTGTATGGGGGAACTACCCTGTAGGAATTAGTTTGTATGCACTATTTGAACTACGCGAAAGACATGTACTTGAGGTGACGTGTGTGTACACAGCTTTATATGTGGAAATTTGACCTTTTTAGACTCTTAGGGTCCTTATGCACACTAAATTGAAGTTTCTCTATCATGTTATATCCTCATTGTTAAATTCACTCTTATATGCCTTATTTGAAGTTGTTGGTTCATGTCCTATCTTTTGTTTCCAAATATACTAATACATGATTTAATTGTAATTGTTGCCTCTTTCTTGTTGCATGTTATCTCTTATGTAGTTGATTATCCTTAATTAAAGTTTACATGTTATCTCTTCCATAAATGATTATTCTTAATTGAAGTTATTATCACATGTTATCTCTTCCGTAATTGATTATCCTTTTTTGCAGTCGATGTTATATGTTATCTCTCTCTTATTGTCGAACTAATCTTACTTAAAGTCATTATTACTTGTATTTCTTTCATCGTTGAGCTTATTTTTCTGCTTTATTGTATTGTTGTCATTCTTGTGTTGATTTACTTGTCGTACCTCGTGTTATTGTTGTTCTTGTTGCATTCAGTTTTGTTGAATTGCGGGCTATATGTGGTTGTTGTATTGAAAATGTTATTGTGGGAACATTATGGTATATGGGCGTGCGGGTTGTTATATCATGTTGTTATATTTTTGGCACATGTGGGATTGTTGAGAGAATTATCGAGGTGTTTGTACGCGAGTTGTCTGTGCTATGTTACTATTGATATTTGCACATGCAGCGTGACAAGCCGGGTTATATATGTTGGGTTTGCGGTTATGGTGAGACAAGGTGGGATAATTATTATACGCGTGTGGAGAGACAAGGCTGGCATTTACTTTATTATTGTGCACGCGATAAGACAAGGGGGCTATGTCGAGGATGATTTATGATGGGCTAGGGGAAATGTTATTGATGATAACTGTGTGGTGGTGTGACCTTCTTGTGTGTGTCATACATATTACAAGTTTTGTGGTGTTTCTTTTAATGTGTTATTCGGTGTCTCTGATCTTGCATGTTGACTCGAGCTATGATAGTATACTTGCACAAGCATACACCATAACCTGTCACTTATATCAGCCTAGAAGTATGAACCTTGATGTTTACTGATCATTTACATGTATTCTTGTATACCTGCCTTCTATGCATGAGTTGTACTGTTGTCACGTGAGTTATCCATGCGGATATGAGATATTGTTACTGATCATTTACATGTATTCTTGTATACCTGCCTTTTATGCATGAGTTGCACTGTTGGCATATGAGTTATCCGTGCGGATATGAGATATTATTACTGTTGGCACGTGAGTTGTCCGTGAAAATATGAGGTATTAATGATATTGGCACGTGAGTCATCCGTGCACCAGGTGAGTTGTCCGTGCAGCTATGATTAGTAATGTAAGCACGAGATTCCAAGTGATTGGGGTTCACGATTTGGGACCCGTGACTTGTGAATACGAGGTGTGGTGCCTCGAAGAAATTCTAGTATAAGCCTTTTGCAAGAACGATTGATTACTTGGTTGTGGCTTGTTTTCTTTACTTGATTTCACTGGTACCTTAACTGTGTTCTAATTACTTTGTGACGTTATCACCTGTTTACTCCTTATTTTTAATTGTTGCTTCTACCTTCTATTTGCTAGTGTTGTTTTGTTACTCTTCCCATGTTTAGTGTTATATTGATACCGTTCCTCTGTTAGCTTTACATTCATACATGTACATGTTATTATGTCTAGTAGGTGTCTCGACTGTACCTCGTCACTACTCCACCGAGGTTAGTCTTGACACTTACTGGGTACCGCCGTGGTGTACTCGTGTTATGCTTGCTGCACATTTTTGTGTAGATCCACATACCTCAGAGCGTGCTGGTCTTTAGTTAGCTGATTATGAGTTGCAACGGAGACTTCAAGGTATACCTGCCATTGCATTCGCAGGCCTCGAAGTCACATTCTGAAGTTTTACATTGTTACTATTTATTTCTATTGTGGAACAGTTGTACTTAGAGATTTTCTAGTGAACTCAGTAATGCTTATGACTTGTACTGTCGGTTTTGGGATGTAGTATATCTACATGGGATTATTGGCTTTGTATAGAAATTTGGGACCCTAGACTCGGGAGGAGGTGATTTTAAAAAGGTATTTTCATTTACAATCATTGAGTAAGTGATTTTGGATCAATTTCCAACTATTTTATATGATTATATATGAGATTTAACATCAAAATTATGATAATCTAGGGGAAATTTTGAAAAACTGTCTATTTTGAAAAATGAGAATTTGAGTTTTGAGAGTCGATTTGGACTCAGATTTGGAAATAAAACACATATATAAACTTGTAGGGTTATGGGTAGTCAGAATATACCCTTGGAATCGGGTTTTGACTGGGCGATCCCGGGGTTGACTTTTGCTTAAGTTTGAGGAATTGTGAAAAGATCATAGCTTTATTTATTGGAATTGATTTCTCTTGCATAATTTGATGTTATTATGTTGATTTTGGTTAGATTTGAGCCGAGTGAGGGTGAATTGTAAAGGGAAAACTATTATTGAGTATTGATTGATGGCTTTTGAGGTAAGTATATTGCCTAACGTTGTGTGGAGGAACTACCCCGTAGACTTGTACTATCAGTTTTGGGATGTTGTTTATCTACTTGGGATTGTTAGCTTTATATAGAAATTTTGTGTTCATGTTTAGTAATTAACTAGTTTAAATCTATTGATAACTCTCCATGTGTTAGGCTTACCTAGTCCTAGGGACCAGGTGCCATCACGACTCCTAATGAGGGATCATCACGACTCTTGAGGAGGGATTTTGGGTAGTGACAAGTTGGTATCAGAGCTCTAGGTTCATAGGTGCTACGAGTCATAAGCACATTTCATAGAGTCTTGCAGATCGATATGAATACATCTGTACTTATATTCGAGAGGCTACAGAACTAATAGGAAACTTCACTTCATTCAATCCTATCGTGCAAGTTTATTGATTTTGGAGTTTGAGCCTTTGTAATTCTATTCTCCCATAGATGGTGTGGACATGAGCTGTAGTTACTGATGACGCTGCCCCCAAAGCCGGTGTTTCTAGGGGCCAGGGCAGAGGTAGAGGCAAAGGTCGATGAGAAGCACATGCTACAGATAGAGCACCTGGCAGAGCAATAGCTGAGGAGTCACCAGTAGCTATGGTTGGGGGACAAGCACCGGAGGCCCATGTTTCTACCTCGGGACTTCAGGAGACCTTAGCGCAGTTTTTGAGCATGTTTGGTACATTATCTTAAGCGAGATTGATTTCGGTTTCACCAGCTACTTCACTGATCGGGGGAGGAGCTAAGACTCCCACCGCCCGTACTCTAGAGTAGCGGGTCCATATTTGACAGGTTCTGGGTGCTATGCCAGCATAACCTGTTATTTCGGTTCTGCCTGAGGTCAGGCCAGGGGCATCATAAGTGGAGGAGAAGAGTCTCAAGATGTTCAAGAAGTATCATCCTCCTACTTATAGTGGCCTAGCTACCAAGTATGCGTAGGAGTTTCTAGAGAAGTGCCACCGTATTCTCCGCACCATGGATATTGTGGAGGCGAGCGAAGTTGCTTTTACTATGTTTTAGTTATCTGGAGAAGCATATTAGTGGTGGTAGGCTTATGATAGGGTATGCCAACAGATGCAGTGCCACCCATTTGGATGCGTGGCGCACAAAGTTCGAGCAGCTGCGCCAGGGCACTATGATAGTATTAGAGTATGCCATCAGATTTAGTGAGTTATCTCGTCACACACCTACTTTGGTTTTTTATAGTCAGAGAGCGAGTCTGCAAGTTCATTGAGGGTCTCAATTATGGTATCCAATTCAGCATGGCTCGAGAGTTGGAGATGGATGCTTCGTTTCAGCAGGTTGTAGAGATCGCCCACAGGTTGGAGGGTATGCGGGGCCAGGAGAGAGAGGATAGGAGGCTAACATGCCTCGTGGATCGGGAGGATCTACCGATCCCTATTTTTTAGGCAGGGTGCGTCATGGTAGAGGTTATGTGGGTCAGCCAGTTCAGTTTGCACTTCGGACTTCACGTGGTATTTCAGATATCCATGAGTTCCAAAGTACCTGTACATGACAGCTTCCATAGCTACGTCTGTGGATAGGCTACTTTGAGTGTGGGGATACTAGCCATATGGTGAGAGATTATCCCGGACTCCGGACAGATGGGTCACATTGAGGTATTCAAGCTATGAGTTTTTCTCCAGTTGTTGTTATACCCTCACCTCCATGTAGGGGTAGAGGTCAGGCGGGCAGAGGTCATCCTAGAGGCAGAGGCCGGGCCCATTGTTATGCTCTTCCTAGTTGGGCGAAGGCTGATGCACCAGATGATGTCATTATGGGTATGATTTTGATTGATTATAGAGATGCATTTGTATTATTTTGATCCGGTCACATTTATTGGTAAGATTATCCTACCTCACTTTAGATATGGTTGTGTTTTGTGATTTTTGTACTCTGTTCATGTGTTCATGCTAGTTGGGGGATTCTATGGTGATAGCATGTGTCTATCGTTCTGGTTTGGTTGCTAGTGAGGGTCATGATGCTTGGTTTGACCACAACTTATGATTTGGATGTTCTAAAAGTATGGGAGTTTGTTACGTGTTGTGGTTTTGGTTCTATAGGATTGAGTTAGTAGAGTGTTTAGTTGTTGTGATGTTTATCTTACTCGTGATTCCGAGTGGAGGATGGGGATCTGGTGTTCTTTGTGGATAGGTATGTTTATACCGGGCTATGCACCACGGTGTGGTTATGCTAGTGTGTGATTCGTTATGGTCATTGTGTGTGTCTTGCTTCTTCTTTTTAGATAAATGGATCCGTAGTACGGTATTAGTGGGGAGTTGCGCCTGTTGAACTTGTTTGATAGGTCTCTCATGTGTTCCTCTTTTCATATTTAGTTGTATCCGAGTTATGCTTGTTGGGGATTGAATTGCTATGTATGTACACGGGTGGCATTTGATGTGGCTTGTGATCGGGTGAGTAGTTATGAGTTCCACATGTTTCTTGTTTCATTATGAGTGATCCTGTCGATATGAGTCAGTTTGCCTGTACCGGGCTTGGTGTTTGGCAGCTATTGTGGTCAGTGTTGATGCTATGGGCAAATAGGTGATGTGTTATGTTTTGTGGTTGTGTCTTGTGGATGTATGCATGAGTTGTAGCAGATGGTGTAAACATTTAGTTCCAAGGCTTATCGACATGAGTGGAAGGAATAATCTTCGGTTGAGATGGTGTTTTCGGGCTATGTGGATTGGGGTGACATAGGATCACCCATAGGTATGTGTATGGTGAGTTTATACAGTGATTTAATGGCTTGCGAAAGACTCTTGGCGCGTTCAAAAGACAAACGTTTGTTTAATAGGGGGAGAATGTAACGACCTGACTGGCCATTTTGAGCTTTAGCATTCCGTTCAGTGGTTCGAGGTCTCAAGTGGCTTCATATTGTGTATTATGACTTGCGGGCATGGTCGGATTCGATTTCCGAATGTTTCGAGATCTATTTTGATGAGTGATTCTCATTTTAGAAGCTTAAGTTGGAGATGTTGACTGTGGTTTGACTTTTGTGAAAACAACCCCGTAATGGTCTTTTAACGACCCCTCTAGATTCGTATCGTGATTTGGACTTGGGTCCGTAGGTTGATTTGTGTTGTTTTGCCGAAAGCTGTCAATTTAAAGGCTTAGAATTTTGATAAGTTTGATTGTAGGTTGACTTTATGGCTATCGGGTTCGGAATGTGGTGTTGGGACTTTGAATAGGTCCATTTTGTTATTTGAAACTTGTTTGCAAAGTTTGACATCATTCCGAGTTGATTTGATAGGAATCAGGCGCGCGATGGTGTTTTTAGAAATTCTTGAGTTTCATGTAAATTTCATGCATTTTGATTTCCAATTCGTGGTTTCAGATATTATTTTGGTGTTTTGATCGTGCGAGCGGGTCCTTGTTATACTTTTAGACTTGTGTTGATGTTTGGTGTGGAGCCCTGAGGGCTCGGGTGAGTTTCAGACGCGTTCCGGAGAGTTCATAGAAGGTTCAGATTTTGCTGGTGTTTCTAATCTCGCTTTTTGCGGGTTATTCTTTGCTTTTGCAAAGTACACTATGGCCTGAAGGGTTCGCATTTGCGATTATGGTATGGGATCTGGAGGGATCGCTTTTCCGACCAAGTGGTCGCTTTTGTGAAATTGTCAGGGTTTGCATTTGCGATCATACTATCTCTTTTGTGATATGTCTAGAGTTTCCATTTGCGAACAAATCATCACATTTGCGATGACAGTAGGACTGTGAGGGTTTCGCTTTTCGGATCATTCTACGCATTTGCGGGGGTTGCATTTGCAGGGTATGCATTTGCAAACCCCAGATCACATTTTCGGCACCTGTGACTCGACATAAAAGCTGAAGGACGAGATTTTGGTCTCATTTTCATATTTTGGGACCATAGATTCGGTAGGAGGTGATTTTGAAGAGGGATTTTCATTTACAATCACTGGGTAAGTGATTTTGATCAATTTCAAACTATTTTACATGATTATATATGAGACTTAACATCAAAATTATGAAAATCAAAGTAAAATTTGAAAAACTTTGTTTATGTTTTGAAAAATGAGAATTTGCGTTTTGAGAGTCAATTTGGACTCGAATTTTGAAACAAAACACATACATAGACTCGTGGGGTTATGGGTGGATGGAATCTACCTATGCACTCGGGTTTTGACTGGGTAAGCCCGGGGTTGACTTTTGTTGACTTATGAGGAATTATGCAAAGATCATAGCTTTATATATTGGAATTGATTTCTCTTGTATTATTTGATGTTATTAAGTCGATTTTGGTTAGATTTGAGCAGAGAAGAGGTGAATTGTAAAGGAGAAGCTATTATTAAGTACTGATTGATAGTTTTTGAGGTAAGTATCTTCCCTAACGTTGTGTGGGGGAACTACCCTGTAGGCTCATACTACCGGTTTTGGGATGTTCTATATCTACTTGGGATTGTTGGCTTTATATAGAAATTTTCGGTTCACGTTTAATAATTACCTGGTTTAGATCTATTGATAACTCTTTATGTGTTAGGCTTACCTAGTCATAGGTGTTTACCCTAAAAACGGATAACAATTAAATTTGTAAGTAGTTTTAAGGATACGCGAGTTTATTCAATACAAACGGTAAAGATTGCTAGAATAAACGGGCAAGAGATGTAATAAATTATCAAACCACTTGAAAATAAGGGGGGATGATTCTGGACTCGAGGGCAGCCTCAACGAGGTAACCGTCTTCGATCCCGGGCTTATAATAACGAAACACTGATTTGTCACGACCCAAATTTCCCACCGTAGGATGTCGTGACAGCACCTAGTCTCTAAGACTAGGTAAATTAACACTTACTGAATTAATAGAAAAATTTGACCAACAATTATTAATGATGAAATAGAACCTTATTACATAACTTACATTACCCAAAACCGGTAGTATAAGTCATAAGCGCTACTAAGATTACTAGGAAAATCCCTAAATACAACTGTTTGAAATGGAAGTTAAACAGTATAAATACAAAATCACAGGGTCACACCAAGGCCTGCGAACGCGATGGTAGGTTTACCTTGAGTCTAGCTCGACCAGCCAGTTAATAATCAACAACAATCATGGCACCTAGATCGAACAAAAATGTGCAGAAGCATAGTATGAGTACACCACAGCCATACCCAATAAGTATCAAGACTAACCTCGGTGAAGTATACCAGACTAAACATCCTGAACAAGTGTGAAGGTGAACTAGCAGAGAAACAATATTAATATAAAGCTAAGCATGATAAGAACCACAAAATAACACTTGAAATGATGCACTTATAACAACAATATTTAACGAGAAGCAGTGAAGTAGTAATGTCGTAGAGTAAGCTGGACACAGTCTAAGTTCGGTGAAACCAAATAAAGGAAACCCAACAACAACTAAATAAGAACAACCACTTTCTCATCATATCTGTTCGAGCATTTCCACGAGGTACCGAACCTCAAAATCACAGCTCACGGGTCCCAATTCTTGAACCCTAATCACTTGGCATCTTGTGCCCACATTCCAATTCATAACCGAGTGCTACAGTCTGAGATGATAGAGATAGGTACACCATGCAAGCAAACATTATGTAGATCTGACCCAACTTCTATGAAGTGTAAGAAGTCAGGACCATAATGAAATGTTCTTGGTCAATCAATCAACAATGACCCAAATGGCATCAAACTTCCTCAAATTCTATGGCAACCCTACCACAAAGTCCATAGTAATGCGCTCCCACTTCCACTCTGGTATATCAATATTTTGAAGCAAATCACCCGGTTTTTGATGCTCATACTTGACCTATTGACAATTCAAACACCGTAAAACATGCCTAACACTGTATTTCTTCATCCTTCACCATCAATAAGGATGCTTCAAGTCACAATACATCTTTTTAGCACCAAAGTGAATAGAATACCACGAACTATGAGTCTCCACAAGAATTAACTCTCTCATGCCATCGACATTAGGAACACAAACTTGACCCTGAAATAGCAATACATTATCATCACCAATACTCACCTCCTTAGACCCACTTCGCAGTATCGTGTCCTTAAGGACAAAAAATGGGGATCATCATACTGGCGAGCCTTAATACGCTCAGACAAGGACGAGTGTGAAACAACACAAGCAAGGACTCAGTTCGGCTCAGAAATATCCAATCTCACCATTCTATTGGCCAATGCCTGAACACCCATAACTAAAGGACTCTCCACAATTGGAATTAATGCCAAACTCCCTATACTGTCCATGTTTCTACTCAAGGCGTCAGCTACCACATTAGACCTCCCTAAATGATATAGAATAGTGATATCATAAATCTTCAATAACTCCAACCATCTCTGCTACCTCAAATTCAAATCCTTCTACATAAAAAAATGTTGAAGACACTGGTGATCAGTGACTCACAAGATACACCATATAAGTAATGCTTCCAAATCTTGAGCGCATGCACAATAGCTGCTAACTCCAAATAGTGAACCGAATAATTATTTTCATTGGTCTTCAACGCAAAGGCAATCACCCTACTATCCTACATCAACACACACCCAAGACCAATATTAGAAGCATCACAATAGACCGTATACAACGCCAATCCTGAAGGAAATACCAAAAATGGAGTTGTCGTCAAAATAATCTTGAGCTTCTGAAAGCTCTCCTCAAACTCGTCAGACCATCTGAACGAAGCACCCTTCTGATTCAACATGGTCATTGGAGCTACAATAGAAAAAAATACCTCTACAAAGCAATAATAGTAACCAGCCAAACGGAAACCTCCTTATCTCCGTGGCTATAGAAGGTTTGGGCCAACACTAACCACCTCAATCTTCTTCGGATACACCTTGATCCCCTCACTAGACACCACATGGCCCAAGAATGACACTGAATCCATCCAGAACTCGCACTTGGATAACTTGTCTTATAGATTTTTCTCCTCAGAATTTGAAGCACAATCCTCAAATGTTGCTCGTGATCCTCCCTACTATGGGAATTAGGGGTGTCAAATAAGCGGGTTGGGCCAATTTTAGGCCGATCAAAATAGGTTGAGTCAATATATGGGCGGATCATTGAATCTCCCAAAAATCACTTGGGCTGAGATGGGTTGGGTCAAGGTGGGCTAAAATTTGGGTCATAGCCCAATCCGTACAACTCTTACCAAACTTTAATTAATATATGTTGTTTGATTATGAATTGTATAATTACTAAATCAGATTTTTTTCTTTCGTTATGGTCATATATAATATATCAAACAAAAAAGAACTATTTCTAAGATATTTTGACAAAGTTGCTCATGGATCAATTTGGGCTACAAATTTGCCTAACTTTAAATGGGTTGAGATGGGTTGGGTCAAGATGGACTGAATTTAATATATGGGCTGGTCAATAACCAGCCCAACCTTAGGCGGTTCATTTGGGCTTGGGTCAAATTTGACAGCCCTAACGAAAATATACTAAGATATCATCAATGAACATAATGACAAAAGAATCCAAATAAGGCTGGAACACACTGTTCATCAAATGCATAAAAGTTGTTGAGGAATTAGTCAAACCAAAAGACATCACCAAGAACTCATAATGCCCATAACGGGTCTTGAAAGTCATCTTAGGAATGTCTGAGGCCCTAATATTCAATTGGTGATACCCCAATCTCAAGTCAATATTTGATAACACCCTAGTACCCTGAAGCTGATCAAACAAATCATCAATGCGAGGTAGTGGATACTTATTCTTGATGGTAACCTTGTTCAATTACCTATAATCGATGCACACTCTAATGGAACCATCCTTTTTCTTCACAAATAATACCAGCGCACCCCCAAGGTGAAGCACTTGTCTTGATGAAACCCTTATCCAACAACTCCTACAGCTATACCTTCAATTCCTTCAACTCAGTTGGAGCCATGTGATACGGTGGAATAAATATGGGTTGAATGCCTGGTACCAAATCAATACCAAAATAATATTCTTATCGGGTGGCACGCCCAGTAGGCCTGCTGGGAACACATCTGGAAACATTCTCACTACAAGGACTGAATCAACCGTAGTAGTATCAACACTAACATCTCTAACAAAGGCTAGGTACGCCAAACATCTCTTCTCAACTATCTGTTGAACCTTCAGAATTGAAATCTACCTACTAAGAGTGTGACCAAGCGAACACCTCTAATCCAACCTTAGCAGCCCCGGCATAGCCAACATCTTGGTCTTAGCGTGATAATCAAGAATAGCTTGATACGATAGCCAATCCATACACAAAATCATCTCAAAATCAACCATGTCAACCAGTAGGAGATCAACTCTAGTCTTATAAACCCCAATAGTAACCACAAAAGAATGATAGACACGATCCACCATACTAGAATTCCCAACAAGCATAGACGCATCAACAGGACTACCCAAAGAGTCATGAGGCACATCCAAACATGACTCAAAGGAGGAGGACATATACGAATAAGTAGCGGATCAAATAATAGTGAAGTATCTCTATGAAAGATCAAAAAAATACCTATAATGACTGCATCAGACCTACCAGGGAAAGAATAACAACGGGCCTAGCCTCCCCTTCTAGGATGACCTCTACCCTATTATCCCCCCCCCCCACCTCTAACTGGTTGTGCAGGTGGTGTAGCATTTGGCATAGGAATCATAGCCTAGTAACCCTACTAAAGTACACACATCTGAAGCCTGGGACTATCTCTTCTCATATGCCTCAAATCACCGCACTCAAAACAAGCTCTCTATGAATATGGCTGCTGAGATTGATCCTACCCTGAACGACTGGAATACCCACTGTAATAACTATGTGCGAAAGGTTCATTGAAGGATGACTGTCCTAGACAAGTGCTCTAAAATCCATGGCTAGCGAGAGCACCACGTGAAACCTTAAGTGTTTACTGTATTTCCCAACTGACATAGCCTCTATCGTAATGACCTTTGCCTCTAAAGTAGGCCCCACTAAATCTTCTAAAACAACAAGGCTTCTTGGCCTGTTTGTCCTCCCTCTCCCACCTACGAATAAACTCTAGTCTCCTATAAATTTCCACAGCCTGATGTAAGGTAGTCTCAGTTTCCATCTCTCATGCCATCCCGAACATAGGTTGTAGCTGAGTCCCTTAACAAACCTACGGACCCTCTCCTTCTCAGTGGAAACCAAAAGAAATACATAGCATAATAACTCTGTAAACCTCATTCCATACTAGGTCATGATCATATCCTCGTGGCACAGATGCCCGAACTCACTACGCAACTCATCCATTCGAGTCAGTGGAATAAACTCCTCCAAGAAAAGAACTGAGAACTGAGGCCATATGAGTGGTGTTGCGCCATCTGGCCTACTCGACTCATAAGTCTGGAACCACCTATATGCTGGCTCTAACAACTAGAAGGTAGTAAAGTCAACCCCATTCGAATCCAACAAACTTGAAGTGCTCAAAATATGATGACACCTATGAACAAAACCATGTGCATCCTCAATAGGCTCTCCATTGAAATGAGGAGGGTAAAGTCTCTGAAACCTCACCATCCTATTCTGCTCCTCGGCAATCAACGTTGGCCTAATCTCAGGCTAAACTATAATGACTGCCTATACCGATATAACCACTAGAGTGTGATAACCATGAGCCAAATTCTCCAATGTACGTGCAGCAGGATTATGGGCTCCTCCCCCAGCCTTTGAAGTAGTTGGAGCAATCTGGATCATACCTGCTTGAGTCAAGATCTCAAACACGCTCAGGATGTGAGCTAAAGTCTCCTGGATTTTAGGTGTTGCAATAGGTCTCTTGGGTGCATGAGATGCTCCCACATGCTCAATATGATCGGGCATCTGCTCCTTCATTGGAGCTACTGGTGGATCCACACCAGTTGCACTAGCAAGATCCCTACATGTGGCACATGCTCCACCTCGGGCTTTGAACCGGCTTATCGTAACTCTGACATGGGGCTCTATTGCCTGCTCAGCTGCTCTAGAAGAATGTGTCCTCATCATCTATAAGAAAATAGAATAGTAAAGGTTTAAACTTCAAGATAAATAAATACGTATAATAAAGAATGAAAGAAAGAGAAGTTTTCCTAATATTTCGGTAGCCCATCGAAGATAAGTACAGACGTCTCTGTACCAATCTACAAGACCCAACTAAACTTGCTCATGACTCGTAGAACCTATAAACCTAGGGTTGTGATACCAACTTATCACTATCAAACATCCCACCAAAGGTCATGATGGCACTAACCTCCAAGATTAGGTAAGTCAATCATACAATAATATTTCAAACAACGGAACAATATATAATATGTCCAAATTAACATAATAGTACAAAATAAGCTAATACATACATACCATAATACCAAAATGCAAAAACCAGGTAGTATAGGGTCATGAGCTCTAAAATCGAATACAAGAGATGTCTCAATAGTATAATACTATCTGAATGTATAAATAACAGTATAAAGATTAGGGAAGGGGACTCTAAGGATCTGTTGTCTCCAATGTCTGGATCTGCACAAAAATATGCATAAGTGTATTATGAGTACGGGACAACGTATACTCAGTAAGTATCAAGACTAACCTTGACAAAATAGTGACGAGGTTCAAGTCATGTGATACTCACTAATCAAAGAACCTGTGAAATATATATATATATATATATATATATATATATATATATATATATATATATATATATATATATATATATATATATAAAATAACTTTCAACAAGAATATAACAAGATGCAATATCTTCAATAATCAAATCAAGAGTTATCAACTCAGCATAGATAAATCAATTTTCACGGTCGAGTCATCAACAAATAACAGCGGCATAGAGTAGTGTGTTAGAATTCAACATAAAGGCATATAAAATGCATAATAAGGCACAAAGGATGCACTTGCATCATCAAAGCTTCCACCTTTATGCTCAAAACTCACCATCATTGGATTCTATATCATAATATCCCAACATCAGTCAATTTACCACAATTCGCGTGTATGCCATCAAGAGAGAAACATAAGAGGGCGACCCTAGGGGGATGTATCCAAATCCACATGTTGCACAGTATAACATACTTGTGCAAAACAGTAACAATATCATCATAACTGCACAACAAAGACCTCGTGCCACAATATCATCAACACCACAATATCTGCACAGACGAGACCTTGTGCCAACACCAAATCAATTCGCTCATTATGTCCATATATTCCAGAAACACAACATTCCAAGATACTAGTTTGTCATAAAGAGACACATGCTCACAATTCATCAATATAGTGCACCAGGACATAATTATCATAAATTGCGAATGTGTGCTCAATATATGAAGTATGATCACAGCTAAATCAATTATAGCAACAATTAGCCCATCTTGGATAATTAGGAGATAAAAATCCTAAATACTATCTCTAGCATGAAAGGATAAATTCACGCGGTCATACAAATGATTAAATGTGTATTATAGAAAGAACACAATCAAAATAAGGCATAATATGAGCCTAAAGTCTAATCCGATCATACATCACACATAGCACCCGTTTATACACTCGACACCTCGCATACACGTCGCTTTTAACATATTACAGTAAAACAAAGAGGGTCAAATCATAAGGGTTCCCTCACACACGATTAGGCAAGATACTTACCTTAATAAGCCCAAATCAACCTTCTAAAATCGCCTTTCCCTTAGAAATCAGCTCTAACTAGCTAAAGTCTAGCCAAAAACAACTCATTAACATCAAATAAAGCTATAGGAATCAAATCCAAACAATAAAGCTTCAATCTTTTATCAATTCCCAAAAAGTCAACAAAAGTCAACCTGGGCTCACATGGTCAAAACCCGAGTCAAGGGGTAGATCCCGACTACTCATAATCCCACGAGTCTAAATATGTGTTTATATTCCAAAACCAAGTCCAAATCATAGCTCAAAACTTCAATGTTTCTCTCTCTTAAGTTGTAGGAAATTTTATGTTTTGGGTGTTAATAATCCATGTAAATTCTTGAAATAATACCAAAAATGAGTAGAAATTACTTACCACAAAGTCTTTTATGAACATCTCCAAGCTAAATCGCCCCTCTCCTAGTCTAAGGTTCAAATATGTAAGAATGGGATAAAATCCCGAAATACAAAACTTAAATGCATTGCCCATGGGTACTCTTCGCGAACCAGCACGTGCATCGCGTTCGTGAAGAAAAATAGCTTCTGTCCAGAAAATAACTCTTCGCATTCGTGAAACATCCCTTACAAATGCGATGACCAGCTTGTCTCCGCTATGCGATCGCGACCAGGCCTTCGCGAATGGGAAGGCCAATCCTCCAGCTCCTAGCTCTCAAATGCAAACGCGACCCTCCTAGCGCGAACGTGAAGGACCAACCCATCATCCACCGCGAACGCGAACTCCCAGGCGCAAATGCAAAGAATAAATCCTCCCCAACACCAAATCCTTCATCGTGAGGTGATACTTCCCTCGCGAATGCGATGGACACCATACACCAGCAAAATCAGCGAACTCCAAACATGCTCTAAGTGATTCGAAACTCACTTGAGCTACCGGGGATCTCGTCCAATCATACCAACAAGTTCATAAATGTAAGGCCCTATAAAATTTTACGTAAAACCCGGAGTTTTGTGGTGCCGAAGTAGAATTACGCAAGCTCGCTGCGGTTTAGACTTTTTGGGTTGAACAGTGCGTTAGGGGAGTTAAATAAATTGTTTGGAAGTGCAGGGCATTTCTGTGGCCTATTTTCGATCTCAAAAGTGATCTGCGGACCGCAGATCTGCCGCAGAATGAGGCAAAAATCTGGGTAAATGTTTAGGCCATTATGCAGTCCATATGCGGCCGCATAATCATTTTGCGGGCCATATAACCCATCGCAGACCCAACACAAAACTATTCCGTAGGGTAGTTCTGCGACGCGTTATGCGACCGCAGAATAGGTCTGTGGAACGCAGACCGGTCACATAGTGAGGCAGGGGTGCCCATTTCTGGAGGGCCATTATGCGGCCCATTTTGCGGACTGCAAAAATGTTATGCGGTCGCACATGCAACAGCAGATCTGCATCGGGGCTTTATTTTTTTCTAACTTTTTAACCCGACCCTATATCGATAATTAGACGTGAGGGACCATTTCTAAATGGGATATCTGGTATATTTAGAGGGAGGGAGTGGCCTAGAGTGAGAGGTAAAGTCCCTAAGCTAATTGTTCCTCCAAAATGTGTCCACGCTTTGAAATTCAACAAGAAAGCTCACTAGGCCTTTAACCAAGAGGTAAGATTCTAGGCCTAACCCTCAATTATGAAATTTTATTTGGGAATAGGTAATGGGGAGGAAGGTTTTGAGGATGAGAGTTGTTTATTTCACATGCATGTACCATCAAGGGTAGTAGGAAGGTAAACTTTGGGTAGTGGGATGAAAGAATCCACCATAAGAGGACCTTGAAACCTTAACGCACACCTAGTGTTTGATAAAATGCTCAAGTGAGCTGGAACTATGAACTCCTTCCTAATTTGTGTTCAATTTTGCTATATCTCTAAATAGATCAAAATGGCTAAGATTTCCAGAATGTTGTAGTAATTTAAAAAGCTCGAGGCAAGGTATGTTGGTTAAACTCTTCTCTTAGATTTGAACTCTACAATATCCTTGAGAGTCCCGTGATGCTTATTATAAATTGATTATTCCAAATAATCCTTGTGTCAAAATAAATATGCGTTCAATATGTATTCCAAAGATTCTTGTTATGTTGAGTCACTATCGAGAATGTGGTTTAAGTATGGGCTGTGTGTTATTACGTTATGATTTAAAAGCATGTTTCTAACGAAAGTTATCATGTCAATTGTGTAAGAAATCGCATGTGCCTAATACCCCAAATTTCTCAAATATGTGTCTAAAGTATTAATTAGAAAAGCCTTTTTATTGATTATCCGTGATGATATTTGAAAGTGAAAGAAGAGAACATGAAATATGATGTGCGGCCAACGTGCCAAGAATAATATTGCGTTATGGCCAATGGTGCCAATAAAATGAATGACATGTAAAAGAATATGAAATGAGTGGTAAATCCTTTTAATAATAAATGCCTTGGGAGTATCGTTTTAGTCACCGAGGAAGGGTAGGTCGGAAACCCCTAACCCCAAAACTACCCGTGCCGGTGTAGGAGTGATTGAGGGGTAAATCTCCGTGTTAATGTGATGAGACTATTTCACCTTATATGGGATGAGATTGGTATGTTGTGATGTTTCCCCTTAAATGGGATGAGATTATTGCTAGCAAGATGTGATGTGATGTCGACCCAAACGGCATTGTGGTAAGACATCTTAGCCGATCAGGCTGAGATCGGACGTCATATGGTAGTATTGTGAGTGTATGTCTCGGGGTGAGACGGCTTAGTCGGTCGGGCTGAGATCGGACTCCATGCTAAAAGACGGTGGTGTATCGGTGCTAAAAATCCCCCAACTTAAATTACTGAAACTTACTTGAAATTTACCTTCCCCTAACTTGACACCTTGATACTGTTTGAGTCTCTGATTGATTTCATGTTTTATTCTCCGTTTACTGTTACTCATTATATTGAGAGGGTGTTTAGTTTTACATATTAGTACTATTCCATATGGACTAACATCCTTTTTGCCGGGGGCGCTGCATCTTTAATGAATACAGGTGGTTCCATAGCAGGTGGTATTGATTAGTGATAGAAGCACACCCTCTCCTCAGCTGACTTGGTGAGCCACACTTTATTTCGGGGTCCAGTATCTCTTATCCTTTGTACATGGCATTTTGAGGTATAGTCGGGGCCTTGTTGCTGGCACTGTCATAACACTCTTTCATTTCTGCTAGAGGCTCTGTAGACATAGTGTGGGTTGTATCTATTGTTGGGAAGGTTAAACTAAAATTGTTGTAATCGTATCATCTGTTCCACTTTAACTATGATTGTACAATGTACTATTTTGGAGACTTGTTAATGACGTAACTAATGGAAATGAACTGGTGTTGGTCACATGACCTCTTACTATCTAATTAATGAAATGTATCCTTCTCATTATTCATGGGTGAGTTGGGTAGAAGGTATTGTACAGGCTTGCTCGACTGGGGTATCTCAGTTGAGCACAAGTCGCACTCCTCGAGGTCGGGCGTGACAATAAATACTACCCAAACCTATCCAAAGCCTTAACACACATAGGATAATATCACATCGATGAATCAAAGATCAAAACACAAGCTTAACTTTTTTTTAAGTTCAAGAACTTATAAACTTCCTTCAATCGCTTCGATCCACCCCCTCGGTGAAAAACAGTAATATGCCCTGAGAAATTCCTACCAGCGTTCCCATTATCTAATTCAAGACTAACCAATCCGGATAATATCTAAGCTTTGCACATAAGTTTCAAATGACAAAATGACCTTATTTCAAGTTCTAAAACAACAATCAGAATCTGATATCATCAAAGTCAACTCCCGATCAAACTTATGAACTCTCCAAACCTTCAAATTGCCAACTTTCGGTAAATAGAGCCAAAGAATCCAAGGCACCTCCAAATCAAATTCAAACATACACCTAAGTCCAAAATCACTATGCGGACTTATCAGAATCATCAAATCACCAATCTGAGGTCGTTTACACATAAGTCAAACCTTGGTCATTACAACTTAAGCTTCCAATAATAGAACTAAGTGGTCTAATTTACTGCCAAACCTTTTTGAAACCAAGCCAAATCCCCGCACGTCACAAAATAAAAAACAAGCACACGAAAAATATCAAATAGGGAAACGAACTTGAATATACAATAAAACTAGTCCAGTCATTACAGATGCATTATGACTTTTGAGTATAGTTGATTTTGATATTCGAGAGGTTCAGAAGTGGTTTGGAAGAGTAATTCTCAATTTGGAAGCTTTAAGTTGGAAGAGTTGACCAAGGTTCGACTTTTGAGTAGACGATCTCAGATTGGTGATTTGACGGTTCCAGTAAATTCGTATAGAAATTTTGGAGTTGGACAGATGTTCGAATTTGGAATTGGACGTTTCTAGAAGGTTTTGGCTCTATTTGTCGAAACATGGCAATTTGAAGCACTTGGTGGTCTGGAAGTTTGGTCTTCATGGTCGCGATAGGTGCATCGTGTTCGTGGAGGTTGCTGACCAGTGTGCTTCGCGTTCGCGAGGGATATGTCGCATTTGCGAAGAAGGTCTAGGTTGACAGTGTAAATTTTTGTTTCGCGTTCGCGAAGGGCTTAAGGCCGCGAACGCGATGAAGGATTTTCTGTCATGGGTAGTTTAAGTCCAGATTTTCAAGAAGAGGTTCATTTCACTATTTCTTTACTTGGAGGGCACGAGAGGCGAAGATGTTTAAGAGGGATTTCATTTCTACTTTGAGGATAAATTATTTCTACCTAGATTTAATCATATATCTTGATTTTTCATGAATTAATATATCAAAAATACGGAATTTTAAAGAAACATTTAGAATGTTTGTCTACAACTTAAGAGAGAGAATTTTGGAGATTTGAGGGTTGGTTTAGACTTGAGTTTGAAATCTAATGATATATTTGTAATCCTGTGGTTATGGATGATCTATATCAATGATCAATTTCATATTTCGGGCTCGGGGCTCGAGGTTGACTTTTTTATTTGGGTTAAAAATTAAATCTTTTTTATATGAAATCAATTCCTAAGGCTTGTATTGAATCATTTAAGTAATATTTGACTAGATTAGATTCATTTGGAGGTGGATTTGAAAGAAAAAGAATTTTGGAAGGTTGAAAATATTCTCTGGAGATGATTTATTTGCTACTTGTTACTTGATTTAGGTGCCACGTATATGCGACACGACAAGCGTATATGCGTTACTAGGTTATGACATTAGCTGGATAAACTTAGGCTTATGAATTGCCTTATTTGGACTATGTGAATTTTTATCCACGTTTCGTTGATGCTATGATTACGTGATGAAACTTAATCATGATTTGAGACCATGTTAGGGTTATGAATTTTTGATTTGGACATGACATACTTCCTTCATCATGTTGAGTTTCCTAATTTAGTCATAGTCATACAAATACCTTACTTGATTTATGATTTAATGGCTATTGTCTTACTTTGTTCTTGTTGATATCATGATTAGACTTAAGAATGTTAAATAATCATATTGAACTGTTATAAAAATTTAAAATACATGATTAGCCATACCCATATATTATTCATATAAATATTGTTTCACATTTTATTATTATGTCCTTGTGCGTCTTTATTATATAATTTCATATGCGTGTATGAATAGGAGAGTTTGATATTAAGAAAATTTAAGGATATTTGCACCCAGGATATTGTGAGCAAATATTGGTTATTGATTACTTATGGTATCATGATTGGATCAGATTGCATGCCACAATGATATTATGATTGGACTGGATTGCACGCTGCAATAATGCTTGGAAATGAATATGTCCCTCCGGAGTCAGGTGATTATGTCACGCCTCGAACCTCGGCTTGGACGTAACATGGCACCCGGTGCCTGGCTACATGTGACCGAGCGAACCAATTGGCTTGTTGAATCAACATGTGATATCATAACATATTGAATGCGGAAGAAAAACTAACATATGTTGATATACTGAAAGTCTAAATTATATAAATCAAAGTGCAAAAATACTAATATAAGTCTGAAACATATCTGTGGCCAACATTGCTTAACATGAAAAGCCTGCGACTATGTCTAACTATTATTCTAGTCTATGAAGCCTCTAATAAAGTACTGAAAAGAATGATTGTCTGCAAATACTGAAAGACTGTATAGTAATTATAATGCCCCGAAAGAATTGGGGCTCACCAAATAACTGGTACGAGAATCCTAGTTGTAATGACCCGACCAGTCATTTTGAGTATTAGCGCTCCGTTCAGTAGCTTAAGGTCTCGAGCAGCTCCGTATTATGTGTTATGACATGTGTGCATAGTCTAGTTCGGACTTCGGATGATTCAGGATTGATGTGGAAGAAGGATTTGTGTTTTAGAAACTTAAGCGGTAAACGTTCACCGCTATTTGACTTTTGTGTAGACGACTCCAAAATAGTATTTTGATGATTCTAATAGCTTCATATGGTGATTTGGGAATTATGTGTGTGTCCAGATTTAGATTTGAAGGTCCGTAGAGTAATTTGAAGCATTTTGGCAAAAATTTGAAAGGTGAAGTTTTTGAAAGGTTGAAAGGTTTGACCGAGGGTTGACCTTGGTGATATCGGGTAGGAATACGATTCTGAGAGTTGTATTAGCTCTGTTATGTCATTTGGAACTTGCATGCAAAATTTGATGTCATTCTGGATTGATTTGATATGTTTCGGCACGAGTTTTGAAAGTTGGAAGATTTGAAAATTCATAAGTTCGATTCGTGGTGCGATTCATAGTTTTAACGTTTCGTGCGTTTTTCAAGCAACTCATTAGGGTAAGTGTTCTCTACCCGAATCTTGTTATATTCCATGAATCCATTGCTATTTTCAACATCTAATTAGTGAATTAAGTTGGAAATTTGGGGTATGGTTGAACTCGTATCGGAATGGGTGTTCAGGTTTTGTAAATTTTATCGGGTTTCGAGGTGTGAGCCCGGGGTTTGACTTTTTAGTTTTTGTTAAAAATTGAGGCTTTATTATCTGGAATTTCTTTTCTATGAATTTTATTTATGGATTGAAATTATTTTGTCTAGATTTGAGCCGTCCTGAGGTTGTTTCACTTGAGAGGGCTATTTTAGAGTATCGGCCTAGCTCCTTTGAGGTAAGTACCTTGCCTAACTTTGTGGGGGGGGGGAAACTACCCCTTAGGATTCGAGTTTTTGGTGCTAATTGTGTCATGTGAAGTCCGTGTACGCGAGGTGACGAGTACGTGATCGGGCTTATTTATGAAAAGTTGACCTTTTAGGGCTCTTAGGTTCTTATGCTCATTAGATATGAAGTTGTTTTGTTATGTTAAGTTCCCCATTTACTAGTTTCACCTCTACGTGTCTTAATTGGAATTAATTGCTTTCATGTTCCACTCTAATTGTATATTTGACTCTTGTGTGCCTTAACTGAAGTTGTTGCCTCTTCGATTGCCATGCTATCCTTTCCTAATTGCTTATCCTTAATTGAAATTATTATTATCTCCTCTGTAATTGTCTATCCTTAATTGAGGTTAGGATTATCTTTTTCGTTGCTTATCCTTAGTTGAATTTGTTGTATCTCTTTCGTAATTGCTCAACCCTAAATGAAGTTTAGTTATCCTTTATCGTAGTTGCCTCATCCTTATTTGGAATTATTGACTCATGGTATCTCCCTTGATGTCGAATTGTACTTTTGTGGAATCATTTGTTACATATTATTTCTCTCTTGTTGAGCTATTCTTATTGAAGCTAGTATTCCCTATTATGTTTATTATTTGTGAGCTCGTTCTACCACTTCTTTGTAATCCAAAGCTCTTGATTTGATTTACTTGCCGTATTCTCGTGCTATTGTTGTTGTTGTTGTTGTTGTGCACAGTTTGTTGAGCCGAGGGCTATGCACGGTTGTGGTATTGACACTGTTTAGATGAAATGTTGTGCAATATGGGCACATGCTGTGAAAGTCATTCTATTGTGATGTTGTGTGTTTGGCACGTGATATTATTGGGGGTTTTGTTTGTGTGTTTGCACGAGGTTTCTGCCGTGCTATTATTACTATTGATATTTGCACATGCTGCCTGACAAGGCGGGCTATGTATGTGGGTTTGCGCATCTGGCGAGATAAGGTGGGAATATTATTATGCGCGTGCGGCGAAACAAGGGGGCATTTACTTTATTATTACGCATGTGGCGAGACAAGGTGGGCTATGTCGGGAAATGATTTGCGATGACTTGTGATGGCCTGGAGGCATTGTTGTTGTTGATATTTGTGTAGTGGTGTGCCTAACTTGTGTGAGTTTTACCTTGTGCAAATTGTGGGGTTTCTTATGTGCCGTTCATTTTCTCTACTCTTATTCGTTGGCCCGAACTGTGATAGAACAATTGCACAAGCATACACGTACTTTATCACCCAATAGGTTTAAGAAGATGAACATTGATGCTACTGATCATTTGTACGTACTCCGTCTACTTGTCTTATATGTGAGAATTGTTCTACTGGCACGTGAGTTGTCCGTGCAGTTATCAGTTATAATGAGGGCACAAGATGCCAAGTGATTAGGGTTCATGAATTGGGACCCGTGAATTGTGTGAGTTTTGAGTTTTGGTACCTCGTGGAGATTATTGGATAAACTTAATGTGAGAGCGGTTACTCTTATTGAGTTGCTACTTGTTATTCCCTTATTTGGTTCCACCTGATTTAAATTGTGTCCGGCTTACTCTATAGTGCTATTACTTGTTGTGTCTTGTTGCTAATTGTTGCTTCTAGTTCCTCTTGTAAGCATCGTATTATTGTTGTTATCATGCCTAGCTTTATAGATATATCGTACCCTGCTATTTCTTCACCTATACTTGTCCAGATTATTTATTCCAGTAGGTGTATTGACTGTCCCTACTCACTACTCCACCGAGGTTAGTCTTGACACTTACTGGGTACTGTTGTGGTGTACTCATACTACA
This sequence comes from Nicotiana tomentosiformis, assembly GCF_000390325.3. Taxonomy (NCBI): domain Eukaryota; kingdom Viridiplantae; phylum Streptophyta; class Magnoliopsida; order Solanales; family Solanaceae; genus Nicotiana; species Nicotiana tomentosiformis. The sequence continues at coordinate 51,665,905 of NC_090820.1, forward strand.
CTTCTGAATATTTTGTACATATCCAGGTATTTTAGAGTGGGTCGACTGCTAGCTAGTTGTACGGATCTTGCTGTGGAGACTCAACGTAAACATGTTGCTGCGTCTGCAGGCTTTGGAGTCACCTTCGGATATTGTACTTGCACTGTTTTATATTTATTTCGAAACAGTTGTATCTAGAGGTTTTATTTTCTAGTAAACTAAGTAGAGCTTATAACTTGTACTACCGATTTTGGGATTGTATGTTTTGTATAGAGATTTCTATTTCGTATTTGTCAATCGTTAGTTAAGTATGGTTATTATGCCAGTAAATGTTAGGCTTACCTAGTCCCTAAGACTAGGTTCCATCACGACATCCTACAGAGGTAAATTTTGATCGTGACACTAGCGCTCTGAATCAGCAACCTATAAATCTTTACCTGCATCGTAATATGCAGACCTTGGGCGAAAGGGACGTCGATACATTTGAATTGCACTGGTATGTAAAGCAACTAAAAGAAAGAACTATAAATACTGAAACTGAAACTGAACTGATAACTCATAAGTGAGAATTGATAACTAATAACTGATAACTTTTAACCGAACTAAACAAGGAAGTAAAGATATGAATACTCCCTCTTCTGAATAATGAACCACCTGTCTATCTGAGTAATAAACTGCAGTCTCATGCCCAATATATATGTGCGCAAACTACGGCCTCCGGCCCAAGTATACGTATACATAACTGCGGCCTCATGCCCAAAGATGCATAAAGCATAAACTGCTGCCTCAGGCCCAAAGATGCATAAAGCATAAACTGCGGCCTCAAGCCCAAATACAGGTGTTCAACACTCAAGGATTTAAAATCAGGAACTGAGAATCATACTACAATACATGATGCTAAAATACTAAATCATACTAAGATACATGATACTGGAATGCTGAATAGGACTAGACTAAGACATGTATTCATAATAAACTGATTAGTCATAACTGAGGCTTCAACTTTTTATGACATGCTGAGTAATCTAGACTGAGACTCATGGGCATCAAACGTAAGTCTATATTGATTACGTACTGAGCTCACAATGTTTAGAATGAAAGTCATGAACTAATTACAAAGGTAGAGAATGGAAGTCCTGCAACTATTCAAGGAACTAAGCTTAACTATATTTTCTGAGGCAATCAGTAGCGTTGTAAAAGAAACGTAGTGTAGGGAGAGTCATTAACATTCCCAAACATAGAGAGTTAGCCTCACATACCTTGACTTTGGCCTTTTTAATCGTATCACAATATTCGTTGCCTCTTTCAATGATAATTTATGGCAATATATATCAAGAGAAACCAATATTAGCACTAATGCTCATGTTTTAGTCACTTAGGCATTTTATCAAACACTTGGTGACATAAAGTTTCATAGCCCTTATTAATGGTATTTGTACATCCAACAACCCATTCTCTTGCTCCTAGATAATTCTAAAATCTCAAATTGTTGTAATCAATATCATTCTTCATCACCCATAAGATAAACAACACTCTTAATCAATAATCAATAATCAACAATCAACAACCCAAACCTATAATCGTCCATACTTTTCTAATCAAACTCACCAACTCATTTCTCATGAACTTAGAGTTTATAATCATTAATATAATGATATAATCAATTAAAGGGTGAAGATATTACCTTTTTAACGTTCAATCCTCTTGAATTCAAGTTTTAGGGTTTCTTTTTTTCAAGAATGATATCTTAATCGAATATCTAATTATTTGAAGGATTTACCCATGTTAATAAGATGTTGGAGAACTGAAATTAACTTTGAATCATTATTAGAACTTACCTTGGATGATAGAGGGACCTTGGAGGAAGTTAGGTTCTTGAGAGCTTCCTTTCTAGAGCAAATTTTTGTGTTTTGGGGTGCGGGGAATGAGGTAGGGCTTTTAAAACGGCTCTCTAGGTGTGCGCCCATGCAGCTGAAGGCACAATCGCACATCTGAATGCACAGCAAGGGAAGTGGCACTGCCACAAGTGCGCTGCCGCGCATGGGACAGCTAGGCGCACAACTGAGCACGCAGGTTGCGCATTGTCCAGTAAAATGTGCATAAATTTTTGCACAGAGATCCACTCGAGCTCCCCAATATATCATTAGAAAGATATTTAAAAGGGATAAACTTTCATGTTTTAAATTTTCTCAAATTCCTAACATAGTTTCACAAAATCAGGCTAGAAGACAGATATTCTATAAACTTAGTCGATTTTGTCGAATCTTATGCACCTCACTCTCCGTCTTGATTCCAAAACAACTATTTCCACCCATACTCATCCCGATGGAACTTCACATGCTTAAAATGTCACATAAATACTTATTTAACACATCCACGCCTAATATGAATTTACAAAGTGTTACAAATTACTCATATTACTTTGGGCCCTCTGAGCTTTGGCACCTGCTCGGTTTGGACACCTGGCCAGTGTCCGGCATATGGATTTGTGTTATGAGGTACTAAGAGTGGATCATGAGCATGCATTTGCTTCCTAGACTCATGCAGTAGCTTCTATATGATCATTGATTAGCTCATATCATGATTATGAAAAGAATTGAGATAATTGATATTGTATTATATCTCTTTGTTTGAAAAGCATGACCAAATTCTAGATTTGTTGTGGTTCTACTTTTAGACTTGATTGATGATATCATGCCTTATCACATGTTCTAATTATATTTTCGCTTGCTTATTGGACTTTTAGTAAGTGTCAGTGTCGACCTCTCGTCACTACTTCTTCGAGGCTAGACTATACTTACTAAGTACCATGATTTTATACTTATACTATACTTCTGCACATTTTGTACATATTCTGAGGCAGGTACTAGTGATGTCCATCCAACTGTGTAGGAGCTTATTTGGAGACTTCGTATTGAGTTGCTTTGTTTGATCCAGTCTGCAGCACATGGAGTCCCCATTTCCTATTTATCTATCATTGTCTATGTATTTTCTTTTCTGGACAGATGTTATTGTACAATTGAGATTTTTTACTCTTGATAGATGCTCGTGACAATATGACATCGGGTCTTAGGAAGGTTTGTGAGATAGTTGTGGTCGTATTTAGGCCCTATCTTTGATTTATATATATTAATGATGTTGATTTGAGATATATTTCGCTTTCATATTTATAGCATAACACTGTTAATGAGTTAATAATTGGAATCTAATATTGTTTTTGAGTTTTGGCTTGCCTAGCAAGTAGGCTAACTGTCACCACGATCATTGGTGAATATTTGGTCGCGACACTCTCACAAAGTGATTTAGCCCTCAACCTCGCATCATAGTTTCATGATCTATGCAATGCGATAATTTTGTGATCTCCACAAATTGTCAAGCTAACAAGAGGTCAATCCATTATCCCCAAGTGGATAAGCAACCGGCATTTACCCATATCAATAAAAATAAAATATGTTGGTCGACAATTGGCAAATTCTTCTTACTTAGAGACGGGGGCGTTTAACTAAGAGGAATTTTCAGAAACCACTATTGTTTAGTGGCTATTAACTTCCTACAGCGAAACCACTATTGTTTAGTGGCTATTAACTTCTTATAGCTATCATATACATAATTACTTCTTATAGCTAATATTCAGTTGTTATGGTAGTGTATTCGCTGTATTCGCGTTGCTGTATTCATGAATACAGCAGCAAAAACGCCTAAAAATCAGGGTAGTACAGTTGTACGTGCATGTATTCACATGTATTCGCACATGTATTCATGAATACAGCAGCAAAAAGCGCCTAAAATCATGGCAGTCCAGCTATACGCGCATGTATTCACATGTATTCGCATTGTTGTATTCATGAATACAGCAGTAAAAAGCGCCTAAAATCAGGGTAGTCCAGTTGTATACGCATGTATTCACATGTATTCATGAATACAGTAACAGCAATCACCTTAAAAATAGGTATGCCCAGTTGTCTAAGAGAGAGGGAAAACATAAATAGCGTATTTCATGGCTTATAATAAATACTTATTTTGCGATAAAATATAAAAGGTAGTTATAGAAAATAATATTTTAAAATAATTTTGATTTATAATAAATAAGGTGTATGGATGTAAAATTTCCTTTAACTAAAGCTGCCCGTGATCTCACTCCAATCAGTTTGAAGCCCATTATTATAGGTAACGAGTTGTATAAGTATCTTGAAATTTCACTAATCCGAGACGTTTAGAAAATACGACAAAGAAGTTGACAGTTGCAGTGACCTAAAAGTTGCATCATTAAGCTCTCCTTTTTCTTTTTTCTTTTTTTTTTTTTGTGTGGCTAACGTAGAATCAATTGACGAGCAATTCAGAGCTAGGTCAAAATTAGTTTACCCTTGCCTTTCTCCACTAAAATGCCAAACTTATTGTTAGAGACAAGATTCAAACTCATGACATGCATATTAAAAAACATTTAGTTAGAGGAAAAATTCAAACTCATGATGTGCACATTAAGTTTACTGATCTTACATTCCACTCTTATGGCAAATGAAAATTATAGGTGAAGGAAGAATCTTTCAACGTCAGGATTATTATAATGGAAATCATTATTGCGGTCAAACCCTTCTTTAAAAAGTGAGAAATCAGGCAGGGTGCCGGTGGTACCCAGTTCGAAACTCGATGGCATTATAGAGGAACCCAGTTAGACTTCAGTTTTGAATTTAATCTCCAGCGTGATTAGCCAACTGAACTAACTTGGTAAACATTGGCGTAGAGTAGAATTTAGTAGGGGTCTTCACAAGTAGACAATAGGCAAGGTCGAGCTAAATTTGCTTACCCTTCTAATGAAAGAATTGAAAGCAGGCCTGCTACATAATTCATTTTCTTGAACCAATACTCTGATATAACACCAGAAAACCTGAAATCCATATTCATGACAGCACAACCTATGATACAACGGCAAACAGATGTGTCGACAAAGTTAAGGTGCCATGTTTGGCACTAATAATTTACAAGATGGAGACACCTTTTCCCACACAATACCAGTGCCTCACTATTATTATTGTTGTCCTTTGAGAGGAATGTGTACCAAATCAGGAGCCATATTACATTTTAAGGTTCTCCCAAACACATTGGGGTACACCTTGATAATGATGATACTTTCAAACTGGGACAGGTTCAGGAACTCTGCCGTTCCCGGCTGGAGTCAAACTATCATAGTATTCCACCAAGATCTTCCAACCACCAGGGCACATAAAACCATCTGGAGGGCTCTCTTTATTCTTTGCAAGGGATCGCATCTGGAAAAAACAAAAAATTAGTTGAACAAGGCATAGCTAGTGACTTTTTTTTTATAAGCAGCATATATCCTAGTGATCTGTGTAGCTTCTTTTCCACAGCATACTCTATATTCAACTCAAACTTTAACCAAAAAGTGGATGCCAAATACTTCTTTATTTCTTCCTATTGCTTGGAAATGGAGAACTTCCCTTTTCTCCAGGAGTATAGAGGAGTGGGGGGTGGGGGAGTAGGTAGAACAGAGAAAGCCAATGAAGAGAATATACCTTGGTGCCTGATATGAAGAGAAAGTCTTGAGTCCTAGAGGGATCAAAGAATGCCATTCTATTCTGAGTCTTATCATATGCAGCCACCTGTCCAAAAATTAAAGGTTCACATTGGCGTTCGAAAAACTAAATGAGAAATGAAGCACTTCACACTACGGGTCATTGTTGTCATACCTTGAAAGGCAAGATATTCAGCCGCTGTAACCCGGGGGCCATACTGAGTACCTTCTTTCCGTGATCTGCATCATACAAATCTCTCTTCTCCAATGGATGGCCCATCCCAGCTGGATCCCGGCCCACAATGTAAAAGTTAGCTCCTGCATTGATGCGCGCCTTTGCGTGCCATTGCACCTCAGTTGGACCAGCATAGTGCATAGGAGATGGAAATATAGAGACCACAGTAGTCTCTGGGTCAAGCACCCCATCTTCAAGTACCTGAGAAGTGTTCATTGTACGAAACAGTTAAGAAGCAGCACTATACTACATCAATCAGAACGATGGCAAGTACTACCACTACACCTCAATCCCAAATTAGTTGGGGTTAGTTTTAATGGAAAAGTAACTTAAGCAATAACGCATTTTAGTTCAGGAAGGACTTCAACAAAAATGGATGCAGGTGAGTGTTAAGTGCGTTCTCTTATAGCAAAAAACATTTGAAGAACAAAACATCTGAATGTCCAAGATCACATACCTTCTCATGTTGCCTCATTCGCCACTGAAGTGGAACATCATCTGCCTTTGTGTAACCTCCCAGAGGATGAAGCAAAAGGACAGGATTCTTGTATCCCATCTCAAGAAGTCGACGACGTGTGTCTGTCATCAATAATGCGTGGCCATTATGCACTGGATTTCTGAGTTGAAAAGCAAACACTGCATCTGCATTGCGCCTCGTAAACTCATCTCGAAGTTCAGCAGGGGAAAGCCGGAACCTGTCAAGACCATCATCGTACTTGATTGGTTCTATAACTTCCAAATCACCACCAATTAGCCAGTTTCCAGCATGAGTTATTGCTTCATCTGCGTAAGGTAGACCTGGGGCAGTTGTTCCCCAAGTTCTGGCTATCCGTTCTTCTTTATTATGCTTGTAGATCTCAACACTAGAATTATCAAATAAAGAAAGTGAGTATTATAAGTGCTCATCTTACATTTGCAGGCAGGTAAACATGCACAATAATATTTTAGTACAGACAAGGGAGAGGTAAATCAATTTGCTAAATAATCAATTGAGAATCTCCTAACATCAATGCTATGATACAATTCAAAAATGTACAAAGCTTTCACTAAGTAAGCCATAGAGTAGGAAAAGCTTTGGAACACTAGCAGACTACGGACAGCACATTAATGAATAAGAACCAAGATTCAAGAAAATTATGGCATATAGAGAAATTTTAAAAAGATGGAATAAAGAAAAAAGGTGCCTCCTAGCTTTACCACCAGGTCCACCAAAGAATGATCAACATGTTGATTTGTAGAATAACAAAGGGAGACCAACCAAAATCTCGGGTGGGTGTACAAATTCAATATTGGGATCGTTATTCCAAAACTATCACAAATCAATCATCGGGAGCTTTCTTTATGAGCAATTTCCTGACTTTAATTCAATGATTACAAAGGTCATTGTTCCTTTTAGTATCTCGACGCTCAAATTGAGATAATCTAATAAATTACATACTGTGATGTTAGTTTTGTGGAGATTCTGAGAGATGAACGTAAACCTGGTTGATACTCTTTTTTGTGTACAGAATTGTTTTTACAACAATGGTTGACCCGAAAGAGTACAAGTAGAACTGCACGGTACAAGCATATTTTTTCCATGCAAGTAGTCATGCATAAGTACTCATCCCTTTGACGTGTGCATGAGTGCGTCATTGATGTGGATATTGGTGGATGCTTGACCACAAAATTCCACTCCAAAGCATACAATTATAGGTCTCAGGAAGAAATTCAAACTCAGATAGGGATGTTTGTCCAAATAAGTTTCGCTTTCCCTAGATAAACCAGGAGGACCATATTGATACCTAATATCCTATCCAAGAAACTGTCGTGGGGTAACACATCTGTCCTTATTAAATTCATAGTGAAAAAACGAAGAAAAGTGAACCGAACAGAGTAGGAGGTCACGTATAATATCAATAGTATAGCATGGTGCACACAAAGATTGAGCAAACATGAAACAATTCTTTCCAGATGACAAAAGACACAGATCGAGAGCAACAAACATTACATGATGTCTATACCACCCATAAGGAACCCAAAAAAAAAAAAAAAAAACTGTAGAGTCATCAGATTTCAGGTAAAGTATATTATACATATGAGTGTATAAAACAAGAAGTTCTAACAACAGAAACAGTTTTAAATGCTTTTAAAGTAGCAAGAAGGTCCTCACATAACCCAAGTGACCCGGAAATATTCGCCTATTAATAACATAGTACAAAGCAAAGAGTTCCAGTTTTCCTTAGCTATTACTATTATGTTTGTGACATTTAATCTTTGTTTCAAATACTAAAGTGAGAATTATAGTGAATCTTAATTGCCATCTACAAACATAAAAATACTTATGCAACAAGATTCCACACTAATGAATTTTGATAAGTGCCAAGTTCAATTAAAATAATTCATTCATCAAAGCACATAACCAAAAAGACTCCACCTTTTGTTACATATTAAGTGACATGGCTATTAAAGGTATATGTTTATTCCCTGTGATTGAGAAAAAAACATCAAATTGAGTTGCTTGCCCCATCCAATCACATCCGAAACACACACGAGGCTCCTGGGACCCGTCCAATCACACCAACCAGTCCCAAAATAAAACATGAATCTACTTGAGGCCTCAAATCACACCAAACAACATCAAAACTATGAATCGCACATCAATTCAAGCTTAATGACTAATGAACTTTTAAACTTCTAAAACTCAAGCCGAACCATGCCAAATCAACTCGGAATGACCTCAAATTTTGAATGCAAAACCCAAATGACACAACAGACCTATACCAACTCCCGAAACTACAATCGGGACCCGATATCAACAAAGTCAAACTCTCGGTCAAACCTATGGACCTTCCAAACCTTCAATCTTACAACTTTCGCCAAAAAGCATTTTTACCATATTACCAATTATTTATTACAAGATTTATCTGTCGTTACCTAATAAATGACCTTGACTCTACAAATTCTTTTACACTTATTTAGAAGACAGAGTTTTGGAGAAATAATCCTATTGAAAGGTTCGACCCAACATACCGCGAAGGTTCTTCTAGCTACATCTAACATCTATATGGACACAAAAGAACTGTAACACATAATAAAACTAAAGTTACCAAAATGCCCTTACTCGTTAAGAATGGCAATAAGCTTATCCTTGTCATCAACAAGGGCAACACTGGAAGACCCACCGATCCTATTCTTATGAGAATCATCGATGGCTAACACAATCGGCACCGACATGTTGACGACTGAGCCGCCGTCACCGAGTCGGAGCGAATTAAAATGAAGAGTTTGGAGGAACTCGGATTCTCTCATGAATCCTTTCAACGGGCTGGCCCAGCCCTCGCTGAGCACGTGAACCCATTGGATATCAATCTTTGACAGCTTGATTTGCGGAAGAGACAAAGCCTGTCTCCTCTTCAAATCTCTCTGTGGCTCCTCGACGACGAGGTCCATAAGCTTTCCGCCGTCGGGCTCAATCAGCGGCCCGCATCGGATTCGGGCCCCGGGTACGGCACGGAACTTGGAACGCCACGAATACGAAACAGGGTAATTGAGGGGTAACACGAAATGGGTTTTCTGGGTTTTGGATAAAGATTGAGATGGACCTGGGGTTTTGAGAAAAAGAGAAGCCATAGTCGCCATTGAAGCCTTAGGCTCTCTTCTTTCTTTTTGGGGGTTTGAAAAAATTAGATGGTTTTATTTGGAGGGAGAGAGAGTTTGGTGGAGCTTTAGGGAATTTAAAAATAATTTTCTTAGACTGATTGTGTTTTATAATGTTGGAGTGATAGTGAAAGTAAGAGAGAGAAAATAAGGTAAAGTGTAAAATGACTTGGAAGTTTTGTTGTTATTTGTAGGGACTTCTTTTGGGTGCGGAAGAGATTTGGGGGGATGAACTTGGACATAATTATCTTGGATTACTGTGATCCAATTTTTCCTTTGATTATGAACTAAATTTATTTTTTGGAAAAAAGACTAATCTATTTTAGTTAAGTAGGCTTAGTATCTTGATTTGGGTTTCTTTCGAAAGACTAACTCAATTTATGCTTGATTAAGAAACTTAAATCATGAAATGCTTCTATAAGTATGCAAGATTATGTGGTGCAAGCTAAATTGTGTAGGTGAGTCATGAGTGCTAAGGATGAACAAAGAAAGAAAATAAATTATTAAAGCAATTAGAGTATATTATATTAAGTATAATACTTATTCGCACTTATGCTTACAGTCAAAACTCTCTATAACAGCATCATTTATTTTAGTATTTTTTTGACTTTTATATTGAATAATTGTTATACACTTATAACACCAATTGATGTTTAGATATTATTTGGCTATTGTAGACAAAAACTATCTGAAAATTATTATTTTTTCTTTTCTATTATTACATATTATCACGACCCAAAATCGTGTCATAGGCGTCGTGATGGCACCTAGTCTCTTAGACTAGGTAAGCCGATTACGTACAACATCTAAATTAGTTAAACATGATATTAAGAAAAGAAATTTGTATAAATGAGAAGTTTAAAGGTGATACATGCCAACACGACGATAATCACTATAAATCCCCAAGACTAGGTAGTACCGAACTCTACCGAATACATATCATAACTCAAAATACAATACTATTCGAATAGAGATTTGCGAGTAATAATATAAGGAAAGGATTCCAAGGGACTGCGGCGACCAAGCAGCTCTACCTTGAATCCTCGTGATCAAAAAGCTAACTCTGCATGTGTCTGTTATCTTCAATACCTGGATCTGCACAAAAATATACAAAAGTATAGTATGAGTACACCATAGTCGGTACCTAGTAAATATCAAGACTAACCTTGATAGAGTAGTGACGAGGTACAAGTCAAGACACCTATTAGACATAATAACCTGTGAAGAATATCAGTATAAATCTAATAATGGAAGCAAGAAACCATAACAGCAACAAGGAATGAACATGTAGAAAAGCAATAATGTAATCAGAACACGCTTAAGTACCTGTGAATCCAAACAAGAAAAACAAATGACAACCAATTAATCAAATTGTTCCCAACGCATGACTTGCAACAAGAATTACCGTGAAGCACTACACCTCATAACCACAAATCATAAGCCACAATTTCGAATCTTACACGCATGGCACCTGGTGCCCACATTATTAATCACCATCGCACGGCAAAGTTCACGTGCTACCATGTACATTGTATCTGTGTCAAATGCCAAATAAAAGTTTTGAGATGCTTATTTAAATACAACCAGGCATAATAACAATCTTGAATAAAGTAAGGCGTCAAGTGAGATAATGAGTTTATTTTAGAAAACAATAAGTAAAATAAAGTACAATTTATACAAAATAGAGTATCAAATGAGTTTAGTTTAGAAATCAATGAGGTAAAGTAAAATAACGTCTTTAAATTAAGAAAAATATCAAATAAGATAACGAATTAAATATAGGATTTGTTAAAGCAAGGTGTGATAACATTTTCACGTAAAGTAAAACATCAAATAGGGTAAAGAGTTTTAATTTGAGAACCCAATTAAAGTAAAATGGAATATTCATTTAAAAAAATCAAAATACCGAGTGAGATAACGAGTTCTATCTTAAAGAGTCACATAAAATAAAGCATGTTAATAACTTTTTTATTTAAAATCGTTATGTTACCAACAACTCAATAGAGTATGAGATAATGACCATGCAAGTAAATTCATCTAGAAACTCAATTCACCAAGTAACACGGAGGCACAGGTTCGCACATTAAAGAAACGCAATAAATCACGTAGAATACATGACTCACATAAGAAATCACAATCATTCCCACACAACTTATAACAACAAATAACCAAATACAATCAAAATACAAGTGAGATGATTTAAGGAAAAATACAAATCGTTCAAATCAACAAGCCTTTCAAATGTAGGATGTACAACAAAATCACTCTGAGGTATCACACCTCATATTCACATTTCATAAATCACAATCACAATCTTTCCTTATATCATCGCGTGAGCCTTACATTTAGATTTTTGAAAATATATTTTTTTCGAAATAGCTACACGCACTCTATCCCCCTTATGTCATCGCGTGGCTTCAAGTAATTCCCTTACTAGCAACATGCACATAAATCCCACTTTATGCCACTGCATGAACACTAACCCCTATCCTTATACCGCCGCATGCACTTCAATATCACAATACAATAACAACTTGCACAAGTGCCCATATACCGCAACTTTCCAAAATCAACAATACCAAAGTCACCACAATATATAGCCCACGGTACAATATGAACAAGAATCTCAATAATAACAAAATGAATAATAATTACTCAACAAGGGAAGATAACTTAATAATCAACAACTTCAACCTCAATGTGATAATAACTTTCATAATTTTAACTTCAATAACTCAAAATGAAGGTATTCCCACGAAAAGACAACTTCCAATTCAATTGTATAACATATGCCTAACAACGAAAAAGATAATATGAAATAGCAGCTATGCCTAAATGCATGAGAATAACTTAACATGAAGAGACATCATGTAATAACAACTTCAAATAAGAACAATTCAATAATAAAAGAGGTAACATGACAATAAGAGAGGTAACAACTTCAATTAAGGCATATAAGAGCAAATTTGACAATAAAAGATAGAATGTGTGCCAACAACGTCAAATAAAGCATATAAGAGTAAACTTAATAATAGAAGACATAACATGATATGACAATTTTAATTAAATGCATGAAAGAAGTCTAAGAGTCTAAACCGGTCAAAATACTACATATAAGCTCGTGTACACACTCGTCACCTCGTATACACGTCTTCCACAAAATTCAAATTATACAATCAACCCAAATCCTAAGGGGTAGTTCCCCCACACAAAGTTAGGCAAGATACTTACCTCAAACAAGTTAAATCAATCTACTAATAAGCCCTTTCTGCACAAGTCCACTTCCGGACGGCTCGAATCTAGCCAAAATAATATATTATCATAAATAAAAGCCATAAAAAAATAATTCTGGATAGTAAATATTCGCTCTTTAACTAAAATTAAAAAATCAACCCAAAACGTCAATTCGGGGCCTGCACCTCGGAACCCGACAAAACTCACAAAATTCAAGTAATACAATCAACCCAAATCCTATGGGGTAATTCCCTCACACAAAGTTAGGCAAGATACTTACCTCAAACAAGCTAAATCAATCTACTAACACTCATTCCGATACGAGTCCAACCATACCAAAATTATTCAATTCCGATCTCAAATCGTCCTTCACAAACCATCAATTTATATTTTAGAATATTTTTACTAAAATCTTTAATTTCTCCAATTCAAATCATTACTCAAATACTAAAATCGAGGTTGAAATCATGAAATATTAATAAATTCGAGTAAAAAATACTTACCCCAATCCAAGTAGTAAATATTACCTCCAAAATCGCTCAAAACCGAGCTCCAAAACCTTGTGAGAAAAAGTAACCAAATTTTGAAACAAGAAAAAATAATATAGCAGCTGTCCCAACTCGAATCGGGTCTTAGGTTATCCCGAAACTCACGTTTGATAATCCTAACATGATCCTTGCGAGATTACACCCAAGATAGCCTCTTGAATCACCCAATTTAGCCTTAAAATGAGGGAGATATCATATTTTGAAGTTTTAAAAGAAATCTAAAAATTTCAGGGATATAAATGGTATTTTCGTAATTACTTATACGAGAAAAAAAAACCAGCAATAAGAAAATTTTCGCTTTAGCATCCAAAACTCATTCAGAACTTCCCGAATATAAACCATATATGAATTTTAATCATAAAACATACTACGAATCTGCCAGCTCAATCAAAATATCGAAAAGAGGTAATCTTGACCCGATATTGACCATGGTCAAACTTCAAATCCTTAATTAACTAATTTCTCAATTAATGATCCAAAACACATGCGATCCCCTCGGGACCCCATCCAATCATACCAATAAGTATAAATGCATCATCCAAACTTATCCAAAACCTCAAAACACCCACAAAAAATATCACAACAAAGAATTGAGGCTCAAACCGAATAGAATTTCTTAAGTTGTTAAATCTCTATTCTTTCAAAAGAGTGTCTGAATCACACTTAAACACTTCAGATTACTTTAAAACTTTGCACACAAATTCAATTCAACTAGATAGACCAATCCAAAGTCTCAGAATACCAATTGGAGTCCAATAACATCAAAGTCAACTCTTGGTCAAACTTATGAAACTCTAAGTTCTTTAAATTGCCAACTTTCAACAAATAGTATCGAATTCTTGTAGGAACTTCCGAAACCAAATCCAAATATAGGTACACGTCTAAAATCATCATACGAACCTATCGCAACAATCAAAATCCGATTCCGAGTCTATTTACCCAAAAGTCAAACATTGGTCAACTCTTCCAACTATAAGCTTCTAAAATGAGAAGCACTCTTCCAATTCAATCTCAACCACTCAAAAATCAAAACCAATGATACACGCAAGTCGTAATACTTCATATGAAACTATTCGTGACCTCAAACCACCGAACGAAGTGCAATTACTCAAAACAATCGATCGGGTCGTTACACATATGAAAGAAAAAAAGTTATTCAAATTTAAAGATATGCATATTAAGGAAAGGTAATATATTATGAATAAATTCATCGAAAAATTTGTCCAACGAAAAAGATACGTGCAAATCTTCAAATATTAATCGTTATGCACGACGGAAACTTTTGTGCAATTGTATGAAAATATACACGCATATCTTTTAACAAAATTGAGTGAAATATTTAATTAAGCAAATAAGATAATATTCTTTATAAAAAGATACGCACTTTAAATAAAGTTAAAAGATTATTAATAAATTCATTGAAAACTTTATCCAAAGAAAACAATATGTGCATATCTTCAAATATTAATCGTTATGCACAATGAAATATTTTGTGCAATTAAATAATAATACACAAGCATATCTTTTAATAGAATTGAGTGAAATCCTTAATTATTCAAGTAACATAATAATCTTTATGTTTAGACTTATTATTGGTAATCTTAGATATTCTACATGGCTGTTATTGAGGGATAATTTTACAAAGAGTGTACTGCTATAAAGATGGATGTTGTTGTTATACGTAAAAAGTTATTATAGAGAGGTAAAATATAACATAACAAACCGGTTCCGAGAAAAACTTGACTTTTATAGTGAATGACTGTTATACGGATACTATTATTGAAATGTTTGACTGCATATCAGATCAAATAATTTAGCCTCAATAATCAAAATAAAAGTAAGAATACATATCATATGTATAAAGGACACATGTAATTTATACTATACTAAAAGCACAACGGCTCTTAGCAAAATATCGTTCGTCTTTTTTACCCTTTTAAAATAAAGCTCTCACTAGACGAAATAGTCATTTAAATATTTCCCTAATATTTAGCAACTTGAAGTCAACTAAAACTTTACTTATTAAAGTTTTCCTTATTTAAACGACTACATAGGAAATCCTAATATTTAGAACATCAAAATTAATTAAGTTTACCTTATATAATACATAATATTGTAGTATCAAAGATATAAATGTTTACGTATTATATTTCTTAAGAAGACTGTGAATATATGTAATGGAAGGAAATTGTCAAAATTACAATAATAGCATGACCATAATTTCAAAACTAACAAAGGCAGCAAAATTTGATATTAAAATGAATAAATAATCGAGCTCTTAACTAACTGATCATAGAAAATATTAAATTCAATTGTTTTTCAACTTCATCATATAAGTAAATTTATTTTTTAAGCTGATAAATAACTTTTGAAAGAAAACTTAATAATTGTATTTCATGTTCAAATAATCTAATTTAAAAGGAGATAAAGAGATATATCAGTACGATCTCATTTTACTTATTTATATCAAGCATATACTAATTAATCAAAATAAAAGAAGACAATTGAATAACTTAGGTAAATGGGGGCAAAACGAGAAATCATAATAAAGCATTTGAGGATTTATGTAGGAGATGATTTCTTCTTTTAAGCTTGCTAAATATGATTAATATTCATCAATTTTAGGAACTTACATTTTTTCCTGTAATATTTATAATAACTCATACACATTGGTTAATATAGTTTTGAAATATTTAAAAGTTTGTGTTCATGAATATAGGATACACGCGCAACGCGTGTTTTCTGAGACTAATTAGTAAAAATATTGGATGCAGATAAATTTACGTCTATTATATAATTGTCACGACCCAATTTTCTATAGGCCGTGATGACGTCCAACGCCGTCGCTAGGCAAGCCAATAGTGAACTAATCGTGTATCTATTCTTTTAACATTTTTAAAATAATTAATTTTTAATTATCACATAAGTACGAGGTGAGAAAATTAATAAGATAAAACGTAACAAATTGTATGATCAAGTGTAGTGAAATAAATACTAAAAAATCATTAAGTGTCTACTAATAAAGTTCCAAGACCTTGTGTCATAAGTGTATCAGCTACTAGTAGAATACACAAATTACTAAACTACTATCTAAAGTAAAGTAGACAGAAAGTAAATACAAAAGAAAGACTTCAAGTGCTGCAGAACAGGCTCGGAAGGCAACTCACCACTAAGTCTCGATGTATCAGGAGTGCATGCCGGGATGATGTCCAGATGCACCTGCCTCAGATCTTGCACGGTTAGTGCAGAAGTGTAACGTGATTACATAAACAACATGTATCCAGTAAGTATCTAGTCTAACCTAGAAAAAGTAGTGACGAGGGGACGAATTTGACACTTACTATGGGCTAACAATAAAATACCAAATTCTAAATAAGCACGAGTTATGTAAACAACCATAAGTCCTCATAACAAGCGATAAATAAATATTTCTTTCACTAATAATAAATTCCAAGTCAATTTCCATCATTTAAATAATTGTAACCTCTCAAGCCAATAAAATCATATCAAGAAGATTAGGCTCCAAGTATTATTACACACGATTTATGTCGAGGTCGTACTGCCCGATCCAGAATATATGTATATATTGTGTGCACTACCAATGGTCGAACGACATAAACCATAGATGCATCTATTAACCTGCCGAGGCGAACGACCCTCTCCCATGAGAGTAGAGGAAATTTACATCGCTCGCGGAAATACTTGCGATGTGATGAAATAGATTTCTCAAAGTTATTATAAAATTCTCCGATTCTTCCCCACACATAAGAAATTTAGACGGGAGACTTTAAATCTTAAAATCCTTAATCTCATCTCTAGTTAAGACAATTAATATGCATGACCAACATAGTAGATCAAACAAAGCATGGTGTAACCCTAAGACTACCCGAACATCATATAGAATATAGCTACACACGGACTCTCGTCACCTAGTGCGTACGTAGCTCCCCACACATATAATTCACATAAAAATACACCTAAGGGGATGAGTTCCCTCTTACAAGGTTAGGGAATAGACTTACCTTACCTCAAAGCTCACTTTCAGGTCTCAAATTCGCTCTGAAGCCTCAACTCGGTGCCGAAAAATCCGAAACTAGTCAAATGTTGTATAAATAAATCAATACATGTTCAAAAGTTCATATTCTAACTATTAGAGTGATTATCCAACCCCAATTGAAGGATTCCTAAAATTTATCCCCAAGCCCACGTGCCTAAATTTCGAAAATTTTCGAAGATAATCGTTACCCATAACCTCACGAACTCAAATATATATTTTTCACTCAAACCCACAACCATTTTTCGTGGTTAAATCCCATTTTTATCAAAACTTAGATTTTTCATCTAAACCCATAATTTTCACAATTTTTCATGTTAAAATCTACCCATAAGCTATGTTTTAAACTCATGTTGTATATAAATCACTTTCCTCAAAGTGCTAGGTGAAACCCCTCTCCAAGAGCTTCAAAATCGCCCAAGAGATGAAAGGAAGTGAGCCAAAATAGCCTAAGTCCCGCATTAAATGGACCATTCTGCCTCCAGCAATTTTGCACCTGCGGTCACTAGGCCGCAACTGCGGTACCGCTTCTGCAGAACTAGGTCCTCATATGCGGAATTCCCCAGGCCCAGCGCTGGCCGCTTCTGCGGATGTGAGCCCGCTTCTGCGGTGAGGGAAGAGCATCTGCGACCTGCTCGCACCCACAGTTCCTCATCATAGAAGCGTGTCCGCTTCTACGCACTCCCCTTCTCTTTTGCGGGCCACTGTCCAACTTCTCCCAAGCCGCTTCTGCGGCCAAAATCACGCATCTGTGGGCTCGCACCTGCGGCCAAAAGCTCGCAGGTGCGGGCACACCAGAACTGGTGCACCAACATCCCCTTTTAAGTCCAAATTCAATCTGTGCATCACCCTGATTACACCCGAGTCCCCCGAGGCCTCTCCCAAATATACAAACAAGTCCGTAAATACGAGATGGACTTGCTCGAACCCCCAAAACATGAAAAATAGCACCAAGACTAAGAATCATACCCCAAACCAAATCAATTTAACTTTTGAACTTAAAGTTCTTCCAACTTGCTCCGAACGCGCCGAATCATACCTAAACTACTCAGAATGACACAAAATTTTGCGTTCAAGTCTTAAATCACCATACGGAACTATTCCAAGGCCTGGTCCCAAACGGACCTCGGTAACACCAAAACCTACTCTAAATCAAATTTAAAGAACTTTAAAACCTTCAAGGTGCCAACTATCAATATTAAGCGCCGAAATGCTCCCGGGTCATCCAAACCCCGATCTGAACATACGCCTAATTCCAAAATAATCATACAAACCTATAGAGACCGCCAAATCCCGGTTCCTAGGTCGTTTACTCAAAATATTGACCAAAGTCAAACTTAGCCCTTTTTGCCAACCTTAAGGAATCAAGTGTTCCGATTTTGACCTGAACCCTTCCAAATCCTGAACTAACCATCCCCGCTAGTCATAAAATAGTAAAAGCACATATATGGAGTCTTATTTAGGGGAACAAGGATTTAAAAATCAAAATGACCGGTCGGGTCGTTACATTCTTCACCTCTTAAACAAACATTTGTCCTCGAACGAGTCTAGAATCATACTAGAGTGCTGAATAAGTGTAGATATCTACTCTGCATGTCCTTCTCGGTCTCCCAAGTTGCCTCCTCGACTGGTTGACCAGTCCACTGAACCTTTACTGCAGAAATCGTCTTGGACCTCAATTGGCGAACCTGCCTATCAATAATGGCAACTGGCTCCTCCTCATAACCCAGACTCTCATCTAACTGAACCGTGTTGTAGTCTAACACGTGCCACTTGTCGGCATGGTACCTCCGAAACATAGACACGTGCAAAACCGGATGAACTCCCGACAGACGGGGAGGCAAAGCAATCTCATAAGTAACCTCCCCAACTCGTCTCAACACCTCAAATAGACCTATAAACCTTGGGCTCAACTTGCCCTGATTTCTGAACCTCATGATCCCGTTCATTGGTGAGACCTTCAAGAGAACTTTCTCGCCCACCATAAATGATAAATCACACACCTTCTGATCCGCATAACTCTTCTTTACGGACTGTGTTGTGCGAAGTCGCTCCTGAATCAACTTTACTTTTTCCAAGGCATCATTCACCAAATCAGTACCGTATAACTTAGCCTCGCCGGGCTCAAACTATACGATGGGAGACCGACATCGCCGACCATATAAAGCCTCAAATGGAGCCATCTCGATGATGGACTGATAACTGTTGTTATAAGCAAACTCGGCCAAAGGCAAGAATCGATCCTACTGCCCTCCAAAGTCAATCACACATGCTTTGAGAATATCCTCTAAGATCTGAACTGTCCGCTCCGACTGCCCGTCGGTCTGTGGATGAAAGGCTGTGTTGAGCCCTACCTAGGTCCCCAACTCACTATGCACTGCCCTCCAGAAATGTGAAGTAAACTGAGGGCCTCTATCTCGTATAATGGAGACAGGCACACCATGCAACTAAACAATCTCCTTAATATAAATATGGGACAACCTCTCTGAAGAATACATGGTCACAACCGGAATGAAGTGTGCCAAATTGGTCAACTTGTCGACAATGACCCAAACTGCATCAAACTTTTGTAAGGTCCGTGACAATCCAACTACGAAGTCCATAGTAATGCACTCCCATTTCCACTCAGTTATAGTCATCTTCTGAAGCAGGCCACCCGACCTCTGATGCTCGTACTTAACCTACTGGCAATTAAAGCACCTCGTTACATACTCAACTATGTCCTTTTTCATCTGCCGCCACCAATAATGCTGCCTCGGGTCGCGATACATCTTCATAGCACCTGAATGAATAGAATACCGAGAACTGTGTGCCTCCTCTAGGATCTTCTCCCTCAATCCATTAACATTGGGAACACATAGGCGACCCTGGAGACGCAGAACACCATCCTCACTGAGAGTAACCTCCTTGGAACCACCCTATAGTACCGTCTCTCTAAGAACCAACAAGTGCGGATCATCAAACTGGCGAGCCTTGATCTGCTCGAATAGTGATGACTGAGCGACGACACATGCAAGAACTCGGCTGGGCTCTGAAATATCCAACCTCATAAGTTTGTTAGCCAAGGACTGAATGCCCAAAGCTAGTGGCCTCTCCTCCGCTGAAATGAATGCCAAACTACCCATACTCTCCGCCTTTCTGCTCAAGGCATATGCAACTACATTATCCTTTCCCGGGTGATAAATGATAGTAATATCAAAATCTTTTAGTAACTCAAGCCACCTGTGCTGCCTTATATTAAGATCCCTCTACTTGAACAAATAGTGCAATCTGCGATGATCGGTATAAACCTCACAATATACCCCATAAAGATAATGCCTCCAGATCTTAAGAGCATGAACAATCGCGGCCAACTCCAAATCGTGTACAGGGTAATTCTTCTCACGGGGCTTCAACTGACGTGAAGCATATGCAATAACGCGTCCCTCCTGCATCAATACATAACCCAAACTAACGCGTGAAGTGTTGCAATACACAATATATATCCCCGAACCGGAAGGCAACACTAACACCGGTGCTAAAGTCAAGGCGATCTTGAGCTTTTGGAAGCTCGTCTCATAATCATCGGACCATCGGAACGGAGCACACTTCTGGGTTAATCTAGTCAAAGGTGCTGCAATAGATGAGAAGGCCTCCACAAACCGGCGATATTAACCTACTAACCTCAAGAAGTTCTCGATCTCGGTCGCTGTGGTGGGACGAGGCCAACTCTGAACTGCCTCGATCTTCTTGGTATCAACCTTAATACCCTCGCCCGATATAATATGTCCCAAGAATGCCACAAAATCTAACCAGAACTCACACTTGGAGAACTTAGCATATAGCTTCCGTTCCCGCAAGGTCTGAAGCACCACTCTTAAATGCTGCTCGTGCTCCTCCATGCTACGTGAGTAGATCAAAATGTCATCAATGAAGAAAATGAAAAATGAGCCTGGACATCCGGTTTATCAAATCCATAAACACCACCGGGTCGTTAGTCAAACCGAAGGACATCACTAGAAACTCATAATGGCCATATCTAGTCCGGAAAGCCGTTTTCAGAATATTCAAATCCCTAATCTTCAAATGATGGTACCCTAATCTCAAGTCGATCTTGGAGAACACCCTAGCACCCTGCAACTGGTTAAATAAATCATCAATATGCGAAAACGGGTACTTGTTCTTAAGGGTAACTTTATTCAACTGGTGGTAATCAATGCACATCTGCATAATCCCATCTTTCTTTTTCACAAATAACACTGGTGCACCCCAAGGTGACACGCTCGGTCTGACGAACCCCTTCGCTAGCAACTCCTCAAGATGTTCCTTCAACTCCTTCAACTCTTTCGGAGCCATGCGGTATGGTGGGATAGATATAGGCTGGGTACCTGGAGCCAAATCAATAGAGAAATCAATATCACGATCTGGTGGCATGCCTGGTAGATTAGAAGGGAATACATTGGAGAACTCCCTGACTACGGGCACTGAATCAATCGCTGGAGTCTCTGTAGTAGTATCCCGAACATAAGATAGATAAACCAAACAACCCTTCTCAACCATGTGTCGAGCTTTCAGAAAGGAAATAACCTGACTAGATGCACTGACAGATGAACCCCTTCACTCCATTCT
Organism: Nicotiana tomentosiformis; assembly: GCF_000390325.3. Lineage (NCBI taxonomy): Eukaryota > Viridiplantae > Streptophyta > Magnoliopsida > Solanales > Solanaceae > Nicotiana > Nicotiana tomentosiformis. The sequence goes on from NC_090820.1 coordinate 51,687,732, forward strand.
AGGCAACTCTGGCATTGTTAAGGTAACAGTCTTGGCATGGCAATCAAGGATGGCGTGATATGGAGACAACAAATATATGCCCAGGATGACCTCAAAGTTGGTCATATCAAGCAACATAAGATCCGCTCGGGTCTCATAACCACAAAAAATAATAATACAGGACCGATAGATCAGATCCACAACAATAAAATTGCCCACTGGTGTGGACACATAAACAAGAGTACCCAAGGACTCACGAGTGACACCTAAGAAATGAGCAAACAGAGATGAAACATACGAATACATAGACCCCGGATCAAATAGTACCGAAGCATCCTTAACGCAGACAAATATAATACATGTGATTGCGGCATCTGAGGCCACTGCATCTATTCTGGCCGAGAAAGCATAGAATCTAGCTGGAGCGCCACCTGACTGGCCTCCTCCTGTCTGACCTCCACCTTTAGGACGACCCCTACCCACTTGCCCTCCACCTCGGGGTGGCCGAACGCTGGTGCGACAGCTAGTGCTATAATCATAGGCTGGTGACCCTGTTGTACTGCCTTTCCTCGAAGTCGGGGACAAAACCTCTTCATGTGGCCAGGATCCCCGCACTCGTAACAACCCCTTAGAACGACAGACTGCTAACTGGAAGTCTAACCCTGATGGCCTGAATACCCACTACAGTAACCCTGATTAGTTAGTGGGCGGTAGGAACTCTCTGCATGACTCTGAAATAAGGCTGCACTGGGGCAACCCGAGAAGGCAGCGATGCTGGATATGTGGGCCTGCTAGACTAACCCCTCACGAATTGACCCCTGCCCCCAGCTGGGGCACCAGTGAACTCTCCATAATACCGAAACCGCTTATCCCTTGTAGCCTGCTCCCGACCACATTGACGTGCACCTTCTATCCTCCGAGTTATATCTATAACTAGATCATAAAAAGTCCCCATCTCAACCTCTCGTGCCACAGTGGCCTGGATAGCAGAGTGCAAACCTGAAACAAAACTCCGCACTCTCTTTGCATCAGTTGGAAGTATCATAAGTGCATGGCGAGACAACTCAGAGTATCTCGCATCATAGTCGGTCACTGACATCTGGCCCTAATGGAGTTGCTCGAACTGAAATCACAACTCTTCCCTCTGAGAGGGTGGAATATGTATGTCCAAGAAGAGGCGTGTGAACTGGTCCCAAGTCATGGGAGGAGAACCTGCTGGTCTGCCAAAAAGATATGACTGCCACCACCTACTGGCCCTACCCCCCAACTGGAAAGTAGTAAAATCCACCCCCATGGGACTCTAATATCCTCATGTTGTGCAGCCTATCTCTGCACCGATCAATAAAGTCCTGGAGTCCTCGTGTCGCTCACCTCCAAAGGCAGTAGGTTGTAGCCTGGTCCATATGTCCAATAGCCTATGCGGATCGTTGGACGCCCGGTATGGGCCCAGGTATAGCTGCTGCAACTGGCTAAGCTCTGCTCACGTGTAGTGTGCCCGGGGTCTGATACATGACAGTTTCATGCCCAGGAGCCTGGGTTGTAGGGGTCTATACTCCCCCTCCCGCCTAGGATGTGTCTAGGTCCGCTGGAAATAAACTAGCATGAGTTATAGTATCCATGAACCATAGCATACGGCCCATAACCTCCTAGAATCCTGGTGCGGACATGAAATCCATCGGGGCAGGCTCTGCTGTAGGCACCTCGCCCTACTCCTCAATAATAGGATCCTCTACTAGATCCACTGGTGGCATAGCTGGAGTAACTCTGGGACATCCCCATCCCCTACCATGGGCTAGAGCCCTCCCTCGGCCTCTAGCAAAAGGAGGAGTAGCTCCTCCATGGTCTGGAACATCCGATGCGCGCGCTCTTACCATCTATGAGAGAATAAGAGAAAGATACTTAGTACCAAATCAACTGCACGATAGGAGATGAAGAAAGAGTAGTTTCCTAACACCCTATAGCCTCTCGAAGATAAGTACAGACGTCTCCGCACTGATCCGCAAGACTCTATTAGGCCTACTCATAACTTGTGAGACGTACGTGAACCTAGTGCTCTGATACCATGTTGTCACGACCCGATTTCCTATAGGCCATGATGGCGCCCAACGCTGCCGCTAGGCAAGCCAACAGTGAACTAACTGTGTATATATTCTTTTCACATTTTTGAAATAGTTGATTTTTAATTATTACATAAGTAACGTGTGAGAAAATTAATAAGATAAAACGTAACAAATTTTAAGATCAAGTGTAGTCAAATAAATACTCAAAAATCATTAAGTATCTACTAGCAAAGTTCCAAGACCTAGTATCACAAGTATATGAGCTACTAGTAGCAAACACAAAAAACTAAACTACTATTTGAAGTAAAGTAGACAGAAAGTAAATACAAAAGAAAGACTTCAGGTGCTATAGAATGGGCTCGGAAGGTAGCTCACCACTAAGTCTCGATGTATCAGGAGTGCGCACCGGGATGATGTCCAGATGCACCTACCTCAGATCCTACACGGTTAGTGCAGAAGTGTAGTATGAGTAAATAAACAACATGTATCTAGTAAGTATCTAGTCTAACCTCGAAAAAGTAGTGACGAGTAGTTGACTTCGACACTTACTATGGGCTAACAATAAAATACCAAAATTCTAAATAAGCATGAGTTATGTAAACAACCATAAGTCTTCATAACAAGCGATAAATAAATATTTCTTTCACTAATAATAAATCCCAAGTTAATTTCCATCATTTAAATAATTGTAACCTCTCAAGCCAATAAAATCATATCAAGAAGATTAGGCTCCAAGTATTATTACACACAAAGTATTATTACGCACGATTTATGCCGATGTCGTACGACCCGATTCATAATATATGTATATATTGTGTGCACTGCCGTTGGTCGAATGACATGAACCATAGATGCATCTATTAACCTGCCGAGGCGAACGACCCTCTCCCATGAGAGTAAAGGAAATTTATCTCACTCGCGGAAATACTTGCGACGCGAGTGAACATAGATTTCTTAAAGTTATTATAAAATTCTCCCATTCTTCCCCACACATAAGAAATTTAGACGGGAGACTTTAAATCTTAAAATCCTTAATCTCAGCTCTAATTAAGACAATTAATATGCATGACCAACATAATAGATGAAACAAAGAATGGTGTAAGCCTAAGACTACCAGGACATCACATAGAATATAGCTACGCACAGACTCTAGTCACCTAGTGCATACGTAGCTCCCCACACATATAATTCACATCAAAATATACCTAAGGGGATGAGTTCCCTCATACAAGGTTAGGCAATAGACTTACCTCGTCTCAAAGCTTGCTTTCCGATTTCATATTTTCTATAAAGCCTCAACTCGGTGCCGAAAAGTCTGAAACTAGTCAAATGTTGTATAAATAAATCAATACATGTTCAAAAGTTCATATTCTAACTATTAGAGTGATTACCCAACCCCAATTGAAGGATTCTTAAAATTTATCCCCGGGCCTACGTGCCCGAATTCTATAAATGTTTGAAGATAATCGTTACCCATAACTTCACGAACTCAAATATCAAATTTTCACTCAAACCCACAACCATTTTTCGTGGTTAAATCCCATTTTTATCAAAACCTAGGTTTTTCGTCTAAACTCATAATTTTCATAATTTTTCATGTTAAAATCTACCCATAATCTATGTTTTAAACTCATGTTGTATATAAATCACTTACCTCAAAGTGCTAGGTGAAACCCCTCTCCAAGAGCTCCAAAATCGCTTAAGAGATGAAAGAAAGTAAGCCAAAATAGCCTAAGTCCCGCATTAAATGGACCATTCTACCTCCAGCGATTTTGCACCTGCGATCACTGGGCCACAACTATGGTATCGCTTCTGCAGAACTAGGTCCGCATATGCGAAATTCCCCAGGCCCAGCGCTGGCCGCTTCTACGGTGAGGGAAGCGCATCTGCGACCTTCTTGCACCTGCGGCTCCTCATCGCAGAAGCGCGCCAGCTTCTGTGCACTCCCCTTCACTTCTGCGGGCCACTGTCCAACTGCTCCCAAGCCGCTTCTACGGCCAAAATCACGCATCTGTGGCCAAAAGCTCGCAGGTGCGGGCGAGCACACCAGAACTGGTGCACCAAATCAATTCAACTTATGAACTTAAAGTTCTTCCAACTTGCTCTGAACGGGCCGAATCATACCTAAACTACTTAGAATGACACCAAATTTTGTGTGCAAGTCTTAAATCACTATACAGAACTATTCCCAGGCTCAGAATCCCAAATGAATCTCGATAACACTAAAACCCACTCTAAACCAAATTTAAAGAACTTTAAAACCTTCAAGGTGCTAACTATCAATATTAAGCGCCGAAACGCTCCCGGGTCATCCAAAACCCGATCTGAACATATGCCCAAGTCCAAAAGCATCATACGAACCTATAGAGATCGCCAAATCCCAGTTCCGAGATCGTTTACTCAAAACGTTGACCAAAGTTAAACTTAGCCCTTTTTGCCAACCTTAAGGAACCAAGTGTTCCGATTTCGACCTGAACCCCTCCAAATCCCGAACTAACCATCCTCGCTAGTCATAAAATAGTAAAAGTACATACGGGGAGTCTTATTTAGGGGAATGGGAATCTAGAAAGAAAAATAATCGGTCGGGTCGTTACAATATATTTCGTAACGAGAAGATTTATAAGAAATAAGTGGACCAATAACTTTTTGTATTACGAAAACTTGTGTAGTGAATGGATTATACCTAATATTATGGGTGTCAATGGATATTAAAAACTGACTAAACCGACCGAACCGTACCGTACCAAACTGATTTTTAGGTTTCTTTTAATAAAACCGTAGATTTTTATATAAATCTATAACCATACCGATAATTAGGGTAGGTTTTTTATTTTATGAAAATAAACCTAAAAAATACCGAACCGTCACGAATAAATTTACAATGTGAAAAATATATTTATATATTAAGTTTAAAAATAGTAAAGAATTAATACTTTTCTTGGGCCTTGGAATTATGAAACAGTTACAAGCTAACATGCAATTAAACTCAAAATCCTAATTCCCAAGCCTATTATGCTACTTCTATTGAAAATAAATTATTTCCAGCATATTCACTAACAAGATATATGGTATTGTAACGATTATGTGTAGTGAATTACAATGTATTGAATATGTTTCCTTTTGTATGATTTAGATTTATCTTTTTGAATTAATCTTCTATAGACTTTATTCTTGAATCCCAACTTAGTTAATATCTTTCCATGTCACGACCCAAAATCCACTATAGGTCGTGATGGTGCCTAATGCCGCCGTCAGGCAAGCCAAAAATGATTGATCAATTTAATTACTCATTTTATTACTTTCGAAATCATAAATTTTAATAAGGAAGAAAATTTACACTTTTAAATCCACGGGAACATAAAATATTTGTAGTTTATAAGAGAAATGAAAGGCGATGATAATATAGAGAACCGTAAGCATCAACTCGTATATCCCAAAACCCGGTGTCACTAGTGCATGAGTATTTACTAAGGAGTACAATAATAATACAACACCTGTCTAGAATATAAATGAGACATGATAAAATAAATAGTACGATGGAGACTCTGTGGACTGCGATGCGTAGCCTGGAATGCAGCTCACGTAAAGTCTCCTCAACAATTGTGCCTACGTGCCAAGATGATCACCAAATGAACCTGTCAGTTCCCGCACATTTAGTGCAGAAGTGCAGCATGAGTCATAAATCAACGCGTACCTAGTAAGTATCTAGCCTAACCCCGGAGAAGTAGTGACGAGGGGTCGACACTGACACTTACTAGTGGTCCAATAAATCAATATGGTAATCATAAACAGATAAGAAGTACAACAATAGTAGTGAGGTAAATCTGTAACTAACACAATCTTCTAATAATTTCATTAAACGATATCAGTCTCTCTTCTTGTATTCTATCTCAACACCTCAGAAAATATCCAGTGCCAATATAAAATGAATAAGACATACCATATAAAAATGCAAGGCATCAGTGGAAGGAAAAATCTCGTGAATATTCGAACTGCTAGCGATGTAACACACGATTATGCCGAGGTCGTACGGCCAGATCTCAGAAGATATATAATATTGCCGAGGTGAATGGCCTGATCCCATCATAATTTGTACACTGCCGAGGGTCGAGCGGACGAACCATATATGCATATATTAAACTGCCGAGGTGAACGACCCGCTCCCATGAGAGTGTGGTACATAATCCTGCCGAGGCGTTCGACCCGCTCCACAAGAAAGGAAAGGAATTATCGAATTACGAGATACGAGCTTACGATACAGTATATGAACACAAGGTGAATATAACCTTTACCGTTTCTCAAATAACTTGCCAACGACTCAAGGCAATAAGGCTCGGCCTAATATTTATGTATATATTTCCAAATCAAATTCAATTATAATTTTAATTAATTAAGCCAGCAGAATGAGTTCAAATATTTTGAATATTATATGGTAAAGTCCTAAGTCTACCCGAACATAAATATGTTTTAGTTACATACGGACTCTCGTCATCTCGTGCGTACATAGAACCCACAACTAATAGCACATAACAATCACATCACCTAGGGGTACTTTGCCCCTCACAAGATTAGACAAGAGACTTATCTCGCTCCGAAGTTCCATAACCGGCTTCAACGCCTCTCTAACACTTCAACTCGCCAAACGTTCCGAAACTAGTCAAACAATGTGAAAACTAATAAAAGTACCTCTAATACTCATAATTAATAAATTCATAACAATTTCCAACTTCGCTCGAAAAGTCAACAAAGTCAACCCTCAGGCCCACGAGCCCGAATTTAAAAAATTATTAAAAATAAATATTACTCATAACTCATATGGTCTATATCCATAAAATCATCCAATTTGATCTATGAATCGATACTCGAATCAAGGATTTACCATTCTCAACTTTGAGGCTCAAAATCATAATTTCTACAATCCAAATACGGATAAAAATAATAACCAACGGTAATAATTATAGAGAAACATAAAAATAAAGGTCATATATTCACCCCCTTGTTGAAACAAGAATAACTCCGCAAAAATCACCTCAAACGGAACTCTAAAACTCAAGATATGCCCAAAATACTAAAGTTCTCGGTTTAAAACACTATCTAGATGATTTTTCTTCATCACCTTCGCGGGAGACCTTTGCGTTCGCGAAGAGAAATTTTTCACGTTGACTAGGCAACCCAGAAATCCTTCTTAGCATTCATGGAACCTCTCTCGCGTTCGCGAAGAATAAAGCTTCGCACCATAAACCATCAATTTTGTCTGACACGAAAATGGGCATAACTCTCTTATACGACCTCGAAATTTGACGATTCTTATTGTTATGGCTCCGTAATTACGATACAGATCTAATGGTTCAATACAATCACAAATAAAATGTCATTTTCCCAATATAGCATCCTTTATACCCAAGAAAACGACACCAAAACATCAAATAAGAGCGCGACACAACCCAAACACATCCGAAACACACCCGAGGCCCCCGATACCTCGTCCAATTACACAAACCAGTCCCAAAACATAACACGAACATGCTCGAGGCCTCAAATCACACCAAACAACATCAAAACAATGAATCGACGATCAAAACCTTTATTTAAACCTCCAAACATTCAAACTTCAACGAACGCATCCGATTCATAATTAAACATTCCGTAACGACGTCAAACTTTACGCACAAGTCACAAATCACGATATGAACCTATTTCAAGGCTCGGAACCCCAAACAGACATCGATAATACCAAATTCTACCTCAAACTAAATTTAAAACATTCTGAAACCTTTAAAAGGCCAAGTTTCCACAATAATCGCTGAAATGCTGCCGGGCAACCCGATACTCAATCCAAACATACGCCCAAGTCCGAAATCATTATACGAACCTATTAGAACCTTCAAATACCGATTCCGATATCGTTTACCCAAAAGTCAAACCTTAGGAAACTCTTCCAACTTAAAGCTTTCGAATTTAGAATTTTCTTTCCAAGTCAACTCCGAACTTTCCGAAATTCAATTCCAACCGCACGTACGAGTCTTAATACCTGAAGTGAAGTTACTCGAGGACTCAAACCACCAAACGACGTGCTAGAGTACGACCGATCGGGTCGTTACATTCTTCCCCAATTAAACATACGTTCGTCCTCGAACGTGCTAAGGACTGCTCCGTAGTTGTCCAAAAATCACTATTTAACACCTCGTGTACTTACCCGTTCCACCACAACCCAGTTGAGCACATTAGCCCGAGCTAGACTGAAGATCCTCCTTGTAACCTTAGCTAACAAGCTTTAGAACCAAATTCCAACATCCGAAATTTTCCATGAGACCCGATTCTAACATACGAACACTGCATCAATCACCAGACACTGTACCAAACATGACCATGCTCCTCCGCTAAAATCACTACATGAACCATATAAGTCTCTTAACCATAATAACATCATCCGACCACAATAGCTATAATTTTACGAACTCGGTGCTTGCAATACACCTTATAACACATATAAGCCCTGATCCAACTCTAGCAATACTGCCATGACGGAAGAGATGTGTAGAAACTAATAACCACCTGCCGAATCAACAAATCATGCAGTCTCTCCTCCTGGCAAGAACCATTACCTCATTTTGAACTGAATAACGATATTTGCTCTTTAATATACCCTACATAACTCAGGCAATAAGCCATCTCACACACTGCCCAGGATTTCATATGATGTCATCAATGCGCCAACAAGTTACAACTTGAATATGACACATAAGAAAGAACGAACTCTGGAAAAAAACTACCCAGTCCGCGTAACGTATAAAATAGTCGAATATATGTTATGAACCTTTTTCAGAGAATGAGGAACAAAATTCACAGGAATAGATATAGGGAACTATACTCAACATCTCACTGTTGTGGCATGCAACCCGATCCCACATGATACCATTGCGGCGTGCAACCCGATCTAAACAACATACTCGTGGCGGCGTGCCACTCGATCCACACACAACAATCTATAAGGAAACACCTACCGAGCCAGAATGCTCATACCCACAAAATGCTTGAATATCGACCCCCAACACGTCAAGTGCATAATACAATCCCTGTGGAGATGGATAGCGCCATACGCTACAAATCCCAAGCACGACTAAAGTGCAATAACTGACCTACATCTCGAGAGCCATCTCGCTCATATAACACCACAAACTACACGGTATCACAACACATGTACGAATAATCAAGCCGTCTCACAACCCACATGGCATAATAAAGTGTTACATGGAATAGCTGATGACGGGAATAACATCCAACGCCCGAAGACTCCTCCGTAAGCAATATTATGCTGAATGAACGCGTCCGACCTAACGTAGAGCACACATTAACATTAGACCCAACAATAGACCTCAAGCCGATTCTGATCATGCCATACTGGGCCAACAACCCTTCGAGGATCCACAATGGCCCAATTCATGACACACACGAGCAGCCATCCCAATCCAGAACAAACTCCCAACCAAAGGAATAGAGCGCCTTCTAGGCATAAACTCTCACATTAACGATATTACCAAAAATCTCCATACTTGGTTTCAATCTTTAACCATCAAGTGCTAACATGTCACACTTATACAAATATCCCTGTGGGGTACTCTCCCACGACCTTCCGCATCAGGTAGCAAAGTCCGCACATCCATACCACCAACCGTACTAATTCTGTAAAGCAAATCAAGAATCCGCAAATTAATACACAAAGCCTCTTACATAGAACATTGTTCTTAGGTGACACTAAAGAAAATGCCAGCTTACTGTGAACATCTGAATTCTCCCCTGCTCGTCCGAGCTCGTGACCTTCCTGTCAACACCGAAACGCAACCTTGATCCTCCACTTTCAATTTCCATGCCGCTCAATGTACCTATCATACTGCTACGCGAGAGTATCAGAATTCATCATAACCCCTGAATTACTCGTGGAATAAGCACTCCGTTGGCTAGAAACCTTTCACTCAACTCATTTTAGAAGAACTATTACAACACACAACTGAATTCCCATAACCACAAAAATACAAACCTCAGGTTGTGGTCTAAACCACCATAACTCTTCCGGGATCCAGCTATACATAACAAGCCATTATAATTAAATACCTCTAACTCAATCAAATTACGGTGGCTGTCAAGCCCGCACGTACAACCACGAATCGCCTGTATAGCTTAACATACCGAAAGAGCTGATCATTGCCACAATCACGCTGATTCATACCATTACTAACAGACCCAACTTCTTCCAATTTACTCTTGACTTGCCTTAGAAATAATAATAGCTCCATTCAAAAACATAACGAGCTCGATCAGCACTCATTCCGAGTGACCCGAATCACAAGACCACATCATCTCAATACCTATGAACCAACTCATACCCCCCCTTATGCGCACAATAACATCTCCAACAGGTACACCCGTTCTAAAAGATCTTCTATGAATCCGAAGTAGTTTCTCCCATTTATCCAATATTACACCGTAGATCCGATGATAACATAGAAAATTTCCCAAGTATTCCTCACACTCTGCTACAAAATCCTGGTCTTCAGTTACATAATGGACCCCAAAATCCTTAGACGATGTACCTTAAATTCTTGAACCCACCAGGACCGTTGTTGAGAGTCATCCACTCTGACCTAGTCCCAAATATAACCAAACTCCAGTGCTCTTCTAGCACATGAACACCCTCTCAAAGAAGCAACCAGATGAATTCTTTTCCTTGTACATCATATCCACAAGAAGCATAAACTCTGAGCTTTCCCAAAACCTGCACCTGAATCGATAAGGCAAAATATATCACATATTTATCAAGTTCTTTCTAGAATTACCCCCGATGTTTTCTTTTCTTGGTCATAATTGATCCACCAATGCATCGATAATAAAAAATCGTACAAGCCGACAGCAACACGATCCAATCGTAGACTGTGGGCTCCCCACTTAGCTTTAAGCTACCATCACATAATGTAGAACCCACAAAGATTTCTCCTTCTCAATTACCATGATCTCGCACTGTAAACCCGCCAAATTTCTTATAGTCTCTTGTTAAACTTTTCATGGACATTCCGAATTATCATCCACAATCACATATTCGACCTTCTGTCGGGTAGTAAGTAGAACTCTTCGTCGAAACTTCATCAAAATCACACAACCGCTAACCCGCTCACAGGAGATAACCCACTTGTGGGATTCCATTTTGACATCATCCAACGACATTGCCCTGGTTACAACTACCACAAAATCAACAAACCCCTCCTGAGCTCATGCTCGTCCACCAACTTTAAAAGTCTGTTCATTCCCCATTGACATCAACTGAAAGTCCGACAATACATTCCAAACTCGAAGTCACGTTGCATCCCATAACGATAATCAAGCTTTCACACCCCTCTTCATTCCAAGTAAACTCCTTTCTGTCATATTAATCCTTCATCAGTGCAGTAGCCACCGTCCCAAATGACATTTATGGACTTGGTCATTGTCCACCATGATTCCCAAATCGCTATAAACTTTTCTCAAGGCATGTGGCTATCCTACCACAGAATTCATATGCTACTCTGCCACTCCCACATCGGTTAAACCATCTCCTTTAAGCAATTTCTCGACCTCTGATTTTCATACTTGACCTGCTAGCAATTCAACCACCGCGAGACACCTCCCACCATGTCCTTCCTCGTCCTTCGCTATCCAAATGCTGCCTCAAATCAAAATCCATCTTTGTAGCACCTGAACTAATAAATTGCTACCAACTCTAAGCCTCCTCGAAGATCATCTTTCTCGAGCCATCAGCATTAGAAACACCGATTCGATTATGAAAACACTACACACCGCCATCTCTGACAACCGCTTCTCAGGCACCATTTCACAACACCCTGCCCCGAAGGCAAATCAAAGAAGACCATAACACCGACGAGCCTTAATGCGTTCAAACAAGAACGACGACACCACCTCATAAATAAGAATTCCACCCCGCTCGAAAATATCAAGTCTTGTTACTCCATCAACCAAAGCCTGATCATCCATAGTCCGATTGTCTTTCCTCCACTGGAATTAAATGTCGAACCTCTAAACCATAAACTGAGAAATCCTCCTTTCGAGTCATTCACTGCCGCGATCCATAAATAAGCACCCTACCATCACACCAACACAGTGCAAAAGCAATGCATGAACATCATAATAATATGTGCATAGCCTCAAAACCATAGAAAATACAGATACTGAAATGAAATGACAAAACATCCTTCCGCAAGGCGACGATAATAGCCTGCCCGAATATGCAGGGAAAAACATCATGCACCATATTTGCAGTGCCACTACAACTCCCCGATGGCCAATAGATAACAAACGCTTTACGTCGCATAAGATTGAGTAGGAGGGAAATAAAGGCATAAGCCTCAAAGGAATCAAATCTCGCGATGAGGAATCAAGAAGGGAAGTGCTCCTAACAGCCCGGTAGCCTCTCGAAGATAAATACACACGTCTCTGTACCGATCCGCAAGACTCTACTAGATTTTCTTATGATTCGTGAGACCCAAGTGAACCTAGAGCTCTGATACCAAGCTGCCACGGTCCACAATCCACTATAGATCGTGATGGCGCCTAACGCCGCCGTCAGGCAAGCCAACGGTGATTGATCAATTTAATTAATCATTTTATTACTTTCGAAATCATAAATTTTAATAAGGAAGGAAATTTATACTTTTAAATCCACGGGACCGTACAAAATTTGTAGTTTATAAGAGAAATAAAAGACGATGCTAATATACAGAACCGTAAGCATCAACTAGTATATCCCAAAACCCGGTGTCACAAGTGCATGGGCATTTACAAAGGAGTACAATAAGAATACAACATCTGTCTAGAATGTATATGACACAGGATAAAATAAATAGTACGATGGAGACTCTATGGACTACGATGCGTAGCCTGGAATGCAGCTCACGTAAAGTCTCCTCAATAACTGTGCCTTACGTGCCAAGATGATCACCAAATGAACCTGTCAGTACCTGCACATTTAGTGCAGAAGTGCAGCATGAGTCATAAATCTCGTGAATATTCGGACTGCTAGCGATGTAACACACGATTATGCCGAGGTCGTACGGCCAGATCTCAGAAGGAATATAATATTGCCGAGGCGAACGGCCCGATCCCATCATAACGTGTACACTATCGAGAGTCGAGCGGACGAACCTTAGATGCATCTATTATACTGCCGAGGCGAATGATACGCTCCCATGAGAGTGTGGTACATAATCCTACCGAGGCGTTCAGCCCACTCCACAAGAAAGAAAATGAATTATCGAATTACGAGATACGAGCTTACGATACAATATATGAAAACAAGGTGAATATAACCTTTACCGTTTCTCTAATAACTTGTCAACAACTCAAGGAAATAAGGCTCAACCTAATATTTATGTATATACTTCCAAATCAAATTCAATTATAATTTCAATTAATTAAGCTAACAGAATGAGTTCAAATGTTTCAAATATTACATGGTAAAGTCCTAAGTCTACTCGTACATAAACATGCTTTAGCTACGTATGGACTCTCGTCATCTCGTGCGTACGTAGAACCCACAACTAATAGCAAATAACAATCACATCATCTAGGGGTACTTTTCCCCTCACAAGGTTAGACAAGAGACTTACCTCACTCCGAAGTTCCATAACCGGCTCCAACGCCTCTCTAACACCTCAACTCCAAGCCAAACATTCTGAAACTAGTCAAACAATGTGCAAACTAATAAAAATACCTCTAATACTCATAATTAATAAATTCATAATAATTTCCAACTTCGCTCGAAAAGTCAACAAAGTCAACCCTCGGGCGCACGTGCCCGAATCTCAAAAATTATTAAAAATAAATATTACCCATAACTCATATGGTCTATATCCATAAAATCATCCAATTTCGACCAGGAATCGACCCTCGAATCAAGGATTTACCATTTCTTAACTTTGAGGCTCAAAATTCTAATTTCTACAATTCAAATATGGATAAAAATAATAACCAACGGAAATAATCATTGATAAACATCATAATAAAGGTCAGATATTTACCCCCTTGTTGAAACGAGAACAACAGCATGAAAATCACCTCAAACGGAGCTCTAAAACTCAAGATATGCCCAAAATACTAAAATTCTCGATTTAAAATACTATCCAGATGATTTTTCTTCATCGTCTTCGCAGGAGACCTTAGCGTTTGCGAAGAGAATTTTTTTGCATTGACTGGTCATCCCATAAATCCTTCTTCACATTCACGGAAGTTCTTTCGCATTCGCGAAGAACAAAGCTTCGCACCAAAAACACACAATTTTGTCTGTCACGGAAATGGGCATAACTCTCTCATACGACATCGGAATTCGACGATTCTTATTGCTATGACTCCGTAATTATAATATGGATCTAATGATTTAATAAAATCATAAGTAAAAAGTCATTTTCTTAGTATAGTATTCTTTATACCCAAGAAAACGACGCCGAAACATCAAATAAGAGCGTGACACAACCCAAACACATCTGAAACACACGCGAGGCCCCCGGGACCCTGTCCAATTACACAAACCAGTCCTAAAATATAACACGAACCTGCTCGAGGTATCAAATCATACCAAAAATATCAAAATTACGAATCGACAATCGAAACCTTTCTTTAAACTTCCAAACATTCAAACTTCGACGAACGCGTCCGATTTATACTTAAACAATCCGGAATGGCGCCAAAATTTACGCACAAGTCACAAATCATGAAACGAACCTATTCCTAGGCTCGGAACCCCAAACAGATATCGATAATACCAAATTACACCTCAACTCAAACTTAAGAAATTCTAAAACCTTCAAAATGCTAACTTTCCACAATAAGCGCTGAAATGCTCTCGGGCGTCCCGATACTCAAACCGAAAATACGCACAACTCTGGAATCATCATATGAACCTACTAAAACCTTCAAATCCAGATTCTAGGATCGTTTACTCAAAAGTCAAACCTTAGTCAACTCTTCCAACTTAAAAGCTTTAGAATTTAGAATTTTCTTTCCAAATCAACTCCGAACTTCCCGAAATTCAATTACGACCGCACGTACAAGTCATAATACCTGAACTGAAGCTACTCGAGGTCTCAAACCGCCGAATGACGTGCTAGAACTCAAAACGATCGGTCGGGTCGTTACATTCCACTCGTGTGATTAATATTTATTTTGTATTTGCTTAGCTTCTTTTATTATAGAATAGTTGATGGATCTATACTCTAGCCATCTTTTATATTTTCTTAATTCATTACCTTTTAAACTGTAAAACTGTCTAAAGAGTTTTAATAAGTTATATAAAAATATGTATGTTATTACATTCTACTTCTACTAGTGACTTTTACATGACATTTAAAACAATTATCGAAAATTAACCGAACCGTACTGATACTGAAGATAACCCGAAATGATTGGGATGGTTTTAAAAAGTCTAATTTTGGTTATACATAAAAGAATAACCGAAAAATTGGTATGGTACAAATTTTATAAAATAACAGGCCGAACCGAACCATTGAAACCCTTACCTAATGTACCAACATTATAGTAAGAGAATAATTCTCGAGTGGGCTAAGAACAAATATTAATTTTATCTTGTATTTTGGATTTGATTAAGAATGATACTAGATTCGGAAAAGGGAAAAATATATCCTTGTATTATAAAAAAAGGATTTAAATATACCCCTCATTATATTTTGTGTCTAAATATATCACTACTATTAGTCCAAATATACCCATCTTCTGTTAAGTTTGTCCAACGTGAACATCCAATCCTACGTGACACTGACATATGATTAGGTGGATGCCACGTGGCATGTCAAATCAGCGCTCCTAACCCATTTTACTCCTCCCTTCTTTTATTTTTTACCACTAAAATTTCCTTCACCTCCACCACCATTGCCTTATCGCCAACATGAACAATATTATATTCAAAGTTTAGTCTTCTATATATGTGTGTTTCTCCACTCTTCGTTCACATTGGATTCAATACAATCCGAAACTTCTCGAATTTAGATGAAGTTCTCTTCCTTTAGAAACTAAATAATCTCTTTATGTACTATTAGTGTGTGTGATATTGGGGTGACCAATTAAAGTATTCTTTTGCAGCCTCAGGTACTCAAAGCATTTGCAGATTGGCAGCACTCAGTCTCATATTGTTTAGATCGACTAGCTGAAAATTCAATATTGTCCATGGTGGATGTTATGGTGGCAATGGTGACGGATGAAAAGAAAATTTAGTGGTGGAAAAATAAATAAAGGGGAGGGTAAAATAGGTTAGGGGCGTTGAGGTGGCCCAAATGGTATCCACCTCATCAAATGTCAATACTACGTAGGGTTGGATATCCATCTTGGACAAACTTAACAGAAGATAGGTATATTTGAACCAATAATATTGCGGTATGAGTATATTTTGACCCAAAGTATAACAAGGGGTATATTTAAATATTTTCTCATAATATAAGGTTATATTTGGCCCTTTTCCGTATTAAAATTCCATAATTTTTTTTAATCAAATAACACAATTATTCTACACTGATTAACAATCTAAACAAGAAGTTACATTTTTATAATTAGATTTTCAAAGACAAAATCAAATATTCAAGATTTGTGATAACCATTTTTCTGGAAAATTGCACTATGTCGTATGTTATATATGGTACTATCATTTAGTGATGAGTTTTCTTGTATTGCATCTTGTCATTCTAGTGATTCCACTGACAAAAGTTTTCGGAAAAATGATTAAATTGGAGTGAAAGTGACTATTGTTCGTTAGTAAAGGATAATAAAATCATATAATCTCTTAATTTACAAAATTCAAATAATTTCAACATCAATTTTATTAAATCTCGTCTTATTTGAATATTAAACGACCCTTACGATGTTAGTTAGGCCATAATGATTATTTTAGATATTGTTGGCTTGTGCTTTATTTTAATGTTAATTAATAAATTATAATACTAATTTCTAAGGAAAACAAATGCATACCTGTATCCAAAACAACGGAAAGGAAGAAGAGGCCACAAGTTTTCATATGTATAATAAAGTGTATTATCCTAATTAGCTTCTTTATGTGATTTTAAACAAAGAATCAAGTGGAAGTTTTGTCCTTACCTTGTCTAAGTTGTCTGTAATGTTTGTGCTTTGTTACTTTCCAGTTTCCACGAACCCTTTTTTTTATAGCCTGTTGCACAAATAAATAGTAGTAGTACTGTTTCTATTTGTCATCTATATGAACCTTGCTCAACATTACAGCCAGATCAAATGTGATCCAAGATAGTAATGAAAGACAAACATTTATTCTTCAATAGATAAGACACTTGTTGTCTTACAAAATAATTTTTTAATGACCAAAACATCCAATTGTGTTTAGACACGTATTTACCAGGTTAATACAATACTGGAGTAATTAATATTATAATTCAACAATTCAATTGGCCGATCAAGGTAGTCAATGGCCATCAAAACTAATTAATCATGCATACTTCTAATTTATTTGTCTGGGTTGATCTATTTGTTTTGTAAAACATCTTGATTGTTAGGGTCCAAAAACCCAATCACCACATCAATAATTGATCAAATTTGTACTTTTAAAGTTCTAATTGTTATCTTTTTTAATGATGAGCTGATAAGTTATGCGAGTCTGGTTTTGATGATTTGTCAAACATTATGAAAGAATCAGATAGGAACCTGATACAATCAGGTCCCTTGTGCTCACTAAAACATACCCTGTTGTCTGCTTTATTCTCAAGAAAAACAGACAAGGGAACTGCAAAGGGAACATATAAGATCAAGTCTTAGGTCGTGGCGTAAGGCAACTCTACAGCTGTTAAAACTGCTGCACTGTACTTACAATAGTACAGCAACACGACTGCAATTTGCTAGAAGCGGTAATGCCCTTGTAACTACTCCCATGATCTCTTATATATATACAACATGTTACAAGGATTTGACCTAACACTTGTATTTACAATACATACATGTGTGAAGCCACTTCTGTTTCCCTCGGGTGCATTGAAGAACAAAGCAGCTACAAAACAAAGGACAAGATCCCAAAATTGAATATGTCTTGTGTCCTTTAGTATTGTTGTGTCTTTGTCTCATGTTATTTATTTGTAATTCCTATACAACTTTCTAGAAGCATATAGTAGGACATCATTTAAACCATTATTGCTTTTGGTTGATGACTAGAGTTAGTCAAGTGTTTAGCTTTGTAATAGAGTTATTACAAAGGGCTTACAATAGAATTATTATAAGAGTTGAGAGATTAAGAGTTTGATTTCTAGATTGCAATAGGTTGTAATATGAAGTTTGCTGAGTTAGTAAAGTTAAAATCCTACTAGGGTAGGTCATGATTTTTAATCCCGTGAGCTGAGAATTTTTCATGTAAATATTGTGTGTTCTTTATTTGCTGTTGCTTACTATAGGGACCGATAAAGAACCTAATTCTCTATACTATTTGGTGGACCCTTAATTTCTATCACGAGCAATCATACTTTTATCGCTTTATTCAATGGTGACTGCGAGGAGAAAAACGAAAGACAAAAAAAATATAAATGTAAATAGAGGTAGTACATCCATTAATGTTGATAGTTTTATTTCTTTTCTCTTGTTTTTTCTTAAACAAAGATTTGCCTTTTCTTAAAAAGAACTAAAGTATGCAACTTTTTTTTTTTTTTTGGTTAAACGTGCAAAACATCATTTAACCAAGTATAGATATGTATAAAACCGCTAGCTCACTTGACTCTAGAGCTGGACCAAAAATAAATACAAAATCCCTATAACTATCAGATAACTCCCCCTCTATCTCGTCCTATACATTTGCAAGACAAACTTAGATCGGGAAGCTCTTCAACCTTCCCAGAATAGTCTTCCATTTGCTTTCCTTTTGTCCTCTGAGGAGTAGTTGAAAAATATGATGTCTCTAATCCTAGGAGTACATGTACTGCTGCTGAGAACAGGAATGTTAGTATACTTGCTCGAGGTCTCTAGTTGTTGCTCCTCTTTACTAACCAGTCAACTTCATTGTCCCAGTTACCAATTTGATGTCATTCTTCCATCCATTGTAATAGTGTATATCATATAGTTTTGGAGTAATCACACTCAAACAGAAAATGATTATGTGTTTCCTCAGAATTCTGTCTATAGAGGACAAAGTCACTAGGCACATATACACTCCAAGTTCTTAGCCTATCAACTATAGAAAGTCTTCTATGAAGAGCCAACCGGAGTATAAACTCATGCCTGGGAATTACTTTTGACTCTATCACTGTCCTCTTCTATGGACTCTTTTAGTATTGTGGCAGAGATGATGTATATATCTTCTTTATGCTGAACTTTCCTTGTACACAATATCTGTTCAGGTTTACTGAAGAGTCTATTTTCATCAACCAACTCCTAGCCTCAAATATTTTCCTCACAAGCGAGCAGCTTGCTTGGATGTTTGCACACTGAAGAAATTTTGACCTTTTATGTAGAAGATATGTATCCATTGGACATATAGAGTGTCTTTCTTTTGCCTTAATAGCCCATAACAGTTTGCACAATGCATCTTTATTCCATGTGTAGAGATCATCTCCCAGCTGACCTTGGCATACGAAGTTTATTCCAAGCAACTAAAGCTCTTCTGGAGGGTTCATTGCTTCGCGTCTATAGAAAAGTCCTACAAGCCGTGATAATCAACTTAATGATTTTCTTCTTGGGCTTTTAAGCTTGGTGTAGCTTAAAGAGGGTGAATGAGAAATGGAAGGAAAATGAAATATTTGAATTTTACTCTTTTGCAAAAGGACATTGTCCCATGTTGGAGAAGAAAAGACTTTTGATGGGTATATATACAATTGCTCTTCTTCTAGCTCTTAAAGAGTTAAGAAGAAGGCAAGCCTCGCGTCGCTGTCGTCGCTCGCTCGGCTTCGGCTTAATTAATTAATTAATTAACAAAAATTCAATCCGAATTAACCCGCGACCCGGTCCATTTTTTGTTTTCCCGCAATATTTTTGTTGAAATATTCCCACCTGTTCCAACAGCTATGGCTGTTTCTGAAAGGTTGTAAACCTTTTCAGAAACATGTGACAAATTTTCTAATTATCTTCTTCTTCTTTTGCACAACATGTTCCAGTGTGTTTTACGACCATTGAGTGGTTCGAAGTTCACCCGCGTTTTTGGTACCAATACACTGGTGAGTTGAATCGTTCTATCCTGGGAGGATAATATTCTAGCACCTCGGGTATTCGAGGGGAATAATTTCCTTAAGGACACACTGTGCATTCAGTGGGCTCGATTTATTCCGATATTGTTTTTCAGAATTTATTTCGTCAAACTAGTTCTACTAACTTTCTGTTTTTGTTTCTATTTCAGAAAATTTAATGTTTTTATTATTTATTACAACAATACAGATTGAATAACAATCTTAAGGAAATTAATTTATTGTATTCTGTATTCTGTTTGTGGAGATTAAAACCTGTGTGGTTTTCTACTCCTTCAAAATTTTACTATTCTGATTTGAAGATATAAAAACTTCATCAGAGTATTGAAATTTAGAAACGATTTAAAGAACATAAAAACTTCATCGTTTTCTGTAAAACAGTATATAAAAACTTTGGTTTTTTATTTATCAAACGTATTGTTTATTGTAAATTACAGTATTGTTTACTGTTTTGTTTTCTGCCATTAATTGAACTTTTTTGTTATTGACAACGAGAAATGGCAATTGATAACGGAAATCCTTCTGCGACAACGACGATAGCCTCGTCAAGACGAACTGATGTTCCACCGGCCGAGAAATCAGGGAAATTTTCTGAAGCCAACTTCAAAGGATAGCAGCAAAGGGTATTTTTTTGGCTTACCACACTTGGTATGCAAAAATTCACTAGTGAAGAACCTGCAGTGCCTGCTGCGGACATGCCGGACAATGAAAAATTCATGATTGTTGAGGTGTGAAAACATGCAGATTTTCTTTGCAAAGGCTATATCTTAAGCGCTTTAGAGGATGACTTGTACAATGTGTACATTGCGATGAATACTTCGAAAGAATTATGGGACACACTTGAGAAGAAGTACAAGACTGAAGATGCATGTTTGAAGAAGTTCGTGGTTGCCAAGTTTCTAGACTATAAAATGATAGACAACAAAACTGTTGGAACCCAAGTTCAGGAGCTTCAACTTATTTTTCACGACCTTATTGCTGAAGGTATGGTCGTGAATGAAGCATTTCAAGCGGCTGCAATGATTGAAAAAATTGCCTCCTTTGTGGAGAGATTTCAAAAACTATCTTAAGCACAAGCGCAAAGAAATAAAGTTGGAGGATCTTGTGATTCGTCTCAAGATTGAGGAAGATAACAAAACAACCGAGAAAAAGTCTCGTGAAAATTCAACGATCATGGGAGCTAATATCATTGAGGAGACTGCTCCAAAAAGTAAGAAGAGGAAGAGGTCTTCTGGACAGACTAAAGAGTATAACAAAAAGAACTTCAAGGGCAACTGCTACAATTGTAGAAAAGTTGGTCACAAAGCCCCTGATTGTCGTCCCTCGAAAAAGGATAAGAAGAAGGGACATGCCAACATAGTGAAGAAGAATGATGACATTGATGATCTGTGTGCATTGCTTTCGGAATGTAACCTAGTTGAAAATCCTAAGGAGTGGTGGATTGACTCTAGAGCTACTCGACATGTTTGTGCTGTCAAATAAGCATTTGCGACTTACTCTACTACTGGTCCCGAAGAAGAGCTTTCCATAGAAAATACTGCAACAGCCAAGATTGAAGGTTATGGGAAGATATTCCTGAAGATGACTTCCGGCAAGGTGTTAACGCTCAACAATGTTCTTCATGTTCCTACTATTAGGAAGAATTTAGTTTCTACTTCTTTACTTGTTAAGAATGGATTCAAATGTGTATTTGTTTCTGACAAAGTTGTTGTAAGCAAGAATGAAGTGTATGTTGGAAAAAGGCTACCTCACAGAGGGCCTTTTCAAACTCAATGTAATGGTTGTTGACAGTATGAATAAAATTTCAGCTTCTTCTTATTTATTGGAGTCAAATGATTTATGGCATATTCGTATAGGACATGTCAATTACAAAACCTTGCGGAAGTTAATTAATTTAGAAGTATTGCCTAAATTCAAGTGTAATAAATCAAAATGTGAAATATGTGTTCAATATAAGTTTGTAAAGTATACTTATAAGTCTGTTGAAAGGAATTCAAATCCTTTAGACTTAATTCATACTGACATTTGTGATATGAAGTCGACACCGTCTCGAGGTGAGAAAAAGTATTTTATTACTTTTATTGACGATTGCACTCGATATTGTTATGTTTATTTGCTTAATAGTAAGGATGAATCAATTGAAGCATTTAAGAAATACAAGAATGAAATGGAGAATCAATTGAATAAAGAGATCAAAATGATTAGAAGTGAAAGGGGTGGAGAATATGAATCTCCGTTTGCAGAAATATATTCAGAATATGGAATTATCCATCAAACTACTGCACCTTATACACCTCAATCCAATGGAATTGCGGAAAGAAAAAATTATACATTAAAGGAAATGATGAATTATTTATTAATAAATTCCGGATTACCATAGAGTTTGTGGGGGGGAGCTATCCTTACAACTAACCGAATACTCAACAGAGTACCCCACAACAAAACGCAATCTATTCCATATGAAAAATGGAAAGGAAGAAAACCCAAATTGAAATATTTCAAAGTGTGGGGGTGTCTAGGAAAGGTACAAGTTCCTTTACCTAAAAGAGTTAAAATCAGACCAAAAACTATAGTTTGCGTTTTCATTGGATATGCTACAAATAGTAAAGCATGTCGGTTTTTGGTTCATAAATCCGATAATCCCGAAATTCATGTTAATACGGTAATGGAATCAGATAATACTGAATTATTTAAAATCATCTATCCGTATAAAACTGAATGCGAGTCGTTAAGTGAAAGACCTAAACGACCTTGGGAAGAACCAAAGGAAAATACTCTAAGTGTAGAAGATCCAAGGCGTAGCAAACGTCAAAGAACATCTACTTCCTTTGGACCAGATTTTGTGACATTCTTGCTTGAAAATGAGCCTCAAACTTTTAAACCAGCTATGTCATCTTCTGATTCAGCATTTTGGAAAGAGGTAGTCAATAGTGAGATTCAATCAATTTTGGATAACCATACATGGAAATATTTTGACGCTTACTCGCCAGTAACGAGGATAACATCTATTAAGGTGTTAGTGGCACTAACGGTCGTGTATGGTCTTGAAATCCATCAAATAGATGTTAAAACAACTTTCTTAAATGGAGAATTGGAGGAAGAGATTTACATGAAACAACCTTGGGGTTTTGTGGTTCATGGTAAATAAAAGAAAGTGTGTAAACTTTTTAAGTCGCTTTATGGACTTAAACAAGCACCTAAACAATGACATGTCAAATTTGACCAAACAATGTTGGCAAGTGGGTTTAAAATCAACGAGTGTGACAAATGTGTTTACATTAAAACACTCTAAGTAATGAAGTCATTGTTTGTTTATATGTTGATGACATGTTGATAATGAGCAAAAATATGGCAGATATAAATGCTACTAAGCGCATGTTGGCTAGCAAATTCGACATGAAAGACTTAGAAGTTGCTGATGTGATCTTAGGAATCAGAATTTACAAGATTCCACAAGGTC
This sequence comes from Nicotiana tomentosiformis, assembly GCF_000390325.3. Classification (NCBI taxonomy): domain Eukaryota; kingdom Viridiplantae; phylum Streptophyta; class Magnoliopsida; order Solanales; family Solanaceae; genus Nicotiana; species Nicotiana tomentosiformis. The sequence continues at coordinate 51,711,464 of NC_090820.1, forward strand.
TAGCATTATCACAGTCTCACTATATTGAAAAGTTACTTGACAAGTTCAAATATTTGGATTTCAAAATTGCCAAGACTCCAATTGACGTGAGTTATGCACTTCAAAAGAATGAAGGTGAAAGTGACTCACAACTGGACTATGCAAGAGTATTGGGAAGTTTGATGTATATGATGAATTGTACGTGACCAGATATAGCATGTATTATTAGCAAATTGAGTCGGTTTACAAGTAATCCCAATCAAATATATTGGATGGCAATGGAATGAGTTTTGGGGTATCTAAAACATACCCAAAATTACGCTTTGCATTATAACAAATATCCCTCCGTGATCGAGGGATATAGTGATACAAATTGGATCACCGGATTATCTGAAGTTAAATCCACGAGTGGGTATGTTTTTACAATTGGGGGTGGAGTAGTGTCTTGGAAATCATCCAAACAAACGTGCATCGACCGTTCTACAATGGAATCTGAATTCATAGCTTTAGATAAGGCCGGTGAAGAAGCTGAATGGCTCCGGAATTTCTTGGAAGATATTCCATTTTGGCCCAAACCTTTGGCACCAATATGTATACATTGTGATAGTCAAGCGACAATAGGCAAGGTAGGGAGCGTTATGTATAACGGAAAATCTCGTCATATACGACGGAGACACAATACCGTTAGACAACTACTCTTTAGTGGTGTTATCACTATTGACTATGTAAAGTCAAGAGATAACGTGTCAGATCTACTTACAAAAGGCCTATCTAGAGAGGCAATTGAAAGATCAACAAAGGGAATGGGGTTAAGGCCTAGGACAAGTCATCATGGCGGTAACTCTACCTAGAAGACTGGAGATCCCAAGAGCTAGGTTCGAAGAGATCAAACAAAGTTATGAATGACAGTTCAACATTGTCAAATAACTCAACCCATTCTTGCGATGAAGACAATGTTCAGAAATCGAGGTAAAGCATTAAAGATTTTTGATGAGTCAATAAAGCTTAAAGCTTTTTAATGATTTGCTAACTCTGGCAGGATATGACCAGATAGTGTGTCTATAGGATTACACGTTTAGAAATCACCTATGTGAGTATGAAGTAAAAGTCGCTTCAAGGGGAATGAAAGTAAAGGCCCATTCTCTAAGCATTCATGAAACTAGGCGGTGTTCATGGCTGAAATGAACACAACCGTGAGAACCATAGATGGTTAAGGGTTAATTGTGTGACTTATGTTGTCTAGGTATACAATAAAGATCTACGGTTCAAAGATATCAAATCTACCGATTGACCGAGTATATCCGATATAAGTTCACTACAGAAAGTTCAAAGGGAAACTTACTTATGCAAATGCAATTAATTCTTGCATGTAAAACACACACGCGTCCGTGCATTTCTTTATTTTATATCCATTCCCCATTCATGTGGGGGATTGTTGGTCTTTTATGCTTGGTGTAGCTTAAAGAGGGTGAATGGAAAATGGAGGAAAAATAAAATATTTGAGTTTCCCTCATTGGCAAAGGGACATTGTCCCATATTGGAGGAAGAAAAGACTTTTGATGGGTGTATATACAATTGCTCTTCTTCTAGATCTTAAAGAGTTAAGAAGAAGGCAAGCCTCACGCCGCCGTCGTCGCTCGCTCGGCTTCAGATTCGGATTTGGTCAAAGATCGATTGATTGATTAATCTTTTTGGATAAAATTTCTTTCAATTATTTAATTAATTAACAAAAATTCAACCAGGATTAACCCAGGACCTGCGATGCAACCCGGTCCGGTCCGTTTTCTTTCCCGGACCTATTCCAATAGCTATGGTTGTTTCTGAAAGGTTGCAAACCTTTTCAGAAACAGTGCCAAATAGTCTATAAATATGCCTTGAATCCCAGAATCTTTACTTACTAAATTTTTTGATTATCTTTTCTTCTTCTGCACAATATTTTCCAGTGTGTTTTACGACAATTGAGTGGTTTGAAGTTCACCCGCATTTTTGGTACCAATACACTGGTGAGTTGAATCGTTCTATCTTGGGAGGATAATATTCCAGCACCTCGGGTTTGAGGGGAATAATTTCCTTAAGGACACAATGTGCATTCAGTGGGCTCGATTTATTCCGATATTATATTTTCGAAATTTATTTTGTCAAATTGGTTCTACTAACTTTCTGTTTCTGCTCCTATTTTAGAAAGTTTAATATTTTTTTATTGTTTATTACAACAATACAAATTGAATAACATTTATTTGGTAGCAAGAACACTTGTGCCCAGTAAATCTGCATTTCAAAGATGAGACTCTTGATCGACTGTAATCGACCAACGTAAAAGAGAAATTTATTGGTCGAGCATCTGATTCTTGCAGTAAATCTCTCTACCAATGTCATACATTATTTAATAGTGAGCTTCTTGGACAATAGTGGTACTCCTAGATACTTGAAGGAAATCTCCTCCAGTGTGAATTGCAATTCAGCAAGTAGTAGGTTCCCACAGTTTTGTTTAACTCCAGTTATATATAGAAAACTCTTCTCCATGTTAGCTTTAAGACTAGACACATAAGAAAAGTGATTAAATCTTTCTAGCAACAGTTGTAATGAGACCTTATCTTCCATACAATACAAGATTAATTCTTCAACAAAATAAATATGTACCAAGTTCTTCCTAGCACATCTTAGGTGGTAGTTAAAATATGGATTATACTATAGTGTCTTCAACGCTCTATTCAAGTAATCCATGTCCCATACAAATAGGTAAGGAGACATAGGATCTCGTTGTCGATGCCCCTTCTTGGCCTAGAATTTAGCATACAAACCACCGTTGAGTAGAGGAGGATAACTGAGAGTAGTCACCCACTCCATTATCAATTGAACAAATTTTACTGGTAAGCCAAATTCCTTGTCATGACCCAAATTTTACCATAGGGGTCGTGATGACACCTAATCTCTAAGACTAGGTAAACCTATCACATAACGAAATTAATCAAAATATAACAACTTCAATTTTAACAAAAACTTCAAAATACGTAAATACAGCCAAACGTGGATACAATAATCAACTTCCCAAAACCTGGTAGTACTGAGTCATAAGCTCTACATAGAATACATATCAAATCTCGAAGAGTACTATATTGTTTGGAATAAATAAATAGTACAAATAAAGAAAAGCGGGTGACTCTTAGGTCTGGAAATAGAACAACATGGATACCTTGAAGTCTCCAACAAGCTCAAGCATGCCTCTCTATCAATTTGCTCGATCAGAAGTACCTGGATCTGCACAAAAAATATGCAGAAGCGTAGTATGAGTACACCACCGTCGGTACTCAGTTGTAACGATCCAACCAGTCGTTTTGAGCATTTATATTCTGTTCAGCTGTTTGAAGTCTTGAATAGCTTCATATGATATATGATAACTTATGTGAATTGTCGATTTTGATTTCAGGTGATTCGGAATTGATTTGGAAGAAAGATTCTCAACTAGGAAACTTTAAGTTAAAAGAGTTGACTAAGTTTGACGTTTATGTATTTGACCTCGGATCGGAGTTTTGATGATTCCTTTAGGTCCGGATGGTGATTTTGTACTTGAGCGTGTGCCCAGATTTGTATTTGGATATTTTTAAAAGGTTTCGATACTATTTGGCGATAGTTAGAAATTTGAAGGTTTAAAATATTCATAAGTTTGACGGAGAGTTGACTTCGATATTATCGGGTTCGTATTATTAATCTGAGAGTTGGAATGGGTTTGATATGTCATTTGGAACTTGTATGCAAAATTTGGGTTCATTTCGAATTGGTTAGACTTGAATCAGACACTTAGTTCGAAGTTTGAAGTTTATGAACTTAAGAGATTGATCTTGATCGATGATTTGTGGTTTTGATATTGTTATATGAGATTTAAGTCTTTGATCAGGTCCATATAATATTTTGGGACTTATTGATATGTTCGGACGGGGTCCCAAGGGGCTCGGGTGAGTTTCAGATAGGTTTAGATTGTGCTGCGCTCGTTTTTTTGTTCCGACATCGTCTCTTCAAGAATAAATGGTACTATATTAAGCAAATGAACTCTAAATTTTATTTTTATTGAAGCATTAGATCCGTATCATAATTACAGAGCCATAGCAAAAAGAATCATCGAATTTGGACATCGTATGAGGGAGTTATACTCATTTAGTGTTAGAGAAGAAAGGTGGTGTTGGTGTTGGTGCTTCGCAGATGCGAAGTTGGGTCCATATCTGCGACCCCGCAGGTGCAAAAAATGGTCCGCAAAAGAGAAAATGACAGCTGAAAAACCGCAGGTGCAGCCTTCTTGTCGCAAAATACGAAAATCTATGTGTATAAAAAAATCAGACTACATTCTTTTAATATTTTGAGCATATCTTGAGTTATAGAGTTCCGATTGAGGTGATTTTCATGGCGTTCTTCTCGTCTTTTCATGGGGGTCAGTATTTAACTACAATTTTTGTATTTTAATATGATTATAGAAGTTAATTTTTGAATTAATATATATTTTGATTGGAGAATTTGGGGTTTTTATAAAAAACTTTTCTAAAGTGAGTAATTGAGTTTTGAACATCGATTTAGAGTCAGAATTTGATGAAATTAGTATGGTTGGACTCGTATTTGAATGGATTATTGGATTTTGTGAGTTTTATCAGGTTCCGAGGTATGGGTCCATGTTTGACTTTTTGGTTAACTTTGAGTAAATGTGTAAAGATTCGACCTTTATCATTTGTGATTGTTTCCTTTGGCATTATTTGATGTTTTGAGTTGCTTTTGGCTTGTTTTGAGCCGTTCGGATGTTGATACGTACGGGGATGGCATTTCTAGAGTATTGTTTAGCTTTCTTGGTATTGGATTTGGCTTGTTTGAGGTAAGTAATATATCTAAACTTGGATTTGAGGGTATTTAACCTTGGGAACTATGTTATAAGAGATATATTGAGGTGACACACATGCTAGGTGACGAGCGTGTGAGCGTGCACTGGGAAAATCATATTTCCTATTGACTTTTAGACAACGACCGGACTTGTTTTGTTGTTATATCTTGTTACATCCATGTTCTCCCTACTTGTTGATTATATGAGGTGTGAATCATGTTAGAAATCATGTTTATGCTATGCGCTTATTCGCTTGAGACCTAATGAGGCTATTTCTATTGTTTTGAGTTATCTACTCTAACTGTAATTATATACTCAGTCATGGTTCTTCATTTGTATATCGTATCTCAGTCTCTGTTCATCATTTATTGTTACATCATATATTATCAATATTTGGGATGAGTGGTACAATATTGTGAGCCCTTGATACTTGAGAGATTGATGACTGAGTGAGGGTTTGAGATCCGGATTGTGAGTGATATTTATGAGATCGGGCCGCACGCCGCAGCATGCCATACTGGCTTTATTATTATTATTATTATTATTATTATTATTATTATTATTATTATTATTATTATGGATCGGGCTGCACGCCACAGCAGGCCATACTGGATTTATTATTATTAATTATTATTATGGATCGGTCTGCACGCCGCAACATGCCTTATTGGCTTTATTATTATTGTGGATCGGGCTGCACGCCATAGCAGGCCTTATAGGCTTTATATTAGCGCTTGAGAAGGATCCGCCCTCCGGAGTCTGACATGCCAGTAGTGAGCGCATGCACAATGATATATATATATACATGTGCTTTGGTGAGGGGCTTAGGAGCCAGGCACCCATATAGTGCTGTGTGATTGTGTGTGTGTGATGAAGAGGGCAAATAAGACATGCAACTTGAGTATGTTGGGGGTGAGAGTACCTGGAAATATCACCCTAGAATCATTCATTTGACTTGCATACTTGGCATAGAGATGCATTTTCCTCATGCTACAAGGTATTGTGACATTCATGATTTGACATGTACATTTAACATGTAGGCATTGAGATGTATATTCCTCATGCTAGACAGTATATAGTAATGGATGATTTGACATGCATATTGACATATAGGCATAGAAATATACTTTCCTCATGCTTTCTGATAATGAAATATCTTATCTGTTGTTGAAAGTTTGGAAGAAATTGCAGTTTTATGACATACTCATCTTTTGGTGATTTCGGTGAAAGATTTTGGTTTTACTGTTATACCTAAAAAGCATGTCTATTTTTCCGTAATTGTGAATGAGCTGAGCATAATATCTTTTGAGTTATTACTTGTACTACTTTTATTATATTATTACGAGTTGTTCTTGGATTTTGGTGTTGGACCCTAACCATTTTCTGAGCTCGACACTGCTTTCAACCTAAGGTAAAGTTTGTTACTTATTGAGTACATGGGGTCGGTTGAATTCATACTACACTTCTGCACCTTGCGTGCAGATTTTGGAGCTGACATTGCTGTGTATGGCGGGAGCTGGCACTGAAGATGTACCTGCGTTCCGGTTATAGCTGCCTCTTGTTCTTGGTAGCTTTAGATTTACAAATTTGTTTAAGTATATCTCGAACAAATAATGTATTTATTTCATACCATCTTTGTAAACTCCAAATCTTAGAAGCTCATGATTTATACTACCAGTCCTTGGGTTATTGTGTAAAAGTTCAGCTATTCCATCATTTATTTTCTTAGTAAATCTCATTTGAATTGGATTATTGTTAATTGGCTTACCTAGCGGGTTGTGTTAGGTACCATCACGACTAATAGATTTTGGGTCGTGACACCATTAAGTATCAAGACTAACCTCGGTGAAGTAGTGACGAGGTTTAAGTCATGTCATACTCATTAGTCAAATATTTGTGCAATATATTGATAACTAGCAACAGAATATATATATATATATATATATATATATATATATATATATATATAAAAGGAAGAACAATACCAATCATCTCGTAGAGCGTGTGAGAACAACTCGATGTAGAAAACCCTTTATAGTCAAGAAATCTAAAGATGTGAGGCATGTAATAGCATGTCAAGTCAACTAACAACTCATTAAAATACAAGACGGGAGCTTTAAAAAAACATGTAAAAAATCGAAATATCAACCGTTTCACATGTAAACAAAATCAAGAAATGCACTCCCGAACCATCACATAACATCATCAACAATGCCACCCTTATTTCACCGCATACGCATCACAATGAAATGTCTCCCTTATGTCGCCGCAAGCGCATAAGCCACCCTTATCTCGCTGCATACACATCACATTGAAATGCCTCCCTTATGTCATTGCATGCGCATTTCGCCACCCTTATACACCACACAACATAAATCAACCCCCACAACATGTCCACATATGCCACACTATCACAAAATAATAATACCCAAAGTTTCATCAAGATATAAGCTCACAACTTAACAATAAAGTGTACAAGGATATGACAACCACAAAGTGGTTAAGCATGTTTCACATAAAATAAGCCCTAATTTAAGGCATATTATAGTCTAAGATCTAATCCGGTCAGAACCCACAAATAGCACCCGTGTACACGCCCGTCACCTCGTGTACACGTTGCTTTTCAAATAACACAAATAAGAAATTAAGGCCAAATCCTAAGGGTTATCCCCTTACACAAGGTTAGACAAGATACTTATCTCAAACAAGTCAAATTAATACTCTAAAAATCTCTTGCCTCTCGAATCGACCTCCGTACGGGTTAAATCTAGTAAAAAATAAGTCAATAATATTAAACACGGCTAAAGAAATCAATTCTACTTAGTAAGTTCTGATCCTTAAAAAACATCAAAAAGTTAATCCGGGCTCGCCTCTCGGTACACGATAAAATTCACAAATTCTGACCACCCATTTAAATATGAGTCCAACCATACAAGTTTCATCCAAATCCGATTCTGAATCGGGGTTCAAATTCTTATTTTTTATTTTAGAAACGTTTTGCCAAAATTCTGAATTTTCTTCACTTAGATTTATCATTAAAATACTAAAATAAAGATAGAATCATGTATAATAGTCAAATCTAAGTCAAGAATACTTATCCTGATCCAAATCGTAAAAGTTTCCATAAATATCGCCCAAAACCGAGTTCCCAATCCCAAAATATGATTAAAAACTCAAACACTTGAAATAGAATTATTTAAGTATGCCTGGGGTACCCTTTGCGATCGCGGGACTTACTTTCCGGTCGTGAAGCACAAACCAAAAGCTACCTTAGAAGACTCCATGTGAACGTGACCAACTGCCATCGATTGCGCTTCACCAACTCCTAAGCCTATGTGAACGCGATGCCTAATCGCGAACGCAAAAGCTAAGCCAATTGACCTCCCTGCCTGATACAGACCCTAGGCGATCACGACCCACCATAAAAAATGTGAAGCTTTAGCTCCACAGTGTCCGAGATTATGACTCCACAACGCGAATGCAAAGAACAAAAAAGTTCCATCCACAAAACGCGCTCCGCGATCACGATACCACATCCGCGATCTTGATGAACACCAGCACACTAGAAAATCAGCAACTCTAAACATGAGTGAAATAGTTCGAAATCAGTCCGAAACACACCCGAGGCTCCCGGGACCCTGTCCAATCACACCAACCAATCCCAAAACATAATATAGATCTACTCGAGACCTCAAATCACAAAATATAACATCAAAATAAGGAATCACACCTCGATTCAAGCATTATAAACTATTTCAAATTTCCAACTTTCAAATTTATGACAAATATGCCTAAACAACTCGTAATGACTCCAAATTTTACAAACACGTCATAAATCAGTAAATCACCACGAACCTATGCCAAAGTTCGGAATCCCAAACGGACATTTATCACCACAAAGTCAACTATGGATCAAACCTATGAACTTTTAAACCTCCAAATTGCCAACTTTCGCCAATTTGAGCCAAATCAACCTAGGAACCTCCAAATTTAAATTCGGACATGTGTCTAAGTCAAAAATCATCATCCGGACCTAATGGAACTATTAAAACTCCGATCTGAGGTCAAATACACAAAAGTAAAACTTGGTCAATACTTATAACTTAAGCTTCCAAGCTAGGAACTAAGTGTTCCAATTTAATCCAAAACCTTTATGGAACCAAACTATCCATCTCCGCAAGTCACATAACCACAAATACACATATGGGGAGCATCTAATAGGGAACGTGGCTCAAATATTCAAAACAACTGACTGGGTCATCACATTCTGCATCTCTTAAATAAACGTTCGTCCTCGAACGAGTTTAGAAACATACCCGAAGTGCTAAAATGATGAGGATATCGGCTCCGCGTATCATGCTCGGTCTCCCAAGTCGCCTCCTCGACCGGTTGACCTCTCTACTAGACCTTCACTAATGCAATATTCTTCTATCTCAGCTTTATAACCTCTCTATCCACAATGGCCACCGGCTCCTCATATAAGTCAAATCCTTGTCCAACTACATCGAGCTGAAATCTAACACATGTGACTGATCCTCATACTACTTCCAGAGCATGAAAACATGGAACACTTGTCACGACCCGAAATCCCACCTTAGGAACCATGATGGCGCCTAACATTTCACTTGCTAGGCAAGCCATCGTTAGTTAGATTATTTAACAATTCAAAATAAAGCATTAACAAAGATAAACCAAAAAGGTCTGAAATGGAATAATAAAATACATATGATGATATCTAAACATCTTCCAGAATTTGGAGTCCCAAGTGCATGATAAACTAGAATACTACATATATGGTCTGAAGCAAAGTACACTGTTTGAAACTAGATAAACAGTAGAATAGATAAAGAAGGGAACTCCAGGGCGACAGACGCTATGAAGCTATACCTCAAGTCTCCGAATGTAGCTGGGTCTGAGAAAAACACCACCTAGACGCCGCTGGGACCAACACCAGTATCTGCACAAGAAGTGCAGAAGTGTAGCATGAGTACAACTGACCCAATGTACCCCGTAAGTGTCGAGCCTAACCTCGACGAGGTAATGACAAGACACCTACGTAAAATCATATATATATATATATATAAAGCAACAAATAACGAGTAGGACAATAAAATATTAAGTGGGAGGGAACATGCTAAAGGAGAAATATCATAAGAACGGCAAGTACGAAGTCACCAAATAACATCTTCCAAAATATGCATCAATGTAACCAAGTAAATCACCAATCTGCGAATCAAATACGGCAATGAAATAATGATGGCACGGCATCATGATTTTACTCTCGTCTTCACCATGTAATATCATAAATAAAATGGCATGGCATCACCCTCCGTATTTTTACTCTCTGGCTCGGCATCACCCTTCGTGCTTTAATCCCACAACCTCTCAATATATGATAATGAATGCAAATAAGGCACGGCAACACCCTTCGTGCTTTTCACTCTTCCTCTCCAAGCAACAATACAAATCCAAATAACAAATGCAAGGCGGAAAGCAATTTCACTTTAATTATAGTGCCAATATAACAAACTCAACTTTCAAAATTTCCAACATATTCAAAATAAACAATAAATATGAGGCGAATAATTAAAAAATAATATTCTAACCTAAGCATGGAGAACATAGTCAATGAAACAATATAATACAAAGAAACAATTCCCACATGCATGCTTTAAACCCAATAACAACGTATATATACTCGCCGCCTCACATATACTTCGTCCCCACATGTAATACATGTAGCAAATAGACCAACAAGTCCTAATCCTACAAGTCAAGATTAATCACGACACTTATCTCACTCTGCAACCAAATCAATGCACAACCGCGGATTTTTCTTTAGAATTAGCCTCCAAACCAATCAAATCTAACCAAATATAGTTCAAATAATTTAAATTAGGCTTTAGAAACTACCCATGAGTGAAAAAGATTCAATCTTTAATGATTTCACAAAAAGTCAATAAAAGTCAACCCCATGCTCGCTTGGTCAAAATCTGAGATTCAGATCAAAATCCAATTACCCATTCACCTCCGAGCCCGGTAATGTAATTAGTTTCGAATTCTGACCTCAATTTGTGGTCTAAATCTCAATTTCTCAAAATTCTCAATATCTATCTAAATACCTAATTTCTACCGTGAAAAAGCTTATATTAAAGATTAAAATCAATGGGTGTTTATGAAAATATAATTAAACAAGTTAAAATCTACTAACCAATGAAGGGGGGAGGGGGATGAAAAACCTCTTCAAAATCACCTCTAGGACGAGCTCAAACCTGAAAATGGTGAAAAGTGAAGAAAATCCTGACTTATGAAAGTTTAAATCATTGGGCATCAGGTGTTCTTCGCGTTAGCGAAGCGCTTGACGCGCCCACGAAGCATATCGGTCAAACGGCCTTCATGTTCGCGAGCTACCCTTTGCGTTCGCGTAGGCTTGCTCCCCCCTGCCTTCGCGTTCGCGTGCCAAGGACCCCATTAGCGAATAGTAACGCCTGACTCCCCTAGATCCCACAACCCATCGTGTTCGCGAGAGCAATGTCACGTTCGCGAAAGGTAAACCTCCCCCACTACTTCACGTTCGCAACCAGCTCCTCGCGTTCGGGAAGAAGGAATTCTTCCCCAACCCCATTTCTCCTTCGCGATCGCAAAGCACAATGTACCAGACACCAGAAGATAACGAAACCAGCAGCTTTCTAAGTCCAAAATGGTCCGTAGCTTATCCGATACTCAGCCGAGCCCCTCGGGCTCCAAACCAAATATACACACAAGTGTAATAACATCATACATGCTCGCTCACGAGATCAAAATACCAAAATAATATCTAGAACTACGAATCAGACATCAAAATGCATGAAATTTTAAAGAAAACTCAAGAACTTCTAAAATACAACCGAGTGTCTCAATCCTATCAAACCAACTCCGATTTGCACCAAATTTTTAAGACAAGTTTTACATAGAAAAATGAACCTATACCAAGTCTTGGAACCAAAATCTGAACTCGGTAGCCATAAAGTCAACCTACGGTCAAACCTAAGAAATTTTCAAGCCTTCAAATTACTAGCTTTCGACAAAACAAGTCAATTCAAGTTAGGGACTTCCAAATGCTATTCCGGACATACGCCCAAGTCTAAAATCACGATACGGACCCACCAGGATCGTTAAAATATCGATTCAGGATCGTTTATACAAAATATTGGCCGTAGTCAATTCAAGTTATTTTTAAAGCCAAAAATCATATTTTCTTATAATTTTGACATAAAATATTTTTGGAAAAAGACACGAACTGTATACGTAAATTGAGAAACATCAAATGGAGCTAATAGAGGTCTCAAAATACGAAAATAAAGGTTAGAAATCAAAACGACCTATCGGGTCGTCAGAAACACCAGATGAACTCCCGATAAGCTGGGTGGCAAAGCAAATCTTTAGGCCACCTCTCCAACTTTTCTCTAGAATGTCAAAAGAACCAATATACCAAGGGCTCAACTTGCCCTTCTTCTTGAACCTCATCACACACTTCATGGGAGAAACTCTGAGTAGAACTCTCTCACCCACCATGAATGCCACATCACGAGTCTTCCTATCAACATAATTCTTTTGCCTGGACTGCACTGTACGAAACTGCTCCTGAATCAATTTCACCTTTTCCAAAGTATCACGAATCGAATAAGTGCCCAACAACCTAGTGTAAGCACGCAATTTTTAATCGCACGACTTTTAAAACTTAGTATTTTTACATATTTACTTATTTTATTTTAATTGAATTTCAATCTACTTTTATTTTTAGTTTTAAAAAACATAAATTTGAAAATACAAAAATAGTTTCATTCTTATAACATTTTCCATCTTAGTACAAAATTTAAGGTTAATTAGTAAGTTTGTAGTAATTTTATTTTTAGGAAGAACTTTGATTATGGATAATTTATTTTAATAATATTAATCTTGATTAAATTGTCCAAATTTTCAGCTTTGCAGCCCAAATTTTTTACCCAACAAGACATGCCCATCAACACTCCGACCTAGAGATGGCAAAATAGTTAAAAGAAAACACGTATCCACCAATATTATTCATTTTTTGAATTACCCATTTTGACCCGCTCATATCTGACCCGACCCGACCCACCCGTTTGCCACCCCAACTCCGACCCACCAAAACCCATCCATCTGACCCGTCAACCCAATGAACTCTTAAATAAATCTAGACCTTCATTCCATTTAATCCAATGGCCCCTATTCTTTCACACTATCATATATAAATCTAATTTTCTCCGAAGTTAACTCTAGAACTCAAAACAGCCGCACCTCTACTCTCCTCCTCCCTGGCATCGCACCCCCCTCCCAAAAAAAAACAAAAACTCACCGGAAACTCACCAAATTGGACAAGTGACTCGTGCGTATCACTCACGTGGTTCCCTATCCTCTTTCACTTTTCCACTTCATCCAAACCACGTGAAGAATATTCTCAATCATTATCTCCCTTTCTCACTCGCCCTTTTGTAAATAAAATCACGCGATTGAAATCTCCAGAAGGCATGCGCTGATGAAAGAAGGGCGTCATATCGATTTTGATTAATCCGAGCCTTACATTCATCACGTGCTTGTTTCCAAAGGGAATTGGATTCAATTTCTTGGAGCGGAAGAAGAGAACATTCAGGGACCCCTATATATATTCCCTCATTTTCAGATTTGAAGGGGAATTTTCGGACGTGAATAAAGTGGGACATAAATTTGGAAAAAAAATGTATTATGGTTTAGCGGAAAATTCCTTTTCTCTTCAATCTCTTCTCTGATTTTTCGGTTCTTTTAATTTCAGGAAAAAGACATACAAAAGGAGAATGTTTCTGTTTTTTGAATTAGTTAGGATTTGAGTTTCAGAAAAAAAAAATACAAACATATTCTGCTTTCTTCATCTTCAATTTCGGATTTGTGGTTTGAAAAATGGAGTTTGCTTGATGATTTGTTGGTGTTCGTGGGTTCGATCGTGACTGGTTGAGGTTCCTTCGTGGTTCGATTCATGTTTCTGTTCGAATTCGATTACGGTTTCGAGTTCCGATCGTAGCTACGGTGAATTCTATCCGTGTAATTGCTGGAATTTTTGTTAATCAAAGACTATTTCAGGTTAATTATTTCTAATCTCTCTTTTTTTATTTTGGTGTTATTAAAGGTGTGATAAGAGCTCGGGTTTGAAATGGGTTTAGGAACTTAAAATGGGTATAAATATTGAAAATTGACTGAAAGCCTAAACATTAGTGTTCTGATTTTAAATTGTTTGTTTGGTTTCTTTTTTCCTTTACTGAATTTCTCTAGTTTTTAACACAAACCATACTTGAATTATTAGGTTTAATTTAACTGTGTTAATTTCATGTGCTCTACGTTGTTAAATCCATGACTCATGCTTTTAGGTAGTCTTAAGTGTTTATTATTAGTGTTAATTTTCATCAGGCATGTCTGTGTGGTTGAACTTCACCTGCTCAAATGATAAAAGGAAGAAGTTAATCTTCGTAAAGTTAATATTGAGCCTGGAACGAACAGTGATTAAACTTTGACATGTTCTTTAGCTTATGCTGTTCATTACAAAGATATTAAGTCTTAAGTTGGGTCTTACGTGAATTAAAAGGTTAATCCATTGGTAATAATAATATGTAAGTGGTTTGGAGATTATTCACTTTGTGCATTTGATTTTTCATGACTGATATGGATAGTGAAAACGATTCCTTCATCAAAATGTTGTTATTTTCACACTTGGTGTGACCAACATGATTTAGTAGAACTAAATAGTATTTGTGTGTCATTGCAATTTTTAGCATGCAAACTTTATTTGTGATAAATTGTTATGTATGTGCATGTGAGTTGGTTCATCGTGCTTTTAATCCACTTTTCGTTATTCCATCTCGTTTCATCACTTTATTTACTATTCCTTCGATTGTTTGCTTGTTAGTTTCATGTACTAAGTAACTTATTTGTTGTAGACATTGCTTTACTTTAAGGATGTTTATTTGATGGATTTGGCCGAGGGGCGTGGGTTTGAAGAGAAGAAATCGGACCTTAACCGAGACTAGTCCTTGAATACTTTATTTTCATACATTATCCGCTAGTAGCATGTTTAGGTCGACCGTACTTGGGGAGGCAAACTTTAGGATTTTTTCGTTTCATTCGAGATTAGATGTTGTCCCTTAGTTTATTATTTTATCCGTGGAATGCCCGAGGAATTTGTAAATATTTTTATTCAGGAGTATGCTCAGTAGTGTATGTATTTGGAGGCCGTGACGAACATCGTGGGGAAAGTATAGTATATGCTTGTTTAGGAATTTAATACATTAATTTTCTTTCTTTTTATTTTTAAGACAGTAAAGCACATACTAGTTAGTAATTTCAAAATCGTATTCCCTAGCAATGGCGCAAAAATTTAATACGCTCAAATTACACCTATATAAATGGTGTAAGGCGGTCGCATCAAATATAATAACCCAACTAGATTGGGGTGGAATCCCACAGGAAATAGGTGTGAAAATGTTACTTGAATAGTGTGTCACTTGACTAAAGTCGTAATGCTATTTCATTAGTTTGAAAAGAGTTTGGTAATTGTGATTTATTAAGAGAAGCTATTTTGTTAAGAGAATTGATTCAAATGATTAAGAAAACAAGGTTGTGTATAATGCTATCGGTGTTAATATGATATATTTCTAATGGGAGGTCGTTTGATATGCAAATGATTCCTAAATGACTACCCAATATTTCCTAATAGTTGAGTAGTATTTCCTCTTTATGATTTTTCCAAATATAAAAGAGTTACAATTAAGAGCAACCAATTTATGCCAAGTAGAATCCACTTATTTCTAAGAGATTCTGTAAAACAAGGTTTTAAGCCTTGAGTTCTTGCTACTAAATTCTACCAAATCTTATCCCACTTTTCCTAGTGAAAGATAAAGTAAATTGGCACTAGTTAATGTTTGCAACCATCAACCATAAATGAAGCATAAGAAATGAATAAAAATCAACCACCCATTGAATATATATATATATATATATATATATATATATATTCAATAGTAAACACCCATTAACATTACACCCACTTAGGGTCCACAACCTTACTATTTAAAGTTAGCTGCTCATACTAAAATACAAGAACAAAGCAATAAATAAAATCATTAAAACTTACAATGAAGACAACGTCTTGGAATCTCTACTAAAAAGCTTCCAAACAAGTGGTGTATTCAATGCTCTAAGTGTAGGACCTTTTTCATACAAGATGACCCACAAAACCCTAGTTATTCTATTTATAATGACCCAAAATTTGCAAACAAAATATGACAAAAATAGCCCTTCAGATAGATTTTGCGATCGCAGAATGGACTGTGGAACTGATCCGCAGTCCGCACATCTGTAACAGTACTGCACAACTGATCTCCAAGCTTTCTATATTTACACCGCATATTAGTTCTGCGGTCCACATAATAATTTCGCGGCCGCAAACTTGATCGCATATTTGTCTTCATTGGAATTCATCTTGCATTTATGCAACAATTCTGCGGCCCGCACATGAGTTATGCGACCGCAAATTGAACCACATTTGCCTCTTTGACACTGGGATTTTCTGGCTACGTTTGTGATGGGTTTGCGGTCCGCACATCACTTATGCGATCGTATATCTATCGCAAATCTGCCTTTTTCATGTTTTTTTTCATCTTTTTCACGTACTTGGCTCTTCAAGTTCAATTTCTTGTAAAACACCAAAATTACATAAAAAGTGACTTACAATGCTTTATAAGATAAACTAAAGTCTATGAAATTAGTATCGAAAGTGTTGTATTTCTACGACACATTAGCCCCAGCGTGAGTATTAATAAATAAATTTGCAAGCATTTCAAAAGAGTCAATGGAATGCTTAGGTAAAAGAGAATACCATGTTAAAGCACCCTTCATTAGGGTTTCGCCAAATTTCTAGAGGGTGACAAATTCAATCTTGTGCAGGGCCAAATCATTTCCCTTTACTGTCGTAGTATAAATTGTGATATGCCCTATGGATCCGAAGTCCATCATATTTTTGAATATCTGGCATCTTGAATCTTTTCGTGATCAACTCCGGGGTCGCACTCAGTTTAGACAATAGCTGCATATATTTCTTTGAATCCAGTCCCTTCAACCCCGGTAGTACTCCCGAGATCTGATCCATCCAAACATGAAATTCTTTATCATTTTGGTCCATTCGTTCATTCATCTCCTTCGTGAATCTCATGAGCTTGGTTTTGAAAGGATTGTTAGCATTGTTGTACTTCCCAGATTCATTACCAGCAACACCTGCTTCATTTTAATTAAAATTGAATCCTTCCCTTGGAGCAACGTTATAGATTCTTTGTGCTGTTTGATTTCCAGGCACGCTAGGAGGAATCGGAACTGCTCCATTGGGGTTTCAACTCTGTCATCACTCGGTCTTGCCTTGAGAGATGCTTCATAATTTCCCTTTGTTTCTCTCTCAAGATTTTGACCGTCTCGACAACATGTTCATCATCCACATCATCAGGAGTCAGACTTCTCACATGACGATGATTTTGTTCTTTGCCAATCGGAGTTGTCTCATCTCCGTCGTTGCGAGTTTTACTAATTGAATCTTCCTGCTGGAACGCATCCTCTCGCTCGTTGTGTGTTCCAACGTTGTAAGCATTGTTCACATCGTTAGCTGCCATATTTGATTTTTGTTTTGCTAAGAAAGAAAAGAAAATTCGTTAGTAACTGATGAATGGATCAAAGCAATTATACAATTGTCTATGCCCTATGGTGTATGCCAAACTATTTGCTCGTAAAACGGTACAATTAAATTTGTAACGTAATTTATATACACGTGAATTAATTTGATCCAAAAATATGAAATAGATAAGAATAGAATCAAGATTATGAAAATAACTTAAAGGAAATGCAAGCCTGGCGATATGATGAGCCTCTAAGGAAACAGTAATAAGAATAATATTAGGAACAAAAAAAACATGTGATTTTATAAAATGAGAGCAAATTATAGCCTTTGAGTAGAGATGATTTTTTTGTATCTAACTATGGATAGAAGTTTTCTTATTTATAGAGCTATCCAGAAACAAGATCCCCAAATCAAGCTCTTCTTGAATGAGAAAAAAAACCCTTATTGATGGTTGTATAACCGTTGATCATTAATACAGAGATTCCTCGTAACGGTTGCTCATTGAATGCTGTTTTTTCCAACTGATGTCTTACTTTCAAACCTTCCTTCTCGGTTTCAATGCCTTCAGAACTCACTCAACACCGGTTACATGCTTGTATCCGGTGCCAACTATTTGCTGACTCATATCTTACATGTCTTCGGTTTTACATGTCGTCTAGTCATTCGTTCAACTGCCGTGAACCAATTTTACTCCATACAGTGGTTCCTTTTCTCCCTCAAAAATATGTTTTCTACATTCATCACTAGAAATTCTCAGCACCTACAAGAGCAAGTTGGATTACGTTTGAATTTTTGAAACGTGATAGTACTCCTAGTATTTTTATATTTTAACGAAATTCTTCTTCAAACAGCTCTTATACAAAATGAACTTATATCTAAAAGCTCGATATGCTTTCATAAATGATTTTCACTATTGATTAATAGAATATCAATACAAATAATCTCATTTAACATCTTAATTACCCAACACACAAAAAAGTACGATAAGACATTGTAAATATCATAATCTGAATTAAGCTTTTGTGTATAAAGAAATCATTATGTCCATATCATTATGCTGTTACTTTCGATGGGGACATAAACATTCAAAATACCATTTCCCGAAAAAGCCTTGATGAGATTCATCTCTACATTCTCTGAGCCGAAACTTTCAAGGAAAATAAATTAAAAAAGAAAAATTAGTGTTACTGCATGGAGTTTTCAGAAGTTAAACCCAGACAAAATGAAATTTGAATTGTCAATTGATATGGTAAAAAGGAAAATAGAATATTACTAATGGTGCAATTAAACTATTTCCTGCAAAACTTTGGGAATAAAAAGAGATGTGAGAAAGAGTAATACAATGATACCAATTTAAATCTGTAACGACCCAGTCGGTCGTTCTATGTATTTGAATCTTGTTTCCCTATTTGATGCTTCATGTATATTTGTTTGTTGTTTTGTGACTTGCGGGGATGGTCGGTTTGGTTTCGGGATATTTTGGGAGTAAAATTGAACACTTAGTTCCATGGTTGGAGGCTTAACTTGTAAGAGCTGACCAATATTTGACTTCTGAATAGATGACCTCTGATTGGTGATTTGATGGTTTCAGTAGGTTCGTATGGTAATTTTTGACTTTGGCATAATGTCCGGATTTGGAGGTAACTAGGTTGTTTTGGCTCTAATTAACTAAAGTTGTAAGTTTGAAGGTCTGAAAAGTTCATAGACTTGACCGGGAGTTGATTTTGACGATATCGAACTCGGGTTATTATTTCGGGACTTGGAATAAGTTCATTTAGTAGCTTGAAACTTGTGTGTGAAGTTTGGTTGGAATACAAAATGTATAGGCTTGATTCAGACATGTTCGGCGAAGTTGGAAAGTTTAGAACTTAAGAGATTGGTTTGATCGTCAATACTTGAATTTGATATTATTTTGGGTCGAGCAACCTTGGAGTGGCTTACTGGTTTGTTTAGTGTCATTTTCAGGATGAAGAAGATGACCGAAGATTGATGGTGGAGTTTGATGATCCCGTTGTATAAAAACAAAGGTGATATCCAGGACTGTAACAACTATAAGGGTATCAAGTTGTTGAGTCATACTATGAAAGTTTGGGAGAGGGTGGTGGAGAGAAGGGTGCGACGTAGTGTTACTATTTTCGAGAACCAATTCGAATTTATGCCGGGAAGGTCTACTACAGAAGCCATTCACCTTTTGAGGAGATTGGTGGAGCAATATAGGGAGAGGACGAAGGACTTGCATATGGTGTTCATTGACCTAGAGAAGACCTATGATAAAGTCTTGAGAGAGGTCCTATGGAGATGTATGGAGGCTAGAGGTATCCTGGTGGCATACATTAGGGTGATTAAGGAAATGTACGACGGAGGGAAGACTTGGGTGAGGACTGCGAGAGGAGACTTGGATCATTTCTCAGTGGAGATGGGGTTGCATCAAGGATCGACTCTTAGCCTGTTTTTGTTTGCCTTAATGTTAGATGTGCTGATGCGACACATACAAGGGGTAGTGCCATGGTGTATGCTATTTGCTGATGACATAATTCTGATTCACGAAATGCGAGGCGGAGTTAACACTAGGTTGGAAATTTGGAGAAAAACACTGGAGTCTAAAGGTTTCAAGTTGAGTAGGTCAAAAACTGAGTACTTGTAGTGCAAGTTCAGTGATGGATGCATGGAAAAGAAGTGGAAATGAAGATTGGTACTCAAGTCATCCTCAAAAGAGATAGTTTCAAGTATCTTGGGTCTATTATTCAAGGCAACGAGAATATTGATGAGGATATTACACATCATATTGGAGCGGGGTGAATGAGATGGAGGATCGCCTCGAAGGTTTTGTGTGATAAGAATGTGTCACCTGGACTTAAGGGCAAGTTCTACAGAGTGATGGTTAGACTGACTATATTG
The DNA here is from genome assembly GCF_000390325.3 of Nicotiana tomentosiformis. Lineage (NCBI taxonomy): Eukaryota > Viridiplantae > Streptophyta > Magnoliopsida > Solanales > Solanaceae > Nicotiana > Nicotiana tomentosiformis. The sequence continues at coordinate 51,731,890 of NC_090820.1, forward strand.
TATAAGGTTGAGTACTGGTCTGCCAAGAAGTCCCATGTGCAGAAGATGAAAGTAGCTGAAATGAGGATGTTGAGATGGATGTGCGGGCATACCAGGAAAGACATGATTAGGAATGAAGTTATTAGGAACAAGGTAGGAGTGGCATCTGTGGAGGACAAGATTCTGGAATTGAGGTTGAGATGGTTCGGGCATGTGAAGAAGAGAGACATAGATGCTCCGGTCTGGAGGTGTGAGAGGTTGTCCATGGCGGGTCTGATAAAGGTAAGGGGTAGGCCTAAGAAGTATTGGGGAGAGGTAATTAGACAAGATATTGGTTCAGCTTACCGAGGATATGACCCACGATAGGAAGGTGTGAAGGTCGAGGATTAGGGTTGTAGGTTGACAGATAGTAGTGTGTTCCTCCTAGGCTTACCAGTAGTACTAGGACTAGTTTTGTATTGTCTTATTCAAGGTTATTTATTATTACAAGTTGTCTCATTCGCACTCATTAATATATTACATTGTTGTTACTATTGTTTGCTACTTGGTTGCTTTATTTCCAATGTTCCTTGAGCCGAGGGTCTACAAGAAATAATTTCTCTATCTCTATAAGGTAGGGGTAAGGTCTGCGTACACACTACCTTTCCCAAACCCCATTTATGGGATTACACTGGTCTGTTGTTGTTGTAAATGATGTTATTTGTTATGTTTTGAGAATTTGGATAAGTTTGCTTAATGTCTTTGGACTTGTTTGTATGTTTGGACGGGGTCTCGTGGGGCTCGAGAGTGTTTCAAATTGATTTCGATCTATGTTGGTGAGTTATGGCATTACTGGTTTTTGGTAGGAACCTGGTGCATCACACCTGCGATCTGGTATAATGCACCTACGGAGCCGTATGTGTGGGATTTTATGCATAGAGGCGGAAGCTGGCAGTGGCCCGGGTGGATCGCATTTACGCTAGAGTGGTGCAGGTGCAAGGCCGCTTGTGCGAAGGTGTATGCGCAGAAGTGCATCCGTTGATACAGAATTTTATCGCAAAAAAGGGAGGTCAGCTGGTTAAGTTGTTTGCACATCTACGAGGGTTTTGCCGTAGATGCGACATCCCAGAAGCGACCATTTTGTCCGCAGATGCGGAAATCACTAGCAGGACGTTATATTTTGAGGGTTTGGTTTATTTTCACTATTTTGAGTTTTGGAGCTCGGCTAGAGGTGATTTTTGGGAAGATTTTCATCACCACTTTGAGAGTAATTTCTACTTGATTTTGATATTATATCTTATTTTCCAATGGATTATTACACATTGATTATGAGATTTGAAAGTGAAATTTGGGGGTTTTGTGCTAGATTTTGGAAAGTAAATAATTGAGATTTGAGCCTCGATTTGGAGTCGAATTTTGATGAAACTTGTATATATGGACACGTATTCGAATGGATAGTCGGAATTTATGAGTTCTGTGTGGTTCCGAGAAGTGGGGTTGGGTTGACTTTTTGTCTGCCTTTGTGTAATTGAGTGAAGACTGAAACTTTACTGTTTGGAATTGATTTCTATGGCATTATTTGATGTTATTGAGTTGTATTGACTAGATTTGATTCGTTCGGAGGCCGATTTGCGAGGCAATGGATTTCTAGAGCATTAATTCTCGCACATTTGAGGGGAGTACCTTGCATAAGCTTGGCTTGAGGGTATCTCCCCATTGTCTATGATGTTTGACATATGTTGGGGCGCATATGCGAGGTGACGAGAACATATGTGTCCATCGTGTTTATTTATGATCCGGATAGACTATGCTTCTTTGAAATCTTTTTTTCTCCACTTGTTTGACTAGATGAGATATTATTCATGCTAGAAATCATATTTAGGCTATCTACTTATCTGTTTGAGACATGATAGAACTATTTTTCTATGTTAAGATATTTTCCTTAGCCGTAGTTATACCTTTCAACCGTGATATTATATTCGTGTGTTATATCTCTGTCTATGTACACTCTTTATATGTTATCTCACGTGTTGATAGTATCCTTGTATGTGTGATATGAGTTTGAGGTAAGTTATAGTACGTTGGTGCATTCCGTGCGGTATTATGATTATAGTACTGTGAGGTATTGGCATATTAGACTTGAGGAAATTGATGATTGATTTTGGGCCATAAAGCCATATTGAATGGATTGATCACTGATCTTAGTTCTTAGATCCGTGTTGATATTGATTGTGAGGTGACGTTTACATAAAGGGGGTTGAGTGATATTGATCGTTGACTTTTGATCCGATCAGCGCTTGGTCTAGGATTCATCCCCCCGGAGTCAGGTATTAAGCCTATGAGTGCAAGCACTTGATATGTGCTTAGTGAGGGTCTTATGCCAGGCACCCGTATAGTATTCTGTATGTATGTGTATGTGTGATCATTAAGGATCATTGCACCATGCATCGTGAGCGTGCTGAGAGTATGATTAGGGGTATTTGTGCCACGCACTATGTAGTGCTGAGATGTTGTATACTTGATGATTAAACTATGATGTTGTTAATTTTGGCATGTATACTTGTCATGCAGGAATAAAGTAGTATTTTTCTCATGCTAATTAGTATTTTATGTCTCTATTTGATGATTAGATCTTGGTATCACAATTTACTTTGATAAATCCATATCTAGGTGATTTTTGTAGAAAAAGTCGATGCCTTGACTGATATACTTGAAAAACATGCTTATTTCTCCTCTTATTGTGCAAGAGTTGAATTTGATAGTATTTGAGTTGCTTTTCCTTATTGTTATGTTGTTATTATTGTTGTTGGCTATTGAAAGTGAGTATCAAAATTTTCCAACCTCGTCTCAGCTTTCAGACCGAGGTTACGCTTGCTACTTACTGAGTACCTGCGGTTAGTTGTATTAATACTACACTCTGTAATTCATATACAGATCTAGGTGTTGCTGGTAGCGGTGATTGCTAGAGAGTTGTTATCTATATCTTCGTGGAGATTTCGAGGTAGCACTGCTATTCCGTTCCCAGGCCTTGAAGTCCTTCTCCTTGTTTTATGTTATTACTGTTTAGTCTTTCGGACAATATAGTATTTTGTTCAAACCTTGTATTTACTTATTCTATAGAGCTCATGTACTTGATGACTGATATGCCGTAGAAATGCGGCACTTTTGATACTAATTACATAGACTTTAGCTCATCTTTTAAAGCATTATAAGTCATTTCTTATGTAGTTTTGGTGAAAACCAGACTTGAAGAACCAAGAATATGAAAAAGATGACAAAAGCCCATGAAAAGGCAGATATGCGACAGGTATGCTATCGCAAAACTGATGTGCGGACCCCAAACCCATCGTAGAGCTAACCAGGACATCCAGTATCAGAGAGTCAAATCTGTGCTTCATTATGTGGTCGCAAAACTCTTATGCGGACCGCGAAGTTGTCGCACAAATGAAAGAGGGCTTCTAGTGAAGATGATTATACGGTACACTATGCGGCCACGAAACCTGTATGTGGACCGCATAATCAATATGCGAGGTAGAACTAGAAAACTTTGTGATCAGATTTGCGGTGCAGGTGAAGATGTGCGGACCGCGATGTGTTCTGCGACCCATTCTGCGGTCACAGTCTTAATCTAGAAGGTCAATTTTGTCACATTTTGTCCACAAATTTTGGACCATTATAAATAGAATCACTAGGGGTTTTGTGGGTCATCTTTTCTGAAAAAGTGGCTACACTTAGAGCATTGAATACATCATTATTTTGGAGCTTTTTGAGAGAGATTTCAAGACTATCCTCTTTGTAAGCTTTTATGAGTTTATTTATTGTTTTGTTCTTGTATTTTAGTATGAGTAGATAACTTTAAATACTACGGTTTTGGACCCTAAGTGGGTGTAATGTTAATGGGTGTTTACCATTGAATATATATATAATGGTTGGTTGATTTCTATTCATTTTTCATGCTTCATTTATGGTTGATGGTTGCAAACATTGACTAGTGCCATTTTACTCTATCTTTACTTGAAAAAGTGGGTTAGGGTTTGGTAGAATTGGATAGGAAGAATCAAGGCTTTAAACGTTGTTTAGTAGAATTACTTAGGAATAAGTGGGTTCTACTTGGCATAAATTAGTTGTTCTTAATTGTTGCTCTTTTATATTTGAAAAAAATCATAAACAGAAAATACTACCAAATTATTGGAAAATATTGGGTAGTTATTTAGAAACCATTTGCATATCAAAGGACCTTCCATTAGAAATATATCATATTAACATCGATAGCATTACATTCCATTGATGGGACACAACCTTGGTTTCTTAATCAAATTAATCAATTCTCTTAACATAATAACTTTTCTTAACAATTCACAATTACAAAACTCTTTTCTAACTAACGGAGTAGAATTACGGCTTAAGTCAAGTTATACACTACTCAAGTAACCTTTTCACACCTATTCCCTATGGAATTCGACCCCAACCTAGTTAGGTTATTGTATTTGACATCGACCGCCTTACACCATTTATATAGGTGTAATTTGAGTGTATCAAATTTTTGCGCTGTTGTCGGGGAATACGGTTTTGAAATTACAAACTAGTGTGTGCATTACATTACGTCTTCTTCTATTCCATCACACTTTGACTTCTTTGCTTGGTGTCATTAGGTAAGCATGGATGAGACAGAAGAAGAGAATGTGTTTGCGGACATAGATATATTTAGGATACAAATGACATTGTCCCCCCTCCTAGAGTTGACGCTACTATCTTCAAAGTGGAACATAGTCTAATCCTAATGCTAAAGGTGGAGGGGTTCTTCCGAAATTCCACCGACGATGATCCGACACAACATCTGAGAAACCTTTTGGGTGTGTATAAAATACATAAGTAGAATCATGTCTCGGATGATTCCCTAAGGTTGATGGTGTTCAAATACTCTTTAATCGGAGAGGCAAGACAATGGATCCAAAATCTACCTGCTAACTCCATCCACACTTGGAACGAACTTGTGCGAGATTTCCTAGCAAAATGGTTCCCTCAAAGCAAGAAGTTCGAGCTTCGGGATAAAATTTTCTTCTTCAAGCAATTACCAGGAGAACACCTATATGAGGCATGGGCTAGATTCAACCTATATTTGGTGAGATCACCGAATCATGAGTTTTGAAACACTATTTTGTTGCAGAAGTTTTACATGGGCTTGGATCCTATGAATCAATCCATAGCCAAGAATGCGGCGGATGGATCATTCATGGATAAATCATTTGCAAGGGTCACTCAAATCCTCAACAAGATGGATGAACATAACCAAGCTTGGCATTGGAAAGACACCACATGTGGAATCTCATATGGTACTCCTTATTTGACCAACATGATTAAGGAGAATTAAGAAAGAGATCAAGTAATTGTCGGGCTTGCTACCAATGTCAATATGTTGATAAAAATGTTCACTAAAAACCAAACAAACAAAGTGAATATTGTGGAAGATGTGCAACCAATGTCAAATGAGGAATACGAAAAAGAAAATTATGTTAACAATTCACAAGGAGGATATCAAAGACAGCACTACCAAGGCTCGGGACAACAACACCAATAGAGACCTAACCCGCAAGGGCAAGATAATTAACAATGGCAAAACGACCGAGGTATTTCAAAGCAAGGAAATTGGAGTAACAACAACAACAATTTTTCAAATCGGAGTTCAAACCCCTATGTTCCACCAAAGGGGCAACATTCTAACTCTCCACATTGGAAGGAGAGTTCTTCTAGTGATTCCAAGTTGAAAAACATGCTTGAAAGAATATTTCAAAATCAAGACAGGTCCGACACTTCAATGAAATATATTACCGAGCTTGTGGGTTCTCACACCACATCTATTCGAAAGTTGGAGATACAAATGAGGGATTTCTCAAGAGAATAAAACCCGAAGAAAAAAGGCACGCTCCCAAGTGATGCAATTGCAAAGACAAAAGGTAGTAGTAGTGGCCCAATCTCTCATTGTATGTCCATTAAACTCGAAGTGGGAAACTACTTCAAAGTGATAATGAACGAGTGGTCGAAGTGGAAGATTTTGAACAAGAAGATGAGGCGGATGTTGAGGTGCCAAATGCTGTTGAAGTTGAAAGACTCCCGAAGAAGGTGAAAGCTCAAGAAGTGAGATATGAAGAGGTTGAGGAAAAGGTAATAGAGGCACCAAAACCTCTAGCACCAATTCCTAGACCTCCCCCTCCTTTTCCTCAAAGACTAGCTAGAAAGGTTGATGATAGCAATCTCGAGAAGTTTTATAACATCCTAAAGCAATTATCGGTGAACATTCCATCTGTGGAAGCATTTCAAGAGATGCTGGGTTTTGCTAAGTACTTGAAGGACTTGATCACTAAAAAGAAAACCACCAAGAATTAAGTGGTGAGTGTTACCCACCGGGTTAGCTCCATCATTGCAACAACCGTCGTCCAAAAGAAAGAGGACCCGGGGGCTTTCACCATTCCATGCACTATTGGATTGCGAGACTTTGCACGATCTCTTTGTAATAGTGGGGCTAGAATCAACTTAATGCCTCTTGCTATCTACAAGCAATCGGGATTGGGAATGCCTAGGCCTACAAGTATGAGGTTGCAAACGGCCGACCGTTCGATAAAGCTGGGGATAGTGGATAATGTGCTTGTGAAGGTGGAAAAGTTTCTCCTCCCCGCCAACTTTGTTATTCTTTATTGTGCTATTGATAAAGGGATCCCTATCATCTTGGAGAGACCATTCCTTGCTATCGGGAGCGCACTCAAGGACTCGAAATGAAATGAGATTAAATTCAGGGTTAATGACGAAGAAGTTACCTTTCAAGAAGTAAGGGTATGAAATTGCCAAATGCATACGAGAGTATCTCGGTCATTTATGTTGTTGATATGGTAGAGGAGGCCGTCGAGGTAAAGATGGAAGAGGAATGACTTGATGAGGCATTAGAGGCGATTTTGATGGGTTTTGATGGTGAGGACATAGAAGGATATGTGAAAACAGTGAATGCATTGGAAGGGCTTGGTTCCTACACTTATGCACCAAAAGAAGCTTTCTCTTGACTTAGATAATAGAGTCACTCCTCCCACTAAGCCTTCAATCATCGATCCGCCACAACTTGAGCTCAAGCCTTTTCTGTCGCACTTAAGGTAAAAATTTCTTGGGTCTAATGAAACTCTAGCCGTAATTGTTTCTTCTTTGTTAAATGATGTGCAGGTTGAATAATTATTGGAGACCTTGAGGGATCATAGACATTCCATTGGTTGGACTATAGCAGATATTAGAGGGATTCTCGCCGGCATTTATGAGCACAAAATCCAACTAGAGGAAGATAGCAAACCTAGTGTGAAGCATCAAAGGAGGTTAAATCCCTCTATGCAAGAAGTGGTGAAGAAAGAAATTATAAAATGGTTGGATGATAGGGTTGTCTACCTTATTGCCGATAGTCCTTGGGTGAGTCCGGTGCAATGTGTGCCAAATAAGGGAGGCATGACCATGATTCAAAATGACAAAAATGAACTCATTCCAATAAGGATGGTGACTGAGTAGAGATTTTGCATGGACTGCCTGATGCTCAATAATGCTACTTGCAAAGACCATTCCCCTATGCCTTTTATTAATCAAATGGTTGATCAGCTAGAAGGGAGGTTGTTTTATTCCTTCTTGGATGGTTACTCCGGCTACAACCAAATCAACATAGACTTGGAGGACCAAGAAAAGACGATATTCACATGTCCATATAGGACCTTTGCTTTAGCCGAATGCCATTTGGGCTATGCAATGCCCCAACTACATTTCAACGGTGCATGATTTCAATTTTCTTGGACATGGTGGAGGATTTATTAGAATTATTCATGGATGACTTCCTGTAGTTGGTGATTCCTTTGAGAATTGCCTTGACAATCTTAGGCAAGTGCTTAAAATATGTGAGGAGACAAACCTTGTGCTCAATTGGGAAAAATGTCACTTTATGGTGGACAAGGGTATTTTTATTGGCCACAAAATCTCCAAGCAAGGCATTGAGGTTGATCGAGCAAAAATTGAAGTAATTTCCAAGCTTCCTCCGCCCACTTCGATCAAAGGTGTTCAGAGCTTTTTGGGGGATGCCGGTTTCTATCGGCAATTTATCAAAGACATCTCAAAGATTGCAAGACCTATGTGCAAGCTCCTTAAAAAGGATGCTAAATTTGTATTTTATGAGAAGTTACTCAAGGCTTTTGAGGAATTAAAAGCAAGGCTCACCACAACACCATTATTGTCACCCCGATTGGTCTCTTCCATTTGAACTTATGTGTGATGCCACTGGTGTGGCTATTGGGGCAGAACTTGGTCAATGACACAATAAGATTCTTCATCGTGTCTACTATGCAAGCAAGACACTCAATGGTGCACAAATGAGTTACACCGTAACTAAGCAAGAACTGCTTGCCGTTGTCTATGCTTTTGAAAGGTTTCGGGCCTATTTGTTGGGATCCAAGGTGATAGTCTACACTGATCATGCTTCCCTCTGCTACCTAATGACGAAGAAGGATGCTAAACTGAGATTGATCAGGTGGGTCCTTTTGTTACAAGAGTTTGACTTTGAAGTCAAAGATCGGAAAGGAACAAAAAATCAAGTTGCGGATCACTTATCTAGGCTTGAACAGGCAGGGAGACCAAAAGAAGATCTTGAAATTAATGGTGCCATCCCAGATGAACACATGTTGGCAATATCTAGCACCTCAACTCCTTGGTATGCCGACATCCCTAACTTCTTGGTTAGTGACCTTATCCCCGACGAATTGGAAGCTTATCAAAAGAAAACGTTCTTACGGGAATGTCGCAATACTATTGGGAGGAACCCTTTATATTCCAGATTTGCGCCGACAACATCATTCGATATTTTGTTCTGGAAGATGAGGTGACTCAAATTCTCAAAGCATGTCATGACTCTCCAGATTAGGGTCACCATGGTGGAAACAGTACATCGGCAAAAGAGCTCGAATGTGGATATTATTGGCCATCGATCTACCAAGATGCAATCCTGATAGAGACGTGTGATCAATACCTTGATGATCAAGACATGTGATCAATGTCAAAGACAAGGGTCAATTTCTAGAAGGCATAAATGCCTATGAATATTTTGATGGAGGTAGAGATCTTTGATGTGTTGGGGATAGATTTTATGGGTCCCTTCATAAGCTCTTACGACATGACATATATCTTGGTAGCAGTAGATTATGTCTCAAAATGGGTCGAAGCAGTTGCCTTGCCAAATAAAGAGGCGAGGAGTGTAACTGCCTTCTTGAAGAAGAACACGTTTACTCGGTTTGGGACCCCAAGGTCCATCCTTAGTGATTGTGGTTCTCACTTTTGCAACAAAGCTTTTGCTGGGTTGCTCGAGAAATATGGAGTTAAGCACAAGGTGGCCACCCCTTATCATCCTTAATCAAGCGGTCAAGTTGAAGTCTCCAACCGAGAGATCAAAAAATATTCTAGCAAAAACTGTTAATGCAAATAAGACTGACTGATCAAGAAAGCCGGATGATGCGTTGTGGGCTTATCGAACGACATTTAAGACACTCATTGGCGCCTCACTTTACCGGTTGGTTTTTGGTAAGGCTGGTCACTTTCTAGTGGAGTTTGAACACAACTCCATGTAGGCATTTAAAAGGTTAACTCTTGACTGGGCCGAAGCTGCTAATCTAAGGATGACACAACTCAACGAGATGGAAGAGTTCTGTTTCCATGCCTATGAAAATGCAGCCATGTGTAAAGAAAGAATGAAGTTTATTCATGACAACAAGATCTTAAAGCGGGAATTCGAATCTGGTGACATGGTCTTACTCTTCAACTCAAGGAAGAAGTTCTTTCTAGGAAAACTCAAATCCAAATGGTCTGGCCCATTCAAAGCTATTAGTGTGTCTTCCTATGGTGCTATTGTATTAGAATCCGAGGATGGGACTCGCACATACAAAGTAAATGGCCAAAGGGTAAAGAATTACCTCGAAACCATTGGAGAACGACAACTAGTAGAATAATTCAAACTCAAAGATGGCACTGTACCAACCTCCACCACTGATTAGCCAAATGGGGCATCATAGTCGTGCCGCGATGTTAAATCAAGCGCTTCTTGGGAGGCAACACTAGTGTTGGATATATTTTTTGTTAGATTTTGTTTCTTTGTAGGTTTATTTGTAATTATTGAACAGTTTGACGTGCGTGTTTTAGAGTGCAGGTTACTCAAAATGCAAAGAAATGGGATGTAGAAGCAGATGGAAAATGAAAGAAAGTGAACTGAGCTTCAGCTGTTATTCTGTGACCACATATGCGTCCGCTTAATGGATTCGCGGACAGCAAACTAGTTGCATACATAAATAGAGCATCAAGAAAATTGGCCCTTAAAAATGCGGAGAAAAGTCAACTTTTGTGGCCTGCAAAATAGTTCTACGACTGCAGAGTGGGTTGCACACCTGTGGTAAACCACCCAGGTACTAAACCATCACAAAACACTTCTACGACCACAAAAGCTATTTTGTGACGGGAATTGCACCGCACATCCCTCGGGTATAAAACATCATCTCCTTCTCTCTCTCGTGTCTGTCTCCCTACTTTAATTTCACGCACCAAAAAAATTAAAAGAGAAACAAAAGAAAACAAGAAAAATACATAAAATAGGAGAAAGGTTTGAATGATCCATCTTACCTTGCTCGAAAAAAGCTGGACTTGCAAGTGAACGCTCACTCTCAACACTGATTCTGGTATAAATTCCCCCCCCCCCTTTCCTTGGTTTGATTTTTTATCTAAGGTATTCACATGTTTCTTACTTTTTATCCATGATACCCTCTTCTCTCTATCTTGATTCTTTGTATCTTGTACTGGGAGTGTAACTTAGGAGGAAGAATTGATGTGATACAATCAAAATCAAGGGGTTAGAGTTAGGGTTTCTAATTTCTGCGTATGGGTGTTGTGATTGTTGAAAATGCACATTGGGTATTGTTAGGTTGAACATGAAGTCGATCTGATGTTGAGTATGTGTAGTGTTTCGTGAAAATTGTGCATTAGCTGTGTAGGATAGCATAACATGAGTTGCACAATGTTGTATGTGGGTGATTTGTATGTGGAGAAGATTTTCTCTACAGTCCGCATAACTGGTTTGTGGCCCGCAAAATCATCACATACTTGTGTGTTTGTGGGCTTATAGAAGGTCATTATGCGGTTGAGTCTGCGGCTGTAGACTTGTTCTGCGGACTGCATATTTGTCGCAGAAACCAATAGGTGAAAGCCAAAGTTTCAAGTTCAAAATGCGTATGATCTGCGGTCGTAGATTAATTTTGCAACCACTTCTGTGGTCCGCATAATTTGTTACTCTTAACATGATAAATTCTGCGGTGCACTTCGTGGTCCGCATATCTATTATACGATCGCATAAGTGCTCCGTAGAATATTTTGGCCTTTCGCTTCTTTCCCATATGTTACAAATGCTTTACCATGTACTTACTTCATTTTAATTGGCAGGAATGAAACCAAAGAAAGCCCTAGCATCGAGAGCATCCACCACGCGAGGAAAGAGACATACGGCAGCTATAAACCCACAATCACACCAATCTCAACGTAAAAGGCCTGGTACATCCGAAAGTTCATCTGAGCCTGCCTCCCACTCCGAAAAGGAGGAGGCACAACTTGACCTTGTGCCACCAGTTGACCTCCATGCCGAAGCACGTAGAAAGAGTGGTGAGGATTTTAGGTTTCAGATCACCAACTCTTGAAAAATATACAAATATGGCTTGGTAAAAAAAAGATCATTGAAGAAAAACATCTGAGTGTGAACATCCTTAAAGAACACTACCCGCATGTGTAGAAAACATCTAAAAGAGGCGATGAGAGTTCTTCACTAGGCTTCCAGGGGAATACAACGAGATAATTGTTGGGGAGTTTTATGCTGCATATGCTTCATCAATGACCAAGGAATAGGCAAAGCGCTATGTGTACTTGACCTCTGTCACAGTCAGAGTTGTAGTATCTTGTGGTGCCCAAGCAATAAATGAACTCCATTTCAGAATGTAGGCACCAGGCATGGCAGAATATGACGCAAAAATAGAAAATAAGGAAAATGAGCATGCTTGGATAGCCTCTATCATAGCCAAGGGAAGTCCAGTCTGGATTGCATCGGGCCAGAAGATTCGCAAGAGGGATTTCACCCAAGAAAGCTGGTATTGGATAAGTTTTGTCTATTCTCATATACTATCAACGAGAAATGAGTCCGACATCCGTCTAGAGAAAGCGATCCTCATCGCTTCTATCATGTCAGGTTTCAAGATTGATTTGGGGCAACTCATATTCCCTGAGATTGCGGTCCAGGCAAACTAGAAGGAAACTTCGTTTCCCTTTCCATGCCTAATCCATGCATTGTGTGAACATGCAAAGGTTCCTCCATCCCCCAAATATGACCGCATAGTAAAAGCTGCTATGGATATTGATATCACTAGGCACAATGATGCTTTAGGGAATGTGGATGCAGACAAACCAAAGCAATCATTCACCCCCCTCCTGCCTCGTGCAATTCAGTAACACTTGCTACCTCGTCAACACCAGCCACTTCTTCAGCACTAGCTACTTCCACATCTACTCCCAGGCCAGCCATTGCTACACCACTTGTGTCACTACCTGCAATCTCTAAGCTTGGTCTACTGGCATAACATGCAACTGCCAAAGTAGAGAAACTTACTTACAAAAGACCTTCTATTCCTCATCCGTCAAGCGTTGACACTGCTCCACACCTCGGTAAGTGATCTTCAAAAGCAACATCTATCATATGAAGATCGACTCAAACAATTTGAAGCTCACCTTGAGAAATTTGAGCGAGGTAGAGCTGGGGATATGCCTCATCTAAAAAATGATGTAGCTGAGGTTAAGTGAGAGCTGCATAAGATGCAAACACTGGAGTTTGACCTGACTACCCTTCTTCTGATGGAGGGGGAGCATGGAACTGGCACCTCCCAAGTACCAAGCCTTGGTTTGGATTTCACAAACCTCTTCTCAGCTGAGGAGGCACATGGTACTGGCATCTCACAAGCTTCGGGACCAGCTGCACGCATAGATGATCATTCAGACGAGGAATCTGGAGAGTCTCGTGAGGAGACGAATGAGGAGCAGATCTTTGATGAGGGTGATGATCAGAGGGACAACAGAGGCAAACAAGTTGTTGTTTCTATAGAGGAACTGGGTGAGGAGGAGGTGGGTGTGGAGACAACTATCATACATTCCTTTGCAGATATGGTTGCCATGGCTACCACCACAACCACACAACCATCATCGGGTAAGGCCAGCGGCTCCTAGGTCTAGGACCCGACTCCACAACTGACAAAGCCTCCTACTTTAGTCCCAGACGCCACTGTCCAGTCAGAGGATCCACCCACGGCCTCCACAGTGTCAGCTCCCGGCCCCATGGCCACTTTAGATACTCCAGCCCATCCAAGAGCTTAGCGTGCCCCAGGAATCCCCTAAACTTTGCTCTTACGTTTTCAATGCATTGGGGACAATGCATGCTCCTATGTTTGGGGTAGGGTAGCAGGACGACTCTTGCAACTTGTATATAAATTTTAGTCTTAATAGTGTAGATTTGTATATAATAATAAATTTCCCTTGGTTTTTCTTTGCCGGGTTCTTTTCCAAGGGTGTAATAGTAGAACCATGACCGTAGCATGAAAAGTTTTGACTTGTTTGGTGCTTTTCTTCCAGATTCAAGCATGTGATAAGTTTTTGTGGAATAAATTGCTCCCTTCAAATTCTATGAATATATAGTCATTTTTTGTGAAATAGAGGCTCGCTCTTTAACTTTGTGCTTACTTAGAATATCAAATATCATGTAATGAAGCTTTAAATTGCCTTGTATTCATTTGAGGGCAAATATTATGCCGATTCGTGCAGTTCATGCGTCGTGAGTGGTGAGAATTTGTGTAAATAATGCTTGTTCACAACTTTTAATGTCTAGAACTTGCTCGGTTAGTTTCTCAATGCAAGTCTTAGGTTGATGATTGGGTTTTGAAATGATCTTAGGCTTTCTTTGTGATTTCTAATTAATTTTTGGCCAAATTGACCTCCCTTGTGCATTTATTACCATAGTTGTCCCCTGTCTACATTACAAATCGTTACCCTTTTTTATGAAATTACTCCCTCTTTTCAACCTATCCCTCCTTGAATGTTATGAATGAGGTGTTAAGCCTAGTTAAGGGTGTTTGTATAAATTGAGAAACAGTAGAGGAATGTAGTATGTGGAAAAGCTAATATTTTGAGGTTGTGTCGTGTGAAGCGAGCGACTAAGTCTAGAGCTAACACGACTTAAACAAAAAGCTTCACATGACCTCAAACCATGAGATACTCACTCTATTATAAAAACAGAAAAAAGGAGAAAAAGAAAAAGAAAATGGAGTGGTGAGAGAACGTGGTAAGACAAGAAACTAGGGAGTGGTCATGAACTACAATGTGGGTTGATAGTAGCAATTAGATATCAACAAGGGCATTGTGTGCTATTCAAGAAAGACTATGTGTAGCGTTCAAGGAGGGTATAGTCACTATATTCCCAAATGGTCATCCAACTCGTCCCGAAGGCTACACTACAACCCGTAAAAAGTTCTTTTGATCTACAACCAATTATTCATAAGCTAGCAATGAGTTAAAATAAGGGCAAACATATGGACCGATACTTGTAGCACTTAGCTTTCTTTCTGAGTGCAAGAGTGTTTGATTGTATCCCCTGTACATATTTGTATTTGTTGAGTTGGGGATTTTCTTTGCTATGAGCACGCATGAATTGCAAGAGTTAGCAGAAGTTAGGCTTCTTGAAGTAGGATGCAAGTGCATATCCAGCTATTAGTAGCACTCTGTCATTTTGAGGCTCGAATCTCATAAACTGATTAGTTGAACAGTTAAACGATCTTTGTCTTTGTTAAAGGGTGAATAAAGGAAGTTACATGCTTGTTAGCTAACAGTAAGCACCATCCATAGTCATTGTTGTTTTGTGATCAGTCGGAAGTAGATTAGTATTTAGTAGGGTGACTTTAAGTTGCTTGAGGGCAAGCAAGAGTTTAAGTTGGGGGTGTTGATGTGCCGTAGAAATGCTATACTTTTGATACTAGTTACCAAGATTTTAGCTCATCTTTTAAAGCATTATAAGTCATTTCTTATGTAGTTTTTATGTTTTGCAGAAAACCGGACTTGAAGAACCAAGAACATGAAAAAGATAACAAAAACCTATGAAAAGGCAGATATGCGACAGGTCTGGGACCGCAGACCCATCGCAGAGCTAACTAGGCCATCCCAGTATCAGAGAGTCAAATCTGCAGTTCATTATGCGGTCGTAACACTCTTATGCGGACTGTGAAGTTGTCTCACAAATGCAAAAGGGCTTCCAGTGAAGATGATTTTGCGATACACTATGCTTCCGCGAAGCCTATATGCGGAGCGCATAAATCAATATGCAAGGTAGAACTAGAAAGCCTTGTGATCAGATCTGTGGCGCGACTAAAGATGTGCGGACCGCAAATGTGTTCTACGGCCCATTTTGCGGGTCGCAGACTTAATCTAAAGGGTCAATTTTGTCCACGAATTTTGGATCATTATCCTGTTGTATAGCTAGAAGTGTGGCAAACAATGCGATCATCATTCCTGTCAGCTTGGTGGAATAGATCTACTCTCTGGAAAACAGTAAACCAATGCTGAACTAGTAATTCAGTTTATATAGCCAAAATATAGAAGATGTTCATTTATCAAAGATTTGTAGATGTCAATATTTAGATTCCTATGTTAGCTTAATCAGACGTATCTGGGGAATCTTTCTTCTTATAAATAAGCAACAAATTTGGATGAGAAATCTATATCTAGAAACATATGGTATGAAAAAGTTGGTACGAATTAAATATATATTTATGTTGATCTCGAGATAACTTTCTCTAGGTGTTAATTCAAATTTGAGACATTTTAATCTGAACAGGAATTTGAGGAAGTAGTTCCTGCAAGCTTTAAGAGTCTCCCTCATCCAATGGACGAATAGCAGGGTCCTGATAGAGTACAATGAAAATCATTAGTCATGTTTGCCACATAAGTGTATACGGTCGAAATGGATTTCGTTCTTTGTACGATTGATCGAGGTCGAAACATAATGGATCGAAGAAAGACCTCATAATATCGATATGGGTTCCGAAGATGGTATGAACGATCTTCAGATTTCAGGTATAGGTCGAACACCGAGTTCGAAGTCACTATCGAGCTCGAGTCCAAATCGAACTATGATGAGATGATTTCGAGCTTAAGGGGCAAAGGCCAACCAATACCGAGACTGAATCATCACCATATTTGGAGCCACATCAAGCTCTAGAAGCAATACCGACCAGCATCGAGGCCGATCGAGCTCGAGCTCACCGACAAGAGCCGTTGCAAACACACTAAGGGAGAGAATCTCGGCAGAAATTAAGGAAAAGTTGATTTATCATGGGTTCTCCACTATGCATTTTTAATTATATCTAAAGTAGGATCCTCTACTATAAAGAGGATGGCTACATTTCAGTAGAGGGGGTTCTTTTGGCTTACATTGTAATTCAAGCACCATATTCTCCTATACTGAAGAGCTACTATTTTAAGCTTCATAAATTGATTTATCTTGCTTAGTCCTAAAAATCATCTTCTTTACAACCTTGTTTATTTTGCATTCTTTGCAGTCTATATTTAATATTTCTATTTATCCTTACAATTTGTATTAAGCTATATCACATATCCTTAGAACTACGTACAAATTCAACTCCATCCTTTTTTCGAGTAAACAGTTTGGCACCTACCGTGAGGCTAAGGATAACAATTGTTATTTGATACGAATCTGCAAAAACACACCGCTTTGCGCTTGTTTCCGAAAGTATCTCGGATTTCAGATTAGTAGCGACTAACTACCAATCAAATGGCCTTACTTATCGACAACGAAGCTGGTCTTTAAGATGAGAACAACAACTTGACACCCAGTACCAAAAGACTACTTGTCAACATAGTTGGAGCTAGGATCGGAGTACCGATAGATATCAATTTGCATGTGGACATTGAGGCGAACATACATTCTGAACCTGAAAATAGCATTCATGGTAGCACTTGGTCTGCAGCTCGAAACACCCATAACATTGAGGAAAACGGCTCCAGCTTGCGTATGATTTTTGAAATATTGCAAGCCCAACAGGTAGAGATAGCTCAGTTGCAGAGCCAAACATAGCTACCAAGCAGGCCGGAGCCCAGTCCACCCTGAGAAATTGCCTACAGAACGGATCCAGCACTAGTGAGTTCAAATGAGTAAAAATCGGGGACTACTCCCGAAATTGCTAAAATACTCAAGAAGCTCACAAAGCGAGTTGAAGCCAACGATAAAAGTATAGAAACATATAATTCCAGGGTTGATCAGATCCCGGGGGCTCTACTAATGATAAAATGGTTGGATTCCAAAAAATTCGTGCAAAAGCCTTTTCCCTCGAGTGCAGCCCCAAAACCAATCCCCAAAAAATTCTGTATGCCCGAAATTCCCAAATATAATGGAACGACCGATCCCAACGAACACGTCACCTCTTACACGTGCGCCATCAAGGGTAATGATTTGGAGGACTATGAAATCGAATCTGTGTTGTTGAAAATGTTCGGAGAGACCCTCTCGAAGGGAGCAATGATTTGGTATCACAACCTACCACCAAATTTGATCGACTCATTTGCCATGTTAGCAGATGCTTTTGTAAAGGCACACGCCGGGGCCATAAAGGTCGCAACGAGGAAATCAGACCTTTTCAAGGTAAGACAAAAGGATAACGAGATGTTAAGGGAGTTTGTATCTCATTTTCAAATGGAATGAATGGATCTACCACCAGGCAAAGACGATTGGGCTATTCAGGCTTTCACTCAAGGTTTGAACGAATGAAGTTCGATGGCATCACGACGACTGAAGCATAACCTGATCGAGTACCTAGCTATCACTTGGGCCGACGTGCAGAATTAGTACCAATCAAAAATTAGAGTCGAAGATGATCAGTTGGGGGCTGAACCAGCTGCTCGAAGGGATATCAATCGAGAACAAGGTTCGATCAGGGATCGATATCGACCGTATAACGGAAACCACAAAATCAATGAATCGAGACATAACCCCAGAAAAATCAACAAAAGAAGTGATCGAGGTCAAGGATCTCAGAGGATGATGAAAAGAAGTGGGTTCGACAGGCCTACCGGATCTAAGTAAGCGCCTCGGTTATTGGAGTATAACTTCAGCATTGATGCAGTTGCCATCATGTCGGCTATCGGACGCATCAAAGACACTAAATGGCCTCGACCCATGCAAACTGATCCTGCCCAGAGAAATCCCAATCAAATGTGCGAATATCATGGCACCCATGGCCACAAAATGGAAGATTACAGGCAACTAAGAGAGGAGGTAGCCCGGTTATTCAATAAAGGGCACCTTCGAGAATTGTTAAGCGACAGGGCAAAGAACCATTTCAAAAATAGGGATTTCAGTAAACAAAATGAACAAGAAGAACCACAACACGTCATTCACATGATCATCGGTGGTCTCGATACCCCTCAAGGGCCAGTGCTTAAACGCACTAAGACATCGATTGTGAGAGAAAAGCGATCTCGAACTTAGGATTACGCACCCATAGGAACTTTGTCCTTCAATGATGAAGATGCAGAAGGAGTCATACAACCTCATAAATATGCACTGGTAATATCCGTACTTATGAATAAAACTAAAGTTAAGTGTGTGTTAATTGATCCAGGTAGCTCGGCCAACATCATTAGATTGAAGGTCGTATAACAACTCGGTCTACAGGACCAGATCATACCCGCGACCCTGGTCCTAAACGGATTCAATATGGCATGTGAAACCACCAAAGGCAAGATAATTCTGCCTATAAATATGGCCGGGACCATCCAGGAAATAAAGTTCCACGTAATCGAAGGGGACATGAGGTACAATACCCTTTTCGGAAGGCCATGGATCCACAACATGAGAGGGGGGTCATAACAGTGTACAGAGAGCAACCGGCCGCAAGAGAAATATTTGTCGTCGAGGAAGCGAATCTGATATCCTCGCCTTCGCCATTAAAGGGATCGAGCTCAAAAGGGGAACAAGATGCCAAACAGCAATCACAAACACCAGCTTTAACCCAACCAGAAAATCAGAAGATTAATGAAGATGATGATCATTGGATTCCTCGATCCTTCATGCTTCCGGATGATTCCGACACTACCCAATCAACGATCGAAGAATTGGAGCAAGTCATATTAATCGAGCGTTTGCCAGAACGAAAGGTATACTTGGGAACTGGATTAATCCCCAAACTCAGGAACAGACTTATTCAATTTCTTATCGATCACATGGATTGTTTTGCATGGTCCTATTTAGATATATCAGGAATCCCACCGGATATAATGACACATCGTCTAAGCTTGGACCCTAGGTTCAGACCGATGAAGCAAAAGAGAAGACCCCAATCCGAGGTAAAGCATGCATTCATAAAGGACAAGGTAACCAAACTTCTCAAAATTGGGTCCATTCGGGAGGTGAAATATCCTTAATGGTTAGCCAATGTAGTTGTAGTGCCTAAAAAAGGGAACAAAATTAGAATGTGTGTCGATTATAAGGATTTGAACAAAGCATGCCCCAAAGATTCTTTTTCGCTGCCCAACATCGATCGCATGATCGATGCCACGGCCGGCCACGAGATTCTTACTTTTCTCGATGCCTATTCCGGGTATAATCAAATCCAAATGAACCCGGAAGACTAGAAAAAGACTTCATTTGTCAGCAAGTATGGAACATATTATTATAATGTGATGCCATTCGGATTAAAAAATGCAAGAGCTACTTACCAATGCCTAGTAAACAAAATGTTCGAGGAACAAATAGGTAAATCAATGGAAGATCATATTGATGACATGCTAGTTAAGTCCCTGCGCGCAAAGGACCATTTGACCCATTTGCAGAAAATATTCAAGATTTTAAGGAAATACATCATGAAGCTCAACCCTGAGAAGTGTGCTTTCGGGGTCGGTTCGGGCAAGTTCCTCGGCTTCATGGTGTCAAATCGGGGGATCGAGATTAACCCCGATAAAATCAAGGCCATCGAAGACATCGCTATCGTGGATAGTGTAAAAGCCGTACAGAGGCTAATGAGACGGATTGCAGCCTTAGGCCGATTCATTTCAAGGTCGTCAGATCGAAGTCACCAATTTTTCTCTCTACTTAAAAAGAAGAACGATTTCGCTTGGACCCCAGAATGCCAACATGCATTAGAGGAATTAAAACGATATCTATCGAACCCACCGCTACTCCATACTCCAAAAATAGACAAAAAACTTTGCTTGTACTTGGCAGTATCGGAAATCGCGGTAAGCGATGTCCTAGTTCGAGAAGAGCAAGGTACGCAATTTCCCGTTTATTATATAAGTCGAACCTTAGGATAAGCAGAAACTAGATATCCGCACCAAGAAAAAATGGCACTTGCACTGATAATCACCTCTAGAAAGTTAAGACCGTACTTTCAATGTCACCCCATATGCGTATTAACCACTTACCCGCTTTGTAATATTTTGCACAAGTCCGAACTATCATGCCGATTGGCCAAATGTGCCGTCGAACTCAGCGGGTACGATATTGAGTATCAACCCCATACGGCCATCAAGTCTCAAATTTTAGCAGACTTCGTGGCCGATTTCACGCCGACCCTCATACCTTAAGTCGAAAAAGAACTCTTATTGAAGTCGGGTACGTCATCGAGGGTATGGGCCCTTTTTATGGACGGGGCTTCGAACGTGAAGGGGTCCGGGAGAAGGGGTCCGGGCTAGGCATCATTTTAAAGCCACCCACGGGCAACACTATTATGCAATCTATCAAAACTACTAGGTTGACTAATAATGAGGCCGAGTATGAGGCCATGATTGCAGGTCTCGAGCTTGCTAAAAGCTTGGTAGCAGAAGTCATTGAAGCCAAGTGTGACTCTTTACTGGTGGTAAGTCAAGTAAACAAAACCTTCGAAGTTCGAGGAAGGCGAAATAAGCTCGGGGACTATCGTTCAACTCTCGAGATCCGTGATCGAAGAAGGTCATGCCGAGATAAATTCTATGAGCCTAACCTGGGATTGGAGGAATAAGTATATTGAATACTAAAAGAATGGAAAGCTCCCATCGGACCCTAAAAATTTGAGGGGGCTACGAACCAAAGCTGCTCGATTCACATTAACTGCAGATGGAACGCTATACCAAAGGACATTCGATGGACCATTGGTAGTATGCTTAGGTCTAGGAGACACCGATTACATCCAACGTGAGGTGCATGAGGGCACTTTTGGAAATCACTCCGGTGTCGATTCATTAGTCAGAAAAATAACCAGGGCAGGGTATTATTGGATCGATATGGGAAAAGATGCAAAGGAGTTTGATCTAAAATGTGACAAATGTCAAAGGTTTGCACCAATGATCCATCAGCCCGGAGAGCAGCTTCACTCAGTCCTATCCCCATGGCCATTCATGAAAAGGGGAGTGGATATCATTGGCCCCAGGTAAAGCTAAGTTCATTTTATTTATGACTGACTATTTCTCTAAATAGGTTGAAGCACAGGCGTTCGTGAAAGTAAGAGAGAAAGAGGTTATAGACTTTATTTGGGATCATATCGTATGTCGATTCGGGATACCCACCGAAATAATGTGTGACAATGGGAAACAGTTTGTCGGCAGCAAAGTGACGAAATTCTTCGAAGACCACAAAAAAAAGGATATTATCAACACCGTATCACCTCAGTGGGAACGGACAGGACGAATCAATCAACAAAACTATCATTCAAAACCTAAAGAAGAGGCTGAACGACGCTAAAGTAAAATGGAGAGAAATCCTACCCAAAGTCCTTTGGGCATATCGAACAACATCAAAATCTAGTACGGGGGCAACCCCGTTCTCCTTAGTATATGACTCCGAAGCCTTGATTTCTGTCGCAGTCAGAGAACTCAGTGCTAGGTTTCGATATACAATAGAAGAGTCAAATAACAAGGCTATGAACACTAGCCTCGAATTATCGGATGAAAAATGAGAAGTTGCTCTCGTCCAATTGGCCGCCCAAAAGCAGCGAATCGAAAGATACTATAATCGAAGAACCAAGCTTCATCATTTTAAACTCGGGGACTTAGTGCTAAGGAAAGTCACCCTCAGTACCCGAAATCCAAACGAAGGAAAACTAGGACCGAACTGGGAAGGACCGTATCAGGTTCTCGAAAACATCGGAAAAGGATCATACAAGCTCGGTATTGTAAACGGCAAACAACTATCAAGCAATTAGAATGTGTCGCACCTAAAACGATACTACTGCTAAGGTACGAACCTCCCATATTCGTTTACATTTCGAAACTAACCCCTTCAGGAGTCCGATCAGGAGCTAGGATGGATCCTTCAATAAGAAGCCGTAGATCTGGAAGCATGCCTTGCACTCTTTTTCCCTGAGACCAGTTTTATCCCAAATGGGTTTTTCGGCAAGGTTTTTAATGAGGCAACCAATGATCGTGCTAAACTTAGAAAGAATTCGACAGTATCCGAGGCCTCTTTACAATCGACCTCGAATACTGGGGGGGCATTAGCCCTCAAATATATCAAGTTCTGATGCAAGAAAGTTATTTCGTAACAACAGGGTTCCAATAGGAAAGGTTGTA
The DNA here is from genome assembly GCF_000390325.3 of Nicotiana tomentosiformis. Classification (NCBI taxonomy): domain Eukaryota; kingdom Viridiplantae; phylum Streptophyta; class Magnoliopsida; order Solanales; family Solanaceae; genus Nicotiana; species Nicotiana tomentosiformis. The sequence continues at coordinate 51,754,534 of NC_090820.1, forward strand.
AGAGCCAAATGGTCAAAACGAACCATGCTCATGTAGTTGGCCCGAGTCCTGACACAAAACATGAACACATGTATAATGACTTGCAAAGAAAGTTCTCTTCTTTACTGATATCTTATATCCAAGAAAGATTCCTCTATTTCGAGATTTATTATGCAAACAGGATTGAGATAAATCTCCGAGTTCAAGAAGGCACTTACTCGACTAATAAGCCTACGGGCTACTCTTATTCCGAGTTCGAGCAAGCACTCACTCGACCATTATGCCTACGGGCTACATTACTTCAAGTTTGAATCATTCACTTGACCATTAAGCCTACGGGCTACATTTCTTCGAGTTCGAAAATATTTACTCGACCATTACGCCTACGGGCTACATTACTTCGAGTTCGAATCATTCACTCGACCATTAAGCCTTCGAGTTTGAATCATTCACTCGACCATTAAGCCTACGGGCTACATTATTTCGAGTTCGAATCATTCACTCTACCATTAAGCCGACGGGCTACATTTTTTCGAGTCGAATCATTCACTCGACCATTAAGCCTACGGGCTACATTACTTCTAGTTCGAATCATTCACTCAACCATTAAGCCTACAGGCTATATTACCTGGATTTCGAATCATTCACGCGACCATTAAGCCTACGGGCTACATTTGTTTGAGTCGAATCATTCACTTGACCATTAAGCATACATGCTACATTACTTCGAGTTCAAATCATTCACTCGACCATTAAGCCTACGGGCTACATTACTTCGAGTTCAAATCATTCACTTAACCATTAAGCTTACGGGCTACATTTTTTCTAGTTCGAAAAATTTCACTCGACCATTACGCCTACGGGCTACATATTACTTCAAGTTTGAAACAATCACTCGACCATTACGCCTACGGGCTATATTACTTCGAGTTCAAAATAATCACTCGACTATTATGCCTACGGGCTGTATTACGTTGAATTCAAATCACTCAACTCGACTACTAAGTCTATGAGCTACCTTATTTCAAGTTTGAGTAAGCGCTCACTCGGTTATAGAGGCTACGAAGTCCAGATTTGATTAAATTGCCTAAATCCTTGTGAAAACATTCATAAGGCATGAATAAAATCTTCACAAGGCAGGAAACAAAACAGAAGCAAGTCGGCAAAAGAAAAAGATATTTTTATATATACAAGATTGTTTACATGATTGATTACCACATAGAAACTAAGGGCTAAGTTTCTTGGTCATCATCGTCATCATCGGAAACCAAGGCTTCAGCATCGGCTTCGAGTTCCTTATCCCTTTTTATCTCTTCAGCGAGATCAAAACCTCGAGCATGGATCTCCTCGAGGGTCTCCCTCCGAGATCAGCACTTAGCAAGTTCAGCGACCCAATGTGCTCGAGTATCGGCGGTCTCGACTGCCTCTCTTTCTTGGACCTGGGCAGCTTCAGCGTCGGCCCGATAGACGGCCACGAGTGCGTCTGCATCAACCTTTATCTTTTCGGCGTTAGATTCTGCCTTGGCAAGTTCAGAGGCCAGCTGAACCTCGAGCTCCTTTATTCTTCTTGCTTGAACCGAGCTTTTCTCCTTCATACTTTGAAGTTGGTTTTAGGCCGATGATAATTGGGCTCGAGCAACTTCTTTCTCTGCAACAAAGTGATCCATACCTTCTTTCCACTTCAAAGACTCCATTTTTTTTCTCATCGACCTCCTCACGGAGTTTCCCGATCATCTCAATTTTTTGCTGCAGCTGTGAGATCGAAAAATTAGCCATTGTTCCGGTATCGAGCCCATAGGCTTTTAAAAGTATCATTACCTGCTCGGACAGATCGGTCTGATCTTGTTAAGCCTTGGCCAACTCAGCTCGGAGGTCTTTTGTTTCCTCTCCCCTTTGCCCTAAGAGAAGCTTAAGGGAGTTCCTCTCTTCCGTAACCCGTTGAAGGTCGGCCTCATATAGATGCAGCTCGGTTCGGGATCGAGAACATACTTCTCGATGAACTGTCGCGTCCTGCAAAGAAAGAAGAAACGAAGTTAGAAAAGAAAAGCAAACATAAAGGTAATGCCAAATAATTTAAGGCTTACCTGATTCAAAGCCTGCTGCACTCCGTGAAAAAGATCTGATGCGTCACTTGTACCGGTAGTGTCCTCGACACCGGTAAACAGGTCACGAAAAAAATCCTCTCCATCATGAGGCCTGTCTAATTTGAGGGCCCCCAAAGCTTGGGCTTCCTGAATCGCCTATGCGAAAAAATGCAGTGAAGATGGGCGAGTATTCGATTGCTAATGCCCCAAGTGAATCACTTGGAGCATTCTCTTCGGTTCGAAGAGATTCGGGGAGAGCTCCTTCAAACATATCCCCCATCCATTAGCTTCGATGGGAAGCATCTTCGATCTCTAACAACTCGGGCACTCTGCCCGAATCTTTCTCCGATATATCCTCAGTTCAAGGTGGAACCTTATGAACTACCATCGATCAAGCTGATTGTGGAACGTCGATGGTCTTCTTCATTTGGGCCACCAGCGTAGACCCATTATTTTCTTCTTCTTCATCCCTCAGACGCAGAACTGATTCTATGGTCAAATGAATGATATTCTTGTTCGGCTTACGAGCCGTCCTCTTCTTCGATTTTTGATCTTCGGGGACGGGGGCTCTTTTCCTCTTATTATCTTTCAGCGGCTTTGGGACATAGGCCGAAGCCTCTTCCTTGACGGACGAGGGCCTCAAAATTGCTTCTTTGCCCACACCTACATACGGAAAATTTTATTAAAGTGTATGAAAAGCATCTTGTTCGAACTACTAAAAAATACGAGAAAGGGGCTTACAATGATTTTAGCCTCCCATCGGCCCTTTGACAAGTCACGCCATGAGCGCTCGGCATATGACAAGGTCGAAACCAGATCCCGTACCAAGTTCTTGAGATCGGGCATTGCGCCGGGCATCCAGGGAACCGCTGCATCACAAAAGGTGGAATATCGGTGAAAAAGGAAATGAAAGGATAAAATAATAGGAGATAACAAACAGAATTACACTTACGCTTCATGTTCCACTCCTCGGGAAAAAAACATCTTTTCGGTTGGAATCAGGTCTGAAGTCCTTACTCGAACGAACCTGCCCATCCAGCCTCGATCCCTATCCTTGTCTATACTCGAGAATAGAACCTTAGTAGCTCGACGTTGAAGTTTTATTAACCCTCCTCGAAAAAGGCGAGGACGGTACAATCTGACGAGATGATCGAGGGTGAAAGGCATCCCCTCGATTTTGTTCATAAAATATCGGATCAAAATAACAATCCGCCAAAAGAAGGATGGATCTGGCCTAGGGTTATTAGGTATTTACGACAAAAATCTATGATAACAGGCTCGAGGGGACCTAACATGAAAGGGTAAGTGTACATACTTAAAAACCCTCTCATGTGAGTAGTAATATCCTTTTCGGGAGACGACACTACCACTTCTTTGTTCCCCCAGTTACAATCTTTTTTTATTTGCTCAATATACCTTCGGGTTATCGAACAAATATATCTCGATACGGGCTCACATCGGCCAGGAACCAGCAAACCTTTATCCACTTTGAAATCAGAGGTAAGAACACACGCCGCCGGAACGCACTCCTAAGGCCGTGGATCCACCGGTGTTTTGTCGGCGGCAGATTGGGAAGAGAAAGCTTTTTCTTTTTGGGGGACGGTTTTTGATGTCTTCACCATTTTTGGATTTAAAGAAGGTGACAAAGATTTGGTGGTTTAGAGGAAGAATTTTGCAGAAAAGAGTTACAGATCAGCGAATAAATTCAGAAGAGACAAAAAAGAACTTAAATTTATTTTTGAAGATTGAAGAAGTAAAAGTGTTGAATGGTGGACGGAAAGGCTATTTATAGATTCAGACAATGACGGTTCAATATCAGCAGTGGCCAACCACCGTCTGACACGCATTAAATGCCTTGGTAAGCTAAACCGACAGACACCTATCACAGACGTCATGATCGGGCTCGATGCAAACGCCAACGCTTATCCAATCGAGCCATTAAGAAATCATATCGTTTCTCACCATATCCTTCCCGAGAAACGAAGGGACTATCTGTATATAGTCAAAATAGATTTCGGCCTTCGTACGATTGATCGAGGTCCAAACATAATAGATCGAAGAAAGATTTCGTAATATCGAGTTGGGTTCCGAAGATGGTATGAACGAGCTTCAGATTTCACGTATAGGTCGAACACCGAGTTCGAAGTCACTATCGAGCTCGAGTCCGAATCGAACTATGATGAGATGATTTCGAGCTTAAGGGGCAGATGCCAACCGATACCGAGCCCGAATCATCACCTGATTCTGAGTCCACATCAAGCTCTAGAAGAAATACCGACCAACATCGAGGTCGATCGAGCTCGAGCTCACACACAAGAGTCGTTGCAAACACACTAAGGGAGAGAATCTCGGCAGAAATTAGGGAAAAACTGATTTATCATGGGTTCTCCACTATGCATTTTTAATTATATCTAAAGTAGGATCCTCCACTATAAAGAGGATGGCTACATTTGAGTAGAGGGGGTTCTTTTGGCTTACATTGTAATTCAAGCACCATATTCTCCTGTACTCAAGAGTTACTCTTTTAAGCTTCATAAATTGATTTATCTTGCTTAGTCCTAAAAATCATCTTCTTTACAACCTTGTTTATTTTGCATTCTTTGCAGTCCATATTTGATATTTCTATTTATCCTTACGATTTGTATTAAGTTATATCACATATCCTTAGAACTACGTACAAATTCAACTTCATCCGTTTTTCGGGTAAACAATAAGTGTTTAGCGTAGTCAGTATGTATACAGGACATGATAAAATTAACGGAAGAACATCCCCTATTCTAAAAAACATTTTATGCAGCAGTTCAAGACTTCAGAGAATTAGAGATAGGTAGTGAGAAATGACAGTAAGCGCAGCATTTGAAACGCCAAAAAAGTGAAACTGCGTTATAAAATCCATAAAGTTTCCAAAAGCAGAATGAAATAGTGGAGCAAACTCTTCTATTAGAAACAAGGAATATACCTGGTGGTTAGAATCATCTTTATGGGGCAGATGACCTGATGAGGTGTGAAATATATATTACCCTCTGTAAAATCGCAATATGTTATAAGTATTTAAATAGTAACACATAACTTGCACAAGTATCTGTTTATATGACATACCAAAACTTCAACAAAAAAGTAATAGGGTCTATAAAATATCATTTACTGGTAAAAAGAAGGGTTGTTTAAGATACCTCACCAGTAAGGCAAATTCATGGTCACCTATGTAACAAAGGCAAAGCAGAAAAAAGTATAAAGAAGGTGATAACAGTTTTTAGTGTCGACTAAATATAAATGTAAAGAAAACTACTACTATTAAAGGCAAATTGAGTAATTTTGCATCTATTGCCGCTAGTTAGGGAAAGAAAACACCAAATGCATATACACAAAGTTTTAAATTTTCAGATAAAAGAGGTGGAGACTCGTAGAACCAAATAAGCAGTAGCACCATGTGCCTTACTTGAAATCTCTATGAAGCAAGTCTTGATTGACCTGACTTTGTATGTAGTGGAAAGCAGGGGCGGTACAGTAGTGGGTGCGGGTTCGGGCGAACCCAGTGACTTTTTCCGGAACCCTGTATTTGTATTGAAATATTTACTAAATATATATAAATATATACTGTCGATCCTAGTAACAAAAGGGGTCTTGGTTCAATGGTAAGGGTAGTGGCTTCGCTGGAAAAGATGGGTTCGATTCCTCCTGAAGACAATGTTTTATTTTAAAATTTAGAACCCACGCACTTAAATCCTTCGCTCCGCCTCTGGTGGAGAGAGTTGGCTTCTTATCTCAGAATATATGTTACTATAAAATCTCAGTCTTTGATATTGAAACAAGGACATTGCTATTAAAGTAAAATAAAGTTGGAATGGGGCATTATTTGATAGCTACCATCTCTTTTTCTCTGTAAACATGCTGCCATTCTCTTTATAATTCTTCCCTTCTAGGTACATGGGGAGTGGAACTGAATTACTGCAGCAGCTACAAAGACAGCGTGTCGTTGCAGAACGAATAGCGGTTTCTAACTTTAAAAAGGGTATTGTCAACTCCCAAGGCCTAGTAACAAAATCTTACTGTACAAACCTGTTTCCAAGATAGAAGAAAAGGCTACTTTGTCAACCCAAAAAAAAGGTAGAAGATGAGGCTAAGTTTGTATTAAATTAATAGTGAATTGATACATCAGTGTAATAAATTATTGGATTCTATGGTGCACCCAAGTAGTATCATACGTTACCTACTCAATTTATAAGGTAGCTCCCTGAATAATTTCTTCATATATTACATTGGTAAAAATGAAAATATTTGTAATCTGTAAAGTGATAATTCAAAGAAAAATAGAGTAAAGTAGGCATATATTACTTGGCTGTTTTTGTGTAAGATAATGAGTAACTTGAGAGTGTGATTAATAGAGGCAAACTGTTGGAAGTTTGAGACACCTAGAGCAGCATTGTCGTCTCTTTGCAACGTAGCAAGCTTCATAATGTTGCAAAGACAAGTAACTCCAGGAAACACTGAAGCCGCGAGAACAAGTAATAAAAAGTTGAGCCAGCAGTAAGAATAGTTTTTTGATAGCATAGCCACTGTTAAAAAAGTGGAACTGCATCTACCAAGATCAAATCCTCTAATGATGTAGTGCCGCCGTTTTTTTAGCAATAGCTGCACCGTCAGCGAAATCCTGATGTAGCTTGCGCGTCTTTCACTCCACCTGTTGTCCCATTTCTTTCAGTAATTATGGATTAAAGGTTGACAATATTGACAAGATTCTGCCAAAAATCGAATACAATTAGTCACCAAATAACTTTGAAACATGAACATTTAGATAAGGGAATTGACATCTAAAGATAAATATGTTAATACAAGATAGTAGTCAATGGTTAAAACTTTGTTGGAAAAATTACAATCAATATGAACAAGACTTGCTGGTGAAGCAACATAAAATTATCAAAATAGAGGACCAGTAAGTTTGTAATCTAATTTTCCTTTTCCTTCCTTTGTGAAACGAACAGTAGATCTTCTTTTGCTAACAAAGCGAACTGCCATGTACCAAAATTTATAAAAGAAAACAGTTTTGGTAGCTGACAAAGGAGCAGGCAAAATGACCAAGATAACCTCAACAAAACTGTATCATTTCTTGCTCTTGTTCCGTTTCGTAAAAGCTGTTCGCTGGTCTAAAGAGTATAAAATTTAGCAGAAAAACATGTACTTTAAACCATCGTAATTCAGTCCAGTACTATATAGTATTTGTCATTCTTCATAAGGAGGAAATAGTTTTGTTCCTTTGCAAATTAAAAACTTCTTAGCCAATGCTGCAGAGTAAGTTTTATAGTGATTATCGTTTCCAAACTTCGCAGTTCTTTTACGTGTTCTAACCCACATTTGTTGAGCGAGAGATGCTCCGAAAGGAAAATAAGCACAGTTTAGTTGTTATAAAGTACGTAATATGATTCTTCAACTGGCAGAGATAGTACACAGTATTTCACTAAAAGCTTATTATCACATTTATACCAAGTTATATACGCAAATATGTTTTTAGAAGATTAGATTCAAATCATAGAATGAACTACTAATTTCCTTGAAGTGGATCCAATTGTATACTGTCGAAATAGATTTCGGCATTCGTACAATTGATCGAGTTCGAAACATAATCGATCGAAGTGAGACTTCGAGATAGGTTCCGAAGATGGTACAAACAAACTTCGAGTCCGAGGGGCCGATCAATGTCGAGCTCGATATTATTATCAAGCTCGAATCCAAATCGAACTATGATGCAAAGTAAAGTTGTCGAGCTTATGATCCAGAGACCGACCAACATTGACCCTGAATCAATTCAAGGGTCCGAATCAGAATCGAGCTCAAGCCAAGATCGAGAGCTCGAGGCAAGACCGAAAACTCGAGTCAATATTGAGCTTATAAACAGGAGTCGTTGCAATCCCACTAAAGGAGATAATCTTGGCAGAAATTGCGAAAAAGTTGATTTATCATGGGTCTCCCACTACGTATTTTTAATTATATCTAAAGTAAGATCCCTCTACTATAAAGGGGATAGTTATCATTTCTGTTGGGGGAAAGTTTTTTGCTAACATTGTAATTCAAGCACCATATTCTCCTATAGTGAAGAGTTGTTTTTCAAGCTTCTTAATTTGATTCCACTTGTTTAGTCCTAAAATTCATCTTCTTTATAATCTTGTCTATTTTTGCATTCTTCGCAATCCATACTTGATATTTCTATTTATCCTTACGATTTGTATTAAGCTACACCACATATCCTGAACTACGTACAAATTTAACTCTATCCATTTTTCAGGTAAACAGTTTGGCGCCCACCGTGGAGCTAAGGATAACAGTGGTTATTTGATATGAATCTGCAAAAACACACCGTTGTGTTTTGCGCTTGTTTCCGAAAATATATTGGATTTCGGATTAACAACAACTAACTACCAATCAAATGACCACACCGATCGACAACGAAACCGGTCTTCAAGATGAGAACAATAACTTGACACCCAGTACTGAAAGACCACTTGTCAACGCCGTTGGAGCCCGAATCGGAGCTCACCGATAGATATCAATTCGCATGTGGACATTGAGGTGAACCTACATTCTGAACCCGAAAATAGTATTCATGGTGGCACTTGGTCTGCAGTTCGAGATACCCATAACGTCGAGGAAAACAGTCTCAGCTTGCGTATGATTTTCGAAATGTTGCAAGCTCAACCGATCGACAACGAAACCGGTCTTCAAGATGAGAACAATAACTTGACACCCAGTACTGAAAGACCACTTGTCAACGCCGTTGGAGCCCGAATCGGAGCTCACCGATAGATATCAATTCGCATGTGGACATTGAGGTGAACCTACATTCTGAACCCGAAAATAGTATTCATGGTGGCACTTGGTCTGCAGTTCGAGATACCCATAACGTCGAGGAAAACAGTCTCAGCTTGCGTATGATTTTCGAAATGTTGCAAGCTCAACAGGAAGCAATAGCTCAGTGGCAGAGCCAAACCCAGCTACAAAGCAGGCCGGGGCCCAATCCACCTCGAGAAATCACCCACAGAACGGAACCAGCCATAGTGAAGTCAAATGAGCAAGAATCAGGGACTACTCCCGAAATTGCTAAATTGCTCGAGGAACTCACAAAGCGAGTCGAAGCCAACGATAAAAAAGTAGAAACATATAACTCCAGGGTCGAACAGATCCTGGGAGCTCCACCAATAATAAAAGGGTTGGATTCAAAACAATTCGTGCAAAAACCTTTTCCCTCGAGCGCAGCCCCAAAAAATTCCGTATACCCGAAATTCCCAAATATAACGGAACGACCGATCCCAACGAGCACGTCACTTCTTACACATGTGCTATCAAGGGCAATAATTTAGAAGACGATAAAATCGAATCTGTGTTGTTAAAAAAATTCGGAGAGACTCTATCGAAGGGAGCAATGATTTGGTATCACAACCTACCACCAAATTCTATCGACTCATTCGCCATGTTAGAAGATTCTTTTGTGAAAGAACATGTCGGCGCTATAAAAGTCGCAACAAGGAAATCGGACCTCTTCAAGGTAAGACAAAAGGATAACGAGATGCTGAAGGAGTTTGTATCTCGTTTTCAAATGGAAAGAATGGATCTGCCACCAGTCACAGACAATTGGGTTGTTTAGACTTTCACTCAAGGTTTGAACGAACGAAGTTCGACGGCTTCACGGCGGTTAAAGCATAACCTGATCGAATAACCAGCCATCATGTGGGCCTACGTGCACAATCGGTACCAATCAAAAATTAGGATCGAAGATGATCAATTGGGGTCTGAACCCGCTGTTAGAAGGGATATTAATCGAGAACAAGGTCCGATCGGGGATCGATACTGACCGTACAACGGAAACCGCAGAGTCAGTGAATCGAGACATAACCCCAGGCAAAATAACAAAAAAAGTGATTAAGATCAAGGGTCCCGGGGGCTGATGAACAGAAGTAGGTTCGATAGGCCTGCTGGATCTAAGGAAGCGTCTCGGTTATCAAAATATAACTTCATCATTGATGCATCCACCATCGTGTCGGCTATCGGACGCATCAAAGACACTAAATGGGCTCGACCCATGTAGAACGATCCTGCACAGAGGAATCCCAATCAAATATGCGAATATCATGGCACCCATGGCCACAGAACAGAAGATTTCAGGCAACTAAAAGAGGAAGTTGCCCAGTTATTCAACAAAAGGGCACTTTCGAGAATTTTTAAGCGATAGGGCGAAGAACCATTTTAAAAACAGGGATTTCGGCAAGCAAAATGAACAATAAGAACCACAACACGTAATTTACATGACCATCAGTGGCACCGGTACCCCTCAGGGACCGGTGCTTAAATGCACTAAGACATCGATTGTGAGGGAAAAGCGATCTCGAACTCAAGATTACATACCCATAGGAACTTTTTCCTTCAATGATGAAGATGCAGAAGGAGTCATACAACCTCATAACGATGCACTGGTAATATCTGTACTCATGAACAAAACTAAAGTTAAGTGTGTGTTGATTGATCCAGGTAGCCCGGCCAACATCATCAGATTGAAGGTCGTAGAATAGCTCGGCCTGCAGGACTAGATCGTACCCGCAACCCTAGTTCTAAACGGATTCAATATGGCATGTGAAACCACCAAATGCGAGATAATTCTACCGATAAACATGGCTGAACCATCCAGGAAATGAAGTTCCACGTGATCGAAGGCGACATGAGATACAACACCCTTTTCGGAAGGACATAGATCCACAACATGAGAGTTGTACCTTCGACCCTACACCAGGTCCTTAAATTCCCAATATCGAGAGGAGTCAAAATAGTGTAGGGAGAACAACCAACCGCAAAAGAAATATTCGCCGTCGAGGAAGCGAAACCGATATGCTCGCCTTCGCCAGTAAAGGGATCAGGCTCAGAAGGGGAACGAGATACCAAATAGCAATCACAGACATAGGCTTTGACCCAACCAGATAACCAGAAGATCGAAGAAGATGATGATCAGAGGATCCCTCGATCCTTCGTGATTCCCGATGATTCTGATGCTACCAAATCAACGGTTGAGGAATTGGAGCAAGTCACACTAATCGAGCACTGGCCCGAACGGAAGGTATACCTGGGAACGGGGTTGAGCCCCAAACTTAGGAAGAAACTAATTAAAATTCTTATCGATAACATTGATTGCTTTGCCTGGTCCCATTTAGATATAACAGGGATCCCACCGGACATAATGACGCATCGGCTAAGCTTGGACCCTAGGTTCAAACTGGTGAAGCAATAGAGAAGACCCCAATCCGAGGTAAAGAACTCATTCATAAAGGACGAGGTAACCAAAATTCTCAAGATAGGGTCCATTTGGGAGGTAAAATATCCCGAATGGTTAGCCAATGTAGTTGTAGTGCCTAAAATTTGAACAAAGCATGCCCCAAAGATTCCTTTCCGCTGCCAACGTCGATCGCATGATCGATGCCACGGCCGGCCACGAGATCCTCACTTTTCTCAATGCCTATTCCATGTATAATCAAATCCAAATGAACCCGGAAGATCAGGAAAAGACTTCACTTGTCACCAAATATGGAATATATTGTTATAATGTGATGCCCTTCGGGCTAAAAATGCAGGAGCTACTTACCAACGCCTAGTAAATAAAATGTTCGAAGAACAAATAGGTAAATCAATGGAAGTTTATATTGATGACATGCTAATTAAGTCCCTGCGCGCAGATGACCATTTGACTCATTTGCAGGAAACGTTCGAGATTTTGAGAAAATACAACATGAAGCTCAACCCCAAAAAATGTGCTTTCCGGGTCGGTTCGGGCAAGTTCCTCGGCTTCATGGTGTCAAATCGCGGAATCGAGATTAACCCCGATAAAATCAAGGCCATCTAAGACATCACCATCGTGGACAGTGTGAAAGCTGTACAGAGGCTAACGGGACGGATTGCAGCCTTAGGCCGATTCATTTCGAGATCGTCAGATCGAAGTCACAAATTTTTCTCTCTACTCAAAAAAAAGAACGATTTCGCTTGGACCCTAGAATGCCAACAGGAACTAGAGGAACTAAAACGATATCTATCGAGCCCACCACTACTTCATATTTCAAAAACATACAAAAAACTCTGTTGTATGTGGCAGCATCGGAAATCGCAGTAAGCGGTGTCCTAGTTCGAAAAGAGCAAGGTACGCAATTTACCATTTATTATATAAGTCGGACCTTAGGAAAAGCAGAAACTAGATATCCGCACCAAGAAAAATTGGAACTTGCATTGATAAGCGCCTCTAGAAAGTTAAGACCGTACTTTTAATGTCACCCCTTATGCGTATTAACCACTTACCCGCTTCATAATATTTTGCACAAGCCCGAACTATCAGGCCGATTGGCCAAATGGGCCTTCAAACTCAGTGGGTACGATATCGAATATCAACCTCGTACGGCCATCAAGTCTCAAACTTTAGTAGACTTTGTGGCAGATTTCATGCCAACCCTCGTACCCGAAGTAGAAAAAGAACTCTTGTTGAAATTGGGTACGTCATCGGGGGTATGGACCCTTTTTACGGACAGGGCTTCAAAGGTGAAGGGGTCCGATCTAGGCATAGCTTTAAAGCCACCCAGGGGTAACACTATTAGGCAATCTATCAAAACTACCAGGTTGACTAAAAACGAGGCCGAGTATGAGGCCATGATTGCAGGTCTCGAGCTAGCTAAAAGCTTGGGAGCAGAAGTCATTGAAGCCAAGTGTGACTCTTTGCTGGTGGTAAATCAAGTAAAAAAACCTTCGATGTTCAAGAAGATAGAATGCAAAGGTATTTTGACAAACTGCAGGTCACTTTGCACCATTTCAGAGAATGGACTTTACAACATGTTCCACGAGAGCAAAACAGTGAGGCTGATGCACTTACGAATTTGGGATCATCGGTCGAGGAAGGTGACTTGAGCTCGGGGACTGTCGTTCAACTCTCTAGATCCGTGATCGAAGAAGGTCATCCCGAGATAAATTCTAAAAGCTTAACCTGGGATTGGAGGAATAAGTATATTGAATACTTAAAGAACGGAAAGCTCCCATCGGACCCTAAATATTCGAGGGCCCTACGGACTAAAGTTGCTCGATTCACGTTGGCTTCAGGTGGAACGCTATACCGAAGGACATTCGATGGACCATTGGCAGTATGCTTAGGTCCGGGAGATACCGATTACATCCTACGTGAGGTGCACGATGGCACTTGTGGGAATCACTCTGGTGCCGATTCATTAGTCCGAAAAATAATCAGGGCAGGATATTATTGGATCGATATGGGCAAAGATGCAAAGGAGTTTGTTCGAAAATGTGACAAATGTCAAAGGTTTGCACCAATGATCCATAAACCCGGAGAGCAACTTCACTTAGTCCTATCCTCATGGACATTCATGAAATGGGGAATGGATATCGCCGGCCCTATGCCATCGACCCCAGGTAAACCTAAATTCATTTTATTTATGACTGACTATTTCTCTAAATGGGTTGAAGCATAGGCGTTCTAGAAAGTAAGAGAGAAAGAGGTTATAGACTTTATCCGGGATCATATTGTATGTCGATTTGGGATACCCGCCGAAATAGTGTGTGACAATGGGAAATAATTTGTCGGTAGCAAAGTGACAAAATTCTTCGAAGACCACAAAATAAGAAAGATATTATCAACACCGTATCACCCCAGTGGGAACGGACAGGCTGAATCAACAAACAAACCTATCATTCAAAACCTAAAGAAGAGGTTGAACGACGCTAAAGGAAAATGGAGAGAAATCCTACCCGAAGTCCTTTGGGCATATCGAACAACATCAAAATCTAGTACAGGGGCAACCCTGTTCTCCTTAGTATATGGCTCTGAAGACTTGATACTAGTCGAAGTCGGCGAACCCAGTGCCAGATTTTGATATGCAACTGAAGAATCAAATAACGAGGCTATGAACACTATCCTTGAATTATCGGACAAAAAACGAGAAGCTACTCTCGTCCAATTGGCCGCCCAAAATCAACGAATCGAAAGATACTATAATTAAAGAACCAAGCTCCACCATTTTAAGCCCGGGGACTTAATGCTAAGGAAAGTCACCCTCAATACCCGAAATCAAAAAGAAGGAAAACTAGGACCGAATTGGGAAAGACTATATCAGGTTATCAAAAACGTCAGAAAGGGATCATACAAGCTCGGCATTATAAACGGCAAACAACTATCAAGCAATTGGAATGTGTCGCATCTAAATCGATACTACTGCTAAGGTACGACCCTCCCATATTTGTTTACATTTCAAAACTAACCCCTGTAGAAGTCCGATCAGGAGCTAAGATGGATCCTTCAATACGAAGCCTTAGGTCTGAAAGCACGTGTTGTACTCTTTTTCCCTTAGACCGGTTTTATCCCAAATGAGTTTTTCGGCAAGGCTTTTAATGAGGCAACCAATGGTCGTGCTGTACTTGGAAACAATACGACAGTATCCGAGGCCTCTTTACAATCGACCTCAAATACTTGGGGGCTTTAGCCCCTCAAATATATCAAGTTCTGATGCAAGGAAGTTATTTCGCAACAACAGGGTTCCAATAGGAAAAGTTATAAGAGCCAAATGGTCAAAACGAACCATGCTCATGTAGTTGGCCCGAGCCCTAACGCAAAACATGAACGCATGTATAATGACTTGCAAAGAAAGTTCTCCTCTTTACCATTATCTTATATCCAAGAAAAGTTCCTCTATTTTGAGATTTATTATGCAAATAGAATTAAGATAAATCTCCGAGTCCGAGTAAGCATTCACTCGACCACTAAGCCTACGGGCTACATTACTTCGAGTTCGAACAATAACTCTCCCACTAAGCCAACGGTCTATATTACTTCGAGTTCGAAACAATCACTCGACCACTAAGCCTACAGGCTACATTACTTCGAGTTCGAAACATTCGCTCGACCACTAAGCCTACGGGCTACTTTTATTTCGAGTTCGAGCAACCACTCACTCGACCATTACGCCTACAAGCTACATTATTTCGAGTTCGAAACATTCACTCGACCACTAAGCCTACGGACTACTTTTATTTCGAGTTCGAGAAAGTACTCACTCGACCATTACGCCTACGGGCTACATTATTTCGAGTTCGAAACAATCACTCGACCACTAAGCCTATAGGCTACTTTACTTCGAGTTCGAAACATTCACTCGACCACTAAGCCACGGGCTATTTTTATTTCGAGTTCGAGCAAGCACTCACTCGACCATTACGCCTACGGGTTACATTACTTTGAGTTTGAATCATTAACTCGATTACTAAGCCTACGGGATATTGTTATTTCGAATTCAAGCAATCACTCACTCAACCATCATGCCTACGGGCTACATTATTTCGAGTTCGAATCATTCACTCGACTACTAAGCCACGAGCTATTTTTATTTCGAGTTCGAGCAAGCACTCACTCGACCATTATGCCTACGGGCTACATTACTTTGAGTTTGAATCATTCACTCGATTACTAAGACTACGGGCTATTTTTATTTTGAGTTCAAGCAAGCACTCACTCGATTATTACGCCTACGGGCTACATTACTTCGAGTTCAAATCATTCACTCGACTACTAAGCCTAAAGGCTACATCACTTCAAGTTTGAATAAGCGCTCACTCGATTATAAAGGCTACGAAGTCCAAATTTGATCAAATTGCCTAAATCCTTGTGAAAATATTCATAAGGCGTGAATAAAGTCTTCACAAGACAGGAAACAAAACAGAAGCAAGTCGGCAAAAAAAGGGATATTTTTATATACAAAATTGTTTAAATGATTGATTACAACGTAAAACTTAAGGACTAAGCTTCCTAGTCATCCCCAGGAGCGGTCTCTTCTCTATCGGGCTCCCCCCCATTCTCAGATCCGCTCTTACTCACATCGTCATCATCATCATCATCATCAAAAACCAAGGCTTCAGCATCGGCTTCGAGTTCTTTGGCCCTTTTTATCTCTTCAGCGACGTCGAAACCTCGAGCATGGATCTCCTCAAGGGTCTCCCTCCGAGATCAGCACTTAGCAAGTTCAGTGACCCAATGTGCTCGAGTATCGGCGGTCTCGGCTGCCTCTCTTGCTTGGACTTGGGAAGCTTTAGCATCGGACCGATAGATGGCCACAAGTGCATCCGCATCGGCCTTTGCCTTTTCAGCGTCAGATTCGGCCTTGGAAAGTACAGAGGCCAACCGAGCCTCGAGCTCCTCTATTCTTCTTGTTTGGACCGAGCTTTTCTCCTTCATTTTTTGAAGTTGGTTTTTGGCCGATGACAATTGGGCTCGAGCCGTTTCTTTCTCTACAGCAAAATAGTCCATTCCTTCTTTCCACTTCAAAGACTCCGCTCTTATTACATAGACTTCTTTACGGAGTTTCTTGATCATCTCGATTTTCTGCTGCAGTTGTGAGACCGAAAGATTAGCCATTGTTTCGGTATCAAGCCCATAGATGTTTAAAAGCATTATTACCTGCTCGGATAGATCGATCTGATCTTGGTGAGCCCTGGCCAACTTAGCTTGGAGGTCTTTTATTTCCTCTCCCCTTTAGCCCAAAAGGATCTTTAAGGAGTTCCTCTCCTCCGTAACCCGTTGAAGCTCTTCCTCGTATTGACGCAGCTCGGTTGGGGATCGAGAACATGATTCTCGGTGAACTATCGTGGCCTGCAAAGAAAGAAGAAACGAAGTTAGAAAAGAAAAGCAAACTTAAAGGTAACGCCATATAATTTAAGGCCTACCTAATTCAAAGCCTGTTGCACTCCGTGAAAAAGATCTGATGCGTCACTTGTACTGGCGGTGTCTTCGATGCTGATAAACAGGTCACGAAAAGGATCATCTCCATCATGAGGCCTATCTAATTCGAGAGCCCCCAGAGCTTAGGCTTCCGAAATCGCCCCTGCAAAAAAAGCAGGGAAGGTAGGAGAGCCTTCAATTGCTACTGCCCCAAATGAGTTATCTGGGGCATTCTCTTCGGTTCGAAAAGATTCGGGAAGAGCCCCTTCAGACATATCCCCCATTCGTCTGCTTCAATGGGAAACATCTTCGATTTCCAGCAACTCGGGGACTCTGCCCGAATCTCTCTCCGATATATCCTCAGTTCGAGGTGGAGCCTTATGAACCACCATCGATCCAACTGCCTATGGAGCGTTGGTGGTCTTCTTTGTGCGGGCCGCTAGAGCAGACCCGTCGTTCTCTTCTTCTTCCTCTTCTTCATCCCTCAGACGCAGAATTGATTCTATGGTCAAGGGAACAACATTCTTGTTCGGCTTACGAGCCGTCCTCTTCTTCGATTTTTTATCTTTGAGGATGGGGACTCTTTTCCTCTTATTATCTTTCATCGGCTTTGGGACAGAGGCCGAAGCCTCCTCCTCGACAGACGAGGGCCTCAAAATTACATCCTTGCCCACACCTGCATACGAAATATTTTACTGAAGTATGTGAAAAACATCTTATTTGAATTACCAAAAGATACGAGAGAGGTGCTCACTGTGATTTTTGGCCTCCCATCGGCCCTTTAACAAGTCGCGCCATGAGCGCTCGCATATGAGGAGGTCGAAACCTGATCACGTACCCAGTTCTTGAGATCAGGCACTGCGCCGGGCATCCAGGGAACCGCTGCATCACAAAAGGGGAATATTGGTGAGAAAAGGAATGAAAGAACAACATAATAGGAGATAACAGCAGAATTACACTTACGCTTCATGTTCCACTCCTCGGGAAAAGGCATCTTTTCGGTTGGGATCAGGTCCAAAGTCCTCACTCGAACGAACCGGCCCATCCAACCTCGATCCTTATCCTCGTCTATACTCGAGAACAAAGCCTTGGCAGCTCGACGTTGGAGTTTTATTAACCCCCCTCGAAAAAGGTGAGGACGGTATAATCAGACAAGATGATCGAGGGTGAAAGGCATCCCCTCTATTTTACTCACAAAATATTTGATCAAAATAACGATCCGCTAAAAGAAAGGATGTATCTGTCCTAGGATTATTAAGTATTTACGGCAAAAATCTACGATAACAGGGTCGAGGGGACCTAACGTGAAAGGGTAAGTATACACGCTTAAAAACTCTCTCACGTGAGTAGCAATATCCTCTTCAGGAGACGGCACTACCACCTCTTTGTTTCCCAGTTACAATATTTTTTATCCGCTCGAGGTGCTCCCGGGCTATCAAACAAATATATCTCGATAGGGCTCACATCAACCAGGAACTAGCGAACCTTTATCAAGTTTGAAATCAGAGGTAAGAACACACGCCGCCGGAACGCACTCCTCAGGCCGAGGATCCACCGGTGTTTTATCGGCGGCGGATTGGAAAGAAGAAGCTTTTTATTTTTGGGGGACGATTTTAGATGTCTTCACCATTTTGGATTTAAAGAAGGTGACAAAGTTTGGTAATTTGGAAGAAGAATTTTGCAAAGAGGAATCACAGATTTGCGAATAAGCTCAGAGAATACGAAAAAGAAATTGGGAAATTTGGAAGATTGAAGATGTAAAAGTGATAAATGATAAAAGGAAGGGTATTATTTATAGGTTTAAGCAATGACGGTTCAGTATCAGCGGTGGCCGACCACCGTCTGACATGCATTAAATACCTTGAAAGACTAAATTGATGGGACAGCTATCACATACGTCATGGTCAAGCCCAATGTAAACGTCAGTTTATAATCCGATCGAGCCGTTGAAAAATTATATCATTTCTCACCACATTCTTCCTCAGAAACGAGGGGACTATCTGTATACGGTCGAAATAGATTTCGGCCTTCATACGATTGATCGAGTTCGAAATATAATCGATTGAAGTGAGACTTCGAGGTGGGTTCTGAAGATGGTACAAACAAGTTTCGAGTCCGAGGGGCCGATCAATGTCGAGCTCGATATTATTATCAAGCTCGAATTTAAATCGATCTATGATGCAAAGTAAAGTTATCGAGCTTATGATCCAGAGACCGGCCAACATTGACCTTGAATCAATTCAAGGGTCCAAGTCAGAATCGAGCTCAAGCCAAGATCGAGAGCTCGAGGCAAGACCGAAAACTCGAGTCAATATCGAGCTTATAAACAGGAGTCGTTGCAATCCCACTAGAGGAGAGAATCTTGGCAGGAATTGCGGAAAAACTGATTTATCATGGGTCTTCCATGTTACAACCCAAATTCGCGTACCTTAGATCACACCGTAAGTTTACGTAAATCCAATAAGAGATTATCTTTGAGATGATAAGTAGTTAATCCTATTGGTCTTAAACGATACAAGGGTGTATAAGAGTGGTTAACAAGTATTTGAAGTTAAACGAATCGAGGATGTTGTAACCTGTATTTTCGGGTAACACTAGAGGTGATTAATTGTCCCAAGAGGTCTTGTTTTAATGTATTTGAATCATATAATATCCGCATCATAAGTTTTGAAGTCAAGCGAGTTATGAAACAAAAGTCGATAAAAGTTGTCGCAACTTAGGTTTATAATTTTACTTAAACTTTAGGTCAAATGTTGCTGCATTTTTCTCCCAATGTGCTTGGAATTATGGGGTGATCCACCTATAAAATTGAAGATCTATGAGTCTAGTTTCCAACGCATTAAACCGTTCATCGATACGATCTCGGAATAGAGAGATATTCGCGTTTTCGTGAGAGTGCGCCAAGCAGCTCCCTATGGGGCCCACATAGGCGGTTTAAGACATATGGATATATATAAGATACCTCAACCCCGTTTTAAGTCATTAATTTTCAGTATATTCAGACCTTAGAACCCTAAAAACACTCTCTCAATGTTCTCTCATGATCCAAGATCCAAACAAAGGGCAAACAACACAAATCAAATGTCGGGAATCCCGTGGTGCTAGTAAGTTTCTTGTTCTTCTTGTTGTTGCTGATTTTTGTGTTGTTCCAGCTCGTGTGGGAGGTTGTTTTAAGTGCTTTATGTTCTGTAAATACACCTTCAAGTTTTTAATATCAACCCTAGGTGATTTCAAGTCTTCTAAAGTAATTCTAGTGCCGAAAAACCCGAATTAATTGCTAGTTTCGCTTCCTTGTTCTTGTGGCAGAATTGAAGGGATATTTCGTGGAAAATTAAGGTCAAATTGGAGTTGTTCTTTCTGTTTAAAGGTAAGGAACCTCTTACTCTATATATATTTAAGATTATCCAAGTTGTGGCTAAGTCGTTGATGCTAGAACTTGTGAAATATATATCGAAAGGCTTGGTAGTAATGTTGTTAGTTGGTGGACTGTTTTGGAGGCTCAATATGATTATTAATGATGTTGTTTGGGCTGTTTGGTGGTTGTATTGACTTGTGTGAAGTCATATAAATAGGGGAGGTGCTGTCCGTTTCATCGTAAAATAGGTTGCGGTCGATACATAATAGTTACGACGCTTAAACGATAATGATAGTGTCATTTCTTTTATTGTAGACTAAGGAGTCGTGATATTTGCATAGCTTGAGGTTGGACAGTATATACAAGGTATGTGAGGCTATACCCTTCATTCTTTTGCACGACTCCGATTGTACATAATGTAATGAACGAGCTCCCAAAGATACTCTACTCTTAGAAGCTAGCAGTACTTACATTGCTGCCCTTCTTATGAAACGATTGATATTGATGTTACTTCTCTTATTCTTATACTATCAATGTTGTTGGTAGTTCTTGATTCTTATAAGATTCTTGATGAAGAGTTAATCCTAATAACGTGTACGAAGGATACCGACCTTTTCACTCCGAAAGGTTCAAAATGTGATTCCAATGAGTCCAGCATACATCATATATATGTATCTATTTTACTCTACCGAGCTGCGCTATAGTCGGCCGGGTATGGCACCTATTGTGCAACCACTGATCAGTTGGGTTTTACCGAGCTCCACGTGGCCGGGTACGATTCTACCGAGCCCTATGATGGCCGGGTACGTTTTACCGAGCCTATTACGGCCGGGTACGATATGATGATGATGATGCCCACAAAGGCGTATGTTTTAAAAGTTTATGTATATATATATGTATGTATCATGTATTTCATGTAAGTAGCCCTCAGAGGTACCCAGATCTCACAGGTTGTATATTCCCTATCACTGTTTACATTATTGTTCTTACTTATGTTATTCTGCCTTACATACTCAGTACTTTATTCGTACTGACGTCCTTTTTATTTGTGGACGCTGCATGTCGTGCTGCAGGTCCTGATAGACGGGTAGACGCAGCTCCCCCATCACAGTAGGCTATCCGGTTCAGCGTTATTGGCAAGATCCTTTCTCCGGACTTGCCGTGGTCTTGGTATGCATTTTTGTTATAGACATTATGGGTATGTCGGGGCCCTGTTCCGGCAATGTTGTAGCACTTATGTTCTTTTAGAGGCTCATAGACAGGTGTCGACTCATGTATGGTTTGGAATGCCTTGTCGGCTGATTTTTGTTGTATAGTCTTTCATGGCACCATGGTAGCTCGTACCTTATATATAGTTTCTTGACAGTCTTGTCGTCCCATGTTACGTATGTTCATGACATTATCTTTCATTGTTGGATGTTCATGATCCATGTCTACCATTTATATTGGTCTTGTCGGCCCTTAAAGATAATAAGAAAGGTTAGATAAAATGTACGTTGGTGCTCGGCAAGTATGGCCCGGGTGCTAGTCATGACCCTCCAGTTGGGTCATGACAGCAGAATCACTCTTTTTAATTATATCTAAAGTAAGATCGCTCTACTATAAAGGGGATGGTTATCATATCTGTAGGGGGCAAGTTTTTTGCTAACATTATAATTCAAGCAACATATTCTCCTATAGTGAAGAGTTGTTCTTTCAAGCTTCTTAATTTGATTCCACTTGTTTAGTCCTAAAATTCATCTTCTTTACAATCTTGCATATTTTTGCATTCTTCGCAATCCATACTTGATATTTCTATTTATTCTTACGATTTGTATTAAGTTACACCACATATCCTTTAAACTGCGTACAAATTCAACTCTATTTGTTTTTCGGATAAACACCAATATTGTGAGATTTGGGATTTAACTGATCGTAGTTATGTCGCACAAGCTAAAAAATATTGGAGAGCTTTGGGGTTCGACTAGAGTATTAATCTCAAACAAGGTAAGAGAGGTATTCTTTACATAGCCAGCATGGACTTTATAAGTGGTTCTTTAATTTCTTCTACAACAACGCGTGGAACTTGAAAACATGGATATGTAAGTGGAGACAGAGCAACTCACATGGCTTTTTGTAATGCGAAAAAGTTAATATAGTGTACGGCATATCTGCACAGCTGAAACACAAATTCAGTTAGAAAGTAAAGAAAGCATTACGAGCAGATAATTACACTGTCGAACATCAAAAAGAAGAGTAACATATAACAAGAAAATTGTGATTACCAAGAGAAAAACTGCAGTGAGGAAAGAGAAATTGCACAAACAACTCACTAAATCACAGAGAGCTCATAACAGTGAGATTTTATTTCTAATAGACCGTAAACCCTCCTCCTCTGTCTGGGCTTGGGACCGGCTGTGTTAAAGTATATATCAAACACAGGCAGAGAACAATACACAACTTTAACAAAATAATCACAGTAATTCAATTTTCCCATTCGGTTTGAGAATTAAGCGCATTCCAAAGTTTCATTATTTGAAATTTATCAAGTGCATAAGCTACAAATCCAGTGCATCACCACTAAGCTTCAGATGACATATGAAGATATAATACAACAACAATAACAACCCACTATAATCCCACTAGTGGGGTATGGGGAGGATAGTGTGTGCGCAGACCTTACCCCTACCTTGGGGTACAAAGGCTGTTTCTAATAGACCTCAGGCTCCCTCCCTCCAAGAACTCATCACCTTACTCTTGGGATGACTCGAACTCACAACCTCTTGGTTGGAAGTGGAGGATGCTTACTACTTGAGCAACCCACTCTTATCCAGATGAAATATAATAAAGGGAGAAAAACTCAGTACTGAATCAAGACATTCCCTAAAGAAGCAGAAGAATACACTTTCAGTAGGATTGAAATGTTTAGCAATTTATTAGCATGACAATCTTAGGATTATAGCATGTTTGTTGGCATATTTCAACTGGCAGAGACAGACACACTATTTCAAAAATAACCTATGATCAGATTTATATCAAGTTGTAATGTCAAATATGTGTTTTAGGCGCTGCTAGGATGGTGCATGCCAAAAAAAATATTTCGAGAAAATATGATTGATTTAAACTTCTCCTGTCACTTTTTAGTCAGAGTGTTTTCTGTCTTACTGTCACGATCCAAAATCCCTACCCGTTGTAATGGCGCCTAACACATCGGCTAGGCAAGACGAAACATGATAACAAAGGCAACAAAAAAACGGAAATTTATACAAATAGCATACGTCTGAGGTCTCAACACAATAAAACTGCTAATACAAAGTAAATTCCCATAAACTGGTAAGTACGGAGTCATGAGCATCTACAACGGAATACAATTCTTAAAATGAACAATAAATACACTGTCTGAAATGTAACAACAGTATGAAAAGAAAAGACAAGTCAAACTACGACCAATGATGCAGCTCTACCTCGCCTCTAGCAGATAGTCCAATAAGCAAGCCTACTGATGATAATTGGTCCCCACACCTAGATCTGCATAATTAAGTGCAGAGTATAGTATAAGTACAACAGACCCAATGTACTCAATAAGTATCGTAAATAAATACGGCAAGGTAAGAGAAGCACAAATTATTAATGATATTAGCTATCACATGTGTAGTTTCATCCTTTAAATCGGTAGAGAGAAATATTGTAATCAAATCATAAAGTTCAGTAAGAAAACATCCGTGTGTGTATGTGTACAATTTTTCAAATACCTTACTCAGACAATATCTTGGCATATATAGATGATATGTAGTTAAATCAGATAATGATCAAGGAAATTGCAAGTAAAGATGGAATTCAAAATCCACAAAACACTGGCCAGATTTCACACTTTTCCATATCCGTACCAAACCACTGATCACTTCCTCAATAACCGCGTGTACACCATCAAGAGAGAAACATGAGAGGGTGACCCTAGGGGAATGGATCAGTATGCACGCGCTGTATGGATACTCACGTGCTAATAATAGTGCCTGCACAGACAACTCACATGTTGCACGGACAACCCACGTGCTAATAACATCAATATCTGGATCCGCACGGACTACTCACGTGCCAACAAACACAATCCGTCTGGCCTGGTCACAGGCACATCAACACAATCTGCCCGGCGTGGTCACAGGCACACAGTCCATTCGTATCATACATGAGCAAATAAACAAGTATAAATGTATGAAATGAGTGAATAACAAATCCCATGCTCCTAGACTAGTATAAACTACATGCTAAAGTGTATGCATGTGCAAGTGTACTATCATAGCTCAAATCCGCAATTTCATCAAAGAATAACAGTTATCGGTTCATTTGGGGATTAAGCCCATATGTAGCCTTAAACTTGGCTCAAAAAGTTCACAACAATGTTAAAAATGTGTGAAGCATCATAGCTTAAGGTTTAACAGTCGAATTCTAGGTCTATAAGAGCCTGAGCACAACTCGAAATTGAATAAATGACCCCGGTGTTCGCATATGGGTTCAACCACACGCATGCATGCACCCAATAGCACGTAGCTATCACAATAATTCTTGCAACTAGTGCCTCAACCTAGTTTAGATAAGCTACTTACCTTAAGCAAATCTAATCACTCTGCTAGCAAGCCCTTCCCACGCGTATCAATCTCTGAAAGGCTTGAATCTAGCCATAAATAACGTAATACTATCAATAAAAAGTTATAGGAATTGATTCCAAATGATAAAGATCTTTAACCAAAGTCAAAAAGTCAACCCCGAGCCCACGTCTCGGAACTCAAATTAATTTATAAAATCCGATCACCCATTCGATAACGAGTACAATCATACTAAAATTATTCAAATCCGACCTCAAATCGCCTTTCAAATCATCACAGTACATTCGATGAAGTTTTCACAAATATTTCCCAACTTTTCCAACTCAAAACACCAATTAAATGGTAAAAACAATGATGGGTTCATGTAAAATAATCAAATCCGAATTATAATCACTTATCCCAATCGATTCCTTGAAAATCCCTCTTAAAATCGCCACAAACCGAGCTCTCTAAGTCCAAAAGATGAAGAATGAAATAAAACCATCGCTTTTGAAATTTAACATTGCTGCCTAGTTATTGGCTTTCGTGATCGCGGACAAACAATCGCGATCGTACAGAACAAACTCTCCCCAGCTCACAAAACCTCCTTCGTGATTGCGAAAGCTCAGACGCGAATGCAGAGAACAACCCTCCCAAGCTTATGCGATCGCGTTCCATGACATGCGAACGCGAAGAACATCGCGTGCCCTCCCCCCCAGGTGCCTCACTTTCCTTATACATGAACGCGATCCACTGTATGTGTTAACAAAGCACAAGTTCATCAACTTCTGCGATCACACCCCTTACTTCGCAAACGCGAAGAGTAAAATCCCAGCAGTCCACAAAGACCCTTCGCGATCGCGAACCTTTCCTCGTGATCGCGATGAAGGAAACTAGAATGCACAAACCAGCAATCCCATTTCAAGAACAATTGGTCCGAACTCAATTCGAAACACATCTGGGGGCCCTAGGACCCCGTCCGAACATTCCAACAAGTAAAAAAATCTGATACGAACTCGTTCAAAATTTCAAATCACATCAAACAACTCTAAAATCACGAATCGCATCTCGATTCAAGCCTAAGGAATTCATGAACTTCTAGTTTTTAAAACTAATGCCGAAATATACCAAACAAACTGTAATTGACCTCAAATTTTGCACACAAGTCTTAATTGACACAAATGGGCCTATTCCAACTTCTGGAACCCATATCCGAACCCGATAACAATAAAGTTAACTCTCGGTCAAACGTCTCAACTTTTCAAACCTTCACTTTCCAACTTTCGCCAATTCAAGCCAAAACGACCTACGGACATCCAAATCAATATCCGGACACACTCCTAAGTCTAAAATCACCATACAGAACTATTAGAACCAACAAAACTCTATTCAGGAGTTATTTACACATAATTTAATATCCGGTTAACTCTTTCAACTTAAGCTTCCAACTTTGGGACTAAGTGTCCCAATTCATTCCGAAATATCCCCGGAACCAAAGCAACCATCCTGAAAAGTCACATAACAACAAACGAACATAGAATAGGTAATAAATAGGGGAATGGGGCTACAATACTCAAAACGACAGGCCGGGTCGTCACATTCTCCCCCTCTTAAACAAACGTTCGTCCTCGAATGGGTTTGGAATCATACCTGGAGTATCAAATAGGTGTCGATAGTTGATCCTCATCTCGTGCTCGATCTCCAAGGTAGCCTCCTCGACTGACTTACCTATGCACTACACCTTCACTGAACCTATATTCTTTGACCTCAACTTTCGAACCTGCCGATCCATAATGGCCACCGGTTCCACATGATAAGTCAAATCCCCATCTAATTGAATTGTGCTGAACTCCAAAACATAAGACGGATCACCAAAATACTTCCGGAGCATGGAAACATGAAACACTAGATGAACACTCGATAGACTAGGTGGAAATGCAATCTTGTAAGCCATCTCTCCAATCCTCTCAAGCACCTCAAAAGGGCCAATATAATATGGGCTCAACTTGTCCTTCTTCCGTAACCTCATGAAACCCATTATAGGGAAAACTTTGAGCAGTACCTTCTCCCCCACCATGTAAGAAACGTCACAAACCATCTGATCGACGTAACTCTTCTGTCTAGACTGTACCATGCGAAGCCGATCCTGAATCAAATTAAACTTTTTCAAAGCATCCTGAACCAAGTCAGTACCCAATAGCCTAGCCTCACCCGGCTCAAGCCAACCAACCGGAGACCGACACCGCCTCCCATACAAGGCCTCATACGGAGCCATCTGAATACTCGATTGGTAGCTATTGTTGTAGGCAAACTCTACAAGCGGCAGAAACTGATCCTAAGAACCCCCGAAATTCGTGACGCAAGCGTGTAACATGCCCTCCAATATCTAAATGGTGCTCTCGGATTGTCTGTCAGTCTGGGGGTGCAATGTTGTACTCAACTCAACAAGTGTGTCTAACTCTCGCTGCACTGCTTTCCAAATATGCGATGTGAACTGCGTGCCTCGACCTGGAATAATTGACATCGGCACACCATGAAGGTGAACAATCTCACGGATATAGATTTCAGCCAACCGCTCCGAAGAATAGGTAGTCCTAGCTGGAATTAAATATGAGGACTTCGTCAGTCGGTCAACAATCACCCAAATAGCATTAAACTTCCTCAAAGTCCGTAGGAGCCCAACTTCGAAGTCCATGGTGATATGCTCCCATTTCCACTTAGGAATCTCAAGCCTTTAAAGTAAATCGCTCAGCCGCCGATGCTCGTACTTCACCTATTGACAATTCAAGCACCGAGCTACAAACTCCACTATATCTTTCTTTACTTGAAAATAAATTTATTTATAAATGGAGCAAAATATAAGTTCAATGAACTCATATAGTTTGTTTGATATATTTTTTTCTTTAAATGTTTTATAGTTGAAGTCTAACAGAAAAGCGTATAAATATTTTTCTTACTCCAATACTGTTTAGAGCACAGTGCTATTGAGCTGACATGAACATTAGCATATTAGAGTGTGTTGGACAATTAGCTAAATAGTATAAAAGATGCACAACTGAAGCCTCTGGCGTGGCAGTTATCGATATTTTGTCTTATAATTTAATAAACTCACAGTGGAGGTTTGCATAGTAGTAGCTGAAACGGATAATATTTCGTCGTCAACAACTGCAAGATTCAATAATGAAGGTGAGTCCGATGAACTTTTCAAAGTGTATGCCATTAGCATTTGTTTGTTGTCCTTTTCCCTGTAATTGGCACAGTAAATATCATGAATTTATTTTTTGATATAAGTAACAACAGTTAAATGATGATGTAATGCAGTTTAAACGCAGTTTGTGTTGTACCAATTCCGTAATTCAGTTGCTTCCACATATAGGGTATTTATTAAGATTGTCGAGTTGTATCTTGTTGCCAAACGAGAAACTGTGTTTGTAAATTTTGTTAGTAAACAAAGTGAAATCGTTATTCATATGTAGAAATATTGACGAGCATGATCTTACCACCACGGTATTTGGTGGTATTTATTCGCTTCGCAACAATAACCGGGTATTCTTGTAGTTGCCTAACTTGCCTCACTAACTCAATTCCTTCATTGTTTGCCAAGTCTTCCCATATAGTGAAGAAAATAGGTTTCTTCTTGTATATTTATGAGTATCAGCTAGACATTTTCTTATGTAATAGAAGATTAAATGACTTTCCCGTTGTCCATAACTATAGCCTCTTGAAATCTCTTAGTTGGATCGGTGGTGTATTGCATTGCCCCACAGTTTGCCATAACAACTGGTAGATCTATTATTATGAATAAAAAACAAATGTAGGTAAAACCAGTATTTTAGGATCCACCATGAGTTTCAAGTAATAAAGTTGTTGTAAGACATAGACTAATTTGAAAGATACCAAATTCAACACCGCAAGGTTGTTATTCGATGTCAATGAAGGAAATTGTATTTAGTCTCGTCGGAGGAGGTAACGATGCCTCCTTTTTTTTTTATTCCTTGGAATAGACTCCACAATAATGAACCTATGGACGACCCATTCAAATTGGCTGATGTGTATTGAATAAGACTGTGGATTTCTAACTTTGGCAGTTGAAATGACGTATGTCTCGAAAAGTTCAAACAACTTATCACATTGTCACGACCCCCAATTTCCCTTCGTAGGATGTCGTGACGGCACCTAGTCTCTAAGACTAGGTAAGCCTAACACTTCCTGAATTAATAAAAAAATTTAGCCAACAACATTGAATTTTGATATGGAAATTTCCATACAAGCCAACAATCCTAAAACCGGTAGTACAAGTCATAAGCTCTACATAGTTTGCTAGAAAAATTACTAAATACAACTGTTTCAGAATAGAAATAAACAATACAGGTACAATATTAGAAGGTGACTCCGAGGCCTGCGAACGTGACGACAAGTTTACCTTAAGTCTCTACGGCAAAACCCGAACAACTAGCTATTGATCAACCAACTCCGAAATACCTGGATCTGCACAAAAATGTGCAGAAAGCGTAGCATGAGTACACCACAGCGGTACCCAGTAAGTATTTAGACTAACCTCGATAGAGTAGTGACGAGGGACAGTCAAGACACCTACTGGACTAAACAACCTGAACAAGTATGAAGGTGAACTAACGGGAAAACAATGTTAATATAAAGCTAAGCATGGTAAGGAAGACAAAACAATACTAGTAATGAAACACTAGAAACAACAATTAGCAACAAGAAGCAAACGAATAGTAATGTTGTAGAGTAAGTTGGATACAGTCTAAGTCCGATGAAACCAAATAAAGGAAAATAAGTAACAACTCAACAAGAACAACCGCTTTTACACCAGATCTATTCAGGAATTTCCACGAGGTACCAAACCTCATAATCACAAATCACGGGTCCCAATTCTTGAACCCTAATCACTTGGCCTCATGTGCCCACATTACAAATTCATAACTGCACGAATGACTCACATGCCAAGAAAGTGACAATAGCTAATATCCGCATGGACGACTCACGTGCCAATAATAAAAATGACTCATGACTGCACGGACAACTCTCGTGCCAACAGGATAACTCTCACACATAAGGCAAGTACACGGGAGTAAATGTAAATGGTCAATAACATCAGGATTCATCTTCTTAACCGATATGGGTGATTTATTAACGTGTATGCTTGTGCAAGTGTTCTACCACAATTTTAGTCAACAAGTAAGAGTAGAGACAATGAATGATACACAAGAAATGATCAGCACCAAATGTATACGGTATAACTCACACAAGGTAGGCACACCACTACACAAATAACAATAATAGCAATGCCCTCAGGCCATCACAAGTTATCAAAAATTATTTTCCGACATAGCCCACCTTGTCTTGCCACGTGCGCAATAATAAAGTAAATGCACGCCTTGTCTTACCGCACGTGCATAATAATATTCTCACCTTGTATCGCCACATGCTCAAACCCACATATATAGCCCGCCTTGTCACGTCGCATGTGCAAATATCAATAGTAATAATAGCACGGACAACTCACGTGCGAACACCCCAACAATCCTCTCAACAATACCATATGTCCTAAAACATAACAACACAATAAAATAACTTTCACAACATGTGCCCATATGACGCAATATTTTCTCAAAACAGTTTCAATACCATAACCCCGCATAGCCCTCGGCTCAACAATACTGGGTACAACAGAAGTAACAACAATAACAGGAGAATACGTCAAGTAAATCAAATCAAGAACTTCAAAACACAAAGAAATGAACGAACGAGCTCACAATGAAAGAGATAACAGAGAATAATGGTTTCAATAAGAATATCTCAACAAAGGGAGAGATAGCGCGCAACAATGATTTCCGCATAAGTACAACTTTACGGTAAAAGAGATAGCACGAATCAATGATTCTAAATAAGGATAAGTCAACAATAAAAGAGATAACAAAACTTTAATTAAGGTTGAGCTATTACAGAAAATATACTAATAAAATCAATTAAGGATAAGCAATTACGGAAAAGACATTAATAAATTCAACTAAGGATAAGCAATTACAAAAAAGATAATAATGACTTCAATTAAGGATAAGATATTACGGAAAAGATAGCATGGCAATAAAAGAGGCAACATCTTCAATTAAGGCACATAAGCGTTTTATTGGCAACAAGGGTAAAACATGAATCAATTAATTTCAAATAAGACACGTAAGGGTAAATTTAGTAAATGAGGGATTTAACATACTAAAACAACTTCACATCTAATGAACATAAGAACCTAAGATCCCTAAATGATCAAATTTCCACAAATAAGCGCGAGTACGTACTCGTCACCTTGCGTACATGGCCTTCACATGACACAATTAGAACAAATGACTCAAATTCTAAGGGGTTGTTCCCTCCCCTCCCCCCCCACACAAAGTTAGAAAAGATACTTACCTCAAAGAAGCTAGATCGTTACGCTAAAATGACCTTCTCGAGTGAAACAACCTTTGGACGGCTCAAATATTGCCAAAATAACTTTAAATCATAAATAAAACTCATAGAAGAAGATTCTGGATAATAAAGCTTCAATCTTTAACAAAAACTAAAAAGTCAACCTCGGGCCTGCATCTCAGAACCCGACAAAATTTACAAAATTCGAACACTCATTCGATTACGAGTCCAACCATACTAATTTTATTTAATTCCAACTCTGAATCGATACTCAAAACCCAATTATTCTCTTTAGAAATGTTTTTGATAAAATAAATCCAATTCTCCAATCAAAATATGGATTAATTCAAAAATGAACTTTTATAATCATTCTAAAATACAAAAATTGTAGTTTGATACTGACCCCCATGAAAATACTAGAAGAACGCCGTGAAAGTCACCTAAATCGGAGCTCTAGAACTCAAGATATGCTCAGAATACTAAATAAACGCGGTCTGATTTTTTTTAATACAGAGGGAATTTCGCTTCTGCAACCAAACCTCGGCACCTGCGGTCTGCCAGCTGTAATTTCCTCATTTACGAACCATTTTCGCACATACGGGGTCGCAGATGCGGACCAGACCAAACTTTGCATCTGCGAAGCACCAGCACCAGCTCTCTTCTCTGACACTAAAATGAGCATAACTCCCTCATACGATATCCAAATTCGACGATTTTTTTTTTGCTATTGCTCCGTAATTATGATACGGATCTAATGCTTCACAAAACAGAAATTGGAGTTTATTTGCTTAATTTGGTACTATTTATTCATGAAGAAACGACATCGAAACATAAAGAAACAAGAGCAACACAACCCAAACCTATCTGAAACTCACCTGAGCCCCTCGGGACCCCATCCGAACATACCAATAAGTCCCAAAACCTAACGCAGACTTGCTCGAGGCCTCAAATCACATCAAACAACATCAAAACTACGAATCATACCTTAAATCAAACTTAATGAACTTTCAACTTCTACAACTCGCGCCGAAACATATCAAATCAACCCAGAATGACGTCAAATTTTGCATGCAAGTCTCAAATGACATAATGGAGCTAATCCAACTCTCGAAATTGGAATCCGAGCCCCTTATAAAAAAGTAAACTCCCGGTTAGACCTCTTAAGCCTCTAAAATTTCAACTTTCCAATTTTCGCCAAAATACTTCAAATTATCCTACGGCCCTCCAAATCAAAATCCGGACGCACGCCTAAGTCTAACATAATACCATACGAAGCTATTGGAATCATCAAAACGTCATTTTGGAGTCGCCTACGCAAAATTCAAACTCCGGTCATCTTTTACCATTTATGCATCTAAAACAAGAATCCTTCTTTCAAATTGATCCTGAATCATCCGAAATCCGAACTCAACAACACACGCTAGTCATAATACATAATACGAAGTTGCTCGAGACCTTAAGCCGCTGAACGAGATGTTAATTCTCAAAATAACTGGTTGGATCGTTACATTCTCCCCTTCTTAAACAAATGTTCGCCCTCGAGCGTGCCAAGAACGATTTTGAAGTCATCAGTCATTGTGTCAACATACCATAAATGCACCCGCGGGTGACCCCACGTCACCCCAAATCAACGTAAGCCTAACAACACCACCTCAACTGAAGATTTTCCCTTCCACCAATACCAATAGGGCTTAGAACCAAATTTCTCACCATCCGATCGTTTCCAAAAGTCCTGATTCATACATCAACACACGGTATCAGCCTCAACCAGCTACAATAACCTATGTCTACACTCACCAGATACAAACACACGACGTAACACATTAAACATATGTCCATAACAACATCTTTGATCACAATAGTCGTCCATACTTAAACCCAGCACCGGCAATTAACCTCATATAAGCTAGAACCTTATTCCAAACTTCCACAACACCGACAACGATGCAAGAAACACGAAGACGCCATCACTATTCACTTAAATCAAAAAGTCACACCCAACACCACTTGGGCACACACCTTGCAAGCTAAAACCCTATAAGCACAGCACGAATATGACTGAATATACAAGGGAACACAAGAAAGAACTATCAAACAAGCCCGACAAGCACAACTCCCTATCAGTAGCATACTATGAATTAATTCCACAAGGGAGAATCAAAGTATATGAACAAATCACAAGGATCTCATCCTAATATAACTTCAACGCAGCACGCAGCCCGGTCCAAACATAACAAACTTCGTGGAAACGCGAGGATCGCATCCTCATCTCTGAATCACAAGTACATTACACATCATACCAACCGAAACCTTCCACTAATTCAATTTCCGCTAACAACACATGCTAAACTCCCACACCGGTAGAGCATCTAATTTACAAACCGTAACCAACCACCCAAAAATCACATCAAAACCTACCATAATGGGTAACAAAAAGTCATTCCTAGTCTCATAGCTCTTAATAATGAATAAAACAAAACGATAGACGCAGGCTACCACTATAGAATCTCCCAACATAGGTAAACACATAAGCATAGTACAAAATCATGAAACTCACCCATATGTGAAGCAACATAAGAGGACTCAACCTGATAAGCAGAACCGAAACAAAATACGAATGATGCTCCTCTATAATAAATAGAAACCATACTTGTACGACATCATGTGGTGCAGCGGCCCCATCCCTACCGTAGAAAGCACATAAATGGATGTGCCTCTCCTCTTGGGCGCCCTCTACCCGCCTGACCTGCACCTCAAGCTGGCAGTGTAGGGATATCAGCAACTGGAGTATAACTCATAGCATGAATACCCCGCTGTGACAAATCTGTCCGGAGTCTGGGACAATCTCTCACCATGTGGCTGGTATATCCACACTTAAAATAACCTATCCGTCGGCGTGGCTGTTGAAGCTGTCAAACACGGGCACTTTGAGACCCATTGATTTCTGAAGCACCGCGCGAAGCCTGAAGTGCAAACTGAACTAACTAACCCATATAACCTCTACCATGGCGTACTCTGCCTCCAAAATGGGGACGAGTAGATCCTCCCGAACTGCGAGGCCTCTTAGCCTCTATGTCATCTCTCTACTAACCCCGCATGTCCTCTCCTTCCAGGTCTCGCATGCCCTCTAGTCGTCGAGCGATCACTACCACCTACTGAAATTGATCATCTGACTCCAACTCCCGAGCCACGTTGAACCGGATATCATGACTGAGCCCCTCAATGAACCTACAGAGGGTAATACTTCTTGAACCTTGCAAGTCTAAGTTGTTCTTTATTAGATGATGCTACCCTAATAACGAGCTGAACTGGAATAACTGGCAGAGCCGACACCACACCCGGAACCTGACTAATGTGAGCCCACTACTTTAAGGTGCGGGCGACGAGAATCTGAGCTCATCCCCCGGTCTGTGAAGTAGTCGGTGCAACCGGAATCAACCCCGTCTGAGCCAATGTACCAAACATGCTCAAAAACTGTTAAGGTCTCCTGATGTCCAGGGGAAACAACAGGCGCCTTCGATGCCCGTCCCCAACATGAGCCACTGGAGGCTCCTCAACTGCTGCTCTAGCTGTAGCACGTGCAAAACCCGAACAACTAGCTATTGATCAACCAACTCCGAAATACCTGGATCTGCACAAAAATGTGCAGAAAACGTACCATGAGTACACCACAACGGTACCTAGTAAGTATCAAAACTAAACTAGGTGGAGTAATGACGAGGGATAGTCAAGATACCTATTGGACTAAACAACCTGAACAAGTACGAAGGTGAAATAACGGGGAAACAATGTTAATATAAAGCTAAGCATGGTAAGGAAGAAAAAACAATACTTGCAATGAAACACTAGAAACAACAATTAGCAACAAGAAGCAAACGGATAGTAATGCAGTAGAATAAGTTGGACACAGTCTAAGTCCGATGAAACCAAATAAAGGAAAACAAGTAACAACTCAACAAGAACAACCGTTTTTACACCAGATCTATTCAGGAATTTTCACGAGGTACCTCATAATCACAAATCACGAGTCCCAATTCTTGAACCCTAATCACTTGACCTCTTGTTCCCACATTACAAAATCATAACCACACGGACGACTCACGTGCCAAGAGAGTGACAATATCTAATATCCGCACGGACTACTCACGTGCCAATAATAACAATGACTCATGACTGCACGAACGACTCATATGCCAACACGATAACTCTCACACAGAAGGCAAGTAGACGGGAGTACATGTAAATGGTCAATAACATCAGGATTCATCTTCTTAACCGATATGGGTGATTTATTAATATGTATGCTTGTGCAAGTGTTCTACCACAATTCAAGTCAACAAGTAAGAGTAGAGACAATGAATGACACATAAGAAACGATCATCACAAAATGTACACGGTATAACTCACACAGGGTAGGCACACCACTACACAAATAACAACAATAACAATGCCCCCAGGCCATCACAAATCATTTTCCGACATAACACCCCTTGTATCGCCACGTGCACAATAATAAAGTAAATGTCCGCCTTGTCTCGCCACGCGCATAATAATATTCTTCCCTTGTCTCGCCACATGCGCAAACCCACATATATAGCCCGCCTTGTCACGTCGCATGTGCAAATATCAATAGTAACAATAGCACAAACAACTCACGTGAAAACACCCCAATAATCCTCTCAACAATACCACGTGTGCCAAAACATAACAACACAATAAAATAACTTTCACAACATGTGCCTATATGCCACAACATTTCCTCAAAATAGTGTCAATACCACAACCACGCATAGCCCTCGGCTCAATAATACTGGTACAATAACAACAACAACAACAACAATAACACGAGAATACATCAAGTAAATCAACTCAAGAACTTCAGAACACAAAGAAATGGATGAACAAGATCACAATGAAAGAAACAACAGAGAATAATGGTTTCAACAAGAATAGCTCAACAAGGGGAGAGATAGCGTGCAACAATGATTTCCACATAAGTACAACTAGGCGGTAAGAGAGATGGCATGAATCAATGATTCTAAATAAGGATAATTCAACAATGAAATGGATAACAAAACTTCAATTAAGGTTGAACAATTACGGAAACGAAACTAATAAATTCAATTAAGGACAAGCAATTACGGAAAAGATACTAATAAATTCAACTAAGGATAAGCAATTACAAAAAAGATAATAATGACTTCAATTAAGAAAATTCAACTAAGGATAAGCAATTACAAAAAAGATAATAATGACTTCAATTAAGGATAAGCAATTACGGAAAGGATAATAATAACTTCAATTAAGAATAAGCAATTACAGAAAGGATAATAATAACTTCAATTAAGGATAAGATATTACGAAAACGATAGCATGGCAATAAAAGAGGCAACATCTTCAATTAAGGCACATAAGTATTTTATTGGAAACAAGGGTAAAACATGAATCAATTAATTTCAAATAAGACACGTAAGGGTAAATTTAGTAAATGAAGGATTTAACATACTAAAACAACTTCACATCTAATAAACATAAGAACCTAAGAACCCTAAACGATCAATTTTCCACAAATAAGTACGAGTACGTACTCGTCACCTCGCGTACTCGGCCTTCACATGACATAATTAACACATATGACTAAATTCTAAGGGGTAGTTTTCCCCACACAAAGTTAGGAAAGTTACTTACCTAAAAGTAGCTAGACCGTTACACTAAAATGACCTTCTCGAGGGAAACAACCTCTGGACGACTCAAATCTATCCAAAAATAACTTCAAATCATAAATAAAACTTATAGGAAATGATTCCGGATAATAAAGCTTCAATCTTTAACAAAAACTAAAAAGTCAACCCCGGGCCCGCACCTCGGAAACTGACAAAATTTATAAAATCCGAACACTTATTCAATTACGAGTCAAACCATACTAATTTCATCCAATTCCAACTCCGAATCGATGTTCAAAACACAATTATTCTCTTTAGAAAAGTGTTTTGATAAAAAATCCCAATTCTCCAATCCAAACATGGATTAATTCAAAAATAAACTTCTGTAATAATAATAATAAAATACAAAAATTATAGTTATATACTGACCTCCATGAAAAGACGAAAATAACGCCGCGAAATTCACCTCAATCGGAGCTCTAGAACTCAAGATATGCTCAAAATACTAAATAAATGCAGTCTGATTTTTTTAATACATAGGAAAATTCGCTTCTGCAACCAAAACTCTGCACCTGCGGTCTGCCAGCTGTAATTTCCGCATTTGCAGATCATATTTCGTAGATGCGGACCCAACTTCGCATCTGCGAAGCACCAACACCAGCTCTTTTCTCCGACACTAAAATGAGAATAACTCCCACATATGATGTCCAAATTCGACAATTCTTTTTGCTATGGCTCCGTAATTACGATACAGATCTAATGCTTCAATCAACACATAAATTGGAGCTCATTTTCTTAATGTAGTACCATTTATGTTTGAAGAAATGACGTCGAAAAATAAAAAACGAGCACAACACAACCCAAACCTATCAGAAACTCACCCGATCCCCTCTGGACCTCGTTCGAACATACCAATAAGTCCTAAAATATAACACGGACCTGATCGAGGCCTTAAATCACATAGAAAAATATCAAAACTATGAATCGCACCTCAAATCGAACTTAATGAACTTATGAACTTTCAAATTCTACAACTCGCGCTGAAACATATCAAATCAACCCGGAATGACGTCAAATTTTGCATGTAAGTCTCAAATGACATAACAGAGCTAATTCAATTCTTGGAATCACAATCCGAGTCCCATATCAATAAATTCAACTCCCGGTAAAACCTCTTAACCTTCCAAAACTTCAACTTTCCAATTTTCGCCAAAATGCTTCAAATTATCCTACGGCCCTCCAAATCTAAATTTGGACGCATGCCTACGTCCAAAATCACCATACGAAGTTATTGGAATCATCAAAATGTCATTTTGGAGTCGTCTACACAAAATTCAAACTCTGGTCAACTCTTACCGTTTAAGCTTCTAAAAGAAGAATCCTTCTTTCAAATTGATCCCGGGTTCCAAACCCAACAACAGTTGAAGGAAAAGAAACAGAAGAGTAAAACTAACCAACGGAGCAAATATAGAATTGCAAAAACTCAACAAACACCACAATCTCTTGTCAGTATATAGTAGAAATTGATGTGCAACATACAAAAAAAACATAAATTCAGCGGAGAAGCAAAGGGAATCTCGAGAAAGCGGAGAGGGAGATGCGGAGGAAATTTTGGTAAAGTAGAGATTTAAGCGGTGGGAGTCAGAGTGGCTTGCGAAATTACCTATGGAGTCTTTCTCTAAACAAACCAAGTAAGTCAGTACAGGGACACAACATGAATTTGGATAGCACAAAAGCGACGAAATTACCCCATCGGCAAGCAGACATGTCGACGAAGATGTGTCTGTGTAACCTGATGTACTCTTACTTCTAATATAGTAGAAAAAACATAAATTCAGCGGAGAAGCAAAGGGAATCTTGAGAAAGCGAAGAGGGAGATGTGGAGGAAATTTGGTAAAGTTGAGATTTAAGCGGTGGGAGTTAGAGTGGCTTGCGAAATTACCTATGTAGTCTTTCTCTAAACAAACCAAGTAAGCCAGTACATGGACACAACATGAATTTGGATAGCACAAGAGCGACGAAATTACCCCATCAACAAGCAGACATGTCGACGAAGACGTGTCTGTGTCACCTGTTTCAGCCATCAGAAGCTATAACATGGATCCTTCAACCCATTTTTGATGGACATTTTTAATACAAATAACACATCATATGACAAATGGACCACTATAGTGGGATGCCCAGTGATACAAGAACAAATCTGATTGTAAAACATAAAATACTTGGCCCTATTTGGGATGATGTAAAATAATTTTCTTTCAAATTCTTTGTATTTGGTTGTCTAGAAGTGAAAATTATATTTTTGTAAATGGAAGCATTCCCCACCTCCACTCTCCATTATATTATATTGCACAAACTTTTTGTCCCACAAAACACCAAAGCTAAGAAAATTCTAGAATTGAAGAGACAAAACAATGGAGCAAATCAATCATATCTCAACGCCAAACTACGAACATTTTGAAACAGATAGCAAGTATAAACCAAGAAAGGCTTGTAGATCAGTTGGTGTTATTATCAACCCCAACTAAAACAAAAGGATTAAAAAGCACCGTGCTTCAATACCAACAAAGAAACTGTTGACAATGTTTAAATTCAAACAACAACTTCTTACTGAGGTGTTGAACAATTAAACTTTGATCAGAAAAGGTAAGCACGAAGAAGTTGAAGAACATACAATGAAATGGACAAGGATATATAAGCAGTTGAATATTTTTCGAGAAGAGAACACCCAAGAGATTCTGGGTATTTCTATATCAAAAAGAAAAAAATATACTGAAAATTTAGCTTTGACAAACACACAAATAGTAGCCTAAACTGCTAAATTGAATCAATTTACGTGGATCCTAGAGGAAACAATCCAAACCCAACAACAGTTGAAGGAAAAGAAACAGAAGAGTAAAACTAACCAACGGAGCAAATATAGAACTGCAAAAACTCATCAAACACCACAATCTCTTGTCAATATATAGTAGAAATTGATGTGCAACATTAAAAAAACATAAATTTAGCGGAGAAGCGAAGGGAATCCCGAGAAAGCGAAGAGGGAGATGCGGAGGAAATTTTGGTAAAGTAGAGATTTAAGTGGTGGGAGTCAGAGTGGCTTGCGAAATTACCTATGTAGTCTTTCTCTAAACAAATCAAGTCAGTCAGTACAGCGACACAACAAGAATTTGGATAGCACAAGAGCTTCGAAATTACCCCATCGGCAAGCAGAGATGTCTGTGTCACCTGATGTATTCGCACTTCTAATATAGTAGAAAAATAGAGTGGCTTGCGAAATTACCTATGTAGTCTTTCTCTAAACAAACCAAGTAAGCTAGTACAGGGACACAACAGGAATTTGGATAGCACAAGAGCGACGAAATTACCCCATCGGCAAGCAGACATGTCGACGAAGACATGTCTGTGTCACCTGATGTACTCGCACTTCTAATATAGTAGAAAAAACAGAAATTCAGCGGAGAAGCGAAGGGAATCTTGAGAAAGCGAAGAGGGAGATGCGGAGGAAATTTGGTAAAGTAAAGATTTAAGCGGTGGGAGTCAGAGTTGCTTGCGAAATTACCTATGTAGTCTTTCTCTAAACAAACCAAGTAAGCCGGTACAGGGAGACAACATGAATTTGGATAGCACAAGAGCGACGAAATTACCCCATCAGCAAGCAGACATCTCGACGAAGACGTGTCTGTGTCACCTGATGTACCCGCACTTCTAATATAGTAGAAAAAATAGAAATTCAGCGGAGAAGCGAAGGAAATCTTGAGAAAGCGAAAGGGAGATGTGGAGGAAATTTTGGTAAAGTAGAGATTTAAGAGGTGGGAGTGAGAGTGGCTTGAGAAATTACCTATCTAGTCTTTCTCTAAACAAACCAAGTCAATTAGTATAGGGATACAACAGGAATTTGAATAACACAAGAGCGAAGAAATTAACCCATCGACAAGCGCATAATTTCCCTACTTTTCCACCGTGACAGAGTAAAGATCTTTGTTACCAACATATTAGTCCTTCCTTTTGAAATCAGAAGACGTGTCTGTGTCACATGATATACTCGCACTTCTAATATAACAGAAATATATAATATAATCCCTTCATTTTAATTTATATAATCGTGCCAAAAAGAATAATTCATTTTCATATTTTAAAATAATTTATCTTTATACAATAATTTATAGTCACATAAAATATATATATCTTATTTTATGCTATAAATTTAAAAGTACGTGTTAGCATAAATTGAAACAGAGTAATTATATAATATATGCAGTTGAGCTGGAGCGCATCTTGACTTGTGGTCTGCAATGTTAGTATCGCAGAGCAGCTAACTCTTCTTTTCCTTGTCTCTGTTGAGAATTAAACTCACAAAGCGTAACCATAGATATTTTTTGTTTTTTGTTTTTTTGGGTTCTCTTTTTATTTTCTATAGTGTGGAAAACTATTTCAGATATTTCAAGTGACTACCTTTGATGGGTTTTCTGTTTTCAAATGACAAAATTGCAAGTCATATATATCATAGCTGCTGCAGCAAGTGTTGTATCAAGCTATTAATTTAGAGGTTGAAGCAGGTGGATGTCCATTAAAAGATTTTTTAAACAAAAAATTATAGGAGAAAAGAAAAGGAAAATCTCTAATCGACATATACCTGACTCACACTGTAAGCTGACAGCTTGGTACAACACTTGCAACTTGTATCATGTCTGTATGAAATTATAATATTTACTTCTGTGTCTGTATCTAGAATTTATAATATGTGGGTTCTGAGTTGAAAGAGTGAATCTGAAAATGCATAACTAACTCTATATTTACTTTTCTTGTACAGTTATAAAGTTCGACGTTGAAGCA
Source organism: Nicotiana tomentosiformis (assembly GCF_000390325.3). Taxonomy (NCBI): domain Eukaryota; kingdom Viridiplantae; phylum Streptophyta; class Magnoliopsida; order Solanales; family Solanaceae; genus Nicotiana; species Nicotiana tomentosiformis. The sequence continues at coordinate 51,796,176 of NC_090820.1, forward strand.
CTGATTCTTCTGAACCCACGAGCCCATTGCTAGATCAGTCACTGGTGTTTGTGTGTATGTATTTACATATTTTCTTTTGATATTTTGGATAAGCAGTTAGCTGAGATTTGCCACTTTGATTTTGTTCCTTTTTATCCTTGTAGTAGATGATACTCAAAGGATCATTATGCAGTTTGGATAAAAGGAGTAATAGATTATAGAGATACTGTTAAACCTAGGCTCAATGGTTGTAGGCTTGTAGCAATTAAAAGTTTTGTCTAATAGGAAATGCAGAGATTATTAATCAGATTGGATTGAGGAAATATTTACTTGGATTTTGTAAGATTGATATTTTGGTAGGAAGGAGTCACTTTTTGAGTGAGATGGAATGTCAGGTTAATTGGAGAAGTAAGTTCCTAGACAATAGGCTTCCCTATAGTTGAAATCAGTTGGAAAAGGCTAATAAAGCTGAAGATGGTTAAGTTGGTTTTATTCTGAAGAGAAACAGAACTAAAAGAGAAATCAGCATACTTTTGGGAATGCTATTGGGTAGCTATTGAAAAACAATGAACTTGGTACTTCTGCAAGAACCATTTTTCTTTGCAAGCTATAAGAATATAATGCGTAGGCTTCCCTATAGTTGAAATCAGTTGGAAAAGGCTAATAAAGCTGAAGATGGTTAAGTTGGTTTTATTCTGAAGAGAAACAGAACTAAAAGAGTAATGTATATTGCTAATTGTGAAGCAATCAGATTTCTCTTTATTGAAGAGAAATCAGCATACTTTTGGGAATGCTATTGGGTAGCTATTGAAAAACAATGAACATGGTACTTCTGCAAGAACCATTTTTCTTTGCAAGCTATAAGAATATAATGCGTAAAGTTGCCCACTAACTCGGGCGATAGTAGGACCGGACATGCTTATGACCATATATTCCTTCAAGGGAACTTTACTGTTGTCAGCTTCTATGTCTAACTTTTTATCAAGTTAGATAAATTCTATCCATGAGGAATACTTTTGTCCATTGCTATTCAAGTTTAACTTCATTTTGGTGTCGAATATCTCTTACTTTTACTTATAATAGCTCTATATATCATGGCATAAGACTTACGCCCATAAGCGGGATTTCCTTTTGAATTATGTATAATCTTATAATCTTTCACCAATTGCCATAGAGAGTGCTCTATTTTTGTAAAGAAACTAACTGCATGATACCAGTCTCACCTTTCTGTGGTTTTCTCTACTGTTGTTTTCAGCTTCCGAAAAGCATCGGATCGTTTGCTAATTCCTACCAGGTTAAAGCCACAATGGTAGGGTCTAGTCTAAAGAAAGACATAATAGGGTTAATAACTGACAGGAATCACTTGCCATTTTGTTCCTTCTTTTTTATGACCAGATGGTTGAGTGATTATCTTCACATCATGCTGTGTGCTTATTCTTGCAATTGTGGATTGGGGTTTCCAAAATATTGTATTATAGTGTAGCAGGATCAGTTCTTTAGTCATGCTTGTCGGTTAGTCTGTGGTTTAATATAGCAAATGATTGTGCAATATGTGTTTTTTGGATGCTCTATACCCTATTTGGAGATAGATCCTAGTGTCTAAAAGCTTTAAGTTGAGCAAGACCAAGACAGAATACTGAGAGTGCAACGCGACTCAGGAAGCGGATGTAGATGTGAGGCTTGATACTCAAGTCATCCCCAAGAGAGGAAGTTTCAAGTACCTTAAGTCAGTAATCCAAGGAAATGGAGAGATTGACGAGGATGTCACACATCGTATCGGAGCAGGGTAGATGAAATGGAGGCTCTCAACTGGTGTTCTATGTGGTAAAAATGTGCCACCAAAACTTAAAGGTAAATTCTACAGTGCGGTGGTTAAACCGACTATGTTGTATGTGGCGGAATGTTGGCCAGTCAAGAAACAAAAATGAGAATGTTGAGATAGATGTGCGGACATAACAGGATAAATAAGACTAGGAATTAAAATATTGGGGACAAGGTAAGCGTGGCCCTCATGAAAGACAAGATGCGGGAAGCGAATCTTAGATGGTTCGGGCATATGAAGAGGAGAGGTATATATGCCCCAGTGAAGAGGTGTGAGAGGTTGGCCTTGGTGGGTCTGAAGACAGGTAGAGGTAGGCCAAAGAGGTATTGTGCAGAGATGATTAGGTAGGACATGACACTGCTTCAGCTTACCGAGGACATTGACCCTTGATAGGAGGGTGTGGAGATCGGGAATTAGGATAGAAGTTTAGTAAGTAGTCGTGCGTTTTCCTTGCCCATACCAGTAGTACTAGTGTTAGCCTTGTACTTTTTTTTTTTTTTTTTGATTTCTATTACTATCTGTTGTTTCTTTCGCTTCGATTTCTTGCTATCTTGCTATCTTGCTAGTGTTGTTGTTGTTGTTGATAAAAGGGAACTGCCAATAATAAATGAATTAGAATGTACAAGCAGATTCAAGTGTTATAGAATATACAAGCAGATAGCTAGGAATTGACAATGCAAACTTGTCTATAACCTAGCACTTGATCCAAATCTGGAATAACTATAGTTTTGGTTTTTCCTACAGCTAAACAAAGGCTTTCCTGGAACAGGTAAGCATTTTATGAGCCAACTAACTGGCCATGACAGAGCAGCTATCCCAATGCACACTTTCCACTGCTGCCAATTCAACCTCTCTGTACATGCAAACTTCTTCAGCATTTCTACCATTGCAACCTGGATAAGGACTATCATTCTCACTATCCCCCAAAATAACCTCTTTGTTCTTAGCTCCCCCAGATCTCCTTCATACTTTTTCATGTTGAATATGTGGAAGAGTTGACAGAGCACAAAGATGTTGAATATCATGGTGTCTTTTTCCTTGTCACTTAATTGGTATGTTGATTCACCTGTGAATTGGATGGTCAGCAAAACCGAGATCTGGTACAGAGCTTGGCCCAAGATATTCTTCCACATAATATTGGTTATAAATGGCTCATTTTGGTAAGTTGGTGGCTGTTGCATGAGCTTTGTTCCAGGCTCATCTATAGTGAGAGCCAGAGCTGCTAATGTGCCCACCATCAGCTTTACCCAAAGTACCTGAAGCATTGCATAGGGAACTTTGCCTGCTGAAATTACTGTGACAATGTTGATGGCCACGGGCTCGCTAGCTGAAATTGCTGTCACAATGTCTATCACCAAAGCAGCAATAGTTGCTGTTAGTTGGAATTGTGTGAATACCTGAACATTGTTATATGTGGTTCTTCCCCAACTTAGAACTCTGGCTACGGAAGCAAAGTTATCATCTATGATGACAATATCTGAGCTGTCCCTTGCGGTATCAGTTCCTTGATTACCCAGTGAAATCCCCACATTGGCTTCTCTAAGTGCTTCTGCATCACCCACACTTTCTCCAGTAACTGCAACAACATGACCATTCTTTTGCAAGCATCGTACTATCAGAAGCTTGTCCAATGTTGAGGCTCTTGCGATCACACGAATGTTTTCAACTCTCTCCAATCTTTCATCTTCAGCATATTCTTGGAATTCTGTTCCTTCTATGACTTCTCCAGTGGATATGTCATGATTAGGCTCAAGTATACCACAATCGACAGCTGATGCACGAGCTGTGTGGATATCATCCTTTGTAATGATTTTGATGTTCACACCCGCATTTTGGCAGTTCATCACAGCTTTCCTTGCTTGTTCTCTACATGGAGCTTTCAGACCTACAAATGCTAATAAGATCGAATCATCTTCTTTGATCTTGGGATGGAAATGCCCTTCACAATCAATCGGATGTTCTTCTGGTACACTTCTATATGCAAAAGCAACACAGTGCAGACCATCCATTTTCATCCTTGTAACTGTTCGCTGCAAAGCTGCTCTAGCATCACCATTTATATCTTTGATATCCCCTGTCTCCTTATAGTAACGTGAACACATGCTCAGTATTGCCTCTGGAGTTCCTTTGTGGTGCATATGGACTCTGCTGTCAGCATTCCTCCTGATCAAAACACGCCCTTGGTATTCTGAGTAGAAGCTTTCGCCGTAGACAACTGTACGGCTGTTTTTCAGTTGTTCTACATCCATCTTCATGCTTTTGATGCCCCAGGCCAAAATTGCATTTTGAATTTGCTCCTCAATGTGTTCAAATGAAGTTCCTGGTTGGCTCTTGGTATTGTTCAGAGCCATTCCCTCCTGAAGCAGATCAAGAATTTCTGGTGCGAATGAGGAGAAAGTACCTCTTCCAATATATTTTTGGCCTAGCCAAAATTGGCTGACCTGCAGAGAACTTTCAGTCAGTACGCCTTCCTTATTCGTACAAATCACTGTTGCGGAGGCCATTGCTTCACAAGCTGAAAGACTTCTGACAAGTGCCTGATCAGCGATCATCTTCTTGGTTGAGTAAGCTATAGTTAACGCACAAGCTAGTGTCAATCCTTCTGGAATGGCTCCCGATGAAATTGCAACTGGAGTTGCTAGAATTCCAATAACGGCTTTCCATACATCTTGTATGCTCGTCTTACCTCCGATGAACAACTTTCTGCCATTGTTTCGCATATTCCCTGAGAAATAGCGGACCAACAGCACTATGAGAACAAATGAACTGAATGCCAGACCAACCTTTGCTATATGTGAAGTCAATTTGTGCAATTTCTTTTGCAAAGGTGATTTATGATCATGATTGAAGCAAGTTGGAGTTATGATTTCTGCCAATGCTGTATTCATGCCTACTGCTGTGACAAGCATTCGACCATTACCCTTCAAGACTTTGCTACCGGATAGCAAGAACAGGTCGCTTCTATTGTTGACCTCCACATGGTCATTTTTCCTTGTTATGGTTGATTCATCAATTTGCAGGGAATTTTGATCTATGTAGAGCCCATCAGCAGGCACCCGATCTCCAGCTCTCAAGCGAATGACATCTCCGACAACTGCAGCAGATAATGAGATACGCGTGTCCTTCCGTTTCTAATGACAAGAATTGGGACAGCTTCAATAGGCCTCCAAAGTTCATAAAGTTGCCGTTTATGCCAATAGTTACAAGAAGCTGAGAGACTGATGACAAGAAACAAGGCAACTAATATGCTTCCCCCATCAAAGCATCCTTTCAGCCCCTGCTTTTTGACGCCAAAACCAAGGGATAGAACAGCATATAGTAGTACAATGATGGTGTTGGGATCTTTGAGGCTCTTCAACAGCATTTGCAATAGATTTATTGGTGGCTTCTTAAATGTATTGGTCCCAAAATGTTTGCGTCGGGAAGCAATGTCCTTACCATCACCTAGTATTCCCTTTTCAGGATTTGCTTTGAGAGTAGAAAGCAATCCTTCTACCCCATCAAGCTGATCGAGCTTTTCCACGTCTCTCAATCGAACGAGTTTTGCCAAGGTCGGCTTGCTGATGTTCGAAAAACATTCTGGTTCGATATCAACTGCTGTATAAGATCGAGAGCGTGAAAAGTTGCTCAAGAGCTCAGTCTTGTTTTCAGCAACAATCTTCTTGGCAGAAGATAGCAATGCTCTGGCAGTATAGAGAATTTTAAAGGCCCAGTGCCATCTCTTCCTGGCGGGGGAGCGTAAAGTAGGTACTGATAACTGCACTTGCAAGATGTCACACATGATTTTGGTATAATATCCAAATGGGTGACTGAAGATGTTGTTTCTAGTTTGAGAATCTGGTGAGCTTAAAATATTCTTGAAATGTATATTTTTGAAGAGGAAAAAATGGATTCTTTTGCTGCATCGAAAATCCGATTATATAGTACGAAGTTCATAGTCAAAATTAAACCGTGTCTGCACCGTGTACCGTACAGACAGGATGATAAGAGTGAGGAGTGATATACCTTTGGAAGTTGCAATGAAAGTTAAGGTCACTAAAGATCTTTGTTTTTGCATGCTTGTCTTTTTGTTCCTGACTTGAGCAGTGGTCTTTGTTTAAAGCTAACTACAGTATTGGATACCAGCTTGGCCATAATTGTATTATATCAGAAAATGGAAATGATTGAATTATCATGAAATGATGAGGGTACTGCCGTACTGGAAAATACTTATAAAGTGTGGCACTGTGCCAAGAATGAAAGTTTTACTTGTGGCTAATGGTGCCAATGAAATGAAATGATGTGAAAAAGGTCATGAAATGAGCCTTGATTCAACTATTCTAAAATTGACTTAAAAAATAGAATTACCTAAAAGCTTATGAACTCAATTGATGCCCATGTGTGGTTGTTTTAGCTAATTCTATGCTTTGTAAGTAGTTTCGATGTGTTTTGCGTTTTTACATATTCGTGAGTTGAAATTGTGTATTGCCTTTTTTGGGAAAAAGTATTTCAAGAATAAATGATGTGTTACTTGTGCTTCAATTGCCAATCATTTTACTCTATTTCTTGGAAAGAAATACATTGTGTTTAAAGCCTTCATTACTAATGAACCTAAAGTTGTGATTTCTAGAATATTCTATTTATTGATGTTTATGATGATGATCCATGAAAGGGAAGAAGAGCCAATGAAATAATGATGTTTTAAGTGGTTAAAAGTACCAGTGAAGCTATATACGATGTGAAAGGTCATGAGGTAAATGAAATCTGTATTTATGTTTTATTTGTATGCAAATCAAAAATGTTTTCCCCCTTAATTGGGATGAGATTGATATGACAAAGTTATTCCCCTTATTTGGGATGAGATTGATGATAGAAAACGATGATGTCTCACATGAGACAGCCTAGCCGATCGAGTCGTGATTGGACGCCATGCAGCACATATGGTGGTGATCATGCTGGAAATTGTAATTGAAATTGTAATTTTGGTTGATGTCTTCAAATAAGACGGCCTAACCGATCGGGTCATGATCGGAATCCGTGCTAGATTCATGGTGGTATATTTGCATAGAGAGTGTGATTGTGCTTGAGATTGTGATTGTGGTTGATGTCTTCAAATAAGATGGCCTAGCCGATCGGGTCGTGATCGGACTCCGTGCTAAAAGTACGGTGGTATTGGTATTGTGAATATTGGTACTGTGAATGATAGTATTTTGGTGCTAAAGATCTCCTAACCAAAAATATATATTAATTTCGTATTTTAAAAATTGTTATGTTTTAACTAGGCATATGGATATTGTTGGTTGTGACTTGCTACTTCTATGATTTTCCATTTCTTATATTGGCATTCTATTTTGAAAGACGACAGTTAGCTTTACATACTAGTACTATTCTATATTTACTAATGTCCCTTTTGTCGGGGGCGCTGCATCTTCAATGGATGCAGGTAGTTTATCAGCAGGCAGCTTTGGTACTCGTTAGCAGTCACTCTCTATTCAGCAGGTTTTGGTGAGCCCTACTCTATTCCGGGACTGGTGTCATTTGAGTTGTACATTGTGTTTTGAGGTATAGCTAGGGCTTTGTTGCCGGCACTTCCATACTACTCTTGTGTTATACTTAGAGGCTCTGTAGACAGGTTGTGGGTAGTAATCGAATGTTGGGAATTGAATTAGAAATGTTGGTATTTTACAAACATATTTTTCATTATATTAAAAAACTTGTAATAATTTGAAAATTATAAACGAAGCTGCTAATGGAATAAAATGGGAGTTGTTATTGAAATATTTTCAGTGTTTGATTAATGGAGTGCATCTCCTCTTTATACATGGATGAGTTTGGGTAGAAGAAAATCTAATAGGCTTGCTCGACTGGGTTCACTCGGTTGAGTGCCGATTGCGCTCCTAGAGTTTGGGGCGTGACAGCAGCAATGGAAGACAACCACCAGACCTTCCACGAGTTCCCTCAACAACACACCGCCCAACAATAATTCAGGGGAAGGAGACAACCACGTCAGAACAACAGGTAATCATAGGTAATCCTTTTAACTCTACTACACCACAATGGCCCCACACCACTCTACACACAAACATAAATACTGGGCCAACCCAATTAATTACTGAAATCTCTTTCTCCTTTCTCAAAGAACTGGAACATATCCCCGACGAAACCAATAGTGGGCATGTAACCCCACCACAACAAACCACTATCTTGCCTTTCCCCACAATGGCCCAACACCCTTTACCTCTGCTAGACTAGCAAATGGATGCATCATCATCAGCCCACCCACAGGTTTCCCATCCCACACAGTTAGCCCTAGAGATACATGCTATGGATATCACCTTCACAAAATTAGAACAATCTAACAATATCATTCAAGTAATTCACACGAACCTAGTAACCCACCCTACTTCACCACGTCAACCAATAGGGCTTAAATATGGCCCATTTGGCAATTCACCCACTGCCCTACATGACACCTCAGCCACCCAGTCAGAAACAATATCCACACACTCAATCTCCTCTGATTTCTCCGCCGTCTCTTTGCATGCCTATCACTCTCATCCAATCAAAAGCGTTCCTACACCAAGCACACACATCTCTGCTCATGTGCACTACCTTCTACAACCTATAAGTCTACTCAAGCTACAACACTCACTACACCACCATCTTCTACTCAAAAATTAGATACATCTATTAATCATGACCAAGACCCTCCACAACCACTCCTATCCCATTCAATCTACTCCAACAACTCTATATCACCACTCCATCCTATAGAACTAAATGCAACGCAACCAACACTTCTACTTTCCACGTCTAACAATGAGCGGGCCACCACACCCCAACCCAACAATACCACTCATTTACACCTCACAAATTCCTCCCCTGGATTTCCCACTCCATTCATGGCTGGAGATGGGCTTACAGGGTTATACACTAGTATTTACAATGGAAATCAACAACGAGGAAATAGTTCTCTTTGTTCAAAACCCAACTCATCTAGAGGAGATAGTAATCGAGGGAATTTGTCTGGGAATGGAGGTATATGCACAAATTCAGTGGTACTTGACGCAAATACCTCTACTAATAGATCACCATAGACCATCTTCCTCCAACACACCAATGTGGAACTACCTGATGACCTCCCCATTCGACCACCTGAACCAGACGATGGGTTTACTTCCCTTTTACCCACCACATGATGCGAAGACAATTTATGCCTCCTGGTTACAACACATGAGCTCCTTCGCACCACCATACCTCCCAATGTCGCCAACTAGAACCTAAGAACAACTCTCTCCCATGCACAGTCCCCCACCCACACCCCATTCCTCTCCCAACGCACTAAAAAAATAGACCCGCATAGAACTAGCTCAGATTATGGAGGAAATGAGGGAAACCAAGACAAAATTCATGTGGCTAAAGGGAATTTACCTTTACAACCTCAAACAGTAGTACGCAAAAAACATTCATACTTGAATGCCCTCCAGACCTAGCCTCTTGCAGCCTCAACTTCAGGGCAACTACAAATCATGAATTTGGGAAATATGCCGTGTTCATAATTCTAAAACTTCGTCAGAACAACCCAGTAACCGATCCGGTTCATGTAACACACCCCTCTCCCCTGGGAGAGAGGATTGACCTTCCCATTACAGATCTCCCAAAACAACCCATCATGAGTCTCATAGGATGTAATTGTAGAGGATTAGAGAATGCGAAATTTAGGAGACAATTTGGCTCTCTTCTAAATAACTATAGGTCAGTTCTTGTAGTTCTTTTTGAAACTCACATGCAAGATCACACTATCCTTAGAGATGATTTCCAATTCTCTGATATGTCCCAAGTGCCTGCACAAGGACTCTCAGGTGGCCTAGTTATTATGTGGCATCGTTATTTAATTACAGTGGATGAAATACGAATGTCTACGCAGGAGGTATGTCGCAATTGTTGTAGGACCATCACGTTTTTGGAGAAAATAAGTGTTACATGATATAATAACTTCATGTATTATACTGCACAATATGATAATAGAGGATGAACGTGATCTTAATGCACCAATTCAAGATGATTGGGAATGTCTACATCCAACGGTAGAAATGATAGTAGATGAAAATCACTGTTATTTTGCTGAGTAGCTAACAGTGAAATACTATCTACGAATCTAGAGTTGAACTTGAAAGTGGGAACTCTAGATTGCATATAAAATTAAATAGAACAAGTTCTTAAACCCGGGCATCGGGGAAAGGATTTGAAATTGGGATAGACATATACCTAATTGCCTTGCTCGGTTGCAATACAGGAATTGTAAATGCGTTCTTGTTAAATTTAATTCCATAGACATATAGGTATTAAGTTAGCTTGAATAGGCGAGTAAGGGCTCGACAGATTCTTATGAGTAATATCAACCCTGTCAACCAACAATCCAGATAAATCAATTAGTTATTTTAAGCTAAAAATACAACATGATTGTTAAATAACCCGTGACCCTGGAATATTATCTCCCATTGATTGTTATTTAAAACTATTTAAGTGTTGTGTTGTTTTCTGGTATTCCATTACTTGATAGTCTTTAGGTAGTAAATTAGACAATTATCTATTTTATAAGAAATCGCTTGAATCGATAAGCTATTTGAGTTTGAATTAGTCAAAAGTTAATCATAAGTCCTCGTGGGAACGATACTCTATTCACTACTCTATTATTTGACGACCACGTATACTTGCGTGAGTGTGTTTGGTCCTAACATTGTGTCATTTGTCTACCATTATTATTATAAATGGGCCCAATAATCTTTATCTTTTTTTAAAAAATCTTTCTCTCTGCAAAGCTTCTCTAGACTCTATATTCCAAAATTCCAATCTCATTCGGTTACTACCTCAAAATAAAATACTAGAACACAACTACACAAGTATTATCTGTTTGATTTGCTCTCAAGTATTTTGGCCTTATATCAAGAATTTTGAAGTAGCAAAAGCTTATCAGATTATCTATTTGTTGTCTTGTTGAATCAGGTTTGATCGTTCTATATTTTATTATTTGCATCTACTTTTAAATTTTTTTTGGATATATTTTCTTTGTAAGTATATATTGTCTTTTTAGTTATTTATTAGAGTTTTAATATGTCAACTAGAAAATATGAATCCGGATGTTCAAAACGTCAAAAAAGGAAAAGGATTGAAATTCTAGTACAATCCCAAAAAGGAGCACTTGATAAATTTGTAGCGAATAGTAAAAATTCTAAATCAGAAAATGTGGAAGATTTTATGATAGATGAACAAACCACTAATATAATTGAGATAGACAATAATAAAATTCAAGAAGAAGAGGAAGGAGGAGAAATTGTCGAGAAACCTAACATATATCCTCAAGAAAAATAAGAAGTTCTAAATAAGTTGGATAATTATACTATCAGGAACATATATGATCCTAGTCAATGGACTAGTATAGATACAAAGTTGAGATATCTATTAGTAAAAAAGGGGCCAATTAAAATTACTAACATAGATTTTTCAAAGGATAAATTCTTTAGACATTTTTCTACTACAAATTATATTCAAAAATTGGCTAATGGAGAAAGATATGAAAGAAGATGATTAGTTTACTCTAAAGATTTGGATAAGGTATTTTATTTTTGTTGTAAGTTGTTTAATACGACTTCTAGCTTTTGTAGCAGTAAATTAGCTAGTGATGGTAGTAATGATTAGAGAAATATAAGTGCTAAGCTCAAAGCTCATGAAACATCAAAAGAGCATATTATTAATATGAGTGCATGGATTGATTTAGAAATGATATTGTACAAAAGTAAAACAATTTGTAAAGATATTCAAGAACAAATCAATAGAGATAGAGAGCACTGGAAAAATGTATTATCAAGAATTATTGTTGTGATAAAAACTCTTGAAAAAAATAATTTGGCATTTAGGGAAAAAAATGAAAAGATCTATTAAGAAAGTAACGAAATTTTTTTGAGTCTAATTGAAATGATTGCAGAATTTGATCCAATCATGCAGGAACATGTTCGCCGGATTAAGCATGATGAAATCCATAATCATTATCTTGGGCATAATATACAAAATGAATTGATAAATTTATTATCTAGTGAAATTAAGAATAAAATTATAGAAACAAAGTACTTTTCAATCATACTTGATTGCACTCCAGATGCAAGTCAGCAAGAACAAATGTCTTTTATATTACGGAGTGTCGACATCACTATAACTCCAGTAAGAATTACTGAATATTTTTTAGAGTTTTTAAAAGTTGACGATACAAGTGGAAAAAGTCTTTTTGAAGTTATTGTAGATGAGATAAAAAGTATTGGACTTGATATTGATAATTTAAGAGGACAAGGATATGATAATGGATCCAATATGAAGGGAAAATACCAAGGAGTGCAAAAAAGACTGCTCGACATAAATTCTAGATCCTTTTATACACCATGTGGTTGTCATAATCTAAATTTGGTACTTTGTGATATGGCTAATTCTTGTACCAAAGATATATCATTTTTTAGAGTAGTACAACACATATATTCAATATTTTCTTCTTCTACTAAGCAATGGAAAATTTTAAAAGATAATGTACCTAACCTAACTCTTAAATCATTATCCCAAACGCGTTGGGAAAGTCAAATTGAAAGTATTAAAGCAATACGATTTCAAACTCCACAAATAAGAAATGCTTTATTGAAATTAGTAGAAGTTAGTGAGGATCCAAAAAATAAAAGCGAAGCTAGTTGTTTAGCAACTTATGAGTTTGAAAATTTTGAGTTTTTACTGGGTATGACTATTTGGTATGATATACTATTTGCAGTTAATTTAGTTAGCAAACATTTACAATCAAATGATATGCATACTGATGTTGCCATAGATCAACTTAGGGGTTTGATTTCTTTTTTCAAAAAATATAGAGAGGAAGGATTTGCAACTGCCATGATTTCTGCTAAGGAAATTGTATATGAGTTGAATATAGAACCTGAATTTCGTAATAAACGTGTAATATATAGAAAGAAATAATTTGATGAGAACGCTGATAATGAAATTACAAAATCACTTGAAGAATATTTTAGAGTTGATTACTTCTTATACATAGTAGATCAAGCTATTTTTTCACTTCAAAGTAGATTTGAGCAATTTGAAGCGTATGAAAATATTTTGGTTTCTTATTTAGTGGCAAAACATTGAGATCTCTAGATCATGAGAACTTAAATAAAAATTGTCTTAACTTTGGATGTTCTTTGAAACATAATAGTAACTCTGATATTGATGGTTTAGACTTATTTTATGAATTAAAAGTTTTAAGGGAAATAATACACGTAGAAGATGATAATCTAATCGATATACTTAATCATATAAAAAGACTTGATTCTTTTCCAAATGCTTATATTGCTTATAGAATAATGTTAACAATTTCTGTAACAGTTGCCTCAGTGGAAAGAAGTTTTTCAAAATTAAAATTAATAAAATCTTACTTAAGATCAACAATGTCTCAAGATAGATTAAATGGATTAGCTATATTATCAATTGAAAAAGAATTATTAGAAGAAATCGATTACAAACAAATTATTAATAATTTCGCATCTCAAAAAGCTAGAAAAATAAATTTCAAATAAAATTATGAGTTTTCTGCTACAACAAAAATCTTAGGGCCCCCTATTAAAGTTTGGCTTTAGGCCACAAATATTATTGAGCCGCCCCTGGTAACAGGTAAGAAACAAAAATCTCTTCTCCATTTTCTAGTTCTGAACCCTGCGATCGAGCTGAAAACTATTTGTAGAATATCTTCACGACTTAAGCTAAGCGGCAAATGTGGATAGGCAAGGGAGAAATACTAGGCTAAGACACACAAGTCTAGCCAGAGGGGATCCAACATTTAAACTTGATAGAATTCAACTTTTAATATCAGATTGTGTATTCTGGAGATCCCCATATTAGTTTGATGTGGTTCATAGAAATTACAAATCCCAGTCCAAAGCTTCACAACTTTTAGCTTGTTATCATTTTCAAAAGGAATGTTGTGTCTACAATCATGAACAAACTGCTGGAAAAAAAGGGCAGCCCGGTGCACAAGGCATCTCGCGTTTATACTGAGTCGGGGAAGGGCCGCACTTCAAAGGGTGTGATGTAGACAACCTACTCTAATGATGCAAGCATTAGTGACCGCTCATAAACAAAGTATTGAACTTTAGACATATTTACAAACTGACTTCTATGTTAAACTATATTTGTACTACCAGAATGTAATGAAAGGTGTATGCATATATAAACTTTTTAAGTCGTCTTGTAAATGTAGTAGAAGAATTCTGTACAACTCTTTATTTAAAAATTAACACATGAAAATACAAGTAGTGAGTAATAAATGAATGCAATATCAATCAATCATTTAATCAACTACAGTCATACTAACAAATTAAAACTACTGCAAGGAACTATCTTATGAAAAAGAAGAAAAAAGAGTAAACAACAAAATCTACTCACTTAAACATGGCTTTCAAGTAATTCAACCTGAGATAACTGAAAAATGGCTTCTCTGGGACAGTTATGCACTTGACTAGCCAACCAATTGGCCAAGATGCAGCTGCCAAACCAATGCAGATACCCCATTGCCCCCAATTCAATCTCTCTGTATCTGCAAACTTCTTCAAAAACTCCACCATCACCACTTGCAGAGCCAAAGTTATTCCAATGATTGCCACAAACAACTTGTTCTTGTGTATTCCCTCGAAAACATTCTTCTTCTCCAGATTTCGCGCATTGAATTCATTGAACACTTGGCAAAGAACAAACGTGTTGAAAATCAAAGTGTCGTTTACCCTCTTGTTGACACCAAAGATGGATTCTCCTTTGAATTGTAAGGTCAATAGAACAACAATCTGATACAAGGCCTGAGCCATTAGATTTCTCCACATAATGTTGGTGATAAGTGGCTCAGTCCTACCGACTGGTAGCTTCTTCATGAGTTCCGTGGTTGGCTTCTCTGTTGCAAGTGCTAGTGCCCCTAATGTGTCCATGATCAAATTTACCCATAGCAACTGCACTGCTGTGAGTGGTACCTCACCAGCTGAAACAGCTGCTACAAAATTGATCACAAGTGCGGCCACATTAACTGTGAGCTGAAATTGGATGAATTTCTGAATGTTGTTATAGACACATATTCCCCATTTCAGAACAGTGACAACTGAAGCAAAATTATCGTCCAAAATGACAATATCTGAACTCTCTTTAGCCACTTCAGTGCCCTGAATCCCCATAGAAAGCCCTATATCAGCTTCCTTTAAAGCTGGTGCATCATTCGTGCCATCACCTGTGACCGCGACCACATGACCTTTCTTTCTCAAGCAATGCACCATTAAATGTTTGTCAAAAGGGGATGATCTTGCCATTACGCGAATCTTTTCCACTCTCTCCATCCGTTCTTCATCTGTTAAGTTGCGAAATTCCTCACCTTCTATGACTGCTCCGTCATCTACTTCAGAATTGGGATGAAGAATCCCACATTCTGTGGCTATGGCTTTTGCAGTGAACACATTGTCACCAGTGATCATCTTGATATTCACACCAGCATTTTGGCAATCTTCCACAGCTTGCTTTACACAAGGTCGACATGGATCTTTTAGGCCGATGAAGCCCAAAAGAATGAAAGAGTTGTCTGGAATACTTCCATGTATTTGTTCATGATCCTCCTGCCCAGTTTTTGGCAATTGCTTGTGTGCAAAGGCGATACATCGAAGGCTGCTAGCAGCCATTCCTTCAATTATCTGATCACATTCTTCCTTATCTGATTTCTCTAGAGTTCTTATGTTCCCTTCTGCATCGTAGTAATGGGAGCACATTCTTGAAATCATTTCAGCAGCACCTTTCCAATGTGCATGAATTGTTCCATCAGTAATGTTCTTGATTATTATCCCACTCTTCTTTTTCTCTGAATTGAAAGCTTCAACGTGAAGAATGTTGAAATTTCTCTTGACTTGATCCATATCCATATTCAGGTCCAGCACAGCCCATGAAAGAATAGCTTTTTCAGTTGGGCTGCCTGAGAATTCAAAGCTTGAACCTGAATCGGAGGACTTGAAAACACTACCAGTAGTGTTTAATCCAACCGCTTGATGGAATAATTCAAGAACTTTGGCTGAAATTGATGACTGATTTTTTGCCTTTACGTGCTCTTTGCCTAAGAAAAATTTTGTGACAGTCATCTTATTTAATGTAAGAGTACCAGTTTTGTCTGTACAAATTGTGGTGGCAGAGCCCATGGTCTCACAAGCAGAGAGCTTCCTCACCATTGCCTGATCTGCCATCATTCTCTTCATCGAATAAGCCAGAGTAAGTGTAACAGCTAAAGGCAAGCCCTCAGGAATTGCCACAACAACAATTGTAACTGCAGCAGCAACAATTCCTACCACAGCATTGATCACATCATCCGATGATGTCTTGCTCCCGTTGAATTCTTTGTTCCCATTTTCATCTCGTGTGTTCCCGGTAAAGTATCGTACCAATAGGACAACAAGAACTAAGAAAGCAACTAGCAATCCAATTTTACCTATCGATGAAGTAAGCTTGTTGAGTCGCTCTTGAAGAGGTGTTTGCTCGTTAGAATCGCTGCTAATTTCGCTCATCATTTCACCCCAGGTCGTGTTCATGCCAACCGATGTCACAAGCATCATGCCATAGCCATCGACAACCTTAGTGCCAGAAATCAAGAATGGATTTTGGCTAAGGTTAATCTCGACGTGATCACTTTCACCTGTCATGCTAGATTCATCTACTTGTAAAGAATGACCTTCTACCAAAATCCCATCAGCAGGAACTTGATCTCCAATCTTCAAGCAAATGACATCTCCTACCACAATTTCGAATATAGATATCTGTTGGCGCCTCCCCTTTCTAACAGCTTCTACTGGAATATTTTTGCTAACTTTGGATAGCTTATCAAATTGTCTGTTTTGTCTGAAATTGCTAATAGACGAAACAGCGATGACAAGAAACACAGCGACGAAAATACTCCCTCCATCATACCATCCTTCTTTTGGTCCATGCTCCTTAATTCCAAATCCAAGAGACAAAGCAGCGCAAAGCAAAAGAATAACGATGGTAGGATCTTTGAAGGATTCCCAGACAAAGATGAAGAAACTTTTAGTAGGTGGCTTAGGATACGTGTTGCTTCCAAAAGCTTCATGTCTACGTGAAACGTCTTCTAGATCTCCATTTATACCATTAGTTGTGTCACTTATGAGAGAAGTAGCAACACCGTGTACACCTCCAAGATTAGCTAGCTTGTCAGCACTTTTATCTTTGACAAGCTTAGCTAGACTTGACTGATCAATGCCTGAGAATAAAGGATGTTCTTGAACTACATCAATGGCGATTGTATCGGTTGATACGCGGACTTTTCTTGGACTGTAGGATGGCACAAGGACAGGTGATAGTACCTTTGTGCTGGTCTTATTTTTGAAAGCTCTTGAACAATAGATGGTAGCAAAAGCTAAGTGCCATTTCTTTTTGTTGGAGACATCAACTTCTGCTGGCAATTCAATTGCAATGTTCATGCAGAGGTAATGCAAGTTTTCTTGAAACATCATGGAGTGGCTGTCTTTCCTTAACTACAAATAAGGCAAAGACGGTATTATTGTGTTTATAGGATGATGATCAAGAAAATCACAAAAGAAAGGAACAAATGTTGGAAAGGCTGAACTGTGTTTGGAATTTGATTTGACAAAGTTAGCTCCATTATATAGTACCCGATGCCCCTCGGAATTAGTTGAATGACTGTTTTATTGACTTTTGGGATGTTTCCACATGCCGCCCTGCACAAACATATTAACTTCTTTCCAAGTAATTATGAAATATGAGCCTTTTCTATTTTCTCTTGATTGGAAGCTAAGATTCTAAGTTTCCGATCTAAGCTTTCCCGATGCCCGGGTTTAAAAACTTGCTCTATTTAATTCTATATGTAATCTAGAGTTCTCACTTTCGAGTTCAACTCTAGATTCGTAGATAGTATTTCACTGTTAGCTACTCAGCAAAATAATTAAAAACAGAATTAAATAAACAACCCAATATGATAAAATCAACTTCGTCAAATTAAACTTCAAACGTCAACATTCATGTATACCCATGACCCTAGAACAATAGGGTTCTTAGCCATTCATGTTCATACAAATCAAAAATAATGTTTTCAAACATAAACTCAATGAATACTAGGAAAGGGATAGAAGAATTGATCAAATCCTTGCTTCCGAGTGTTTGGCGCCTCCCTCTTCTCTCTAAATCACGTCCTCCCCTCAAAAATAGGTTTAGGTTGGCTTTTATATGAGTTGGGGGCGTCTAAGGGTCGAAATAACCGAGTCCTAGTCGAAAAAGGACACTTTCCCGTCTTGAGCATCCAGGGCAGCGTGGGGCGCTGGCCCTGGCGCTCAAACATTTTGGCTTCTGTAAATTGCACCACAGCCAGCGCCCCGCGCTGGCTGTGGCCCTCAAATCTCCCTTATTGCGATTTTGTCCCAATTTTGCTCCAATTCGCGGCCTTTCGTCCCAAATTGTATCTGAATGATTCCTACACATAGAAATACCAAAAATTAGCACAAATAATCATATTAAACATCTCAAATCGTCGAGACATGAGCAAAATGTGAGGCGATATATATCAAAATATGTATATATTAAGCCGATTATCAACACCCCATACTTAGACTTTTATTCGTCCTCGAGCAATGGAACTATATTAGCACCCCCAAAACGTACTTAGCACTATGAAAGAGGACCTCACAATTAACTCAATCAAACACCCTACCTTTTGACTATGATCGATGTCGGCAATTAAGCATGAACATACAAATTTCACATTCTTCCCGTTTTTAAATAGCCCAAGTATACTCAATGTTTTTCAACCAACTCAATCAACTCAATCAACCTCTCCACAACGACCTTACCTCAAGAGATGACTCGTTACCACTAAGCATCCTCAACTCACGCACTCACCAGACATAAGAAAGTGTACAATATCACCAATCCGTCATGAGATCAAGTGCCCTCACCACAAGCAAAAGAGTGAATATCAAAGTAGTCCACAAATTTAAATATGTCATTGAACATAAATTAAGGACATCACACAATTGAACAACATTTACTCACTCTCGCAAAGAATTCATGTGCATCCCGTGGTAGTACCATAAGCTTGCCCGTAGTGTATATCTCTACTAATCTAAGCTAGCTAAATTTAGGATCAATTAGGACTTTAAGATTGTAATGTAGGCTAAAGGACGGGTATGATACATTTAGGAATAGTAACTAACCCTCCTAAGCACTTTAATACACTACACTCACAATTCAAGCGCAATATCTTCTCAACCTATTCACTTGTCATACACCATAACTAACATAACCCTCTTTTCCATCAAGCACATCTATGGTTTCACTACCACGAGTGAGAAGGATTAGGAGCTGTGTCTTTCTACATTATTTGGACTTTTGTTTGCTCTTTCTTGCAAAAAAATTCCTCTTTTTTTTTATTTTTTTTATTTTTTTACACACTCCATACATTGAAGTTCTTAAGACAGTAACCTTTATTCACAATTTTAGTGCACCTTAAGGGCCCTTCCATGGTTCCACTCGAAAGCCATTTCCCAATCTCTCACCTTACTTCTTCTAGTGACTAAGTGCCTTAGGAGGTAAAGGTTCAACAATCTCACATTAAGAGCAAAGTAGGAGTACGACTTGTAATGCGGGTGCCAAGGAAACGGTCTATAGGCTCAAAGGGGCTAGCAATGGGAAAATTTTATTTGTCAGTGACAAGCACCTTTATGGTCAAGCAAGAAACGCCTATGGCATCTCCTAGACTAGCACAACTTAATGATTCCGCGTTGATTAACACACAGGCAAGTTCTAGACTACACAAGATAGCACAGAATATCAACAATCCTTGCGGGAATTTATACCTACATTACATTATAAACTTATTTACTCA
The DNA here is from genome assembly GCF_000390325.3 of Nicotiana tomentosiformis. Classification (NCBI taxonomy): domain Eukaryota; kingdom Viridiplantae; phylum Streptophyta; class Magnoliopsida; order Solanales; family Solanaceae; genus Nicotiana; species Nicotiana tomentosiformis. The sequence goes on from NC_090820.1 coordinate 51,815,912, forward strand.
TCGTTGCGAGGTTATTACTTAATTACATTAGCATACACAATTTATCATTTATATACAAAATAATAAATTAGACTCCAATTTTATCCATTTTAGGTTTTATTCTTCTTTATTTTTTTTCTTCTCTGTATAGATATAATTTCTCTCTCAGTTCCTCTTCGATTCGGCTTTTGCAGATGAACATACTCGGAGCTTTGAAGAATGGTGAAGAAAAATGATTCTAACTCTTTCAAAGCCATAGATTACATACATGAAGCATCAAAATGGGTTACTAGATTTTTTTAATGAATAAACCAAGACATTGTCTACAGGAGTGGCGCTTGGAACTAAATTGAAACTAATTGACGGTATAATCGAAACTAAACTGAATTAGATCGTGTATACATGAACTTAAACTCCATTGACAACCATTAGAAAGCTTAGAAACTTTGAATTCGAAAATTGAATTTTGTGAAATTATTATTTGTTTGGATTTGGTATTATTGCAAATGATTGGGAATACCATTTGAAGTTTATGTCTCAATTTTGAAAGAACTTGGTGAAGATTCGATGCGATTTTTGTTGGAAATTTAGATTGAAACTCGAAGAAAAAGACATAAACAAATTGTAAATATTTTGTATATAGGGTGTAGAAACGGCATACAAAATATATACAACTGGTAATATAATTGTATATAAATTGTAGTTTTTGACTGGATTCTGTACAAAATATATGTATTGAAATTGTAGATTTTGACCAAATTTATATATATTTTATAAAATAGTTTAGTTATTTTTTTGTAAATAGAAAAACTTAGATAAATCTAATAAATAAGTTTAAAATTTCGTATATATACGAAAAAAATTGTGGGCCAATGATCCACCACAGAATATAAGAACAATAAAAACACTCTAAAAGAATTTTAATGCTTTGTTATTTAGAAATCAACTATGTCCTATAGCTGCAAGCCTGCAAGATTTGATCTTTACCATATCGTTCTCTTCCCTAGACCGGGTCCCTACTTCAACGTTTAAAATAAAATAAAAAATAAAAGAAATAATAGGGTATTTAACTTGAGACAACGGTCTAGTTAGACAACTAAAACAGGTGTGCACAAGTTTTAAAACCAAAGTGATTAAGCTATTTTTCCAATTGTGAAATTTGAGATCTTACCTACAGTATTGCTATACTAGTATAGTAAAGTTAGTTAAATTAATCTTCAAATTCTAACTTCATCGCCTGAGAGTAGTTATATTTCTACAAAATAAACAGAAATAAGCAATGGATAAATTATCTCGCTAAACAGCGAATATCCATCGCTAATCATATTTAACAGTTGATTGATGATAAATTATTAAAAATAATTGTTAGATGCGGGCTTTTTAGCAACTAGCAATGAATTTTGTAGCTAATTCGATTTTTTTTTTTAGTCTCTTTCGACCCGTCCAAGAGAAAACCAATTTCATCATTTTAACTGTGTTTTCTTTTCTTTTCGCATTCTTAACAACCGAATCATTGAAAATGGTCTTAAGAAAGAAACTAATAAAGTGCTTGCTTATATGATCTATCTATTGAAAAGTTCATTACTTAAAACGTCCCAACCAAATCTGAAATTGTGTGGATCCGATGTGTTTATAGAATCTATAAGAAAGAAGAGAAATATAAAGAAGTTTTAATATTCGTTCGTAGTTTCTTATATACTTTCCTGCACTAAAAAACGTCGTCCGAATATATGCCTTGCGCGTATAGTAATTGCCTTCTTTTTTATTTTTAATATTGAAGTACATGATACTTCAAACCTAATAAGTTTATACTTCGAAATTCCTACTGTTTGCGTGTGTATGTGCAAGTCGTGTTCCTTTTTACCTAAGAAATTAAGAATAGCCCTAAAATTTCATTAAAGAGTAAATTACGAAGCTTATTCTTCTGCAACTCAACTCTTCTCTAGTTTTGGATTTAACAGCGCAGGTAAAACGATGATCTCTTGCTTGACTATGACCTTGTATTAATTTGATGGGACTGATGGAACAGAAATGTTAGTAAGCTAAGTTTTAGCCAAACGTATGTTTTTAACTTAACTACTGCTGTATATATTAAGATTCACTTAATGATATGTAGTAGTAGTATATATTAACTTAGCTATTAAGATAACTAATTGATACATGGTTCTTTCTCATTAATGAAAATTAGTCGTGTCGACAATGTGTATCCGTGTATGGTATGAATTAACGCAGAGCCAGGCCTGTTTGCATGAAAGAGATGAATTTCAAAGTCGCTCGATAAGTACGTAGTTCCATTAAGTATGAATATGAATTTATTCTTTCTTAGGAAAGCTGCCTTTTTCTATGTTTTGATTCTCATTTCGCCGACAATGTTTAACAGCACAATCTAATCAAGATAAAGTATAACTAATAATATAATAGATGTTATATCTCATGTAAAAAGTTAGTGATGTAATTTTATCTTACTAGAGTAGAATAAGGTAGGATAAGAAAATCAAATATTAACTTGGCCCAAAGCATATGCTTAATTTAAAAGACTCTCTCTCTAGAATGAGACTTTCTCTCAGCGGCAGTTGAACATGACTGTGTACGGTCAAAACGGATTCCCAGTCATAAGGATCGGTCAAGACAATGACGTTTCAATCGAAGGGTATCCACATAACAAGCTCGAATGAATTCCGAAGTAAGACGTCGAGCTTCTAACTATAAGACCAATCAACGGTAAAACTCGATATCATTATCGAGCCCGTGTCCGAATCGGACTACGGGACAACACCGATCGACACAGGCCCCGAATATCGATGCCCCAAGGTAGAACCGAGCTCGAACCAAAACTCTGGATTCGATCTAATACCGAGTTCGAGTCAGTGCCAAGCCCGCAGACAAGAGCCGTTACAACCGCACCAAGGAAGAGAATCTTGGCGAGAATCAAGGAAGAGACAAACCATCATGGGTTCTCCACTATATGTATTATTTTATTATGTTGTTATAGATAAAACGGTGACCCTCTACTATAAAAAGGGAGATAGACTGCAATAGACACAGGTCCTCCAAGATACATTAAGATTTCACTGTGCTTGTTTTTTCTAAATTTAGTTCAGCCTTCCCGTCCATCATTCACATTTTATAGCAAAAATACTTGTATTGTCATTTTGTATCAAAGGAATTTGCATACCTTTAGAACCATATCAAAATTTAACGTTATCCGATTTTTCGGGTAAACAGTTTGGTGCCCACCGTGGGGCTAAGGGTAACAGTGATTATTTGATATAAATCTACAGTACACTCCAGCTTACAACTTCAAAATGGCTCTACCTATTGACCTCGAAGCCGGTCTTCAAGATGAAACCAACAACTTGACGCTCGGGGCCGGAAGGCCACTTGACGACGGCAACGAGGCTCGAATCGAAGAACCCGAAATTTGAGCCGAAGTACCATTGGATATCAATTCACAAATAGCTCTAGAAGCGAATCAACGTTCTGAACCAGAAAGAAGCGTTCAGGGCGGTGCTCGACCCATAGCCTGAGACACCTACAGCACGGGGGAAATCGGGGGCAGCTTGCATATGATTTTCGAAATGTTACAAGCCCAACAAACAGCGATAGCTCAGTTGTAGAGCCGAACTCATATGCAAAGCGGGCCGAACTCCAATCCGCTTCCTCAAGAAGCCACCCCCAGAATGGAGCCCGCCGTAGTGAAATCAAACGAGAAGGAATCGGGGACCGCTCCTGAAATTGCTAAATTGCTCGAGGAACTCACAAAACGAGTCGAAGCCAATGACAAAAAAATAGAAATGTATAACGCTAGGGTCAATCAAATCTCGGGGGCTCCGCCAATGAGAAAAGGGCTCGATTCGAAAAAATTCATACAAAAGCCTTTTCCCTCGAACGCGGCCCCAAAACCAATCCCCAAAAAATTCCGTATGCCCGAAATTCCAAAATATAACGGTACGACCGATCCTAACGAACACGTCACCTCCTACACACATGCCATCAAAGGCAACGATTGGGAGCATGATGAGATCGAATCCGTGTTGTTGAAAAAGTTCGGAGAGACCTTCGCAAAGGGAGCAATGATCTGGTATCACAACTTACCACCAAATTCCATCGATTCTTTTGCCATGTTAGCAGATTCATTCGTAAAAGCACATGCTGGTGCCATAAAGGTTGCAACAAGGAAATCAGATCTCTTCAAAGTAAAACAAAGTGGTAACGAAATGGTGAGGGAATTCGTATCCCGATTTCAAATGGAACGTATGGACTTGCCACTAGTCGTAGACGATTGGGCCGTACAAGCTTTCACCCAAGGACTGAACAACCTAAGTTCGACAGCATCACGTCGGCTGAAACAAAATTTGATCGAGTACCCAGCAATAACTTGGGCAGATGTACACAACCGGTACCAATCAAAAATTAGGGTTAAAGATGATCAATTGGGAGCTCCGTATGGGCCCGTACGTCAAGACCACACAACCACTAAAAACCATAGGGAAATTAATAGAGGACAAAGGTCAAAGAGAGATCGATACCAACCGTACGACACAGATCGAATGAACAACGGTTCAGCACGTGATACAGTTCGAAACAACTGAAGGACTGATTGGGGACAAAATTCTTGGGGACTTATGAGTAAGAGCGGCTTTGATAAATATGCCGATCCTATAGAAGTCCCTCGATTATCAGAGTATAACTTCAACATTGGTATATCCGCCATCGTATCGTCCATCGGACGCATCAAAGACACCAGATGGCCTCGCCCCATGCAGACTGATCCTGCCCAAAGGAATCCTAATCAAATGTGCAAATATCATGGCACCCATGGCCACAGAATGGAAGATTGCAGGCAACTAAGAGAGGAAGTGGCCCGCTTATTTAGCAAAGGACACCTTCGGGAATTTCTGAGTGATAGGGCGAAGAACCATTTTAGGAACAAGGAATTCGGCGGCGTCGATGCCCCTCAGGGACCGATGCTTAAATGCGCTAAAACATCGATTGTGAGGGAAAAGCCATCTCGAACTCAAGATTATACACCCCATAGGGACTTTGTCCTTCAGTGATGAAGATATAGAGGGAATCATCCAACCCCATAACAATGCACTGGTAATATCCGTACTCATGAATAAAACTAAGATTAAGCGTGTATTAATTGATCCAGGTAGCTCGGCTAATATCATCAGATCGAGGGTCGTAGAACAACTCGGCCTGCAAGATCAGTTCGTACCCGCAACTCTAGTTCTAAAAACGTGGCCGGAACCATCCAAGAAACAAAGTTTCATGTAATCGAAGGTGATATGAGATATAACGCCCTTTTCGGAAGGCTGTGGATCCACAACATGAGAGTCGTACCCTCGACCCTACACCAGGTCCTCAAATTCCCAACATCGGGAGGTGTCAAAATAGTGTACGGAGAACAACCGGCCGTAAAGGAAATGTTCTCCGTCAAAGAAGAAAAATCAATATCCTCGTCTTCACCGATAAAAGGATCAGGTTCAGAAGGAGACACAATCGGAGAGCAGAGCGCCAAATAGCAATCACAGGCATCGACTTTGACCCAGCCAGGTAAGGAGAAGATGATGACGACCGATGGATCCCTCGATCCTTTGTAGCCCCCGATGATTTTGATGCCACCAAATCAACAAGTGGGGAACTGGAGCAAATCATACTGATCGAGCACTGGCCCGAACAAAAGGTATACATGGGAGCGGGTTTGAGCCTCAAACTCAGGAAGAAACTCTATCAATTTCTTATCAATAACATCGACTGTTTTGCCTGGTCCCATTAAGATATAACAGGGATCCCGCCGGACATAACAGCGCACCAGCTAAGCTTGAACCCTAGTTTCAGACCAATGAAGAAAAAAAGAAGGCCCCAGTCCGAGGAAAAGCACACATTCATAAAGGGCGAGGTAACCAAACTTCTCAAGATAGGATCCATTCGGGAGGTAAAATACCCCGAATGGTTAGCCAATGTAGTTGTAATACCTAAAAAAGGAAACAAACTTAGAATGTGTGTGGACTATAAGGATTTGAATAAATCATGCCCCAAAGATTCCTTTCCACTGCCCAACATCAATCGCATGATCGATGCCACGGCCGACCACGAGGTACTCACCTTTCTCGATGCCTATTCCGGGTATAATCAAATTCAGATGAACCCGGACGATCGGGAAAAGACTTTGTTTGTGACCTGACATGGAACATATTGTTATAACGTAATGCCCTTCGGGCTAAAAAATGCAGGAGCTACTTATCAACGCCTAGTAAACAGAATGTTCGAAGAACAAATAGGTAAAACAATGGAAGTCTATATTGATGACATGCTAGTTAAGTCCTTGCGCGCAGAGGACCATTTGGCCCATTTGCAGGAAACGTTCGAGATTCTGCGAAAATACAACATGAAGCTCAACCCCGAAAAATGTGCTTTCGGGGTCGGTTCGGGCAAGTTCCTCGGCTTCATGGTGTCAAATCAGGGAATTGTGATCAACCCTGACAAAATCAAGGCCATCGAAGACATCACCATCGTGAACAGCGTGAAAGCTGTACAAAGGTTAATGGGAAGAATTGCAGCCTTAGGCCGGTTCATTTCAAGATCATCAGATCGAAGTCACAAATTTTTCTCCCTACTAAAAAAGAAGAACGACTTTGCTTGGACACCGGAATGCCAACAAGCGTTACAGGATTTGAAACGATATCTATCGAGCACACCACTTCTTCACACTCCAAAAACTGACAGAAAACTATACTTGTACTTGGCGGTATCGGAAGTCGCCGTAAGCAGTGTCCTAGTTCGAGAAGATCAAGGTACACAATTTCCCGTTTATTACGTAAGTCGGACCTTAGGAGAAGCGGAAACTAGGTATCCGCACTAAGAAAAATTGGCTCTTGCGCTGGTAAGCGTATCTAGAAAGCTAAGGCCATACTTTCAATGTCACCCCATAAGCGTATTAACCACCTGCCCACTCCGTAATATTTTACATAGGCCCGAACTATCAAGCTGATTGGACAAATGGGCCATCAAACTCAGTGGGTACGATATCGAATATCAACCTCATATGACTATCAAGTCTCAAATTTTGGCAGACTTCGTGGCCGACTTCACACCAACCCTCATCCCGAAGTCGAAAAGGAACTCCTTTTGAAATCGGGTATATCGTCCGGGGTATGGATCCTTTTTACGGACGGTGCTTCGAATATATAGGGGTCCGGGTTAGGCATAGTTTTGAAACCCCCCAAGGGTAACATTATTAGGCAAGCTATTAAAACTATCAGATTAACTAACAATGAGGCCGAGTATGAAGCCATAATTGCAGGTCTCGAACTAGCTAGAAACTTAGGAGCAGAAGTCATTGAGGCACATTGTGACTCTTTGCTAGTGGTGAGTCAAGTAAACAAAATCTTCGAAGTCCGAGAAGGTAGGATGCAAAGGTATTTGGACAAACTTCTTGTCTCTTTGCACCATTTCAAACAATAGACCCTACGACATGTTCCAAGAGAACGGAATAATGAAGCCGATGCTCTTGCAAATTTGGGATCGTCGGTCGAGGTAGATGATTTGAGCTCGGGGACTGTCGTTCAACTTTCAAGATCGGTAATCGAAGATGGGCACGCCAAAATAAATTCTACTAGCTTAACTTGGGATTGGAGAAAAAAATATATTGAATACTTAAGAAACGGAAAGCTCCCTTTAGACCCTAAAGATTCCAGGGCCGTACGGACTAAAGCTGCTCGATTCACGTTGGCTGCGGACGGAACACTATATCGAAGAACATTCGATGGACCGATGGCGGTATGCGTGGGTCCGGGAGATACCAATTACATCCTTCGGGAAGTACACGAGGCCACTTGTGGCAATCACTCCGGTGCCGACACATTAGTTCGAAAAGTGATCAGAGCGGGGTATTATTGGATCGATATGGGCAAAGATGCGAAAGAATTTGTTCGTAAATGTGACAAATATCAAAGGTTTGCGCCAATGATCCATCAATCCGGAGAGCAACTTCACTCGGTCCTATCCCCATGGCCATTCATGAAATGGGGAATAGACATCGTCGGCCCTTTGCTATCGACCCCAGGTAAAGCTAAATTTATTTTATTTATGACTGACTATTTTTCTAAATGGGTTGAAGCGCAGGCGTTCGAGAAAATAAGAGAGAAAGAAGTTATAGACTTTATTCGGGATCATATTATATGCCGATTCAGTATACCCGCCGAAATAGTATGCGACAATGGGAAGCAATTCGTTGGCAGCAAAATCAAAAAATTCTTCGAAGATCACAAAATAAGGAGGATATTATCAACACCATACCACCCCAGTGGGAATGGTCAGGCCGAATCAACTAACAAGACTAATCTTCAAAACCTGAAGAAGAGATTGAACGACGTGAAGGGAAAATGGAGAGAAATCCTGCCCGAAGTCCTTTGGGCATACCGAACAATGTCAAAATCCAGTACGGGGGCGACCCCATTATCCTTAGTATATGGTTCCGAAGCATTGATACCAGTCGAAGTCGGCGAATCTACTCCCATATTTCGATTCACGACGGAAGAATCAAATAACGAGGCTATGAACACTAGCCTTGAATTATCGGACGAAGGACGAGAAGCTGCCCTCATCCGATTGGCCGCCCAAAAACAATGAATCGAAAGGTATTATAATCGAAGAACTAAACTTCTCCATTTCAAGCCCGGGGACTTAGTGTTAAGAAAAGTCACCATCAATACTCGGAACCTTGGCTTATCGGAGGAGATTTTAATGAAGTACTAAGGGCTACTGAAGAGTATGGTGGAAACCCTATTAGTTATAGACGTGCAGATGCTTTTGCAAATTACATTAACTACTGTAAACTAATCGACTTAGGATTCAAGGGTAGTCGTTATACGTGGAGTAACACACGTCGGCATGGATACACCATTCTTGAAAGACTAGATTGTCTTCTCACCAATTATTATTGGATTAACCTATTTCCGGAAGTAGTGGTACAATATCTTCCTCGAACACATTCTGACCATTGTCCTTTGCTTGTATCACTTCAACCTAATAGAACCCCTAAAAATAAATCTTTAGGTTTGAAACAATATGGACAACCCATTATTTTCTCCGGCCTTTAGTGCACCAAACGTGGAATAATAATTCCACATTTTTGGAGGCCACTAACACATTCCAACAAAATGTCTTTGAATGGAATAAACAAACTTTTGGCGACATTTTTGTTAAAAACGCAAACTGCTAGCCAAATTAAATGGCATCCCATCGTCCATCTACTATCCAACTAGTAGGTTATTACAAAATCTTGAGGGTCAACTTACTAACGAATACAGTGGAGTTCTTAGGTTAGAAGAAGATTTTTGGACGTTAAAATCTCATATTAATTGGCTAAATGATGGTAATGCTAACATAAAATTCTTCCACATGACAACTTTACAAAGGCGTAAACGTAATCGTATTAATGCTCTAAAAGATAGTATAGAAAATTTTATTCCGCCAGATATTAATCAAACCTACTTGTGCCTCATCCCTAAGATAAAAAATGTCATCTCGATTACTCGATTCAGTCCCATTAGCCTCTGTAATACCATATATAAATTGATCACCAAAATTATTGTTAATCGCTTAAAGCTTCTTTTACATAAAATTATCGGCCCTACCCAATCTAATTTCCAATAAGGAAAGCGAGCTATTGATAATGCTATCATTGTGCAAGAAATTCATACACATTTCCAGGAAAAAAAGGGGAAAAACAAGCCACGTACTTCTCAAATTAGACCTAGAAAAAGCATTTGATAAGTTAGAATGATCTTTTATTAAAAGTACTCTACGATATTTTGACTTCCCAAGCTCAACTATTTCTTTGATTATGTCTTGCATTTATGACCACTTTGATCTCTATATTGATCAATGGCACGAGGACAAATTTCATCCAACCATCCAGGGGTATTCGACAAGGAGACCACCTCTTCCCATATATCTTTATTATGTGCATCAAACCATTATCTCGTACCATATTTCAATCAATTGACTACCTACTATGAAAACCAATACAAATTTCAAAAAAAGAACCCCAATTATCCCATACATTCTTCGTAGACGATATCATCCTCCTTTATAAAGTAAACATCACCAGCTGTCATGCTATCATTGACACGCTCAATGGCTTCACTGCATTATCGAGGCAGACTATAAACTCCCAGAAATCTAAGACTTTTTTCTCAAAGAATTGCACTACAAATGAAAAAGACTATACATTATCATGCTCCAGCATGACCGAGTGCAATAGATTTGGGAAATACCTAGGTTTTCTCATGTTCGTTACAGGATCTAATAAATCAGACTTTCAATTTTACTTGATAACTTCAAAAGCTAGACTTGTCGGTTGGAAAACTAAATTTCTCTCCCTAGCAGGACGAACAACTCTAATTAAACCCATGCTAAATAGTCTCCCCAATCATATAATGCAATATATTTCTATCCCTAAATCAATTAATCATAAAATGGAACAATACATGCACAATTTCCTCTAGGGTACTACTAATATAAGAAGGAAAATTCACTTAGTCAATTGGAACACAATTACAACACCTAGGGAATTTGGAGGTTTAGGAATACAGCTTCTGGAACTAAAAAAATGCTGCTCTACTAGCTAGCCTATCTAGGCGGCTATTTAATTCACCCACAATTCTTTGGGCAGCAACCCTATTACACAAATATATTAAAAATCCTCCAACAAAAGGGGTATTCAAGTACATGGAAAAACATCCTATTTGGTTGGACGCATTGTCAATTAGGCCTACAATGGCACATTGTCCATGGTTCCAACATTAAATTTTTGAAGGATGCTTGGATTGCACCAGCCGCTACCATGCGTTCCTTCATCTCAGGGCCATTGCCAGCATACTAACTCACAACTACACTTTCGTCATATAAGACTACCACAAGTTGGGACTGGGCAAAATTTCCTTTTGATTTGCCACCACACTTTAAAGCTTTAATGCAAAGCCATCGCCTTCCTATATACGTCAACAAAGTCGATAGCATTTTCTGGGCTTTGACCAACAACAGACTATTTACAGTCCAATCAATGTATGCTACTATACTTCATCAATCCATAGGTAATAGTGTAATACAATACATACAAATATTTATACATGGATTTGGAAACTACCAGTGCCACCAAAAATCAGGTCATTTTTATTGGCTACTCGCGCATAACCGCCTACCTACACGCCAACATCTTCACCGTATAGGTGTAATACCGGATGCAACTTGTTTATTTTACCTACAATCAAATGAATCAGTCAACCATATTTTCCTACACTGTCCTAACGTTAAAACATGTTGGATAAACATAGGCTTACAACGTATAATTAATTCTATAAATCGATTTTCCAACCCCTCACAGTGGATACAGCATCTATACAAAGATAGAAAAAAGCTCATGCCTCATAAAATTAACCCACACACATTCCTCTCATTTACCCTGTGGAACATTTGGACTACCCGAAATGACAACAATTTTAATCATTGCCATCACAATATCCCTCCAAAACAATGGCAAGACTTCCATCAATACAAATTGCTATCAAGTAGATTCCACCAAAACTAAATTATTACAACTTAAATACAGATGGAGCTATTTCAAGCCTCACACCGACATCAGGTATAGGTGGACTCATTCGTGATGCACAAGGAAATTGGATCAAGGGTGTTGCTGGCAACATCTCTACAAATAACAGCATGAGTTCTGAACTTCAAGCACTCTTTCATGGTTTACAATTAGCTTACAATTCTAGCTTGGTACCACTCAAAGTGAATGTAGACGCATCTGATACATAACGGTAACATACATTTCACTAACATAATCTCTGACTGCAGGCACCTCCTGAACCAGCTACATAATCCACCAGTCAATCATGTTTATAGAGAGGAAAATGGGGTAGCTGACAGGTTAGCCAAGGAAGGTTGTTCGATGGAGTATGCTATGACACCAACTGTTTTTGCATCACCCCCCACTTTTGTATTAGACAAGTTACAAGAGGATCAATCAGGAGCAACAAAAATTCGGAATGTGAAACCAACACGGGCAGGCCAGGCAACTGCTGCAGCAGCAACTTCACCAATTTTTGCACAACGCCACGTGACGCCACCTTATATAGCGGATAATGGAGTTACTATAGTAGCGAACTCCTTTTTGTCTAGTGATCCTCTAACTTTTCACTCCAACATATGTACTAGTAATCGTTGTAATAGTAATCACTCTAGTTCTAGCAATGTGGTGCCCCCCGAGCACCACCCTCTCCCTAACAACAATATTTAATAGTTAATGCAATATTATCCTTCTTACTAAAAAATAAAATAGGGAATACGCGTGTATAAACTGAAGACATACGCACATGATTGGATATTTGGATTGTGATTTGTGAATCCCTGTATCAGATATCTTGTTACCTCTTATCAAGAGTTGTAATTATTTCTTTGTTGCTTTTATGCCAGAGTTTAGAACTTTTGATTTTCTCCCTACTTTGGTAGTATCTTATTATTCTATCTTTTTTCATTTTTTTGTATTTGTATATGTCACACTAGTTTGTTTTATTAAGAAATGAAGATATAGGTGCAGAATTAAATCGATAAATTTAGGGGGTGGACAAATGCTGAAAAATTCGAAGTTATAAATGCAAAAAAAGAAGATATATGACATTTCTAACATTAACAAAATTTCTATCCTCAACTCAACAGAAAATAAAAAGTAAAAAATAAACTTGGATGTGTGTGAGATATACTGATCGATGAGATCTTTGAAAGAATAAAAGCTGACAAACGTTTATAGGAAAAAAAACAAATATATCTTTGGAAGTTGCACTGAAAGTGGATGTTGTTGAAAAATCCTACTTTCTCCATTCTGTTCACTTAAGCAGTGGTTGTTGCTTAAGCAGAGTATTGTATTCCAGCTTGGCTATAATTTTATCACTTAGGTCGGTTATCGGGAAAATAAGTTATCTCATAATTAATTATTTCGGTATTAGTAATCCTTGGATTAATTATCCCACCCTACCATAGGGATAAAAAAATACTACAATTCCGGAATAACTACCACGATTTTATTTCAATCAAATATGAAATAAACTCATCTCAAATTTAATACCGGAATTAACTATCACTTATCTGTCGTAATAAACGAGTCTTTAATCGAAAATGAAAAATGATTGGATTATCATGAAATGAAGTGTGTGCATGCAGCAAAAGACTTTTCCAAAAGACAAAAAGAGAAAGGATAAAAAGTTAGCCCAGTGGTGGTGTGAAAGCTCATTATTGCCATATTTCTATTTGGCAAACCTTAATGAAGTTTCCAGTAATTGATATAATACGTGTAGCCTAACGTCAACAAACTCTACGCAAGTTGACTATAATACTTGTGCAATAAGTTTTCGGGCATAGTTACACACTTTCTTCGAGTATACTGAGTTATCTTCCCTCCCAAGGATAGTGTAACTGAATTTTCACACAAATTCAGATCTGTTGTAAAAGTTATTTGCTTCTTTTTTATTTTAGTTATTAGTTTCTTGGCAAAGTGCCAATATAGTAAGCACTTTGTAAAATAATATCCATACTAACAAAACAATAGTTTTGAATAAATAATTACACGTGAAGAATAATGTACAATTTTTAGTGAATTATCAATGTGGAGCTCAATGAAATAAAATACTATTCAGACGACAAATTAAGGTTCTTCTATTATATCAAATATTTAGCTTGACTATTTTCTTGTTTTTAGATATTTCAGCAATACATTAGAAATGTGAGTATGAGTAACGTATTATAGTTACAAATATTTCACGTCTTAAAGTTTTTTTCATGTGTTTAAGAAAATTGTAGCCTCCCAAAATCATAATCTAAAAATTTTAGTGGACACACAAGGTTATAATGAGAAAGAACCTACCCGCATAAATGAATTATTTTGTTTATTTAGATAAGAGGAATAATCCAAACTTTAATAAATGAAATAGCTTGCGTAAAGTGAAATCTATCCAACAGTCGCGCTTAAAAAGCGAAAACATCAGTTACATCTATGGGTGTTAACCGGATGGGCTGGTCCGGGCAGGACACGAAAATAAATAGCCCGTCCGGTTATTATTCCGGGCTGGTAGTGGGCGGGATAAAGGGGCTAGTACCGGGCTGGGAAAGTCTGGTCTAATTAGGGCCCGTCCGGGTTTGGGCTTAACGGGTCCGGACCTGGTCGGGTTACTTTTTTTTTTTAAAGTATATTTTATTTTTCTTATTCAATATTATTGATACTTAAGTATTTGTAAACTTTTAAGGCTTAGAATTAAACTTTAAACTTTAAAGTTTAAAGTTTTAAATTTGAAATTTGAATTTTAATATTTTAAAATTGAAATTTGAAAGTAAGTGTCACGACCCAAAACCTAGCCCGTCGTGATAGCGCCTGTCTCAATACTAGGCAAGCTCACAATCTCAATAAATCACATATCTTTTAAATACGAAAACATATTGATTAATTTCAGCGGAAGAAAATCTCACAAGTACAAATAGAAATACTCCCAAAATCCGGTGTCACTTAGTACATGAGCATCTAATATGAATACAAGTTTGGAAAATATGATCTATAATAGTCTGAGACCAAATACAGTAAACAATGAGATAGAGAAGGAGAGACAAGGTCTTCGGAACACGGCAGCTACCTTAAAATCTCCTGAAAATCAACTGCGCGAAAGGATCAACACTTGTTATGTCTGGGAACACCTGGATATGCACACGAAGTGCAGGGTGTAGTATGAGTACAACCAACTCAGCAAGTAACAATAATAAATAAGTAACTGAAGATAGAAACGAGCTACACAATTATGGTTCATTTCCAGTAATTCCAGTAAAGAATAGACATGTCATCAAATCTGGTAGTTTAATGTCAAATCAATTTTTATACAGTTCCTGTTCATGTAATCCGTAGATAAAAATCTTTCAGAGATTTCACAGCAATGACAGATAGCAACTAAGTGCAACAACAAATGAAAATCAAGTACAACCTCTGAGGACAACAATCACTCACTGGGCTCCCATCCCTCATCACTCACTCTTAATGGGTACCCGCGCTTACTGGGGGTGTACAGACTCCGGAGGGGCTCCTACAACCCAAACGCTATAATATTCACGGACAACTCACGTGTTGCACGGATAACTCACGTGCCATAATATAACTATCTGGATCCGCACGACCAACTCACGTGCTGCACGGCCAACTCACGTGCTATAGTATAATATAAGGATCCGCACGGCCAACTCACGTGTTGCACGACCAACTCACGTGCTTTAGTATAATATAAGAATATGCACGGCCAACTCACGTGCTGCACGGACAACTTACGTGCTATAGTATCAATATCTCACAATCAGGCCCCCGACCTCTCTCATTCATAAATCTCTCGAGTCTCTCGGGCTCTTAATAATCATGAAATCAGTCCAAACAACAATGATATGATGTATCAATAATAATAACAGAGACTGAGATAAAATGTGCAAGTAAAAGTTGAGGCTGAGTACATATAGCATTTAGCAGGCAATTCAACAAGTACGCGTCCTCTGTGGGTCCCAACAGTAATATCACATAGACTAAGCATGATTTCTAACATGATTTACAGTCAAATTTTATCCACACATAGAGAGCATATAGCTAACAATAAATTATTTCAATATTACATTTTCCCGGGACGGTCCAAGTCACAATCCCCTCGGTGCACGCCCACACGCCCGTCACCTAGCATGTGCGTCACCTCCAAAATAATCACATGATACCAAAATCTGGGGTTTTATATCCTCAGGACCAGATTTAAAACGGTTACTTACCTCAGAGGGTGAAATTCTTTACTTTGCTATGCCTTTGCCTTGCAAATCGGCCTCCGAATGCCTCGAATCTAGTCACAAATAATTCGTTTCAGTCAATAAAATTTATTGAAATTAATTCCATAAGAAAATGCTAATTTTCCATAAAAATCTTAGCTCAAACATCGTACGTGGGGCCCACGTCTTGAAACTCGACAAAAGTTATAAAATCCGAAAGCCCATTCAACTACGAGTATACCCATACAAGTTTTACCAAATTTTGACCTCAAATCGACAAATCTAAATTTGTAAGTTCCAATCTCCGATTTACACCTCAAAATCATGTAATCTAGTCGGTTTATTCGATGATAATTCAATATTATGAAGCAGAAATGATCACAAGGGACTTACCTCAAGTTTTTCTTGAAAATATATCAAAAATCGCCTCACCTCAAGCTCCAATTTGTTAAAAATGGCCAATGGGACGAAGTCCCTGTTTTTTATAATTCTGCCCAGACAACCTTGGTTCTGCCTCGATCTTGGCCTTCGATCGAGGTCCTCGATCCTAGGCCTCGATCCTGGGCCTCGATCCTGGCCCTAGATCTTGGTCCTCGATCCTATGCCTCGATCCTGGGCCTCGATCGTGGCTTCGACTGTGGCTCTCGACCCTGGGCTCGATCATGGCTTTGATCGTGGCCCTCGACCTTGGGCTAGATCTAGGCTCGATTCTGGCTGGTTTTGGGCTTAATTCTGAGAGATTTCTGGGCTTGAATCTAGGAGAAGATATTTCCAACAGAAGGAAATTGCAGCAGCTGTTGTAGTTCAATATTTTGATCTGTTAACCATCTGAAATCCACTCGAGGCCATCAGGACCTCAACCAAATATATCAACAAGTCCTAAAATATCATACGAACTTAGTCGAATCCTCAAATCACCTCAAACAACGCTTAAAATGAATTACGCCCCAAATCAAGCCTATTGAACTTTGAAATTTCTAATTTCTACAAATAACGCCAAAACCTATCAAATCACGTTCGATTGACCTCAAATTATTCACACGAGTCATAAATGACATAACATACCTATTAAAATTTTCAGAATCGGATTTCGACCCCGATATCAAATAGTCAACCCCTCGGTCAAACTTTCCAAAAATTTAACTTTCCGCATTTCAAGTCTAATTCCTCTATGGACACCCAAAAATTCTTCCGGACACACTCCTAAATCCAAAATCACCATACAGAGCTATTGGAATTATCAGAATTCAAATCTAAGGCCATGTACACGTAGGTCCATATCCGGTCCACTTTTCTAACTTAATTTTTCAATTATAAGACTAAGTGTCTCATTTCACTCTGAATTCCTTCCGGACCCGAACCAACTAACCCGATAAGTCATAAATCAATAGCAAGGCATAAATTGAGCAGTAAATGGGGGAATGGGGTTATAATAATCAAAACAACCAGCCGAGTCGTTACAGTAAGTGGCTACAAATATTTATTTAATAAGACCAATAAGCAATATGTAATGATCAAACTCCAAAGGCTTTCGTTTTATATTTTCATTGAATAATACTTCAAATTAATTTGCAAGTTCTATTTTGATTTTTTTATTTTTGAACTTGCAAATTAAAAGTTTACAACAATTATAAAAAATAAGAAAGAGTACATCACATGCTTTGCATCATTTTTATAAGTTCATCCATGTCAACATGAGGTTCTTGACTTCCGGCATTACTTGAATCGGAACCATAAACCATTATATCTTCAATTTCTTGGTCCTCCGCTTCATCTACCTCTTCACGCCCTTGATTTTGCCGTTTTGATCTTATCAAATCTCTAAAGCACACTAGAATTTTCAAAGCGTTGCTGCCCAATGAATGACGAGTATCTCCTAGTTGCTGACTTGCTTGGCTAAATGCACTCTCTGATGCGACTGTTAAAATCGGCACATTTAGCACATCTTGAGCCATGGCCGAAAAAACAGGAAATTGATTTGAGTTGCTCCTCCACCAATCCAGCGGTAGAAATTCCTTTGTGCGGGGCTTTGGTGACTTTTGCAAGTAGAATTGGAGTTCATCAATGTTCCTGCTACTGGTTTGTTAATGCTCTCCTAGTGTAGACCAAATCAAATAATCTTCAACACCATCATTATCCTCCAAACCACCTGATGCAAATGTTGAAATTGAACTTGAAGGAATATTTGCATCTACAGCAGCAGAAGTATCAACAATGTTAGCATAATAATTATATAAAGTTTGTAAATATCTATGTAGATCAGAAATACAAGTTTCAATATCAGGGGTTTCAGTTGGTCCAATATCCATATAAACAGATAAAACAGTGATTAATTGGCGACAAGTGGCCATTTTGATAGAAGAATTTAAAATAGCACCAATTAGGTAAATAGGGGGGAATTCGGTAGAAATATTTCTTAAATTTATCTAGCATAGATTCAACAACAGAAGAATATCCTTTTTTCTTCTTCAAATTATGGAGTAAAAGAGAAATTTTAGCAATATGAACTAAATCATTTGCAATAGTAAGATAATAAGCTCCAGAAAACTCAAGTATAGCCAGGTAAAAGTTTTGTAACATTTTACAATATCTGCAATGACATCCCAAGTTCTAGATGTTAACAAACGGTTAGGATCGGTACAATGAGAATTTACAACTTCAGTTATAGGTATTTTATATTTATGACAACATCTTAAGAATAAATAAGTATAATTTTACCTAGTAACTATTTCTTCAGGCGTGAGTCTTGGTTTTAGTCCATACTGTACACATTTTTCCTTAAATGCATTTAATCTAGCACTTCTATTATTTTCTTGAATTACACCAACAGCTCTTCTAACTCAAATGATCTCAGCTATAAATAAATCAAGGCCACTCTTCACAATTAAATTATATATATGACATGCACACCTAACATGAATAATTTCAGGAAGTGGTGGTGTAGATGCAATTTTAATATTGTAATAGCAGAATTATTGTTAGAAGAATTATCAAATGACACACACAAAACTTTTTCTGAAAGATTGTAAAATATAGCAACTTCATGGATAGTATTACTTATAAATGTACCAGTATGACTTTGATCTTCATCATATTTAAAAGTAATAATACGTTTTTGCATACAAAAATTATCATCTATCCAATGGCATGTAGCAGTCAAATAATCATTTTCATTAACAACACGACCAATATCAGAAGTAAGAGAAATTCTACAAGAAAGACTGGCGAACAAATAGCAAATATATGTTTGATATTGTCCAAAAAGACGAAAGATATCAGCTCTACAAGTACTTCTAGGAATACCTATAAACAAAGGGTTATAAATTCCTTGAATATAAGTAACAAGATATGATGAAACGGCAAAACTAAAAGGTAAACAACCTAAAACAATCATTTAGCTAATTCTTCCCGATCTTTCGTTATATCGTATTTACCCATTAAACCGCCAGTACCCGGATTAAGTTTTTGTTTTCCACCTTCCTCATCAGCACCCCATGCAATAGCGTGGTTATCTACCATGTGTCTATGAAGTTGACCTGTTCCCCCTGCCTTACCTCTGGTCTCATGTTTATAAACTTCTTTACAAATTTTGACATCTTACATAATTTTTATCTTTTTCTAGTTTTTCAAAAATATTCTAACACTTACTTATTAATCTTCGATTCCCCTTAATAGGGAGGGGAGGCCTACCTGTATTACCACAGTCTCCACCCCTAGTATTTTGAGTTTGACTAGCATTACCAGGTGTAACTGGTGGTGTTTCAAGAATATCAAGTGATTGAATATCATCTAAATTATCATCTATACCATACTTTTCTTGAGGTTGCTCATAATCTACATTTAAATTTTTAAGTGAACTTTCGGAAATATGTGTAAAGCTACTAGAAGAACCAGCACCACCTCTTGATATTTTAGAAGTTTTACTCTTACTACTACTACCCCTACTAGTACACGCTTTTTTGGCTCCTCTAAATATATCCATTATGTAAATTAAATTAATAATTCTAAATAATAAAATAAAAATATATACCAAAGAAGAGAAAGAAATAGAACGAGTGTACCGGGATTTCAAATGCCGCACTAAATTTGATATCAAACTTCAATTGATAAACTGATACTTGATATTTGATGATATTTAATATTGATACCACACTTTACTTGAATACGTGATATTTGACAATTATAATTTTGTAGTGACTAAAGTAAATATTTGATGAAACATGAAATAATAAGTAATTGAGAATTTAAGAGCAATAAGCAATATTATCAAGAGAGAATTAGAGTAGTAAGAGAGCAAATTGTATAAAAGAATATGAAGAAGAAGGGGGGCTATTCATAGTTTTTAAAAGGTTAAAATTATAAATTATCAATTATTAGGGGCGGGGGAGGGGAGGGGGCCTATTTTCTTAAGAGGGTAGGCCAAAATGGCTATTTTTGCAAAACAAATGGCCGTTGCCCAACAGTCATTTTTTAATGTGACCGTTGACAACGGTCAAAACATTAAAAAAAATAAAATAATTGACAACGATAATCGGGCTGGACCAGGCTGTAGCCCGGTAAAAACCCGGTAAAGGATAACCGGGTTCCAGGGCACCGGTTACCAAAAAATATTCGTTCAAGCCCGGCTCCCCCCAACAACCTAGTAACTGGGTCGAATCAGGCTGTTATTGGGATGGTCCGATCCGATTAACAGGTATCGTTACATCCTTAAGGTCTTTCTTGGAAGAAGTGTGAAGTCAGTAAAGGGAAACAATTAACTTTGACTCAGCACATAATATTCTCTAAAATTATTTACTCTATAGCATCCTGAAAATATTTCCTATATCTTGCAGCAAAGACGTGTTCAACATATTCGTCTCCTTTTTGAATTTCGTTGTTCTCACTATCGAAGTTTCACCTAGACCACAATAAAAAGAGAAATTAAAGCAACTCTAACCTTATAGAAATAATTCTGGCGATGTGATCCCAAAGTGTGACACATAGATATCTTACACTTAGAAAGAATATCAATCTTTAATGCATGAACTAAAGAGCCATGCACACAAGTTATCAACAAAAATCATGCCGTATAAGTATTATTGTTAAATATTGGATCAACTTGACTCTAGATATTAAAGATTACAACCAACAGTCTTACGTTCTTACCAAGAATTTAAAAAATTTCATTGGATGGTTGAAAAAAGAGTATGTACTACATGACCAATAACATGAAAGTAGGCATTGCTAAATACAAAGCCAATATGAATTTTCAAGTTCAATATTATTTTTCTCCTGAGGTGCTATAAGATCCAAAATTATCAGTCTCAAAAAGTTCTTCCTAGTAGGATTAAACATACATCTTTATATAATTATAAGCAATGAGTTATTATTAGCAATTCAGCTAGTCAGCATATACAGTTTCTTATCAATCACGCCCAACTAAGCATAATAAAAGAACTAAGCGGCCGCTACAATATAATTCAGTCTAAAAGTCCGGAGTCGAATCCCACGGAGAACTAAGATTTAGCTACAACTGTTCAATAAGATTTTTATTTCTAGATAATTAACGAACAAATATTAAAGAAGTAAAATTATCGACTATAGAAACTAATGGTTGGGGACAAGATTGGAAAAGCCTAGAGTTGTGATTTCCCCAATTGTTGGAATCCTTCCCGTTATGCCTCCTATAATTCGGCTAAGTATTATTTACTGATCGTGAGCACTCGACTTATCGTAATTCGCTTTCGAGCAACTACAATAATATACTAGTTATATTCTATCGAATTATCCTAATTTGAACTTTCTCGCTGCTCACTATGACCACGTCAAAGCTTCGTTATCTCTAATGTATCTTTTAAACCCGCCGTATTGATCTCTCATATACCATGTGAGTGCTGTTTTTCAACAACAACCTAAATATGCATTCATTCTCAAGCAATACATAATAAATAGGCACAGTCATTTGAGAGCTCTTCAATTAACTAAAATAAGTACGTAGTTGAACAAGTAGAAAAATTCAAATGCAAAATTATATTAGAACAAACGAAAAAGGGCCAAATATACCCCTGTAAGTGTCACGCCCCAAGCCTGGGGAAGAGTCCGGCACCTGGTGCCTTATCTATCCTTGCGTACCACATGTGACTAAGAGGCTCTGAATATGTAATGTCATACTTTGGCCTTGGGCAACATTACAAGATAATGTGCGAAGCAAAATATTAAACTGAATAGAGACTAATGCTGACAAAATGTCAACATAAAGGTGGGCCGGCAAGGCCGTCATAACCACTATAACTGACAAGCCAACAAAATATATGTGCAAGACCTACAAGCCCAACATACTGCACTAGCTGACAGGATATGTCTACAAGCCTCTACTGATAGATGTACTGTGATCAGAACAGGGCCCCGACCTATCCATAACCTATCTACATATATATACACAAGATGTACACAAAACTTCTAGACCCGGCAACTCCGAAGGATGGGGAGCTTACCGATAAAGCTGAACTCTAGCAACACCTACTGAGGAGGTATACCCGTCTGTCTGTCTGAACCTGCACGCATAAAATTCAGCGTCCCCAGAAAGGGACGTCAGTACGAAATAATGTACCGAATATGTAAGGCAATATACAAAAAGCTGAAACTGAACTGATAATCTAAACATATGCTTACCTGCTGATACTGACTCAATTCCCTCAATATATTAAGTAAAATAGTTGTCCGGCCCTATAAGGATCAGTATATATATATATATAACTGCTATGCCGTAGTAGGCTTGCTCATAGGCGCTCGGCCATACTAGGCTCTGTATCTCGGCCAACTGGGCTCGCTCATAGGCGCTCGGCCACAGTAGGTTCGGTATATAACTTACCATTTGATCAGAGGTTTTCCAATAGGGGTCTGCCCATCGATTATAGCTCGATGGTAATGAAAATACTGTAATATTGTCCTCCTAACTAACATTAAAACTAACCACTCTAATAAGTTAGCTAACGCTCCTCTTAACCACCTTAGCTAACTATGGTTAGTAATCCTACTTACCTCAACAGAATCCATATATATTTTATGACAGTTAGATGTAGAATTGGAATAGATGTGTTAATGTATCATGATGAAGCTAGTTCTTGATGTTGCTAATCACAATCTCGGTATTATAAGCAATGTCTTATTATATAATAATGTTTTGCTATATTGTTATTACAGTGTGGAAGATATATAAAATTTTTATTTGTACACGTTATATGTATTGCACACTTATTGAGGAAATGCAATGTAATTCAAACGAATTCTAGTGACCATAAAACACAATTGATTTGATAAGATAATAAAATACCAAATCTAATAGACCAAGCAATACCTGCTTATTCCTTATAGTTTCTTTGAATGGCGTACAATTCATGGAGACACAAGCTATATATCAGGTAAAATTATTGAGTAGCATTTTGTATTAGTTTTTGCCATATAGATTAGTTTGAAATTTGAGTTTTTCTATATAGATTCTCTGCTCTCTTGACTGGAAAAAGGAAATACTCAAATAAATATGAAGTCCCGATAAAGAGAATATTGTAACTTACAAAACTAGAAAAATTTACGTAAATTCCGGGATATGGATTTTTCTTTATGCTTTGTTATCAAACTCGTGTAATTACGGGATTATGCCAAAATGAAAGAAGGGCTTAGACTTAACATATCCGGAGTAGGAAAAAATCCGTATAATATTCTTGAAAAAGATTGCACCGTACTTCTTTAGAATTGCAAAATTTTACGTTACTATGGTTCTAACAATTCTCGTTGGAATTGTTTGGTTGCAAGAATTTTATTGAAATCTTGCTGGATGGAGTTTGAACGTGATGTTTATGAAACCAAATTCTGGTTTGAAACGTGTTGAATAGGATTTTTTTAGGAAGAAAACCAAATATTGTAATGTTATGAAACTAAGTTTTATAAGGTCTTACACTTACTTTCACGTAAGTGTCTTGTAGCCTTAAATGGACACTAAGCCACTATGACTAAGTGTCATAGGCCATAGTAGTGGCTTTCTGCCACGTGTAGGTGGGTGGGAATTATTAAATCTTTATTCACTTATTAGGTGATTAGGTAATGTCCCGTTACTCGGTAATTAATCAATTACCCACATAATTAAGAATTATCTCAAATTACCTAAAAATACTACTCATTTTTAATATACTTTATTCATCATACTATCATGTTCATATGGTACCTTGTATGGTACTAGTCCATAAATATCGGGTATTATAACTCGGACCGTATTTTATACCAAATCGGCAACCTTTAACGAAACTCATTTTCTTCTATTTGCTTACCTTCTCTCCTTCACGAATTTAATCATCATGTATTTGAAATAGCATAATGCTTATAATCTCAAGAAAATCGCATCCCCGAGTCTACGTTAATTAACCGAAGACGAAACTTTAACGTACGAAAAATGCGAGATATAACATCCTTCCCCCCTTAGAAATATTTGTCCTCGAATGTCTACTCTTAAATAGTTTGGAAAAATTTGCTAGAGTCTCCTCCGTACACTAGACTAAAACCACCCTGTGCACAGCTAGAAAGCATACTATACATGCCACACTTGGTCCCACATAGCTGTCTATTATAAATTCGGAACATCAAAAACAAGAGCTTACCTGAGGACTTACTGGCCTGAATAGGGCTGTGCTGAGGTATCCCATCTTGAGTCACATCTTCGGTTTGAAATAGGTGGGGGTATTTAGACTTCATTTCTTCCTCCACCTCTCACGTCATCTCTTCCACATTCTTGCTTCTCCATAAGACCTTCACGGAGGCTACCTCCTTATTCCGTAGCTTGCAGAATTTTTGGTCTAGGATGGAAACCGCAATTTCCTCTTATGACAAGCCCCCTGTAATCTGTACATCATCCGTGGGTACCACTCGGGTAGGATCGCCAATGCACTTTCATAACATAGATACGTGAAAAATCGGATGGACAGACTCTAATTCTGAGGGCAATTTTAACTCATAAGCTACTTGGCCCACTCTCCGAATGATCCTATAAGGCCTAATATATCGTGGGCTACGCTTGCCTTTATTTCTAAACCTCACTACACCCTTCATAGGTGACACCTTTAAGAATACCCAGTCATTACCCCTGAACTCTAAATCTCGTCGCCGCACGTCAGAATATGACTTCTAACGACTCTGAGCTATCAACAAGCGCTCCCAGATGAGCTTTAATTTTTCTATGGCATGTTGAACCAGGTTTGGCCCATGTAATCCAGATTCTCCAACATCTAACCACCCTATATGAGATCTGCACTTACGCCCATACAATGCCTCGTACGGAGCCATCTGGATAATGGAGTGGTAACTGTTATTATATGCAAACTCGATAAGAGGTAGATGTTCATTCCAACTTCTTTTAAAATCCAATACACATGCTCGTAACATATCCTCGAGTGTCTGAATTGTGCGCTCGGCTTGTACATCAGTCTGCGAATGAAAAGTTGTGCTGAGATTCACTTGAGTCCCTAGACCCTTCTGAAATGACCTCCAAAAATGTGTTGTAAACTGGGCCCCACGGTCAGATATAATAGATATTGGTACTCTGCGTAGTCGCACTATCTCCTTAATATATAATTTTGCATAATCTTCTGCTATATATATAGATTTGACCGGTAGGAAATGAGCTGATTTCGTGAGCCTATCGACTATCACCCATATGGAATCGAACTTACGATGAGAACGAGGTAAACCCGTGATAAAGTCCATCTTTATCGCCTCCCATTTCCATGTCGGGATCTCTATAGTCTGCATTAGCCCTCCAGGCTTCTAGTGCTCTATCTTTACCTGCTGGCAACTAGGACACTGAGTGACATACTCAGCAATGTTTTCTTCATATCGTTCCACCAATACACATCCTTAACGTCATGATACATCTTCGTTGACCAAGGGTGAATGGAGTACCATGAATAATGTGCCTCTAACATAATCCTGCCCCGTAGCCCTGCTACATCTGGAACACACAAACGACCCCTGTATCTGAGAACCCCATCTCCCTTGAGTTCTAACAATGGCTTCTTCTACTGCGGAACTCGCTCTCTCAACTCGACCAACTCTAGGTCCTCATATTGCTTCTCCTTTACTTCAGCTATAAGAGATGATTTTGCAGTATTTTGGAGTACAACTCCGCCATTGCCAGAGTCTACTAACCAAATCCCCAAACAAGCCAATTGATGAATCTCTCTAGTTAATTGTCTTTTTTCGGTCTCTACATGTGCTAAGCTACCCATAGATCGGTGACTTAAGGCATCTGCTACCACATTAGCTTTCCCTGGGTGGTAGAGAATGTTAACATCGTAATCTTTTAAAAACTCAAGGCATCGCCTCTGTCCCAAATTCAACTCATTTTTCTTGAAGATATATTGCAGGCTCTTAAGATCTGTAAATATGACAACATGAACACCATATAAATAATGTTGCCATATCTTATGCGCATGGACAATCGCAGCTTACTCGAGGTCATGGGTCGGATAATTCCTCTCGTGCTTCCTTAACTGCCTTGAAGCATACGCAATTACCTTCTCATGTTGCATCAGGACACACCCTAACCCGATACCTGAGGCATCACAATACATAGCATAACCATCTAGACCCTCTGGAAGTGCTAGAACTGGCGCAGAGGTCAACCTGTTCTTGAAAACTCTGCTCGCAAGCCTCTGTCCACTAAAACTTAGTCGTTTTCTGCGTCAACTTTGTTAATGGTGCTGAAAGAGAAGAAAATCCATCTACGAACCTCCGGTAGTATCCTGCTAAGCCTAGAAAGCTACGAGTCTCTGTCGGAGTGGTAGGTCTAGGTCAGGATTTCACAGCCTCAATTTTCTGAGTGTCTACCTTTATACCTCAATCAGATACAGTGAGCCCCAAGAATGCTACAAACTTCAACCAGAACTCACATTTAGAAAACTTAGCATACAATTTATTATCACGGAGTGTTTGGAGTACCGCTCATAGGTGGTCCACATGCTCACCCTCTGAATGTGAATAAACCAGAATATCATCAATAAATACTATCACGAACAGATCCAAATATGGTCGGAATAGGCTATTCATCAAGTCCATAAATATGGCAGGTGCGTTCGTCAACCCGAAGGACATGACAAGGAACTCGAAGTGTCCATATCGGGTCCTAAAGGCTGTCTTGGGAATATCTTTCTCCTGAACTCTGACCTGGTGGTATCCCGACCTCAAATCTATCTTTGAAAATCATCTAGCCCCATGCAACTAATAAAACAGGTCATCGATCCTTGGAAGTGGATACTTATTCTTGATAGTTACCTTGTTCAGCTACCTATAATCCATACACATCCTCAGCGAGCCGTCTTTCTTCCGAAAAAACAGTAACGGTGCACCCCAAGGTGAAGTACTGGGCCTGATGAAACCTTTCTCCAGCAAATCTTTTAACTGCTCCTTTAACTCCTTCAATTCGGCATGTTCCATTCTATACGGAGGGATGGATATTGGTTGAGTTCCCGAAAGCAAATCGATGCCAAAATCAATATCTCGCTCTGGGGGAATACCTGAAAGTTCATCTGGAAATACATCCGCGTACTCTTTTACGATTGGAACAGACTGAAGTGTAGGTATCTCAGTTTCTATATCTCTAACTCGCACAATATGATAAATGCACCCTTTTGCGATCATTTTCCTCGCCTTCAGATAGGAAATAAACCTACCTCTGGGTGTCTCTGTATTACCTACCCACTCAAGGATGGGCTCACCCGGAAAATGAAATCTAGATATCTTCGCTCGACAATCAACTATGGAATAGCAAGCTGCCACCTAGTCCATGCCCATGATAACATCAAAATCCAACATCTCTAGCTCAACTAGGTCGACTGAGGTCTGACGACCACAAACTGATACCGTACAAACTCGGTAAACCCGTCTAGCAATAATCGATTCTCCGACCGGTGTAGATACCGCAAAAGGTTTACTTAGTATTTCAGGCACTATACCAAATTTCCCCGCGACAAATGGGGTAATAAACAATAAAGTAGATCCCGGGTCTATCAAGGCACAAGCATTATGAGAGCAAATGGTCAACATACCTGTCACAACGTCTGGTGAAAACTCCTAGTACTGTCGACCCGCTAAAGCATAGCTACGATTCAGGTTACCACCTGAACTGGAACTTCTACCTCTGCCTTGACCTCTACTAGCCAAAGATTGAGACCTGCGCCATGAAGGATGCACGGACATAGATGATCCTGTTGTTGAACTTGCTAGTTGCGCCATACCCCCAGAATCTCTATTTGGTCAATCTCGCATCATATTTCCCAAACGTCCACATGTATAACAAGCATTTGAATCATCTCGGCATTGGCCCAAGTATCCTCTACCGTAGATAGCACACCGTGGCGGAAATAGCCGTATCTGCCCCAAACCTTATTGTCGCTGCAAACTTGATGCCTGGGAGCTTTCACCTAGTCCTAACTAAGTATAACGGTCATACGTGGATCCATGTAGCTGAGGTGGCGGAGGTCTAGGTGGTTGTTTGAAGTACTGGGTCCTGTAACTACCCTGAGAATGCTCTTGAGACCTGGCAAATCTCATCGTCTTACGCTACCCTGAGTCAGTCCTCTCCGTACCCTGCTGTCGACGTCTACCCCTTTCTATATTCTGGGCAAATGCCTGGATCCGGGAGATATCCATACTATTCGGCAATGCAGCGGTGGCACATACATCAGTCAACTCTGGGGCCAACCCTACTATAAACCTATGAATCCTATCCTGCATAGTAGCAACTATGGATGGCGCATATCTGGCCAATGAGTCAAAACGGAGACTATACTCTCAAACACTCATATTGCCCTGCTTGAGGGCTAGAAACTGATCGACTCTAGCCTGTCGGATCTCTCGTGGTAAGTACTGGTCAAGGAAGGTATCTAAAAAATTCTCCCAAATAGCAGGAGGTGCATCACATCCCTTGGACCTTTTCCATCCCTCATACCAAAGGATGGCTATATCTCGGAGTCGAAACGTTGCTAGCTCAACTGCTTTTTTCTCCGTGGCATGCATAACTCAAACGATTCTGTGAAGGTGATCTATGAAATCCTGTGGGTCCTCCCTCTGATCTTTCCCCGTGAACTCTGGGGGACTCAAAGCAATAAACTCTCGGACCATTGAACTCACAGATCCCTCAGAAGGGCCTGCACTAGCGGATGCCCTACCCTGTTGCTGGGTAGCTACCAACTGTGCCAATAAATGCACCACAATCCTTAAGTCCTGATCTGATGGAAGCGGAGGGGAAACTGGATGTGCGGTCTCCCTAGGAATCTCCTCAGGTGGCAGAGGAGTCGGTAATGACTGGGTAGGGGTCTCTCCCTAGGCCTCCGATTGGGCCCCATCTACTGGGGGTACCCTGCTAGTCCCCTCACCTACTGTTGTTTCTCTCCTTTGGCTAGCCGTAGTCTTCCTAGTTACCGTCATCTGTGCATGCAAATGCCAATGCGTAAGTTTAACTCAAATTTCCTATAACTCAGTGCTACAACACGATTTAGATTTGAAAGAAGCGTAACCAACTTCAAAATGCCCTGTAGTCCCCTGCTTATATAATGTGGTGCACCATACATCTATAAACAAGACCCTACTAGACACGACTTGTAGACTCCCTAAGACTGAACTGCTCTGATACCACTTTTGTCACGCCCAGAGCCTGGGGGCGAGACCGGCACCTGGTGCCTTACCTATCCTTGCGTACCACATGTGACTAAGAGGCTCAGAATATATAATGTCATACTTTGGCCATGGGCCACATTACAAGATAATGTGCGAAGCAAAATATAAAACTGAATAGAGACTAACGCTGAGTAAATGTCAACATAAAGCTGGGCCGGCAAGGCCGTCATAACCACTATAATTGACAAGCCAACAAAATATACGTGCATGACCTACAAGCCCAACATACTGCACTAATTGACAGGATATGTCTACAAGCCTCTACTGATAGATGTACTGTGATCGGAACAGGGCCCCGACCTACCCATAACCTATCTACATATATACACAAGATGTACAAAACACTTCTAGACCCGTCAACTCCGAAGGATGGGGAGCTTACCGATAAAGCTGAACTCGGGCAACACCTACCGAGGAGGTATACCCGTCTGTCTATCTGAACCTGTACGCATAAAATGCAGCGTCTCTAGAATGGGACGTCAGTACGAAATAATGTACCAAGTATGTAAGGCAATACACAGAAAGCTGAAACTGAGCTGATAGTCTAAACATATGCTTACCAGCTGATACTGACTCAATTCTTTCAATATAATAAGTAAAATAGTTGTCCGGCCCTGTAAGGATCGGTATATATATATATATATATATATATATATATATAACTACTCTGCCGTAGTATGCTTGCTCATAGGCGCTCGACCATACTAGGCTCTGTATCTCGGCCAACTTGACTCGCTCATAGGCGCTCAGCCACAGTAGGCTCGGTATATAACTTACCATTTGATCAGAGGTTGCCCAATAGGGGCCTGCCCATCGATTATAGCTCGATGGTAATGAAAATACTGTAATGGTGTCCTCCTAACTAACTTTCTAACTAACCACTCTAATAAGTTAGCTAACGCTTCTCTTAACCACCTTAGCTAACTATGGTTAGTAATCCAACTTACCTCAACAGAATCCATATATATTTTATGACGGTTAGATGTAGAATTGGAATAGATGTGTTAATGTATCATGATGAAGCTAGTTCTTGATGTTGCTAATCACAATCACGGTATTATAAGCCATGTCTTATTATATAATAATGTTTTGCTATATTGTTATTACAGTGTGGAAGATATATAAAAATCTAATTTGTACACGTAATATGTGTTGCACACTTATTGAGGAAATGCAATGTAATTCAAACGAATTCTAGTGACCACAAAACACAATTGATTTGATAAGATAATAAACATACCAAATGTAATAGACCAAGCAATACCTGCTTATTCCTTATAATTTCTTTGAATGACGTACAATTCATGGAGACACAAGCTATATATCTGGTAAAAATATTGACTAGCATTTAGCATTAGTTTTTTCCATATAGATTGGTTTGAAATTTGATATGTTCTATATAGACTCTCTGCTCTCTTGACTGGAAAAAGGAAATACTCAAATGAATATGAAGTCCGATAAAGAGAATATTGTAACTTACAAAACTAGAAAAATATACGTAAATTCTGGGATATGGATTTTTCTTTATGCTTCGTTATTAAACTCGTGTAATTACGGGATAATGCCAAAATGAAAGAAGGGCTTAGCCTTAACATACCCGGAGTAGGAAAAAATTCGTATAATATTCTTGAAAAATATTGCACCGTAATCCTTTAGAACCGCAATATTTTACGTTGCTATGGTTCTAACAATTCTCGTTGGAATTGTTTGGCTGCAAGAATTTTATTGAAATCTTGCTGGATGGAGTTTGAACGTAATGTTTATGAAACCAAATTCTGGTTTGAAATGTGTTGAATAGGAGTTATTTAGGAAGAAAACCAAATCTTGTAATGTTATGAAACTAAGTTTTATAAGGTCTTACACTTACTTACACGTAAGTGTCTTGTAACTTTAAATGGACACTAAGACACTATGTCTAAGTGTCATAGGCCATAGTAGTGGCTTTCTGCCACGTGTAGGTGGGGTAGAAATTATTAAATCTTTATCCACTTAATAGGTGATTAGGTAATGTTCCGTTACCCGGTAATTAATCAATTACCCGCATAATTAAAAATTATCTCAAATTACCTAAAACTATTACTCATTTTTAATATACTTTATACATCATACTATCACTGTCATATGGTACCTTGTATGGTGCTAGTCAATAAATATCAGGTATTATAGCTCGGACCGTGTTTTATCCAAAATCGGCAACCTTCAACGAAACTCATTTTCTTCTATTTGCTTACCTTCTCTCCTTCACGAATTTACTCATCATGTATTTGAAATAGCATAATGCTTATAATCTCAAGAAAATCTCATCCCCGAGTCTACGTTAATTAACTAAAGACGAAACTTTAATGCACGAAAAATGCGAGATGTAACAGTACTATCAGAAAATATTTAAATGTACCCCTCGTTATACTTTGAGTCCATATATACCCCAATCGTTATACTATTGGTTCAAATACACCCCTTTTCTGTTTAAATTTGTTCAAAGTGGACATCCAAAACTCACCCGAGGCCCCCGGGACTCCGTTCAATAAGACCCACCAATCCCAAATCACACCACAAACCTACTCGAGGCCTCAAATCACACAAAACAACATCAAAATCACGAATCACACCTCAATTCAAGCCTAAGGAACACAATGAACTTCTAACTCCCAAAACTCATGTCGAACCCCATCAAATCAACTCGGAATGACCTCAAATTTTGCATACAAGTCCCAAATGAAACAACGGAACTATTCAAACTCTCGTAGCCACAGTCCGAACCTGATATCAACAAAGTCAACTCTCGATCCAACCTATGAACCTTCCAAACCTTCAACTTTCACCAAATACAACCAAATCAATCTAGGAATATACAACTCCAAATCCAGACATACGACTAAGTCCATATTCACCATACAAACCTATTGGAAATATCAAACACTATTCCGGGGTCATCTACACAAAAGTCAAACTCCAGTAAACTCTTACAATACAAGCCTCCAACCAAGGGACTAAGTGTCCCAATTCAATCCATAACTTTCCCGAAACTAAACAAACCATCCCCACAAGTCACATAACCACAACTAAGCACACAGGAAGCATCAAATAGGGGAACGAGGATGAAATATACAAAATAACCGACCGAGTCATTACATTCTCCCTTTCTTAAATAAATATTCGTCCTCGAACGAATATAGCGACATACCGGAAGTGACAAAAAGATGAGGTTACCGGTTCCGCATATCATGCTTGGTATCCCAAGTTTCCTTCTCGACCAGTTGACCTCTCCACTGGACCTTCATCAATGCAATTTTTTTTACCTCAACTTTCGAACCCACTTGTCCAAAATGTCTACCGGCTCGTCAATATAAGTCAAATCCTTGCCCAACTACACCCAGCTAAAATCTAACACATGTGACGGATCCCCATAGTACTTCCGGAGCATTGAAACGTGAAACACTGGATGAACCCCCAATAAGCTAAGTGGCCAAGCAAGTTTGTAGGCCACTCCACCAACTCTCCATAGAATCTTAAAAGGACCAATATACTGATGGTTCAACTTGACCTTTTTCTCGAATCTCATCAAACCCTTCATGCATGAAAATCTGAGTAGAACCTCTCACCCACCATGAATGCCACATCGCGTGCCTTCTTGTTAATATAACTCTTTTTCCTGGACTGCGTTGTATGAATCCACTCTAGATTTAATTTCACCTTCTCAAAAGTATCACAAACCATATTAGTGCCCAACAATCTAGCTTTCCCAAGCTCAAATCAACAAACCAGAGAACGACATCGTCTCCCATATAAAGCCTCACACAGATCCATCTGAATGCTTGAATGGTAGGTGTTATTGTAGGCAAACTCGACTAATGGTAGAAACTAATCCCACTGACCCCAAATATCAATGACACAAGCTCGTAATATGTCCTCCAAAATTTAAGTACGCTCGAATTGTCCATCTATTTGTGGATTAAATGTCATACTCAGCTTGACCTATGTTCCTAACTCACGCTGCATGGCTCTCCAAAAATGCGATATAAACCAAGTGCCCCGATCCGAGATAATAGACATAAGCACTCCATGAAGGGGAAAAATCTCTCTAAGATAATCCAAGCCAGCCGCTCTGAAGTGTAGGTAGTCATTACTGGAATGAAGTGTACAGACTTGGTGAATCTGTCCACAATGACCCACACAACATCAAATCTCCTTAAGGTCCATGGCAAACCAACCACAAAATCCATATTGATACGCTCCCATTTTCGCTCCGGTATATCTAACCTCTGAAGCATACCACCAGGTCTCTGATTCTTATACATAACCTACTGACAGTTGAAACATTGTGCCACATACTCAACAATATCTTTCTTCATCCTTCTCCACCAGTAGTGTTGCTTCAAATCATGGTACATCCTCATAGAGCCAGGATAAATGGAATACCATGAACTATGGGGCTCCTCAAGAATCAGCTTCCGCAATCCATCCATATTAGGCAGACAAATCCATCTCTGAAGCCTGAATACCCCATTATTACCAATGGTCACCTCTTTAGCCTCATCGTGCTGCAAAAATTCTTTAAGGAAAAACAAGTGAATATCATCATACTAATGTGCGTTGATGCGCTCAAACAAGGACGACCGTGATACAACACAAGAAAGAACCCTTCTAGGCTACGAAATATCTAACCTCACGAACGTGTTGGCAAAAGCCTGCACATCCAAAGCTAATGGTCTCTCTCCATATGGGATAAAATCAAGACCCCCATGCTCTTTGCCTTCCTACTCAAAGCGTCGGCCACAACATTGGCCTTCCTCGTATGATAAAAACTTGTGATATCATAGTACTTTAGTAGCTCTAACCACCTCTGTTGCCTTAAATTTAAGTCCTTTTGCTTTAATAGGTATTTTAGACTCCAATGATCCACGAACACCTCACAAGACACGCCATAAAGATAGTGCCTCAAATCTTGAGCACGTGAACAATGGCTACTAACTCCAAATCGTGCCCTTGGTAGTTAGTCTCATGGGGCTTCAACTGATGCGAAGCATAATCAATCACCCTACCATCTTGAATCAATACAAACCCAATACCAACCCATGAATCATCATATTAGACTGTATATAAACCCGATGCCGAAGGCAAAAAAAGAACTAGAGATGTAGTCAAAGTAGTCTTGAGCTTTTGAAAGCTCTCCTTACACTCGTCAGACCACCTGAATGGGCTACCCTTCTGAGTCAACTTCGTTAATGAGGCTTCTATAGATGAAAACCCCTCAATAAACCGGCAATAATATCTAGAAAACCCAAGAAAACTCCGTATCTCATTAGCGGTAGAAAGTCTGGTCCAACTCTGAACTACCTCAATCTTCTTTAGATCCACCTTAATCCCATCATTGGACACCATGTGACCCAAGAATGCCACCGCTAGCCAAAACTCGCTATGGAGAATTTAGCATATAGCTTCTTCTCTCTCAAAGTCTAGAGTAGGATCCTCAAATATTGGTCATGATCCTCCTGGCTGCAAGAATACACTAATATATCATCAATAAATACAAGAGAAGGAATCCAAATAGGGCTGAAACACGCTATTCATCAAGTGCATGAAAGCTACTGGGGGTATTTGTCAACCCAAACGGCTTCACAAAAAACTCATAATGGCCCTAACTGGTCCGGAAAGTAGTCTTCAAAAGATTTGAAGCTCTGATATAAAGTCAATCTTCGAGAATACCCTACCTCCCTAAAGTTGATCAAATAAATCACCAATATGCGGTAGTGGATACTTGTTCTTGATTCTAACCTAGTTCAAATTTATGTAGTAAATTCACATCCTCATAGAACCATCTTTATTCTTCACACATAACACTGGTGCATCCCAAGGTGACATACTAGGCCTGATGAAACCCTTATCAAGAAATTCCTATAATTGTTTCTTCATTTACTTCAACTCCGCTGGTGCCATGCGATATGGTGGAATATAGATGGGCTGAGGGCGACACCAAATCAATGTTTATGTCGGGTGGCATGCCCGACAGGTCTACAGGAAACACTTCTGTGAACTCTCTCATTACTTGAACTGACTCGACAATAGGAGTATCAACACAAATATCTAACACGTAGGACAAATACGCCAAACGTCCCTTCTCAAATATGAAATCACTCTACTGGAAGTGTGACCAAGAGAACCTCTCCACTCCACCCTAGGAAACCCCGGCTTCGCCAACGTCATGGTCTTAGCGTGACAATCAAGAATAACGTAGAGTGGGGATAGCTAATCCATACCCAAGATCATATGAAAATCCACCATATCTAATAATAGGAGGTTCGTTGTCGTCTCAAAACCACAAATAATGACCATACACGATCGATACACGCGATCCACCACAATAGAATCCCCAATTTGCATAGACACATGATCAGGGGTATCAAAAGAACCACGAGGCATATCCAGAAAAGAAGCAAAGTATGATGACACATATGAATAAGTAGAACCAGGATCAAATAATATAGAAGTATCTCCGTGGCATAAAACAATAATACCTGTAATCACTGAATCTGAAGCAATAACCTCATTCCTCCTTGGGAATGCGTAACATCTGGCTTGACCTCCACTACTTCGAGCTCCTCCTCTAGGACGACCACATCTCGTATGACCTCTACTCTAAACTGGTTGACTCGGTGCTGTAGTAATTAGTGCAGGAGTCATAGTCTGTCCTCCCTGCTACACTAGACCTCTGCGAAAATGGGGGAAATACTTCCTCACATGCTCGAACTCCCTACACTCATAGCAACCTCGAACTAGGAATGACTGCGAGGCCTGAGTCGGACCCCGTGAACCAGAATAGTAACTAGAACAGACTGGTACTGACGAATCCTAAACTGATGGAGTGCGATAAGAGCTCTGAGCTAGGAGTGCACTAAAAGAAGACTATACTAAAGCTCCTCGGCTAGGTGGTGGTGAATGATAACCCGGTCTGCTGGACTAGCCCCTAACAAACCGACCTCGACCTTCAGTCGTGGCACCACTGAATCCTCCAAAATAATGAGGCAGCTTGCTAGAGGTCGTCTCCCTAACATGACCTCTAATTCTCGATCCTCCTAGCGATCTCCACAACCCGAGTAAAAGAAATATCATCCTCGATCTCTCATTCCATT
Organism: Nicotiana tomentosiformis; assembly: GCF_000390325.3. NCBI lineage: Eukaryota > Viridiplantae > Streptophyta > Magnoliopsida > Solanales > Solanaceae > Nicotiana > Nicotiana tomentosiformis. Next base: position 51,852,565 of record NC_090820.1, read on the forward strand.
TGTAGCATGATACCATATGTAAGGAAATCTATAAACCTTTGCACCCTTTCCCTCTCAGTAGGGTTTAGGATAGATACATGTAATGATAAATCCACAAATATGGTCTCATACTGTCACACCCCAACCTTGGGAGGTGCGACCGGCATACGATGCTCGGAGGCCTGTGTGAACCGACACGTGGTCTTCAATATTTTTACTCATAAGAAAACTGGGTTGTTTAGGCCTTCAAGTAACGAGTACCAAAATTTAAAATGAGTACAATAGATTAACAAAGGAAACATTGGCATTTTATACATGATCATCACTATCATTAACGTGGCTATACTCGGACTTTACATGAAATCAAATACTAACACTAGTTTGCAAGCCTCTAAGAATATCAAAAGAGTTATACATATTACACAACTTGGTTGGGACAGGGTCCAACCATACCCAAAACGTTTATGAAATCTACTTCAGTACCTATTGACCTATGAAATACTACTCCAAAGAAGTGGAGAGCAACAACCAATAGCTGAATCATACACCTACTAGGGATGGGCGTCACTGAGTCTATTTGTACCTTTGGGCATGCACATATCTCCCAAAAAGAAAGGGCATGAGTACGGATAATGTACTGAGTATGTAAGACTATGAAGCACAAGTAAATCAGAGTTATAGAATTAGAAATGTGAGTATGTGATTTAACCTAAATACCGAAGATACGCCACCGGGGGCGTAAAACAAACTGTCAAAAACTAGGGACCATAGGTCGTAAATACATGCGAACTTTTGCAAACCCATGACTCATTGGGGCCATACATTGTTTAGTACTATATATATATATATATATATATATATTCAACCACACTTTGGGGAAAATTTTAATCTCTTCGTACCCGGGCACACATGGGATTGGTAATATCTCACAATATGCCTCAACATACCCAACAGATCATTGGTTGCACAATAGGTGTCGTATCCGACCGACTATAACTCGACTCGATGGATTAAAATATATATATATATATATATATATATATATATATATATATATATATATATATATATATATATATATATATATATGTATGTGTGTGTGTGTGTGTATGTGTGTGTGTGTGTGTGTGTGTAATGTAGTAGCAGTTTCAACCGGAACGATGTAGATTCTAAAAGACATGCTACCAGCAACAACACACAAGAAAAAGATAACATCATTGAGAGAACCTGGAACTACTAAACCTTACATTACAAGAGTCATTTAGAAAGAAGGAGAGACTTACATTAACTCATGCCAAGAAAAAAGATTGCCCTACACACCTTGTTGGAGAACTATTTAAACTCCTATAGTGGTTAATTTTTTCCTTTAATGAATATTAAGAATCAATTCCACCATACGATGGGGGTTATAGAAATGATTCCAAGTTCCTTCAAGCTAAATCTTCCCAAATCCAGATTCACCTTCGACTTTGCCTAAATTGACTAGGAATTTCTAAGCGGGCGTGTGGAGTATTTTGAGGGGACTTGTTCTGGTGATACTTCTAAGAATGAAAGAAAAAGAGCCTTACTGTCATTTTATATAGTTACCAAACCTTGGAATTTCTGCCGCTTCTACATTCAAAATGGGTCACCCTTCCCCGGTTGCCACGCCCGGTGACACATTTGGCGTAGACCTACTGAAACGTGTGACCACCTTCTGGCTTCGAACGTGCCTCCATCTAATTGGCTGTGCTAGAATACATATATGCCACACTTTATTTAAATTTGGGGTGTAACATCATCCCCACCTTCAGAACATTCGTCCTCGAATGTTGAATCATGGCCTATCATGACAGTCGAATTGTTTCCTTCCATAGTGGGAAATAGATGGGGGTACCTAGCTTTCATATATTATTCATCTTCCCACGTAATTTATTCCATATTATTGTTTCTCCAAAGTACTTTAACTGAAGCCACTTCTTTGGTTCGTAGCTTACGGATCTATCATTTTAAGATAGCCATGGGAATTTCTTCGTAAGATATGTCTTCTATAACTTGGATATCTTCAATAGAGGTAACATGGGATGGATCACTTAAGCACTATAGGAGCATTGACACGTTCAATATTGGATGTATTGCTTTGAATTCCATAGGAAACTCGAGCGCCACATGACTGACCTTTTGTATAATTCGATATGGTCCGATATGCCGGGGGATGAGTTTCACTCTTTTGCCAAATCTCATCACGCCTTTGATAGGTGATACTTTCAAGAACACCCAGTCTCCTACTGTGAACTCTAAATCTCGCCACCGGTTATCCGAGTAAGATTTCTATATTCTTTGGGCAACCAACAACCGGTTTCAAATTAGCTTCACCTTCTCTACAGCCTTTTGTACCAGCTTTAGCACCAACAATATTGCTTCGCCCACTTCGAACAAGCTAATAGAAGATCTGCATTTTAACCCATACAAGGCCTCATATGGTGCCATTTTAATACTCGCATGGTAGCTATGTTGTAAGCAAATTTGATGAGTGATAGATGACCCTCCCAATCTCCCTTGAAGTCTAGAACACATGCCTGTAACCTGTCCTAGAGCGTTTGAATAGTGCGCTCAGCTTGGCCATCGGTTTGTGGATGGAAAGTTTTACTAAGCTTGATCTTTGTTCCCAATCCATTTTGGAATGATCTCCAGAAGTTAGCTGTAAACTAGGAAACTCTGTCTGATATGATGGAAACTAGAATCCCATGGAGTCGAACTATCTCTTTAATGTATATCTTAGCATAATCTTCAGTTGAGAAGGTAGTCGTAACTGGTAGAAAGTGAGCAGACTTGGTGAGTCGATCCACGATAACCTATATAGAGTCAAACTTTCGGCATGATCGGTGTAACCCGGTAACAAAATCCATGTTGATCACTTCCCATATCCAGGTCAGAATTTCCATATTTTATAGCAACCCTCCCGGGTTTTGATGCTCAACCTTGACTTGCTGGCAATTTGGACACTAAGCGACATATTCAGCGATGTCTCTCTTCAGGACATTCCACCAGTATAGCTTTCGAATATCATAGTACATTTTAGTTGACCTTGGATGAACAATATACTGGGACAAATGAATCTCTACCATGATCTGTACTCGGAGTTTCCCTACATCGGGCACACACAGTTGGTCCTTGTCTCTAAGGACACTGTCCTCACATAGCTCGAACACTCGCTTCTTTTGAGATGGAACGCTTTCCCTTATTTTTACCAAGGATGGATCTTCAAATTGTCGTGCTTTAACTTCGGCCAGTAGCGAAGATTAGGCATCATTTTGAACTATGACTTCTCCGTTGCAGGTATCAAGCAATTGCACGCTTAGGTTTGTCAGCCAGTACATGTCTTTAGTCATCTCCAACTTCTACGTTTCCACATGTCGTAGACTACCCATAGAGTTGGTGAGTCGATCCACGATAACCTATATAGAGTCAAACTTTCGGCGCGATCAGTGTAACCCGATAACAAAATCCATGTTGATCATTTCCCATATCCAGGTCGGAATTTCAATATTCTGCAGCAACCCTCTCGGTTTTTGATGCTCAACCTTGACTTTCTGGTAATTTGGACACCAAGCGACATATTCAGCGATGTATCTCTTCATGACATTCAACCAGTATAACTGTCGAAGATCATAATACATTTTAGTTGACCCTGGATGAACATTATACCGGGACAAATGAATCTTTGCCATGATCTGTACTCGGAGTTTCCCAACATCGGGCACACACAACTAGTCCTTGTCTCTAAGCACTCTATCATCAGATAGTTCGAACACTCACTTCTTTTGAGATGGAACGCTTTCCCTTATTTTTACCAAGGTTGTATCTTCAAATTGTCGTGCTTTCACTTGGCCACTAGCAAAGATTAGGCAAGATTTCGAACTATGACTTCTCCGCTGCTGGTATCAAGCAATTGCACGCTTAGGTTTGCTAGCCAGTACAATTCTTTAGTCATCTCCAACTTCTACTTTTCCACATGTCATGTACTGCCCATGGACTTTTGACTCAGTGCATCAACTACAACGTTTGCTTTCCCGGATGGTATAAATTGTCAATATCGTAGTCCTTTAACACTTCAAGACACCTTCGCTGCCTCAGATTTAATTATTTTTATTTGAATATGTACTGCAAGATCTTGTGGTCAGTGAATATATCAACATGAACTCCATACAAGTAGTGACACTATAGTTTCAAGGCAAATATAATAGTTGCTAGCTCCAAGTCATGGGTTGGGTAATTCTGCTAGTGCTTCCTTATTTTCCTTGAAGCATAAGAGATAATTTTCCCGTGTTGCATTAGAACACTGCCCAATACTACTCTAGAGGCATCAAAATATACCACGTACCCCTCAGGTCCTTCAGGGAGCGTTAGGACTAGTTCTGAGGTTAACCTATTCAACTCTTGGAAATTTTTCTTACAAACATTGGTCTATTGGAATATGTTTTGTGCGTCAACTTTATTAATGGAGCGGCTATATATGAGAAATTTTCCACAAACCTTAGATAGTAACCACCCAAGCCCAAGAAGCTACGTACTTCGGTAGGAGTTATGGGCCTTGTCCAACTCTTAATTGCTTCAATCTTTTGGCTATCAACCTTGATACCTTCGTTGGATACTATGTGCCCAAGAAAGGTCACCGTGCTAAGCCAAAACTCGCACTTGGAAAACTTGGCATACAACTTGTGATCCCATAGTTTGTGTAAAACCATCTGCAGATGTTCTGTGTGCTCTGCCTCGGATCGAGAATACACAAAGATATCATCTATGAACACGATTACAAAATATCCAGATACGGCCTGAATACTCTATTCATTAGAACCATGAAGGTCGCTGGTGTATTGGTTACGCCAAAAAACATAAAAAGAAACTCGTAATGGCCATATCAAGTCCAAAAGACTGTCTTCAAAACATCTTCTTCCTTGATCCTGAACTGAGGGTACCCAGATATGAGATCATTTTATAAGAAATGCTTAGCACCTTGCAATTTATCAAATAAATCATCGATTCTTGGAAGCAGATACTTGATCTTGATGGTTACCTTATTCAGCTATCGATAATCAATACACATCCTTAACGAGCCATCTTTCTTTTGAACAAATAACACCGGGGCTCCCCATATAGAGGTATTGGGTTGGATAAATCCCTTATCAAGAAGGTCCTTTAGCTGATCCATTAACTCCCTCAATTCGGTGGGAGCCATCATGTACGGGGGTACGTACAGGGTATGTATCGGGTGGTACGTTGATAGAAAACTCGGTATCCCTCTCAGGTGGAATACTTGGGAGCTCATCAGGGAACACATCGGGGAACTCACTTGCAACCGGTACCGACTAAAGGGAGGGAGTTTTTGCCTCCACATCTTGCACCAGCACCAAATGATAGAAATTTCCTTTTGTGATCATCTTTCGGGCCTTAAGGTAAGATATAAACTTTCCTTTTTGAGATGTAACATCACCTTTCCATTCGATAGCAGGTTATCCCGGAAAGTTAAAATGAACAACTTTATTCCAACAATCTATTGTAGCATAACAAGAGGCCAACCAGTTCATGCCCATGATGACATCAAACTCTATCATTTTTTAATTCACTCAAATCGTCCAAGGTATGGTGATCATGAATCATCACATCAAAACCTCGATACACCTACCTAACTACCAGAGATTCGCCCACGAGCGTGGATGCCTCGAATGGTTGATGTAGAAATTTAGGTTTTGTACAACAATTATTAGCAACAAATGGGTAAATGTACGATAATGTGGATCCTGGATCTATCAGAGCATACACATTAAGGGAGAATATAAATAGTATACATATGACCACGTTGGGTGATGATTCTAAATCCTGACGACCTGACAATGCATAGATGCAATTCTGATGTCGCCCACGTTGGGAACTCTAGATTGCATATAGAATTAAATAGAGCAAGTTCTTAAACCCGGGCATCGGGGAAAGGATTTGAAATTGGGATAGACATATACCTAATTGCCTTGCTCGGTTGCAATACAGGAATTGTAAATGCGTTCTTGTTAAATTTAATTCCATAGACATATAGGTATTAAGTTAGCTTTAATAGGCGAGTAAGGGCTCGACAGATTCTTATGAGTAATATCAACTCTGTCAACCAACAATCCAGATAAATCAATTAGTTATTTTAAGCGAAAAATGCAACATGATTGTTAAATAACCCGTGACCCTGGAATATTATCTCCCATTGATTGTTATTTAAAACTATTTAAGTGTTGTGTTGATTTCTGGTATTCCATTACTTGATAGTCTTTAGGTAGTAAATTAGACAATTATCTATTTTATAAGAAATCGCTTGAATCGATAAGCTATTTGAGTTTGAATTAGTCAAAAGTTAATCATAAGTCCTCGTGGGAACGATACTCTATTCACTACTCTATTACTTGACGATCACGTATACTTGCGTGAGTGTGTTTGGTCCCAACAAGTTTTTGGCGCCGCTGCCGGGGACCTAAAAATTAGCTACTTGACTGAGTTAAGCTATTATTACTTATTTGTTCAAGTTTTAATTTTCAGTTTGCCTTGTTTGTATTCACAGGCTCTTCTCTTGAATGCGGAGGAGTAGAAGTGCAAACAACCTACTTCCTTTTGATCCAGAAATTGAACGAACACTTCATAGAGTGAGAAAGGAAGTCGAAGCTAGAACGAGAATAGAAAGAGAGTTGGACATCGTAGTTCAACCACAGCCAATAGAGATGGCAGGTAATGGAGAGCGTCCGGTGATTAAAGCCGCAAGGCCCAGTCTTGCGAATATGACTCAGGCTATTGTGAATCCTGATATCACTGGGCATTTTGAACTCAAACAGTACATGGTACAACCGATTCAGTCCACAAGACAATATGTGGGTCTATCGCATGAGGACCCGCAGAGGCACATTCAGAACTTCTTGGAAATTACGGACACTTACAATTATCCGAACGTTTACAAGGACTATGTCAGGCTGACACTATTTCCCTTTTCACTGTTGGGGGAAGCTTAGGAATGGTTGCAAAAGGAGCCCGCAAACTCAATCCACACTTGGGATGATTTAGCAAGGAAATTTCTAATCAAGTTTTTCCCTACTAAGAAGACAAAATCGCTGAGAAGCCAAATTCTGGGGTTCCAACAACGGGATGGCAAGACACTTCGTCAAGCTTGGGAAAGATACAAGAAGCTACTCAGAGACTGTCCGCATCATTGTCAGACTGATGAGGTATTGGGTCACACTTTTGTTGATGGGTTAGATGAAGCATCAAAGATGAATCTTGACTCAACTTGTGGGGGTAGCTGCATGGCGAGGCCGTATAGTGAAATACAACTCTTGCTAAATAACTTCACTGCCAATGACCATAATTGGCAAGGAGATAGGGATGCAAGAAGAGCAATTAAACAGAAGTCAGCCGGGTTGATTGAGCTTGATGACTTCTCAGCCATGAGAGCAGATATTGCAAAGCTGGCGAATCAAATGAACCGAATGACAACACAACAAATGCAACATGTACAACAGATGTCTATTTGTTGTGAAATATGTGGTGATAGTCATATGAGTGACATGTGCCCCACGAATCCTGAATCTATATACTATGAGGGGCAACAAAACAGAGGCCCTATGAATCAACACGCACAATATGGGAACACTTACAATCCAAATTAGAGGAATCATCCTAACTTCTCATGGGGCGGAAATCAACAGAATCAGAATAGGCCTCAAGGAAATTTTAATCAGCCTTAGAAGCCACCCTAACAAATAGACGAGAGTACGAATGACTTGGTGAAAAAGTTGTTGCTAGACAATCAACAGCTCAGGACCAATTTCAGAAATCTTGAGAGGCAAATGGGGCAGTTAGCAGCAAATCAAATTACTAGACCTACAGGTTATCTTCCCAGTGATACAGAGAAGAACCCTCAAGTTAATGTAGTTACACTTAGAAACGGGAGGGAACTAGAGGAAGTGCCAAAGAAGAGAAAGGAAAAACCTATACCTGAGGGGGAGCTCACACCTAAGGCAATACACGAGTCAAAGGAAAATGATGCAAGTTCAGAGCGAATGGAGGCTACAAGGCCACCACTACCTTTCCCCCAGAGATTGCAGAAAAAGAATGACGATCGCATGTTCAACAAATTTCTCTCTATGTTGAGTCAGGTTCAATTAAATATTCCATTAGTGGATGTACTTCGTGAAATTCCAAAGTATGCTAAGTACATAAAAGATATAGTGGCTCACAAGAGGAAATTGACTAAGTTCGAGACGGTTGCACTTACTGAGGAGTGCACATCAAGGGTCCAAAACAAGTTTCCCCAAAAGCTTAAGGATCCTGGCAGCTTCACCATTCCAGTGCGAATCGGTAATATTGATGTGGGTCGTGCTCTTTGTGATTTGGGTGCAAGCATAAATCTGATGCCTTTGTCCTTGTTTAAACAATTGGGTCTGGGAGCTCCGAGACCAACCACGGTGATGTTGCAATTAGCTGATAGGTCCATAGCCTACCCCGAATGAGTGATTGAAGATGTGCTGCTGCAAATTGGGAAATTTATCTTCCCAGCTGACTTCATTATTCTAGATTTCGAGGTTGATGAACAAGTTCCAATCATATTGGGACGACCTCTCTTGGCTACTAGTGATGCAATAATTAAAGTGAGGGAAGGGAAAATGATTATGAGGGTGGACAACGAGGAAGCAGTCTTCAATGTCTACAAAGTAATACAACTTCCCCGCCACTATGAGGAGCTCTCTATGATATGTGTTGTGGAGGTGGATGCGCAACTTCTCGACACGAGTGTATATCTAGAGGACTCTCTATAAAAAGCAATCATGTTGTTTGATAGCTTGATGATTGATGATGAGGTTGAAAAAATGATGCATATCCTAGATGCATCATGTGCTTACATGCAAGGAATACACCTGTTTGAGCCCCTGAATAGGCCAAGTGACCCCCCTCCAAAGCCGTCAATTGAAGAAGCTCCAAAATTGGAGCTTAAACCCCTACCCCCTCACCTTCAATATGCTTATTTGGGTAGTTCTGACACTTTACCTGTTATTGTTTCTTCTCACTTGTCTAAATTGTAGGAAGAAAAGCTATTAAGGGTGCTACGTGAGTACAAGCGGGCAATTGGGTGGACAATGTCTGATATTAAAGGCATTAGTCCAGCTTTCTGCATGCACAAAATCCTCATGGAGGACGGACATAAGCCAAGTGTAGAGCATCAATGCCGACTAAATCCAATCATGAAAGAAGTGGTAAGAAAAAAAATGATTAAGTGGCTTGATGCAGGTATTGTATTTCCAATCTCTGATAGTAAATGGGTAAGCCCCGTTTAATGTGTGCCGAAAAAAGGGGGGATGACTGTAGTAGTTAATGAAAATAATGACTTAATTCCTACAAGAACTGTCACTGGATGGAGAATTTGCATAGATTATAGAAAATTGAACAATGCCACCCGGAAAGACCACTTTCCCCTTCCCTTTATTGACCAAATGCTTGATAGGTTAGCTGGACAGGAATACTACTGTTTCCTGGATGGTTATTCGGGGTATAATCAGATTGCGATAGCCCCATAGGACCAAGAGAAAACTACATTTACATGTCCTTATGGCACGTATGCGTTCAAGAGAATGCCCTTCGGTCTTTGTAATGCACCTGCGACTTTTCCAAGGTGTATGATGGCTATTTTTACTAACATGGTTGAAACATTTGTAGAAGTATTCATGGACGATTTTTCTGTGTTTGAATTTTCTTTTGATAATTGTTTGATGAACCTTGATAAAGTGCTTGCTAGGTGTGAAGAGACGAACTTGCTGTTAAACTGGGAAAAGTGCCATTTTATGGTACGTGAAGGTATAGTTTTGGGGCACAAGGTGTTAAAAGATGGTCTACAGGTGGATAAAGCAAATGTGGAGACGATTGAGAAATTTCCCCCTCCGACATCCGTCAAATGCATTTGCAGTTTCTTGGGTCATGCAGGTTTTTATCGTCGTTTCATTAAAGATTTTTCAAAAATTTCTTCTCCTTTGTGCAGGATTCTAGCGAAAGATGTCACCTTCAAGTTTGATAATGCATGTCTGAAAGCATTTGAGGAGCTGAAGGGAAGATTGGTGACTGCACCAATTATCATAGGCCCAGATTGGGCACAACCGTTTGAGTTGATGTGCGATGCAAGTGACATAGCAATCAGAGCGGTTTTGGGGCAAATGAGGGATAAACTCTTTCACTCCATTTATTATGCGAGCAAAACTATGAATCCAGCTCAGATGAATTATACAGTTACTGAAAAAGAAGTTGCTTGCAGTGGTGTGGGCGTTTGACAAGTTCAGATCCTATCTAGTGGGAACCAAAGTCATCATCTACACAGATCATTCAGCTATCAGATACTTGTTTGAAAAGAAAGACGCCAAGCCGAGGCTAATTCGTTGGGTCCTCCTCTTGCAAGAATTTGACTTAGAGATCCGAGATCGAAAAGGGACAGAAAATCAAGTGGCTGATCATTTGTCCAGATTAGAAAGTCGGAACCATGTAGCTGAAGGAGGGTCAATCAAAGAAACATTTCCTGATGAGCAATTATTAGCAGTCACCTCAGGTGAAGCCCCATGGTATGCAGATTATGTGAATTTTATTGCAAGTGGGGTGACACCACTAGAATTGACACCTGACAATAGAAGAAGATTCTTACATGATGTAAGGCTCTACATGTGGGATGAGCCATTCTTATATAGGCAGTGCGCAGATCAGTTGGTGAGAAGGTGTGTTCCTGAGGAAGAGATGAACGCTATACTGCATGACTGCCATGCTTCGCCATATGGAGGTCATCACGGCGGGGATAGAACCGCCCAAAAAGTGCTACAATCAGGTTTCTATTGGCCAAAATTGTTTAAGGATGCACATGCCTTTGTTAAAAATTGTGATAGATGCCAAAGAACCGGAACTATCACAAGGAAACACGAGATGCCCTTGTAAAATATTCTGGCAGTAGAGCTTTTTGATGTTTGGGGGATTGATTTCATGGGACCATTCCCATATTCTAATGGGCACAGGTACATCTTGGTGGCGGTCGACTATGTTTCTAAGTGGGTGGAGGCCATTTCTATTCCTACTAATGACGCAAAGGTAGTGGTAAGCTTTGTAAAGAAGCACATCTTCACACGTTTTGGGACTCCAAGAGTGTTGATAAGCGACGGGGGAACTCACTTTTGTAACAAATTGCTGAACAATATTTTTGCAAAATATGGAGTTAAGCACAAGGTTTCCACTGCCTATCATCCCCAAACGAGTGGTCAAGTAGAAGTTTCCAACAGAGAGGTAAAGCAGATTTTGGAAAAAACAGTAAGTGGGAATAGAAAGGACTGGGCCGGGAAGCTGGATGACGCATTATGGGCGTATCGCACTGCATACAAGACCCCCATAGCTACATCTCCGTACAGGTTGGTTTATGGGAAGGCATGCCATTTGCCTGTCGAGCTTGAACACAAAGCATATTGGGCGATTAAAAAGCTAAATATGGAGATGGACTTGGCCGGTGAGAAGAGATTACTACAACTCAACGAGCTTGATGAGTTTCGATTGCATGCGTATGAAAATGCCAAATTGTATAAAGAAAAGACCAAAAGGTGGCATGATAAGCGCATCCAACATCGTGAGTTTGAGCCAGGTCAAGAAGTTCTCTTGTTTAATTCAAGGCTAAAGCTTTTTCCAGGAAAGCTTAAATCTCGATGGTCGGGTCCGTTTGAAGTGGTTAGTGTGAAACCTCATGGTGCGGTAGAATTCCGTGATACAGGTTCCAATACAACATTCTTGGTAAATGTCCAGAGAGTAAAACACTATTGGGGTGGTGACATTGCACGTCACAAGACCTCGATGGATTTAGTGGAGGCATGAAGAACGTGTTGCGTTGTGCCGCGACGTTAAATCAGGCGCTTCTTGGGAGGCCACCCAAGTTAGTTAGTTCATTGTTTTGTAGGAATTAGATCTTGTATGTATATAAAAAAAAAATTGGTCTAGATATGGGAAAGCAGAGGGGACCAATTGCTCAAGGCAGTGAAGTCTGTCTATCGCGTCTGCGTCGCGTCCAACCAATTTTTGGAGAAAGCAGAGGGGATGCGTCGCATCCAAGCTTGCACGCATAGGTAAGTGCTATATTTTAACACATCGTAGGCCAAAAACAAAATTCAAACATAAGAGCAAACACGACACCCTAACATAAAAAGCCCGTCTCCCTCGTTCTTTCTTTAATCCCAATCGCGACGCATCCAAACGCGACAGGTACGCATCATCTTCTTCGTTCTTTCTTTTTCTTCTCTCCTAATTCTCCTCTCTTCCCTCTCTCAATGGTAGCAACAAGTTAGGTTTTGCCTATTTCATATATCACACATGTGATTAAGAGAGGGACTGAAAAAAGCCTGAGGTTTAGGGCTATCGTTCTTGTTAGTTGTAATTGTTGCGAGATGATAAACTATAATTCCCTTCATCTCGGTAATTTTGGGAGGGTAGTCGCATTACCCAACTGATAGAATGAACTAGGCACAACTGTTGCATATCACATGTCTGATGAATTGACCGTGAGGTAAATTTGGGCGCCGGTGAAGTCTGAGTAACCGAGCAACATTGGTATATGCTTGTGTATAAGTGTGAGGTTGTTTGTGTTGATTATGTACAGCAATGTTTTGAGCCTATGATATATTGTCTAAATGAATTGAACATCCGGTCAATTGAGCGCTATGCGTAATGATATGTCGTGAGAATAAGTGTGGGGTCGAGGGAGGTGCTATGTGCAATTGAACATGATTAGTTAGTGTCGCTTGGATACACCTCATGTTGCGCATAATGATATCTATATAGCCATGAGCTATAGTTTCATGAAGTATTGAATGGCATGACTCTGCGAATAATTGGAAGTGTAAGCTGTTGCAACTTCACTGTTTTATACACTAATTGTTGATTTCTTTGCATTGCAGGTACTTAGGTTCGTAAAATGGCAACAATGAGTAAACCGTCCAAGCAACAAGACAAAGATAATAACAAACAACCGCCCAAAAAGCCTACCGAAAAGGCAGCAGGTGCCCCAAATCTACAGAAAAAAGGAAGCAGACGGAGAAGGAAAAGGAACTGCAGCCTAGGCAGTTAAGTGATAATTCAGAGCAAGAAGAAGAGGAATCGTTAGTCAGGAGGACTGTGAAGAAGGGTATTACAAAAACATCATTAAATCCACTAAGCAAAGGGATAGAGATAAGAGAGCCTGTGACATACCAGAGAAAAGCCTCCAAAATGAGTGATCCGACTGAGAAGGGAAAGGAGAAGATTACTGCAGAATCTGAATCCAAATCCGATTCGGATAATGACCTTCTACATGTCTACATGAGTGATGAAGATGAGGGTGAACCCATAGACCGAGTTGCCTGGGAGAAGAACTTTGTTAATGAGAAGGCATTCCGAGCCTATAATAAGATATTGGGTTCAAAGAAGTACATTCCAGAAAAGCCGATCAACATCGGAACACTTAAGAAAAAGTACCCAGAGTTTCTGAAATCAATTCGCAAGGTGCAATAATGGGGACCCATCTTGAAGGGTCACGGCAAAGCCAACCTCACTATTGTTAGAGAGCTTTACGCCAATTGGCGTCATGCCAGGGGCAACATTGTGAGAGTAAGAGGGGTAGATATTAATGTGTCAGCTGAGGCTCTGAATAATTTCTTAGGGGTGCCACACACACTAACAAATAGGTTTGACTCCATATGCAAAACACCGGATTATGCACATATTAAGTCTGTCCTATGCCCTACCAGGAAGGATGCAGATTGGAAGCATGGGAGTATGGAGTGCCATTCTATAGCCAAGGAATTCATGAGTGCGTTAGCACGTGTGGCTCTAAATTTCATATGCAACCGCCTGATGCCATGCCAACACAAAACTGATGTTCCTCGTCATCGCGCACTAGTATTGTATGCTTTATTGGAGGGGATACCACTCAACTTAGGAGCCATCATGCATGATCAAATGCAGCGCACCAGGATGAATTACAAGTGGAGGTTGTTCTTTGCAAATACCCTATCGGCTTTCTTGACAAAGATGGGAGTACTATGGGACAAGGAGAATGACGACATTGAGGCTAAAGCTCCAGGACCATACGATGTCACTCATGTTCTAGAGCCGAACAAGGGAAGGTCTTCTAAGCTCACCATTCAACAGTTATTTGAGTAGATGCAGGCAGATATGCAAGAGAATCGGGCTGAGTTGATAGCGACTCGTGTCGAGTTGAGTGCCACCAGGGATTAGTTGAGCCAGACTCGTGCGAATCTAAGCCGAGTCCAGACTGAGCAAGCAACGATGATGAGGGAGATATCATTACTCCTCAGAGCTCTGGTTCAACGTGCAGATATAGACATCTCACAGCTGATTGCATCGTCGACTGACGGACCATCCACTCCTATTCCTCCTATAGTCCCTGAGGCTCCACACACCAGGGCTACTGAGGTCGATGTACCACCTGCTACAGAATCAGCTCCAGTTGGTGATGATAGGACAATGACAACTCTCCCTATGCGTGAGGATGATGTTGCAAGGCCAGAGGGGGTCTTGATGAATGCCATGGATGCCGATGCTCTTCCACAGACTGCGGATGAGCCTTCCACCTTGACTTGAGGGAGTTTATTCTCACCCTACTTTACCTTATTTGTGTGCATTGAGGACAACGCACAGTTCTAAGTGTGGGGTGGAGGTTATTTGTCACGCCCCGAACCTAGGAGAGAGACAAGCACCCGGTGCCTCACCTAACCTGGCGTACTAAATTGCGACTAAGGGACTCTGAACACATAATGTCATACTTTGGCCATGGGGCCACCTTGCAAGACAATTTGCGAAGCAAAATATAAAACTGAATGGAAACTAGCGCTAACTAAATATCAATATAAAGCTAGGCCGACAAGGCCGTCATAGCTACTACAGCTGACAAACCACCAATTTATACAAACCCAACATACTGCACTAACCAACAGGATATGCCTACAAGCCTCTACTGATAGATGTACTGTGATCGGAATAGGGCCCCGACCTACCCATAACATATATACAGATATACATAAGATGTACATAAAACTCTAGACTTGGCAACTCCGAAAGACGTGGAGCTTACCGATCAGGATGAACTCGGGAAACACCTATTGAGGAGATCTACTCGTCTGTCTATCTGAACCTACATGCATGAAATGCAGCGTCCCCGGAAAAGGGACGTCAGTACGAAATAATGTACCGAGTATGTAAGGCAATAACATAACTGAAAATCGAAATTGAACTGATAATATAATAACTGGAAGTAACTGGGAGTCAAAGATGATCTGGAGATATACTTACCTGCTGATACTGACTCAACTCCTTCAATATAGTAAGTAAAATAATTGTACGGCCTTATACGGCTCGGTATATATAACTGCTCTGCCATAGTAGGCTCGCTCATAGGCGCTCGGTCATACTAGGCTATGTATATCGACCATGCTGGGCTCACTCATAGGCGCTCGGCCACAGTAGGCTCGGTATATAACTTTCCATCTGATCAGAGGTTGCCCAATAGGGGCCTGCCCACCGATTATAGCTCGATGGTGGTGAAAATAGTGTAATACTGTATATATATATAGACCCTCTACTCTCTTGACTGAATAAAGACAAAACTAAACTGAATATGAAGTCCCGATAAGGAATAATATTGTAACTTATGAGACTAGAATAATGTGAATAAATTCATGAATACGAACTTCTCTTTATGTCTCATTATTAACACATGTAGCTACGAGATCATGCCAAAATGAAGGAAGGCTTAGACTTAACATACCTTATCACAATCTTTCCAATCACCCAGTTGAACTCACCTCTTCGCACCTTAATCTACAAGAATGATAATAATACTATCGTTAAGTTACGAAAGGTACAACTATCGCACAACGAACGACAAACCTATTTTGTATTAAAACGGGCAGCATCTCCCCTATAATATGCCCTTCCTCCAAATTCAAGATAACACCAACAATACAAGAGCAGAACAATAACAACATATATACATCATTTTCCAGCCCTATATACACCATCAAATACTACAAAACAGCCCAACACACCCCAATCTCTTCGTACACAAAACGACCACCGTAGTAGTGTCAAACGACCCGAAAATGTTATGACGAACGACCAGACAACCACCCTACATTTATATGGTGTTTATAAACCCTCTTCCTCCTCCAAAACTCCACAAAATAGTAGTAAAACACGCAGCCCAACAGCAACACAAAACAGTCCACAAAACAGTCCGCTACAAGTGAATAACTCAAACTCACGGCTTCCGATCACCGTCCCGTGAGTTCTTACAAGTATAGAACGACTTACCATGAATTTACAGAAGAAAAAATGGCTGAAAGAGAGCAGTAAACTCATCTTATTTGTTGGATAACTCAGCTCCTATCTTGGTTCTTCAAACTCTAAGTTTTACCTCCAATTGGAACTTGAAAGGGAGAGAAAATCAATTAGGGTTTGTGTGAAATTTTTGGGAGGATTCTTTGTAGAGCTTATGTCTGGTTATTATGCTCTATTTTAAGTCTAATATATGAATAAAATAGGCCCTTAAAAGGCATCTTTGGACGACCCGAAATGGCCCATTTTTGGGCTTTCATTTAAGCAAGTAGGTGACACACCTACTTGTCACCTAGCAGCTTGCGCAGTATCGCAAAAATGCACATATCTCTCTACTCCGATGTCGTATTGACAAATGGTTTAATGCGTTGGAAAATAGACTCATAGATCTTTAATTTGATGGGTGGAACACCCCATAACTCTAAGTATATTGGGAGAAAATTGCAGTTACATTTGACCCAAAGTTTCAGTAAAACTTATGAATGTAACTTGTGATGACTTTCATCGACTTTTGTTCCACAACTCGCTTGACTTCAAAACATAACACACGGATGTCATACGACTAATATAAATCATAACATAATCTCCTTATCATGTTAATCACCCTAGTCTCACCCCAAAGGTACATGTTATAACATTTCCAACTTGTCGACTTTCGACGAAACATTGTTTTATTTAATTGCTTTAGCTTCTGAACTGTCCAACCCTCTTTGTACTTGTTGTTCATGATCTTCAATATTTGTAACCTCAGAGGTAACATGATTAACTTACTTTATATACTTTTAAATATTATCTCATTTTTGGTCCTACATTAGTTTTCTTACGACGCATTTTTACGTACGAAAATATAGGGTGTAACATCACTCCCCCTTGGGAACATTCGTCCTCGAATGTTTACTCTTGGAGACTTTGGAAACTTTTTCCAGAGTATCCTTCGTACACTAGGTTAAAACCAACCTGCACGTAGCCAGAAACAAACTATGCATGCCACATATGGCCAATCTTTATAAATAGCAGTAATTTGCCTCACCGACCGTAAATCATAAATATTGAAAGTGAAAAATAAAAGCTTACCTGATGACCTGCTAGCCTACATAGAGCTATGTTGTAGCGTCCCATATCGAACCATATCTTCAGTTTGAAATAGGTGGGGGTATTTAGACTTCATTTCTTCCTCCGATTCCCACGTCATCTCTTCTACATTCTTGCTCCTCCATAAAACCTTTACGGAAGCTACCTCCTTATTTCGTAGATTGCGGATTTGTCGGTCTAGGATGGCAACTGGAATTTCCTCGTATGACAAGTCCTCTGTAATCTGTACATCATCCGTGGGCACCACTCGGGTAGGATCGCCAATGCACTTCCGTAGCATAGATACGTGAAAAACCGGATGGACAGACTCCAATTCTGAGGGCAACTCTAACTCATAAGCTAGTTGGCCCACTCTCCGAATGATCCTATAAGGCCCAATATACCGTGGGCTAAGCTTTCCTTTCTTGCCAAACCTCATCACGCCCTTCATAGGTGATACCTTTAAGAATACCCAGTCATTAATCCTGAACTCTAAGTCTCGTCGCCGCACGTCAGAATATGACTTCTGACGACTCTGAGCTGTCAACAGTCGCTCCCGGATAACCTTTACTTTCTCTATGGCCTGCTGAACCAGGTCTGGCCCATGTAACCCAGATTCTCCAACATCAAACCACCCTATAGGAGATCTGCACTTACGCCCATACAAAGCCTCGTACGGAGCCATCTGGATACTGGAGTGGTAACTGTTATTATATGCAAACTCGATAAGAGGTAGATGTTCATCCCAACTTCTTTTAAAATCCAACACACATACTCGTAACATATCCTCGAGCGTCTGAATTGTGCGCTCGACTTGTCCATCAGTCTGTGGATGAAAAGCTATGCTGAGATTCACCTGAGTCCCTAGACCTCTCTGAAATGACCTCCAAAAATGTGCTGTAAACTGAGCCCCACGGTCAGATATAATAGAAACTGGTACTCCGTGTAGCCGCACTATCTCCTTAATATATAACTTTGCATAATCTTTTGCTGTATATGTAGATCTGACCGGTAGGAAGTGAGCTGATTTCGTGAGCCTATCGACTATCACCCATATGGAATCGAACTTACGATTAGAACGAGATAAACCCGTGATAAAGTCCATGTTTATCGCCTCCCATTTCCATGTCGGGATCTCTATAGTTTGCATTAGCCCTCCAGGCTTCTGGTGCTCTATCTTCACTTGCTGGCAACTAGTACATTGGGCGACAAACTCAGCAATGTTCTTCTTCATATCATTCCACCAGTACACATCCTTAATGTCATGATACATCTTCGTCGATCCAGGATGGATGGAATACCATGAATAATGTGCCTCTGACATAATCTTGTCTCGTAGCCCTGCTACATCTGGAACACACAAACGACCCCTGTATCTGAGAACCCCATCTCCCTTGAGCTCTAACAATGGCTTCTTCTGCAGCGGAACTTGCTCTCTCAACTCGACCAACTCTGGGTCCTTGTACTGCCTTTCCTTGACTTCAGCTATGAGGGATGATTTTGCATTGTTTTGGATTACAACTCCACCATCCTCAGAATCTACTAACCGAACCCCCAACGAAGCCAATTGATGAATCTCTCTAGCTAATTGTCTTTTCTCGGGCTCTACATGTGCTAAGTTACCCATAGATCGGCGACTTAAGGCATCTGCTACAACATTAGCTTTCCCTGGATGGTAGAGAATGTTAACATCGTAATCTTTCAATAACTCAAGCCATCGCCTCTGTCGTAAATTTAACTCTTTCTGCTTGAAAATATATTGTAGGCTTTTATGATCAGCAAATACATCAACATGAACACCATATAAATAATGCCGCCATATCTTAAGTGCATGGACAACCGCAGCTAACTCGAGGTCGTGGGTCGGATAATTCCTCTCGTGCTTCCTCAACTGCCTTGAAGCATAAGCAATTACCTTCCCATGTTGCATCAGGACAAATCCTAACCTGACACCTGATGCATCACAATACACGGCATAACCCTCTAGACCCTCTAGAAGTGTTAGAACTGGAGCTGAGGTCAACCTGTTCTTAAGCTCTTGGAAACTCCGCTCACAAGCCTCTGTCCATTGAAACTTAGTTTCTTTCTGTGTCAACTTCGTCAATGGTGCCGAAAGGGAAGAAAAACCCTCTACGAACCTCCGATAGTATCCTGCTAAGCCTAGAAAGCTACGAACCTCTGTCGGAGTGGTAGGTCTAGGCCAAGATTTCACGGCCTCAATCTTCTGAGTGTCCACCTTTATCCCTTCATCTGATACAATATGCCCCAAGAATGCTACAGACTTCAACCAGAACTCACATTTAGAAAACTTAGCATACAACTTACGATCACGGAGGGTTTGGAGTACCGCTCGCAGGTGGTCCGCATGCTCATCCTCTGAACGGGAATAAACCAGAATATCATCAATAAATACTATCACGAACAGATCTAAAAATGGTCGGAATAGGCTATTCATCAAGTCCATAAATACAGCGGGTGCATTAGTCAACCCGAAGGACATGACAAGGAACTCGAAGTGGCCATATCGGGTCCTGAAGGCTGTCTTCGGAATATCTTTTTCCCGAACTCTGACTTGGTGGTACCCCGACCTCAAATCTATCTTTGAAAAGCATCTAGCCCCCTGCAACTGATCAAACAAGTCATCGATCCTTGGAAGTGGATACTTATTCTTAATAGTTACCTTGTTCAGCTGCCTATAATCGATACACATCCTCAGCGAGCCATCTTTCTTCCGCACAAATAGTACTGGTGCACCCCAAGGTGAGGTACTGGGCCTAATGTAACCTTTCTCCAGCAAATCTTTTAACTGCTCCTTCAACTCCTTCAATTCGGCAGGTGCCATTCTATACGGAGGGACGGATATTGGTTGAGTTCCTGGAAGCAAATCGATGCTAAAATCAATCTCTCGCTCTGGAGGAATACCTGGAAGCTCATCTGGAAACACATCTGCATACTCTTTGACTATGGGAATAGACTGAAGTGTAGGTATCTCAGCATCTGCATCTCTAACTCGCACAATATGATAAATGCACCCTTTTGCGATCATTTTCCTCGCCTTCAGATAGGAAATAAACCTACCTCTAGGTGTTGGTGTATTACCTACCCATTCAAGGACTGGCTCACCCGGAAAATGAAATTTGGCTACCTTTGCTCGGCAATCAACTGTGGCATAGCAAGCTGCCAACCAGTCCATGCCCATGATAGCATCAAAGTCCATCATCTCTAGCTCAACTAGGTCAGCTGAGGTCTGACGACTACAAATTGTCACCGTACAACCTCGGTAAACCCGTCTAGCAATAATCGATTCTCCGACCGGTGTAGATACCGCAAAAGGATCACTTAGTATTTCAGGCACTATACCAAACTTCCTCGCGACAAATGGGGTAATATACGATAAAGTAGATCCTGGGTCTATCAAAGCATAAGCATCGTGAGAGCAAATGGTTAATATACCTGTCACAACGTCTGGTGAAGACTCCTGGTCCTGTCGACCCGCTAAAGCATAGATACGGTTCTGATTACCACCTGAACTGGAACCTCTACCTCTACCTCTACCTCTACCAGCCGAAGACTGAGACTCGCGCCTTGAAGGATGCACGGACATAGATGATCCTGTTGCTGAACTCGCTGGTTGTGCCATTCCCCCGAATCTCTATTTGGGCAATCTCGCATCATATGCCCCGGACGCCCACATATATAACAAGCATCAGAACCTGCTCGGCATTGGCCCAAGTGTCCTCTACCACAGATGTCCCACCGTGGAGGAAATGACCATGTCTGCGCAGATCCTCGCTGTCGCTGCAAACCCGATACCCGTGAGCTCTCACCTGGTCCTGACTGAGTATAGCGGTCATACCTGTAACCCTGTAACCGAGGTGGCGGAGGCCTAGGTGGCCGTCCGAAGTACTGGGTCCTATAACTACCCTGATATTGCTCCTGAGACCTGGGAAATCTCATTCTCTT
Organism: Nicotiana tomentosiformis; assembly: GCF_000390325.3. Lineage (NCBI taxonomy): Eukaryota > Viridiplantae > Streptophyta > Magnoliopsida > Solanales > Solanaceae > Nicotiana > Nicotiana tomentosiformis. Next base: position 51,873,982 of record NC_090820.1, read on the forward strand.
ACGTTGCCCTTGCTCATCCCTCTCTGTACCCTGCTGCCGATGCCTACCCCTTTCTATATTCTGGGTGAATGCCTGAATCCGGGAGATATCCATACTATCCTGCAATGCAGCGGTGGCACATGCCTCGGTTAACTCTGGGGCTAACCCTGCTATAAACCTGTGAATCCTGTCCCGCATAGTAGAAACTATGGATGGTGCATATCTGGCCAATGAGTCAAAACGGAGACTATACTCTCGAACACTCATATTACCCTGCTTGAGGGCTAGAAACTGATCGACTCGAGCCTGTCGGATCTCCCGCGGTAAGTACTGGTCAAGGAAAGCATCTGAAAAATTCTCCCAAATAGCTGGAGGTGTATCACGTCCCCTGGACCTCTCCCATCCCTCATACCAAAGGATGGCTATATCTCGGAGTCGAAAAGCTGCTAGCTCAACTGCCTCTTTCTCCGTGGCATGCATAACACGAAAGATCCTGTGAAGCTGATCTATGAAATCCTGCGGGTCCTCCCTCTGATCTGTCCCCGTGAACTCTGGGGGACTCAAAGCAATAAACTCTCGGACCCTTGAACTCCCAGACCCCTCAGAAGTTCCTGCACTAGCTGATGCCCTAGCATGTTGCTGGGTAGCTACCAACTGTGTCAACAAATGCACCGCACTCCTTAAGTCCTGATCTGATGGAAGTGGAGGGGGAACTGGATGTGCGGTTTCCCTAGGAATCTCCGTAGTTGGTGGAGGAGCCGGTAATGGCTGAGTAGGGGTCTCCCTTGAGCCTCAGACTGGGCCCCATCTACTGGGGGTACCCTGCTGGTCCCCTCACCTACTACTGTATCTCTCCTCTGGCTAGCCGTAGTCTTCCTAGTCACCGTCATCTGTGCATGCAAACACCAACACATAAGTTTAATTCAAATTTCCTATAACTCAGTTCTATAGCACGATTTAGATTTCAAAGAAGTGTAACCAACTCCTAAATGCCCTGTAGTTCCTTGCTTATATAATGTGGTGCACAACACATCTATAAACAAGACCCTACTAGACACGGCTTGTAGACTCCCTAGGATAGAACTGCTCTGATACCAAGTTTGTCACGCCCCGAACCTAGGAGCGAGACAAGCACCCGGTGCCTCACCTAACCTGGCGTACCAAATTGTGACTAAGGGACTCTGAACACATAATGTCATACTTTGGCCATGGGGCCACCTTGCAAGACAATTTGCGAAGCAAAATATAAAACTGAATGGAAACTAGCGCTAACTAAATATCAATATAAAGCTAGGCCGACAAGGCCGTCATAGCTACTACAGCTGACAAACCACCAATTTATACAAACCCAACATACTGCACTAACCAACAGGATATGCCTACAAGCCTCTACTGATAGATGTACTGTGATCGGAATAGGGCCCCGACCTACCCATAACATATATACAGATATACATAAAACTCTAGACCTGGCAACTGCGAAAGATGTGGAGCTTACCGATCAGGCTGAACTCGGGAAACACCTACTGAGGAGATCTACTCGTCTGTCTATCTGAACCTGCATGCATGAAATGCAGCGTCCCTAGAAAAGGGACGTCAGTACGAAATAATGTACCGAGTATGTAAGGCAATAACATAACTGAAAATCGAAACTGAACTGATAATATAATAACTGGAAGTAACTGGGAGTCAAAGATGATCTGGAGATATACTTACCTGCTGATACTGACTCAACTCCTTCAATATAGTAAGTAAAATAATTGTACGGCCTTATAAGGCTCGGTATATATAACTGCTCTGCCATAGTAGGCTCGCTCATAGGCGCTCGGCCATACTAGGCTATGTATCTCGACCATGCTGGGCTCGCTCATAGGCGCTCGGCCACAGTAGGCTCGGTATATAACTTTCCATCTGATCAGAGGTTGCCCAATAGGGGCCTGCCCACCGATTATAGCTCGATGGTGGTGAAAATAGTGTAATACTGTATATATATATAGACCCTCTACTCTCTTGACTGAATAAAGACAAAACTAAACTGAATATGAAGTCCCGATAAGGAATAATATTGTAACTTATGAGACTAGAATAATGTGAATAAATTCATGAATACGAACTTCTCTTTATGTCTCATTATTAACACATGTAGCTACGAGATCATGCCAAAATGAAGGAAGGCTTAGAATTTTCATACCTTATCACAATCTTTCCAATCACCCAGTTGAACTCACCTCTTTGCACCTTAATCTACAAGAATGATAATAATACTATCGTTAAGTTACGAAAGATACAACTATCGCACAACGAACGACAAACCTATTTTGTATTAAAACGGACAGCATCTCCCCTATAATATGCCCTTCCTCCAAATTCAAGATAACACCAACAATACAAGAGCAGAACAATAACAACATATATACATCATTTTCCAGCCCTATATACACCATCAAATACTACAAAACAGCCCAACACACCCCAATCTCTTCGTACACAAAACGACCACCGTAGTAGTGTCAAACGACCCGAAAATGTTATGACGAACGACCAGACAACCACCCTACATTTATATGGTGTTTATAAACCCCCTTCCTCCTCCAAAACTCCACAAAATAGTAGTAAAACACGCAGCCCAACAGCAACACAAAACAGTCCACAAAACAGTCCGCTACAAGTGAATAACTCGAACTCACGGCTTCCGATCACCGTCCCGTGAGTTCTTACAAGTATAGAACGACTTACCATGAATTTACAGCAGAAAAAATGGATGAAAGAGAGCAGTAAACTCACCTTATTTGTTGGATAACTCAGCTCCTATCTTGGTTCTTCAAACTCTAAGTTTTACCTCCAATTGGAACTTGAAAGGGAGAGAAAATCAATTAGGGTTTGTGGGAAATTTTTGGGAGGATTCTTTGCAGAGATTATGTCTGGTTATTATGCTCTATTTTAAGTCTAATATATGAAGAAAATAGGCCCTTAAAAGGCCTCTTTGGACGACCCAAAATTGCCCATTTTAATGCACATATATCTCTACTCCGATGTCGTATTGACAAATGGTTTAATGCGTTGGAAAATAGACTCATATATCTTTAATTTGATGGGTGGAACACCCCATAACTCTAAGTATATTGGGAGAAAATCGCAGTTACATTTGACCCAAAGTTTCAGTAAAACTTATGAATGTAACTTGTGATGACTTTCATCGACTTTTGTTCCACAACTCGCTTGACATCAAAACATAACACACGGATGTCATACAAATAATATAAATCATAACATAATCTCCTTATCATGTTAATCACCCTAGTCTCACCCCAAAGGTACATGTTATAACATTTCCAACTTGTCGACTTTCGACGAAACATTGTTTTATTTAATTGCTTTAGCTTCTGAACTGTCCAACCCTCTTTGTACTTGTTGTTCATGATCTTCAATATTTGTAACCTCAGAGGTAACATGATTAACTTACTTTATATACTTTTAAATATTATCTCATTTTTGGTCCTACATTAGTTTTCTTACGACGCATTTTTACGTACGAAAATATAGGGTGTAACATTATTCATATTTTCTTTTTGTATGGATGAATGTACTAAACTATTACAATTTGATTGTTGGGGGCTGTAAGGATTAATGGCATGTAATAGTAATAAATTCATCTATATGGAGTAACTCTCGGAGTTGATTCTTGAAATTAGTTTAGTAAAAAAAAAAAAATATTTAGAGTAGTAGCCTTGAGTAATTAGTAAAATTTTTGTGTAGGTAGTAATAATGCCCTGTGGTTTTTCTTTGTGCATCGGTTCTTTTCCATGGGATGTATTTTGAACCGGGTAGTAAATTCTTTCCTTTGAGAATAGATTAGAGTTTAGAAAATAAATAGAGGAAGAAATATGAGATTCATAGGGGTTCTTGACTTGTTTGATAGTAGCATGTTCAGGTTTTGGCATGTGTAGTGCCTTTCCTATGATTTGAAATTATTGATGATGCCTTGTTAAAATGGATAGCATGTTTTGTGGCGCTTATTTCTCATTTTCTTGACTTGTGTTCACTTTGCGCTTAATGCTTAATATCTCGTGGCTCCGTGAATACTTGCATTACTTGAGAGTCGGAATGTAACCGTCCTTAATGAGTCATGTGCCATGTGTGGTGAGGTTTTTGTGTAGTCCATGTATTGTACTTGTGTCTAGAACTTGCCCGGTATGTGAGTTGAAGCGAAATTTTAGGTGATGCTCGGTTTGAAAAATAATTTTAGGCTTTCTTTGATCTTTTTGAGCTTATTGCTTATCACAAATAAAATCTATCCCTAGTTAACCCTTTTGAGCCTGTAGACCTTTTATTTGGTACCCACATTACAAGCCTATACCCTTTTTATTCTTAATTGACATTGTTTTGATCCTTTTACCTCTTAAAGCACTTTAATTGTTAGATGAGCGCTAAAAGAAGTAAGAAGGGACTAAGTGTGGGGTGACTTTTGAGTGGAACCAATGAAAGAAAGAAGGGTGCACTTATTTTGTAAAATAATACACCACTAGCGGAAAGAAGAGAAAAACCTGGAAAAAAAAATTTTAAAAAAAAAAGAGAAAAGAAAAATATAGAGGAATAAATTGTTGTCTTGTTCTTGCTAGTGGGTATGAATTAAAGAAGTGCTTAAAGAAAGAGGAAATATTGTTGGGGTGATATTATTTGTGAAATTGAAGTGGTGTTGAAGAATTTGCGCTTAAGTTATTTGATGATGTGTTAAAGTGCTTAGGAGGTTGAGTCACTATTCCTAAAATATATCCTACCTTTCCCTTATCCCACATTACAACCATGAAAAAAGTCCGATTTGATTTTAGATCGAGTGAGCTTACATTAGTAGAGATTTACATTAAGGGCAAGCCTATGGTACTAATTGCATGCATGTGACTTCTCTGTGAGAGTGAGCGATTTTCTTTGATATATGTGAGTTATTAAAATATTTGATCATGAGATTCGAATGTGTGGATTGAAATCGCTCTCTTGTTCTTGTTGTGAGGGCACATGGTTTCACGAGGGATAGGTAACATTATTAGACTTCTCTATGATGTTGGTTGTTCAAGCCATGAGTGCATTGTGATATTGAGTCAGTTTTTGAGGTTAGGATTGTTGTGAGCATGTTGTCTTTGTTCGAATATGTTTAAAGAATGGCATAAGTAAAGGGAAGGGTATGTGATGCATAGCCTAGAGCCTAATTGTTGCAAATAACCACGGTCATAGGTGCAGTGTGCTTTGAATGATAAGAGCTTAATTTTGTTTCGTCTACTATAGGATGGTTTGTTCGAGGACGAACAAAGGTTTAAGTGTGGGGTAGTGATGTTTGGCATATTTCGATATGTGTTGATGTTACTTTACCCATGTTTTAACCGCTTCTTGATGTTATTTGATCTTTAAAATGCCCAACATGGTTTAATTATTGGTTTTATGACTAATTGAGTTGTGTGTGGTGAATTAGGGTGTGTGGAGTGCAAAAATATGAAGAAAAGGTGCTCTAGGTAGAGGAAGAGAGATTGGATGCGTCGCATCCAATCTAGAAAAAGATCAGATTTCGCGCACCCTTAGCAGTGAAGTCAGCCCATAGCATCCGCCATAGCATCCGCACCTGGGCAAAGCTGTGATGGAGGAACTAGAAGTAGATGCGTCGCATCCACCCTCGCATGCAAAGCTGAGAAATCGAGGACAAGGTGGATGCGTCGCATCCACCTTCGCAGGTAAAATTGAAATGGAGGACGAGGTGGATGCGTCGCATCCACCTTAGCATCAATCTCTGAAGCCGATTTGGACTAGGAATAGGAGAGCTTTGGCCCATGACTTTTATACGCAATATATAAGCCAAAAATGCCTCCTTTAGGTCAGGGAACATATTGGAGAAGAGGAAAAAGACACAACAAAGTTCAAAAATCACAGAATTCATCTTGAGTTCCTATTCTCTCTTTCTTTTAATGATTCTTATGCACTCTTGTGAATTTTTGATGATTGCCTGAATATGAGTGGCTAAGAACCCTATTGTTCTAGGGTCATGGGTATACATGAATGTTGACGTTTGAAGTTTAATTTGACGAAGTTGATTTTATCATATTGGGTTGTTTATTTAATTCTGTTTTTAATTATTTTGCTGAGTAGCTAACAGTGAAATACTATCTACGAATCTAGAGTTGAACTCGAAAGTGGGAACTCTAGATTGCATATAGAATTAAATAGAGCAAGTTCTTAAACCCGGGCATCGGGGAAAGGATTTGAAATTGGGATAGACATATACCTAATTGCCTTGCTCGGTTGCAATACAGGAATTGTAAATACGTTCTTGTTAAATTTAATTTCATAGACATATAGGTATTAAGTTAGCTTGAATAGGCGAGTAAGGGCTCGACAGATTCTTATGAGTAATATCAACCCTGTCAACCAACAATCCAGATAAATCAATTAGTTATTTTAAGCTAAAAATACAACATGATTGTTAAATAACCCGTGACCCTGGAATATTATCTCCCATTGATTGTTATTTAAAACTATATAAGTGTTGTGTTATTTTCTGGTATTCCATTACTTGATAGTCTTTAGGTAGTAAATTAGACAATTATCTATTTTATAAGAAATCGCTTGAATCGATAAGCTATTTGAGTTTGAATTAGTCAAAAGTTAATCATAAGTCCTCGTGGGAACGATACTCTATTCACTACTCTATTACTTGACGACCACGTATACTTGCGTGAGTGTGTTTGGTCCCAACATTGTGTCATTTGTCTACCATTATTATTATAAATGGGCCCATATTCTTTATCTTTTTTTTTTATCTTTCTCTATGCAAAGCTTCTCTAGACTCTATATTCCAAAATTCCAATCTCATTCGGTTACTACCTCAAAATAAAATACTAGAACACAACTACACAAGTATTATCTGTTTGATTTGCTCTCAAGTATTTTGGCCTTACATCAAGAATTTTGAAGTAGCAAAAGCTTATCAGATTATCTATTTGTTGTCTTGTTGAATCATGTTTGATCGTTCTATATTTTATTATTTGCATCTACTTTTTAATTTTTTTTGGATATATTTTCTTTGTAAGTATATATTGTCTTTTTAGTTATTTATTAGAGTTTTAATATGTCAACTAGAAAATATGAATCCGGATGTTCAAAACGTCAAAAAAGGAAAAGGATTGAAATTCTAGTACAATCCCAAAAAGGAGCACTTGATAAATTTGTAGCGAATAGTAAAAATTCTAAATCAGAAAATGTGGAAGATTTTATGATAGATGAACAAACCACTAATATAATTGAGATAGACAATAATAAAATTCAAGAAGAAGAGGAAGGAGGAGAAATTGTCGAGAAACCTAACATATATCCTCAAGAAAAACAAGAAGTTCTAAATAAGTTGGATAATTATACTCTCAGGAACATATATGATCCTAGTCAATGGACTAGTATAGATACAAAGTTGAGAGATCTATTAGTAAAAAAGGGGCCAATTAAAATTACTAACATAGATTTTTCAAAGGATAAATTCTTTAGACATTTTTTTACTACAAATTATATTCAAAAATTGGCTAATGGAGAAAGACATGAAAGAAGATGATTAGTTTACTCTAAAGATTTGGATAAGGTATTTTATTTTTGTTGTAAGTTATTTAATACGACTTCTAGCTTTTGTAGCAGTAAATTAGCTAGTGATGGTAGTAATGATTAGAGAAATATGTGTGCTAAGCTCAAAGCTCATGAAACATCAAAAGAGCATATTATTAATATGAGTGCATGGATTGATTTAGAAATGATATTGCACAAAAGTAAAACAATTTGTAAAGATATTCAAGAACAAATCAATAGAGATAGAGAGCACTGGAAAAATGTATTATCAAGAATTATTGTTGTGATAAAAACTCTTAAAAAAAATAATTTGGCATTTAGGGAAAAAAATGAAAAGATCTATCAAGAAAGTAACGGAATTTTTTTGAGTCTAATTGAAATGATTGCAGAATTTGATCCAATCATGCAGGAACATGTTCGCCGGATTAAGCATGATGAAATCCATAATCATTATCTTGGGCATAATATACAAAATGAATTGATAAATTTATTTTCTAGTAAAATTAAGAATAAAATTATAGAAACAAAGTACTTTTCAATCATACTTGACTGCACTCGAGATGCAAGTCAGCAAGAACAAATGTCTTTTATATTACGGAGTGTCGACATCACTATAACTCCAGTAAGAATTACTGAATATTTTTTTAGAGTTTTTAAAAGTTGATGATACAAGTGAAAAAGGTCTTTTTGAAGTTATTGTAGATGAGATAAAAAGTATTGGACTTGATATTGATAATTTAAGAGGACAAGGATATGATAATGGATCCAATATGAAGGGAAAATACCAAGGAGTGCAAAAAAGACTGCTCGACATAAATTCTAGATCCTTTATACACCATGTGGTTGTCATAATCTAAATTTGATACTTTGTGATATGGCTAATTCTTGTACCAAAGATATATCATTTTTTAGAGTAGTACAACGCATATATTCAATATTTTCTTCTTCTACTAAGCAATGAAAAATTTTAAAAGATAATGTACCTAACCTAACTCTTAAATCATTATCACAAACGCGTTGGGAAAGTCGAATTGAAAGTATTAAAGCAATACGATTTCAAACTCCACAAATAAGAAATGCTTTATTGAAATTAGTAGAAGTTAGTGAGGATCCAAAAAATAAAAGCGAAGCTAGTTGTTTAGCAACTTATGAGTTTGAAAATTTTGAGTTTTTACTGGGTATGACTATTTGGTATGATATACTATTTGCAGTTAATTTAGTTAGCAAAAATTTACAATCAAAAGATATGCATACTGATGTTGCCATAGATCAACTTAGGGGTTTGATTTCTTTTTTCAAAAAATATAGAGAGGAAGGATTTGCAACTGCCATGATTTCTGCTAAGGAAATTGCATATGAGTTGAATATAGAACCTGAATTTCGTAATAAACGTGTAATATATAGAAAGAAATAATTTGATGAGAACGCTGATAATGAAATTACAAAATCTCTTGAAGAATCATTTAGAGTTGATTACTTCTTATACATAGTAGACCAAACTATTTTTTCACTTCAAAGTAGATTTGAGCAATTTGAAGCGTATGAAAATATTTTGGTTTCTTATTTAGTGGCAAAACATTGAGATCTCTAGATCATGAGAACTTAAATAAAAATTGTCTTAACTTTGGATGTTCTTTGAAACATAATAGTAACTCTGATATTGATGGTTTAGACTTATTTTATGAATTAAAAGTTTTAAGGGAAATAATACACGTAGAAGATGATAATCTAATCGATATACTTAATCATATAAAAAGACTTGATTCTTTTCCAAATGCTTATATTGCTTATACAATAATGTTAACAATTTCTGTAACAGTTGCCTCAGCGGAAAGAAGTTTTTCAAAATTAAAATTAATAAAATCTTACTTAAGATCAACAATGTCTCAAGATAGATTAAATGGATTAGCTATATTATCAATTGAAAAAGAATTATTAGAAGAAATCGATTACAAACAAATTATTAATAATTTCGCATCTCAAAAAGCTAGAAAAATAAATTTCAAATAAAATTATGAGTTTTCTGCTACAACAAAAATCTTAGGGCCCCCTATTAAAGTTTGGTTTTAGGCCACAAATATCATTGAGCCGCCCATGGTAACAGGTAAGAAACAAAAATCTCTTCTCCATTTTCTAGTTCTGAACCCTGCGATCGAGCTGAAAACTATTTGTAGAATATCTTCACGACTTAAGCTAAGCGGCAAGGGAGAAACACTAGGCTAAGACACACAAGTCTAGCCAGAGGGGATCCAACATTTAAACTTGATAGAATTCAACTTTTAATATCAGATTGTGTATTCTGAAGATCCCCATATTAGTTTGATGTGGTTCATAGAAATTACAAATCCCAGTCCAAAGCTTCACAACTTTTAGATTGTTATCATTTTCAAAAGGAATGTTGTGTCTACAATCATGAACAAACTGCTGGAAAAAAAGGGCAGTCCGGTGCACAAGGCATCACGCGTTTATACTGAGTCGGGGAAGGGCCGCACTTCAAAGGATGTGATGTAGACAACCTACTCTAATGATGCAAGCATTAGTGACCGCTCATAAACAAAGTATTGAACTTTAGACATATTTACAAACTGACTTCTATGTTAAACTATATTTGTACTACCAGAATGTAATGAAAGGTGTATGCATATATACACTTTTTAAGTCGTCTTGTAAATGTAGTAGAAGAATTCTGTACAACTCTTTATTTAAAAATTAACACATGAAAATACAAGTAGTGAGTAATAAATGAATGCAATATCAATCAATCATTTAATCAACTACAGTCATACTAACAAATTAAAACTACTGCAAGGAACTATCTTATGAAAAAGAAGAAAAAAAAGTAAACAACAAAATCTACTCACTTAAACATGGCTTTCAAGTAATTCAACCTGAGATAACTGAAAAATGGCTTCTCTGGGACAGTTATGCACTTGACTAGCCAACCAATTGGCCAAGATGCAGCTGCCAAACCAATGCAGATACCCCATTGCCCCCAATTCAATCTCTCTGTATCTGCAAACTTCTTCAAAAACTCCACCATCACCACTTGCAGAGCCAAAGTTATTCCAATGATTGCCACAAACAACTTGTTCTTGTGTATTCCCTCGAAAACATTCTTCTTCTCCAGATTTCGCGCATTGAATTCATTGAACACTTGGCAAAGAACAAACGTGTTGAAAATCAAAGTGTCGTTTACCCTCTTGTTGACACCAAAGATGGATTCTCCTTTGAATTGTAAGGTCAATAGAACAACAATCTGATACAAGGCCTGAGCCATTAGATTTCTCCACATAATGTTGGTGATAAGTGGGTCAGTCCTACCGACTGGTAGCTTCTTCATGAGTTCCGCGGTTGGCTTCTCTGTTGCAAGTGCTAGTGCCCCTAATGTGTCCATGATCAAATTTACCCATAGCAACTGCACTGCTGTGAGTGGTACCTCACCAGCTGAAACAGCTGCTACAAAATTGATCACAAGTGCGGCCACATTAACTGTGAGCTGAAATTGGATGAATTTCTGAATGTTGTTATAGACACATCTTCCCCATTTCAGAACAGTGACAACTGAAGCAATATTATCGTCCAAAATGACAATATCTGAACTCTCTTTAGCCACTTCAGTGCCCTGAATCCCCATAGATAGCCCTATATCAGCTTCCTTTAAAGCTGGTGCATCATTCGTGCCATCACCTGTGACCGCGACCACATGACCTTTCTTTCTCAAGCACTGCACCATTAAAAGTTTGTCAAAAGGGGATGATCTTGCCATTACGCGAATCTTTTCCACTCTCTCCATCCGTTCTTCATCTGTTAAGTTGCGAAATTCCTCACCTTCTATGACTGCTCCGTCATCTACTTCAGAATTGGGATGAAGAATCCCACATTCTGTGGCTATGGCTTTTGCAGTGAACACATTGTCACCAGTGATCATCTTGATATTCACACCAGCATTTTGGCAATCTTCCACAGCTTGCTTTACACAAGGTCGACATGGATCTTTTAGGCCGATGAAGCCCAAAAGAATGAAAGAGTTGTCTGGAATACTTCCATGTATTTGTTCATGATCCTCCTGCCCAGTTTTTGGCAATTGCTTGTGTGCAAAGGCGATACATCGAAGGCTGCTAGCAGCCATTCCTTCAATTATCTGATCACATTCTTCCTTATCTGATTTCTCTAGAGTTCTTATGTTCCCTTCTGCATCGTAGTAATGGGAGCACATTCTTGAAATCATTTCAGCAGCACCTTTCCAATGTGCATGAATTGTTCCATCAGTAATGTTCTTGATTATTATCCCACTCTTCTTTTTCTCTGAATTGAAAGCTTCAACGTGAAGAATGTTGAAATTTCTCTTGACTTGATCCATATCCATATTCAGGTCCAGCACAGCCCATGAAAGAATAGCTTTTTCAGTTGGGCTGCCTGAGAATTCAAAGCTTGAACCTGAATCGGAGGACTTGAAAACACTACCAGTAGTGTTTAATCCAACCGCTTGATGGAATAATTCAAGAACTTTGGCTGAAATTGATGTCTGATTTTTTGCCTTTACGTGCTCTTTGCCTAAGAAAAATTTTGTGACAGTCATCTTATTTAATGTAAGAGTACCAGTTTTGTCTGTACAAATTGTGGTGGCAGAGCCCATGGTCTCACAAGCAGAGAGCTTCCTCACCATTGCCTGATCTGCCATCATTCTCTTCATCGAATAAGCCAGAGTAAGTGTAACAGCTAAAGGCAAGCCCTCAGGAATTGCCACAACAACAATTGTAACTGCAGCAGCAACAATTCCTACCACAGCATTGATCACATCATCCGATGATGTCTTGCTCCCGTTGAATTCTTTGTTCCCATTTTCATCTCGTGTGTTCCCGGTAAAGTATCGTACCAATAGGACAACAAGAACTAAGAAAGCAACTAGCAATCCAATTTTACCTATCGATGAAGTAAGCTTGTTGAGTCGCTCTTGAAGAGGTGTTTGCTCGTTAGAATCGCTGCTAATTTCGCTCATCATTTCACCCCAGGTCGTGTTCATGCCAACCGATGTTACAAGCATCATGCCATAGCCATCGACAACCTTAGTGCCAGAAATCAAGAATGGATTTTGGCTAAGGTTAATCTCGACGTGATCACTTTCACCTGTCATGCTAGATTCATCTACTTGTAAAGAATGACCTTCTACCAAAATCCCATCAGCAGGAACTTGATCTCCAATCTTCAAGCAAATGACATCTCCTACCACAATTTCGAATATAGATATCTGTTGGCGCCTCCCCTTTCTAACAGCTTCTACTGGAATATTTTTGCTAACTTTGGATAGCTTATCAAATTGTCTGTTTTGTCTGAAATTACTGATAGACGAAACAGCGATGACAAGAAACACAGCGACGAAAATACTCCCTCCATCATACCATCCTTCTTTTGGTCCATGCTCCTTAATTCCAAATCCAAGAGACAAAGCAGCGCAAAGCAAAAGAATAATGATGGTAGGATCTTTGAAGGATTCCCAGACAAAGATGAAGAAACTTTTAGTAGGTGGCTTAGGATACGTGTTGCTTCCAAAAGCTTCATGTCTACGTGAAACGTCTTCTAGATCTCCATTTATACCATTAGTTGTGTCACTTATGAGAGAAATAGCAACACCGTGTACACCTCCAAGATTAGCTAGCTTGTCAGCACTTTTATCTTTGACAAGCTTAGCTAGACTTGACTGATCAATGCCTGAGAATAAAGGATGTTCTTGAACTACATCAATGGCGATTGTATCGGTTGATACGCGGACTTTTCTTGGACTGTAGGATGGCACAAGGACAGGTGATAGTACCTTTGTGCTGGTCTTATTTTTGAAAGCTCTTGAACAATAGATGGTAGCAAAAGCTAAGTGCCATTTCTTTTTGTTGGAGACATCAACTTCTGCTGGCAAATCAATTGCAATGTTCATGCAGAGGTAATGCAAGTTTTCTTGAAACATCATGGAGTGGCTGTCTTTCCTTAACTACAAATAAGGCAAAGACGGTATTATTGTGTTTATAGGATGATGATCAAGAAAAACACAAAAGAAAGGAACAAATGTTGGAAAGGCTGAACTGTGTTTGGAATTTGATTTGACAAAGTTAGCTCCATTATATAGTACCCGATGCCCCTCGGAATTAGTTGAATGACTGTTTTATTGACTTTTGGGATGTTTCCACATGCCGCCCTGCACAAACATATTAACTTCTTTCCAAGTAATTATGGAATATGAGCCTTTTCTATTTTCTCTTGATTGGAAGCTAAGATTCTAAGTTTCCAATCTAAGCTTTCTGCTCGGGTTTAAAAACTTGCTCTATTTAATTCTATATGCAATCTAGAGTTCCCACTTTCGAGTTCAACTCTAGATTCGTAGATAGTATTTCAATGTTAGCTACTCAGCAAAATAATTAAAAACAGAATTAAATAAACAACCCAATATGATAAAATCAACTTCGTCAAATTAAACTTCAAACGTCAACATTCATGTATACCCATGACTCTAGAACAATAGGGTTCTTAGCCATTCATGTTCATACAATCATCAAAAATAATGTTTTCAAACATAAACTCAATGAATACTAGGAACGGGTAGAAGAATTGATCAAATCCTTGCTTCCGAGTGTTTGGCGCCTCCCTCTTCTCTCTAAATCACGTCCTCCCCTCAAAAATAGGTTTAGGTTGGCTTTTATATGAGTTGGGGGCGTCTAAGGGTCGAAATAACCGAGTCCTAGTCGAAAAAGGACACTTTCCCGTCTTGAGCGTCCAGGGCAGCGTGGGGCGCTGGCCCTGGCGCTCAAACATTTTGGCTTCTGTAAATTGCGCCACAGCCAGCGCCCCACGCTGGCTGTGGCCCTCAAATCTCCCTTATTGCGATTTTGTCCCAATTTTGCTCCAATTCGCGCCCTTTCGTCCCAAATTGTATCCGAATGATTCCTACACATAGAAATACCAAAAATTAGCACAAATAATCATATTAAACATCTCAAATCGTCGAGACATGAGCAAAATGTGAGGCGATATATATCAAAATATGTATATATTAAGCCGATTATCAACACCCCACACTTAGACTTTTTTTCGTCCTCGAGCAATGGAACTATATTAGCACCCCCAAAACGTCCTTAGCACTATGAAAGAGGACCTCACAATTAACTCAATCAAACACCCTACCTTTTGACTATGATCGATGTCGGCAATTAAGCATGAACATACAAATTTCACATTCTTCCCATTTTTAAATAGCCCAAGTATACTCAATGTTTTTCAACCAACTCAATCAACCTCTCCACAACCACCTTACCTCAAGAGATGACTCGTTACCACTAAGCATCCTCAACTCACGCACTCACCAGACACAAGAAAGTGTACAATATCACCAATCCGTCATGAGATCAAGTGCCCTCACCACAAGCAAAAGAGTGAATATCAAAGTAGTCCACAAATTTAAATATGCCATTGAACATAAATTAAGGACATCACACAATTGAACAACATTTACTCACTGTCGCAAAGAATTCATGTGCATCCCGTGGTCGTACCATAAGCTTGCCCGTAGTGTATATCTCTACTAATCTAAGCTAGCTAAATTTAGGATCAATTAGGACTTTAAGATTGCAATGTAGGCTAAAGAACGGGTATGATACATTTAGAAATAGTAACTAACCCTCCTAAGCACTTTAATACACTACACTCACAATTCAAGCGCAATATCTTCTCAACCTATTCACTTGTCATACACCATAACCAACATAACCCTCTTTTCCATCAAGCACATCTATGGTTTCACTACCACGAGTGAGAAGGATTAGGAGCTATGTCTTTCTACATTATTTGGACTTTTGTTTGCTCTTTCTTGCAAAAAAATTCCTCTTTTTTTTTTTTTTTACACACTCCATACATTGAATTCTTAAGGCAGTAACCTTTATTCACAATTTTAGTGCACCTTAAGGGCCCTTCCATGGTTCCACTCAAAAGTCATTTCCCAATCTCTCACCTTACTTCTTCTAGTGACTAAGTGCCTTAGGAGGTAAAGGTTCAACAATCTCACATTAAGAGCAAAGTAGGAGTACGACTTGTAATGCGGGTGCCAAGAAAACGGTCTATAGGCTCAAAGGGGCTAGCAATGGGAAAATTTTATTTGTCAGTGACAAGCACCTTTATGGTCAAGCAAGAAACGCCTATGGCATCTCCTAGACTAGCACAACTTAATGATTCCGCGTTGATTAACACACAGGCAAGTTCTAGACTGCACAAGATAGCACAAAATATCAACAATCCTTGCGGGAATTTATACCTACATTACATTATAAACTTATTTACCCATCGTTGCGAGGTTATTACTTAATTACATTAGAATACACAATTTATCATTTATATACAAAATAATAAATTAGACTCCAATTTTATCCATTTTAGGTTTTATTCTTCTTTATTTTTTTCTTCTCTGTATAGATATAATTTCTCTCTCAGTTCTTCTTCGATTCGGTTTTTGCAGATGAACATGCTCGGAGCTTTGAAGAATGGTGAAGAAAAATGATTCAACTGGTTCAAAGCCATAGATTACATACATGAAGCATCAAAATGGGTTACTAGATTTTTTTAATGAATAAACCAAGACATTGTCTACAGGAGTGGCGCTTGGAACTAAATTGAAACTAATTGACGGTATAATCGAAACTAAACTAAATTAGATCGTGTATACATGAGCTTAAACTCCATTGGCAATCATTAGAAAGCTTAGAAACTTTGAATTAGAAAATTAAATTTTGTGAAATTATTATTTGTTTGGATTGGGTATTATTGCAAATGATTGGGAATATCATTTGAAGTTTATATCTCAATTTTGAAAGAATTTGGTGAAGATTCGAGGTGGTTTTTGTTGGAATTTTAGATTGAAACTCGAAGAAAAAGACATAAACAAATTATAAATATTTTGTATATAGGGTGTAGAAACGGCATACAAAATATATACAACTGGTAATATAATTGTATATAAATTATAGTTTTTGACCGGATTCCGTACAAAAAATATGTATTGAAATTGTAGATTTTGACCAAATATATATATATATTATAAAATAGTTTAGTTATTTTTTGTAAATAGGAAAACTTAGATAAATCGAATAAATAAGTTTAAAATTTCGTATATATACGAAAAAAATTGCGGGCCAATGATCCACCACAGGATTAAGAACAATAAAAACACTCTAAAAGAATTTTAATGCTTTGTTATTTAGAAATCAACTATATCCTATAGCTGCAAGCCTGCAAGATTTGATCTTTACCATATCGTTCTCTTCCCTAGACCGGGTCCCTACTCCAACGTTTAAAAGAAAATAAAAAATAAAAGAAATAATAGGGTATTTAACTTGAGACAACGGTCTAGTTAGACAACTAAAACAGGTGTGCACAAGTTTTATAACCAAAGTGATTAAGCTATTTTTCCAATTGTGAAATTTGAGATCTTACCTACAGTATTGCTATACTAGTATAGTAAAGTTATTTAAATTTTATCTTCAAATTCTAACTTCATCGTCTGAGACAAGTTATGTTTCTACAAAATAAACAGAAATAAGCAATGAATAAATTATGTCGCTAAACAGTGAATATTCATCGCTAATCATATTTAACAGTTGATTGATGATAAATTATTAAAAATAATTGTTAGATACGGGCTTTTTAGCAACTAGCAATGAATTTTGTAGCTAGTTCGATTTTTTTTTGTAGTCTCTTTCGACCCGTCCAAGAGAAAACCAATTTTCATCATTTTAACTGTGTTTTCTTTTCTTTTCGCCTTCTTAACAACCGAATCATTGAAAATGGTCTTAAGAAAGAAACTAATAAAGTGCTTGCTTATATGATCTATCTATTGAAAAGTTCATTACTTAAAACGTCCCAACCAAATCTGAAATTGTGTGGATCCGATGTGTTTATAGAATCTATAAGAAAGAAGAGAAATATAAAGAAGTTTTAATATTCGTTCGTAGTTTCTTGTATACTTTCCTGCACTAAAAACGTAGTCCGAATATATGCCTTGCGCGTATAGTAATTGCCTTCTTTTTTATTTTTAATATTGAAGTACATGATACTTCAAACCTAATAAGTTTATACTTCGAAATTCCTACTGTTTGCGTGTGTATGTGCAAGTCATGTTCCTTTTTACCTAAGAAATTAAGAATAGCCCTAAAATTTCATTAAAGAGTAAATTAAGAAGCTTATTCTTCTGCAACTCAACTCTTCTCTAGTTTTGGATTTAACAGCGCAGGAAAAACGATGATCTCTTGCTTGACTATGACCTTGTATTAATTCGATGGGACTGATGGAACAGAAATGTTAGTAAGCTAAGTTTTAGCCAAACGTATGTTTTTAACTTAACTACTGCTGTATATATTAAGATTCACTTAATGATATGTAGTAGTAGTATATATTAACTTAGCTATTAAGATAACTAATTGATACATGGTTCTTTCTCATTAATGAAAATTAGTCGTGTCGACAATGTGTATCCGTGTATGGTATGAATTAACGCAGAGCCAGGCCTGTTTGCATGAAAGAGATGAATTTCAAAGTCGCTCGATAAGTACGTAGTTCCATTAAGTATGAATATGAATTTATTCTTTCTTAGGAAAGCTGCCTTTTTCTATGTTTTGATTTTCATTTCGCCGACAATGTTTAACAGCACAATCTAATCAAGATAAAGTATAACTAATAATATAATAGATGTTATATCTCATGTAAAAAGTTAGTGATGTAATTTTATCTTACTAGAGTAGAATAAGGTAGGATAAGAAAATCAAATATTAACTTGGCCCAAAGCATATGCTTAATTTAAAAGACTCTCTCTCTCTAGAATGAGACTTTCTCTCAGCGGCAGTTGAACATGACTGTGTACGGTCAAAACCGATTCCCATTCATAAGGATCGGTCGAGACAATGACGTTTCAATCGAAGGGTATCCACATAACAAGCTCGAATGAATTCCGAAGTAAGACGTCGAGCTTCTAACTATAAGACCAATCAACGGTAAAACTCGATATCATTATCGAGCCCGTGTCCGAATCGTACTACGGGACAACACCGATCGACACAGGCCCCGAATATCGATGCCCCAAGGTAGAACCGAGCTCGAACCAAAACTCTGGATTCGATCTAATACCGAGTTCGAGTCAGTGCCAAGCTCGCAGACAAGAGCCGTTACAACCGCACCAAGGAAGAGAATCTTGGCGAGAATCAAGGAAGAGACAAACCATCATTGGTTCTCCACTATATGTATTATTTTATTATGTTGTTATAGATAAAGTAGTGACCCTCTACTATAAAAAGGGAGATAGACTACAATAGACAGAGGTCCTCCAAGATACATTAAGATTTCACTGTGCTTGTTTTTTCTAAATTTAGTTCAGCCTTCCCGTCCATCATTCACATTTTATAGCAAAAATACTTGTATTGTCATTTTGTATCAAAGGAATTTGCATACCTTTAGAACCATATCAAAATTTAACGTTATCCGATTTTTCGGGTAAATAGTTTGGCGCCCACCGTGGGGCTAAGGGTAATAGTGATTGTTTGATATAAATCTACAGTACACTCCAGCTTACAACTTCAAAATGGCTCTACCTATCGACCTCGAAGCCGGTCTTCAAGATGAAACCAACAACTTGGCGCCCGGGGCCGGAAGGCCACTTGACGACGGCAACGAGGCTCGAATCGAAGAACCCGAAATTTGAGCCGAAGTACCATTGGATATCAATTCACAAATAGCTCTAGAAGCGAATCAACGTTCTGAACCAGAAAGAAGCGTTCAGGGCGGTGCTCGACCCATAGCCTGAGACACCTACAGCACAGGGGAAATCGGGGTCAGCTTGCGTATGATTTTCGAAATGTTACAAGCCCAACAAACAGCGATAGCTCAGTTGTAGAGCCGAACTCATATGCAAAGCGGGCCGAACTCCAATCCGCTTCCTCAAGAAGCCACCCCCAGAATGGAGCCCGCCGTAGTGAAATCAAACGAGAAGGAATCGGGGACCGCTCCTGAAATTGCTAAATTGCTCGAGGAACTCACAAAACGAGTCGAAGCCAATGACAAAAAAATAGAAATGTATAACGCTAGGGTCGATCAAATCTCGGGGGCTCCGCCAATGATAAAAGGGCTCGATTCGAAAAAATTCATTCAAAAGCCTTTTCCCTCGAACGCGGCCCCAAAACCAATCCCCAAAAAATTCCGTATGCCCGAAATTCCAAAATATAACGGTACGACCGATCCTAACGAACACGTCACCTCATACACACATGCCATCAAAGGCAACGATTGGGAGCATGATGAGATCGAATCCGTGTTGTTGAAAACGTTCGGAGAGACCCTCGCAAAGGGAGCAATGATCTGGTATCACAACTTACCACCAAATTCCATCGATTCTTTTGCCATGTTAGCAGATTCGTTCGTAAAAGCACATGCTGGTGCCATAAAGGTTGCAACAAGGAAATCAGATCTCTTCAAAGTAAAACAAAAGGGTAACGAAATGCAGAGGGAATTCGTATCCCGATTTCAAATGGAACGTATGGACTTGCCACCAGTCGTAGACGATTGGGCCGTACAAGCTTTCACCCAAGGACTGAACAACCTAAGTTCGACAGCATCACGTCGGCTGAAACAAAATTTGATCAAGTACCCAGCAATAACTTTGGCAGATGTACACAACCGGTACCAATCAAAAATTAGGGTTGAAGATGATCAATTGGGAGCTCCGTATGGGCCCGTACGTCAAGACCACACAACCACTAAAAACCATAGGGAAATTAATAGAGGACAAAGGTCAAACAGAGATCGATACCAACCGTACGACACAGATCGAATGAACAACGGTTCAACACGTGATAAGGTTCGAAACAATCGAAGGACTGATCGAGGACAAAATTCTTGGGGACTTATGAGTAAGAGCGGCTTTGATAAATATGCCGATCCTATAGAAGTCCCTCGATTATCAGAGTATAACTTCAACATTGGTACATCCGCCATCGTATCGTCCATCGGACGCATGAAAGACACCAGATGGTCTCGACCCATGCAGACTGATCCTGCCCAAAGGAATCCTAATCAAATGTGCAAATATCATGGCACCCATGGCCACAGAATGGAAGATTGCAGGCAACTAAGAGAGGAAGTGGCCCGCTTATTTAGCAAAGGACACCTTCAGGAATTTCTGAGTGATAGGGCGAAGAACCATTTTAGGAACAAGGAATTCGGCGGTGTCGATGCCCCTCAGGGACCGATGCTTAAATGCGCTAAAACATCGATTGTGAGGGAAAAGCCATCTCGAACTCAAGATTATACACCATAGGGACTTTGTCCTTCAGTGATGAAGATATAGAGGGAATCATCCAACCCCATAACAATGCACTGGTAATATCCGTACTCATGAATAAAACTAAGATTAAGCGTGTATTAATTGATCCAGGTAGCTCGGCTAATATCATCAGATCGATGGTCGTAGAACAGCTCGGCCTGCAAGATCAATTTGTACTTCGCAACTCTAGTTCTAAAAACGTGGCCGGAACCATCCAAGAAACAAAGTTTCATGTGATCGAAGGTGATATGAGATATAACGCCCTTTTCGGAAGGCTGTGGATCCACAACATGAGAGTCGTACCCTCGACCTTACACCAGGTCCTCAAATTCCCAACATCGGGAGGTGTCAAAATAGTGTAAGGAGAACAACCGGCCGTAAAGGAAATGTTCTCCGTCAAAGAAGAAAAATCAATATCCTCGTCTTCACCGATAAAAGGATCAGGTTCAGAAGGAGACACAATCGGAGAGCAGAGCGCCAAATAGCAATCACAGACATCGACTTTGACCCAGCCAGGTAAGGAGAACATTGAAGAAGATGATGACGACCGATGGATCCATCGATCCTTTGTAACCCCCGATGATTTTGATGCAACCAAATCAACAATTGGGGAACTGGAGCAAATCATACTGATCGAGCACTGGCCCGAACAAAAGGTATACATGGGAACGGGTTTGAGCCTCAAACTCAGGAAGAAACTCATTCAATTTCTTATCAATAACATCGACTGTTTTGCCTTGTCCCATTAAGATATAACAGGGATCCCGCCAGACATAACAGCGCACCAGCTAAGCTTGAACCCTAGTTTCAGACCAGTGAAGCAAAAAAGAAGGCCCCAGTCCGAGGAAAAGCACACATTCATAAAGGGCGAGGTAACCAAACTTCTCAAGATAGGATCCATTCGGGAGGTAAAATACCCCGAATGGTTAGCCAATGTAGTTGTAATACCTAAAAAAGGAAACAAACTTAGAATGTGTGTGGACTATAAGGATTTGAATAAATCATGCCCCAAAGATTCCTTTCCACTGCCCAACATCAATCGCATGATCAATGCCACGGCCGGCCACGAGGTCCTCACCTTTCTCGATGCCTATTCCGGGTATAATCAAATTCAGATGAACCCGGACGACCGGGAAAACACTTTGTTTGTGACCTAACATGGAACATATTGTTATAACGTAATGCCCTTCGGGCTAAAAAATGCAGGAGCTACTTATCAACGCCTAGTAAACAGAATGTTCGAAGAACAAATAGGTAAAACAATGGAAGTCTATATTGATGACATGTTAGTTAAGTCCCTGCGCGCAGAGGACCATTAGGCCCATTTGCAGGAAACGTTCGAGATTCTGCGAAAATACAACATGAAGCTCAACCCCGAAAAATGTGCTTTCGGGGTCGGTTTGGGCAAGTTCCTCGGCTTCATGGTGTCAAATCAGGGAATTGTGATCAACCCTGACAAAATCAAGGCCATCGAAGACATCACCATCGTGAACAGCGTGAAAGCTGTACAAAGGTTAATGGGAAGAATTGCAGCCTTAGGCCGGTTCATTTCAAGATCATCAGATCGAAGTCACAAATTTTTCTCCCTACTCAAAAAGAAGAACGACTTTGCTTGGACACCGGAATGCCAACAAGCGTTACAGGATTTGAAACAATATCTATCGAGCCCACCACTTCTTCACACTCCAAAAACCGACAGAAAACTATACTTGTACTTGGCGGTATCGGAAGTCGCCGTAAGCAGTGTCCTAGTTCGAGAAGATCAAGGTACACAATTTCCCGTTTATTACGTAAGTCGGACCTTAGGAGAAGCGGAAACTAGGTATCCGCACTAAGAAAAATTGGCTCTTGCGCTGGTAAGCGCATCTAGAAAGCTAAGGCCATACTTTCAATGTCACCCCATAAGCGTATTAACCACCTGCCCACTCCGTAATATTTTACATAGGCCCGAACTATCAGGCCGATTGGACAAATGGGCCATCAAACTCAGTGGGTACGATATCGAATATCAACCTCATATGACCATCAAGTCTCAAATTTTGGCAGACTTCGTGGCCGACTTCACACCAACCCTCATCCCGAAGTCGAAAAGGAACTCCTTTTGAAATCGGGTATATCGTCCGGGGTATGGATCCTTTTTACGGACGGTGCTTCGAATATATAGGGGTCCGGGTTAGGCATAGTTTTGAAACCCCCCAAGGGTAACATTATTAGGCAAGCTATTAAAACTATCAGATTAACTAACAATGAGGCCGAGTATGAAGCCATAATTGCAGGTCTCGAACTAGCTAGAAACTTAGGAGCAGAAGTCATTGAGGCACATTGTGACTCTTTGCTAGTGGTGAGTCAAGTAAACAAAATCTTCGATGTCCGAGAAGGTAGGATGCAAAGGTATTTGGACAAACTTCTTATCACTTTACACCATTTCAAACAATAGACCCTACGACATGTTCCAAGAGAACGGAATAATGAAGCCGATGCTCTTGCAAATTTGGGATCGTCGGTCGAGGTAGATGATTTGAGCTCGGGGACTGTCGTTCAACTTTCAAGATCGGTAATTGAAGATGGGCACGCCGAAATAAATTCTACTAGCTTAACTTGGGATTGGAGAAACAAGTATATTGAATACTTAAGAAACTGAAAGCTCCCTTCAGACCCTAAAGATTCCAGGGCCTTACGGACTAAAGCTGCTCGATTCACGTTGGCTGCGGACGGAACACTATATCGAAGAACATTCGATGGACCGATGGCGGTATGCGTGGGTTCGGGAGATACCAATTACATTCTTCGGGAAGTACACGAGGCCACTTGTGGCAATCACTCCGGTGCTGACACATTAGTTCGAAAAGTGATCAGAGCGGGGTATTATTGGATCGATATGGGCAAAGATGCGAAAGAATTTGTTCGTAAATGTGACAAATATCAAAGGTTTGCGCCAATGATCCATCAACTCGG
Source organism: Nicotiana tomentosiformis (assembly GCF_000390325.3). Taxonomy (NCBI): domain Eukaryota; kingdom Viridiplantae; phylum Streptophyta; class Magnoliopsida; order Solanales; family Solanaceae; genus Nicotiana; species Nicotiana tomentosiformis. Next base: position 51,897,851 of record NC_090820.1, read on the forward strand.
AGAGCAACTTCACTCGGTCCTATCCCCATGGCCATTCATGAAATGGGGAATAGACATCGTCGGCCCTTTGCTATCGACCCCAGGTAAAGCTAAATTTATTTTATTTATGACTGACTATTTTTCTAAATGGGTTGAAGTGCAGGCGTTCGAGAAAATAAGAGAGAAAGAAGTTATAGACTTTATTTGGGATCATATTATATGCCAATTCGGTATACTCGCCGAAATAGTATGCGACAATGGGAAGCAATTCGTTGGCAGCAAAATCAAAAAATTCTTCGAAGATCACAAAATAAGGAGGATATTATCAACACCATACCACCCCAGTGGGAACGGTCAGGCCGAATCAACTAACAAGTCTAATCTTCAAAACCTGAAGAAGAGATTGAACGACGTGAAGGGAAAATGGAGAGAAATCCTGCCCGAAGTCCTTTGGGCATACCGAACAACGTCAAAATCCAGTACGGGGGCGACCCCATTATCCTTAGTATATGGTTCCGAAGCATTGATACCAGTCGAAGTCGGCGAACCTACACCTAGATTTCGATTCACGACGGAAGAATCAAATAACGAGGCTATGAACACTAGCCTTGAATTATCGGACGAAGGACGAGAAGCTGCCCTCATCCGATTAGCCGCCCAAAAACAACGAATCGAAAGGTATTATAATCGAAGAACTAAACTTCTCCATTTCAAGCCCGGGGACTTAGTGTTAAGAAAAGTCACCATCAATACTCGGAACCTAAACGAAGGAAAATTAGGACCAAATTGGGAAGGACCATACCAGGTGCTAGAGAACGTTGGAAAAGGATCATACAGGCTCGGCATCATAAACGGCAAACAACTATCAAGCAGTTGGAATGTATCACATCTAAAACGGTACTACTGCTAAGGTATGACCTTTACATATTCATCTAACTGACGCATGCAGAAGTCCGAACAATAGCTAAAGAAGATCTTTCGATTAAGAGCACGCGTTGCACTCTTTTTCCCTTAGACCGGTTTTCTCCCAAATGGGTTTTTCGGTAAGGTTTTTAATGAGGCAAACATCGATCGTGCTGCACTTTAAACAATATTTGAGGCCTGTTTCTGACAGACCTCGAATACCGGGGGATCATCAGGGCCCTCAAATACATTGAGTTCAGATCAAATACATCGAGTTCAGATGCAAGAAAGTCATCTCACAACAATAGGGTTCCAACAGGAAAAATTGTAAGAGCCAAATGGTCAAAATGAATCATGCTCATATATATTGGCCCAAACATAAACACATGTGCAATGACTTGAGATTTATTGTGCAACCAGAATTAAGATTCACTCAACTATTAAGCCTACGGGCTACTGTTATTCCGAGTTCGAGCAAGCACTCACTCGACAATTAAGCCTATGGGCTACTTACAATCCGAGTTCGAAGCAATCACTCGAATATTAAGCCTACGGTCTACCTTTATCTCGAGTTTGAAACACTCACTCGACCATTGCACCTACGGGCCACATTATCTCGAGTTCGAAACATTCACTCAACTATTAAGCCTATGGGCTACTGTTATTCCGAGTTCGAGCAAACACTCACTTGACCATTAAGCCTACGGGCTACTTACAATCCTAGTTCGAAGCAATCACTAGAATATTAAGCCTACTGGCTACCTTTATCTCGAGTTCGAAACACTTACTCGACCATTACGCCTACGGGCCACATTATCTCGAGTTCGAAGCATTCACTCGACTATTAAGCTCACGGGCTACTGTTATTTTGAGTTCGAGCAAACACTCACTCGACCATTAAAGCCTATGGGCTACTTACATACCGAGTTCGAAATAATCACTCGAATATTAAGCCTACAGGCTACCTTTATCTCGAGTTCGAGCAAGCACTCACTCAACCATTACGCCTACGGGCTAATATATTTCAAGTTCAAAACATTCACTCGACGGCTAAATAGCTACTTTTACTCTGAGTTTACATTAACTCAACGATTACATTACACCTACGGATTATGTTCCTTCAAAGTTTGAATCATCGACTCAACAAGCAAACCCAGGGGCTATAAATCTGATCGATCAGAGAGACTACAATGTCAACATTCGATTAAAAGTCTTCACAAAACAAAAACAAGTCGATCTGATTACACATATATATACAAAACTTGCCTACGAGATTAATATACAAACATGAAGACTCAGAAACGAAGCTTCCTGGTCGAGCTCTTCCCCGTTCTCGGATCCGTGTTCGCTACCATCATCATCATCATCAGAAGCCAAATCTTCAGCTTCCGCTTCAAGCTCTTTTGCCTTTTTTACCTCTTCGGTAAGATCGAAACCTCGAGCGTGTATCTCCTCGAGGGTCTTCCTCCGAGACCTACACTTAGCAAGTTCGACAACCAATGAGCTCGAGTATCGACGGTCTTTGCTGCTTCCCGGGCCTCCATCTGAGCAGCCTCAGCATCAGCCTGATATACAGCAATGGACTTATCCGCCAAGAGTTTCGACGACTCAACCTCCGCCTTAGCCTCAACAAGTCATGTTTCAAGCTCCACGATCTTCTTAGCTTGAACCGACCCCTTTTGCTTGACACTTCAAAGTTGAACGTCGGCCGATAATAATTTTGTTAAGATGGTTTCTTTTTTTGCTGCCAGGCGGTCGAGGGTCTCCTTCCACCGATTGCATTCAGCTCGAATTTGATTGACTTCTTCTTGAAGTAACCCGATCTTTTCGATCTTTTACTGCAACTAAGACAATGAAAGGTTAACTTCCACGGTTGAGTCAGACGCATACTTTAACAAAACGAGGCTCACCTGCTTATCGAGCTTGATCCCTTCTTCACGGACCTTAGCCAAATCCGCTTGGAGGTCCTTTATACCCTTATCCTTTTGGATGCAAAGAAGCCGCAGGGCATCTCTCTCACCTGCGACCTTCCGGAGCTCAGCCTCACACTGGCTAAGATCGACTCAAAACCTACTAATGGCCTGCACAGTAAGAAACACGAGTAAAGTATATAAAAGAACAAAGAAACCAAGTATGGAAGAATCATTACCCGGGTAATGAAATGCTGAGCCTCCTTTAATAAAAGATAAGCGTCACCGATATCGGAACCATCATCGACTCCAGTAAAACAACCCCTAAAAGAATCCCCTGCACCAGAGCCTGCGCCGATATCGGGAGTCTTCAACTCTCGAGCTTCCTTCAGCGCCTCCTCAGAAAAAGATGGAAGAGAAGGCGAGTCACCCATTGTCATAGCCCCGAGCAAATTGCTTGGAGTACTCCGGTCGAGATTCTGATCTTCGGAAACAACCCCAACAGGCACAACCGCCATCGTCTCGGGAGCTCTGGCAACCTCGATGGTCTCCGTAGATCGGACTACCAAAGTCGAGGAGCTATTTTCTTCTTCTTCTTCTTCTTCTTCTCTCAGTCGTTGGACCGAGTCAATCGAAAGGGTAATTGCTTTTCTCCTCACCCTTTGAGATTTGGGCTTGGGGTCCTCTGACAGAGAGGAAGCTTTTCACTTCTTATCTTCCCCCTGTTTAGCGACCATGGGCTTGTTTCCTTCTTCACCGCTCGAAGTCCTCAAAGCGGCATCCCTGGTTACGCCTGCACAAGAGGAAATCGGTAACGAATAGAACGCAACGAATACTTCGAAGGAAACAAGAAGCAAACCCCACCATGATTCTTGGCCTCCCATCTGGCTTTTGCCAAATCACGCCAAGTGTGCTCGGCCTAAGAGGAGGTCGAGGCCAACTTCCGAACCCAGTCCTCGAGGTCAGGCACCGCTTGTGGCATCCAAGGGGCAGCTGAACATCAGGGAAAGACATTAGAAAAAATCGGAAAAGTACTTGAAAAGTGAACAAAAATCACTTACGGTCAAAATTCCATTCTTCAGGGAACGACATCTTTTCCTCCAGAATGAGATCACGGGTCCTTACTCGAATATAACGACCCATCCAACCCCGATCCTTGTCTTCATCGATGCTCGACATCAATGCCTTCGATGCCCGACGATGAAGTCTGATTAGTCCTCGAAAGATCTGAGGCCGATACAGTCGTATGAGGTGGTTCAGAGAAAACTCCAACCCCCCGGATTTGATAGAGAAGAAGCGCGATAAGATCACTATACGCCATAAAGAGGGATGAATTTGGCCAAGGGTGACTTGATACCTTTTGCAGAAATGAATAATCACCGGGTCGACGGGCCCCAATGTGAAAGGATAAGTATAAACACTTAAAAACTCCTCCACGTAAGTGGTAACATTCTCATCGGAAGACGAAATTTACAACACGAGCTCCGAACCCCAGTTGCAGTCTTTTATGACGGCCTCAAGGTGATCCTCCATTATAGAGCACATATACATCGGTACGTGTTCACATCGACCCGGAATGGAAGAAGGGTTCTCCACCTTAAAATCGGTCTTCAAAATGCACGGGCCAGGAATATAGTCATGAACTGACGGCTCCACCGGCGCCTTATTATTAGACGGCCGTGAGGAAGAAGCTTTTGCCTTCTGAGGTACGGTTTTGGAAGTTTTCGCCATCGATATGAAAGGAAAGAGTGCAAAAGAAGGTGAAGAAATAGACAGCACCAAAATTCTGGTATGGGCGGCCCCGTAGCAGCGAAGTAGAGAGGATGAATAAGAAAGTTTGGAAGAAGAGAAGGCACAAAAGTAGTAAAGGTTGTATGGAAAGACTATTTATAAACTAAGGCATAACGGTTCGGTATCAGAGATGGCCGACCACCGTCTGACACACATTAAATGCCTCGGTAAAACCGAGCCGATGGGACAGCTACAACAAATGTCAAGATCGGGTTTGATAGAAACGTCAGCATAAATTTGATCGAGCGGGAAATCATATCGTTCCTCACCACATCCTTTCCTAGAAACGAGGGGACTATCTGTGTACGGGCAAAATCGATTCCCATTCATAAGGATCGATCGAGACAATGACGTTTCAATCGAAGGGTATCAACATAACAAGCTCGAACGAATTCCGAAATAGAGACGTCGAGCTTCTAACTATAAGACCAATCAACGGTAAAACTCGATATCATTATCGAGCCCGTGTCCGAATCGGACTACGGAACAACACCGATCGACACAGGCCCCGAATATCTATGCCCCAAGGCAGAACCGAGCTCGAACCAAAACTCTGGATTCGATCTAATACCGAGCTCGAGTCAGTGCCAAGCTCGCAGACAAGAGCCGTTACAACCGCACCAAGGGAGAGAATCTTGGTGAGAATCAAGGAAGAGACAAACCATCATGGGTTCTCCACTATATGTATTATTTTATTATGTTGTTATAGATAAAGCAGTGACCCTCTACTATAAAAAGGGAGATAGACTGCAATAGACACAGGTCCTCCAAGATACATTAATATTTCACTGTACTTGTTTTTTCTAAATTCAGTTCAGCCTTCCCGTCCATCATTCACATTTTATAGAAAAAATACTTGTATTGTAATTTTGTATCAAAGTAATTTGCATACCTTTAGAACCATATCTAAATTTAACGTTATCCGATTTTTTGGGTAAACAATGACGAGAAAATTAAAGACCGGAGAGGAAGATCAGAAGATCCGAGGAAATCAGATCGTGAATATAGGGAAAAGGAAACTGCCATAAACTGGCGATGCGAAGAAAGTGTGAAACATCAATGCGATTCAGGGGATTATTCCTTTGGATCTAAATCAGATGTCCAGTTCGAAAGCTCTGGTGTTAACACCGTCGACAAGGAATCAGAGAAATAGTGAAGTGCATGAGTCAAATAAGGCATCGTGGGTTGATCTCGTGGAAGAGGAAACTATGGAGGGAAACAACTAATACCCTATATTCTAGTACCAAATCATGGAGTAATAGTGTGGGGGCAATTCAGGTAGGGGAAGGGCTTGACCTGAATGCAGGGGCGGATGTAGCGTTGAACCGACTGTTTCAATTGAACCCATAACTTTCGACGCGGAGTAAAATTTTGTATGCAAAAATTTATTAAAATTGTATAAACAGTAGATATGAACCCATTACTTTAAAAGTATAATAGGTTCAATGCTAAAAACCTTAACTGTTGAACACATAAGATTTAAATCTTGGATCCGCTCTGCCTGAATGAGGAAGTTAATAATGAAATGAATGTTAAAATCTTAATGGAAAATATTAAGGAGAAAGTGAAATATTGGGCATCGCCGGTGGTGTGTTATCTCCTGGGATGTAATCCATCACAGACGGTTATGGATGGGTATTTTAAAAGAAAATGGGGTTCTTTGGGCATTGATAAAGTAGCGCAAATTAATAGACGTGTTCCTTGTGAGGTTCCATAGTGTTGAGAGTAGAAGCAAAATGGTGGAAGAAGGAAGCCAAATGTTTGATCGAAAAGCAGTGATTGTGAAGCCATGGAAGTCAGAAATGGAGGTTATAAAGGAACTGATGGAGAAAATTTTGATTTGGATAAAGCTGAGAGGGTTGGATATTAAGTACTGGGGCCAATCAGCTCTAACAAAAATAGCTGAATTTATAGAAAAACCTATTAAGGCGGACACTGCTACAACAAAGAGGGAGAGGCTAACATATGCAACAGTGCATGTTGAAGTTTAATTGAATCAAACGTACCCGACATCTATTAGATTTGATAATGAGTGTGAGAAAAACATAGATCTAGAAGTCCACTATGAGTGAAAACATGTGCTGTGTATAAAGTGTAGGAATTATGGGCATTCAATAACTGAATGCCGGAAATACATAAAGGACGAAAATCTGAAGAAAGAACAACAATAAGAGAAAACAGTTCCTACGCTGAAGGCTAAGCAAAGAGAGGGAAAAGATATGCAAAAGGATAAAGCCATTCCATAGGATGAGGAAAAACAAAAGAAGGATAAAGGTGGGGAGAACAGACAATATATGGCGGGAAGGCTTGGGAATAACATCAATAATAATGGCTATAGAACTGGAAAATATGTGAAGAAAGGAGTGGTGATTCAAGAGAATTCTATCAAGATTGGCAACACTTTTGCATCATTAGGACAACAACAGAGGGATGAGGGTAGAAGTACAAGTATTACAAAGCGGAATCTAGCTAATTAGGGGATGAACCTGAAGGTGTAACTGCTGTAGGAAAGGATAAGGGTGAGAAAACCCTACATTCACATGGATAGAATCAGATTCTAGAACACCAAGGGACTAAAAATCTAGGTAAAAAGAAGGAAATACATTTGTTTATGCATAATGCTCAAGTTTGGTCTCTTGAAAACTAAGGTTAAGAGAGTTTAAGATCAAAGAGCTACTCTTAACCTATGTAATGGGTGGTCGTATAGTATAAATTTAAGCCAGTATCGAGGGAGAGAATTTGGTTGATATGGAAGCTAATGATCTTTGATGCTAATATTAGTAAGGTTACAGAGCAACTCATTCACTATGGGGTACAACATAAGAGGACAGGAAGACAATTCTATGTCACAATGGGTTATAGATTTAATGATTCTGTTTTAAGAAGGAGTCTATAGTATGATATCAAATGTATTCATGATCAAACGGTTGGGCCTTTGGTAGTAATGGGTAATTTCAATTTGTATATTTAATAGAGAGGAAATAATTGCCTGTCTTGTTACAATGTCAAAAATAAGGGAATTCAAGCAGTGTGTTGAAGATTGCACACATGAACTGCAACCTTTTAAGGCATTTTACACTTGGAACAACAAGCAGAGTGGTGGAGACCGAGTATGTAGTAGAATAGACAGGGTACTGGTATATAACAATTGGGTAACAATACTTCCTAACTCAGAAGCACATTATATGAGTAAAGGGCCATTTGACCATTGCCTAACAATAATCTGATGGGATGAAGAAAACAAGCAGAATAAGAAAAGTTTCATATGTTTCAACATGTAGAGCTTGATACAGACTTTAAAAAGTAATAAAATGATGGAAGATTGATAGGAAGGGTACAAATATATTTGAGCTAGTAAGAAAACTGAACAAGCTCAAGAGAACACTGAAAGAGCTAAATAAAGAAAGATTCAGTGATATTGAAATACTGGCAAACAAAGCGATGGGAAAGCTTAAATAATTTCAAGGTACTATTCAGAGAGGTCCTACTAACTCAGTTTATTACAAGAAAGTATAAGGTTGTCTAGAAAATGTATTAGATTGACTGTTGCTAGGGACCAGTTCTTGAAGCAGAAAAGCATAATGGCCGGCATAAGGGGACCTCAATACTAAGTTTTTTCATAGCATGATGAAATCTAGAAGAAATATGAACATAATATTCTCTATAAATCACTCTCATGGGAATAATGTCACGGACATGGGAGGAATTGCCATGGTATTTTTTGAGTTCTACACTAATCTGTTGGGCACAAGTAGAAAGGAAAAAGATCATGTTAACAATTTTTTGGTTCGACAAGCACCTATAGTTACTGAAGAACGAAGGAAGCAGTTGGAAGACAACTTTACAGGAATAAATATAAACAATATGGGCAATAGATTGGGACAAGTCATCAGGTCCCGATGACTGAGTTGAGGCGGAGGGCCTGGGTATGGATGTCATCAGACCAATTGAACTCGCTGCTTCAAATGGATACAAGTTCATTCTGGTGGCTATAGACTACTTCACGAAATGGATTGAAGTCGCATCCTATAAGGCTATAACTATAAAGGTAGTAGCAGATTTTGTTTGGGATCGCATCGTTTGTCAATTTGGAGTACCTGAGTCAATCATTACTGACGATGCCACCAATATCAATAGCGACTTGATGAAATCCATATGCAAAGCATTCAAGATCAAGCATCGAAACTTTACATCATACAGGCCGCAAATAAACGAAGTCGTAGAAGCTGCCAACAAGAACATCAAGAAGATATTGAGGAAAATGGTAGACAATTACAAACAATGGCACGAGAAGCTACCGTTTGCTTTGCTCGGGTTTCGCACCACAGTTCGTACATCCACTAGGGCAACCCCCTATCTACTGGTTTACAGTACTTAAATTGTTATTCCTGCTGAAGTAGAAATTCCTTCCTTAAGAATCATACAGGAAGCCTAGCTTAGCGACGAAAAATGGGTACAGAGCCGGTACGAACAACTAGCCCTCATTGATGGGAAAATAATGAATGCGGTGTGTCACGTTAAACTCTACCAGAACAGAATGGCAAGGGATTTCAATAAAAAGGTCAGGACAAGGCAATTCATACTGGGGCAATTGGTGTTGAAACTGATCTTCCCGCATCAGGATGAAGCAAAGGGGAAATTCTCACCCAACTGGCAAGGCCCTTACATGGTTCGCCGGGTATTAACAGGAGGAGCATTTATACTTGCCGAAATGGATGGAGAGATTTGGCCAAAACCTATCAATTTGGACGCAGCCAAGAGATACTATGTTTAAGATTATGTTTGTATTCTCTATTTGATGTAACAGAACTACGCTTGACCTGATTCCTATTTAAGAGGGGATACGTAGGCAGCCCTGTGGGTTCAGTCACATCATAATAAAAGCTTTATTCCCCCTATGGTCTTAAACTGGGGCAAAAACTCGAGTTTTCCCGATCTCATCATTCTTGGAACCGCCAAGGAATGTATTTCCAGAAGTACGCATTCAAACAGGGGCAGAATTTTGAGGAGGATACTCAAAATTCCGAGTTAAGGAAGTCGCAATGTCTCAAAAGCGTGTCACAGTCATCAATTCAACAAACTATCTGCTCTCATGCATTATCACATATTTCAAAAAAACTACATTTTTATACAAGCAGTTTATCACAAATGCATTTTTTTCGATAACTTTATTTTTATATGTAGCAGCCAGACGCTACCCGGGGTTACTCAAGCAAGACCTCCAGACAAGAGCAAAAGCAAAGCAAATCGAGAGCACGAACCAGCCTTTCCCCGCAAAACTCACGATTTTGCTTTGGACGTAGCACAATGAACATAATAGGAACGGCCGCAAATACATACACACAGCAAGATCACTATCCTCATGATGACAAAAGTCACCAAATGCAAACACGTCAAACTAAGAAATGCTTTATCCTCTCGCACTTAGTTGTTGCATTTCTTGCATAGGGCTAAACACTGCCCTTATCATTGCATAGGGCTAAACACTCCCCTCACCTTGCATGAGGCTAAGCATTGCCTCCACATTGCATAAGGCTAAGCACTGCCTTACTTTGCATGAGATTAAACATTGTCTCTACTCCTTGCATAGGGCTAAACACTGCCCTTACGTTGCATGAGGCTAAACACTGCCTCCACACTACGTAAGGCCAAGCATTGCCTTTCTTTGCATGAGACTAAGCATTGTCTCCATTCTTTGCATGAGGCTAAGCACTGCCTCCATATTGCATAAGGCTAAAGCACTGCCCTCCTTGCATGAGACTAAGCAATGTCTCCATTCTTTGCGTGAGGATAAACACTTCCTCCATACTGCATAAGGCTAAAGCTTGCTCGCCGTGACTCGGACTTTTTGAGTTGAACAATGCACCGATGTGTAAAGAAAACTTTTGTCGGAAAATGGTCCTTTTTGCAACCACTATGCGGTCGCAAAATCACTCTGCGGACCGCATAATGGTCGCAAAGTGGAGCAGGAGGAGGGAAGATTTGAGGAAAATCTACGGTACACTATGCGATCGCAGACCTGTTTTGCGGTGCATTATACGATCGCAGAACAAGTATGCAGACCGCATAACGACCGCAGAACAGGTCAGTAACGCCTAGCTTTGGAGGCCAAATTATGCGGTTGGTATGCGGACCATATACCTGTTATGTGATTGCATATGCGACCGCACAACTGCGTCGGAGCTTCCATTCTTTCTAATTTTTGACCCGACCCAACTTCATTTTATAGCCCTTGAAGCTCATTTTTTTAACCAAAATCTGATATTTTAGAGAGAGGTGAGATCATTTTAGAGAGATAAAGTGAAGACTTAGTCATTTATCCATCAATTCTTGTTCAAGGTTTTAAAATTTCACAAGGATCTTGCGAGGGCTTCAAAGAGGTAAGAATTTCTTTCTCTAATTCTTCAATTTCGGGGTTTGGAGTAAAGATTGGTGATTAATAGTATGATTCTTGGGTGTAGAGTATCATAAATACATACCAATAAGGTTGTGGAAAGAGTGTTAAGTTCAAATGGGTAAGGATTGGGTTGAAAATGGTAGAAATTTTCATAGACTTTAATTGAAGATTTGAAGGTCGAGTTGGTATCGGATTTTGGTGAAATTTATATGGTTAGACTCGTGGTTAGATGGGCGTTTATATTCCGTAACTTTTGTCGGGTTCTGAGATATGGGCCCTACGGGCGATTTTTGAAGTTAATTTCAGATTTTATTAGAAATATTAGTATTTCCTTATGGAATTAATTACAATAATTTGTATTGACTGATTTGAATTAATTGTGGCTAGATATGAGGCTTTCGAAGACCAATTCTCGTGGCAAGGGCATAGCGGAATAAATAATTACACGGGTTGAGGTAAGTAATAGTTTTAAATCTGGTCCTGAGGGTATTAAACCCCAGATTTTGGTATCATGTGATTATTTTGGAGGTGACGCACATGCTAGGTGACGAGCGTATGGGCGTGCACCGAGGGGATTGTGACTTGGTCCGCCCGGGAACTGTAAAGTTGAATAATTTTTTGTTAGCTATATGCCCTCTATGTGTTGATAAGATTTGACTGTAAATAATATTAGAAATCATGCTTAAGCTATGTGATGGTACTGTTGGGACCCACAGAGGTCGTGTACATGTTGAATTTCCTGCTATGGCTTATTATTGCACGTGAGTTGGCCGTGCAGCACGTGAGTTGGCCGTGCAGATCCTTATATTATTATTGCACGTGAGTTGGCCGTGCAGATCCAGACATTTATATTATGGCACGTGAGTTGTCCGTGCTTATAGCGCTTGGGCTGTAGGAGCCCCTCATGAGTCTGTACACCCCCAGTGAAGGTACCCATTAAGAGTGAGTGATGAGGGCTGGGAGCCCAATGAGTGATTGTTGTCCTAAGAAGTTGTACTTGATTTTCATTTGTTGTTGCACTTAGTTGCTATCTGTCATTGTTGTGAAATCTCTGAAAGATTGTTGATATACGGATTACATGAACATGAACTGTATAAAAAAATTGATTTGACATTAAACTGCCAGATTTGATAGCATGTATATTCTTTTGCTGGAATTACTAGAAATGAACCATAACTGTGTAGCTCGTTACTATCTTCAGTTCCTTATTTATTATTGTTACTTGCTGAGTTGGTTGTACTCATACTACACCCTGCACTTCGTGTGTAGATCCAGGTGTTCCCGAACATAGAGGGTGTTGATCCTTTCGCACGATTGATTTTCAGGAGATTTTGAGGTAGCTTCCATGTTTCGTAGACCTTGTCTCTCCTTCTCTATCTCTTTGTTCACTGTATTTGGTCTCAGACTAATATAGACTATATTTTTCAGACTTGTATTCATATTAGATACTCATGTACTCAGTGACACCAGGTTTTGGGGAGTGTTTGTATTGTATTTAAATATTATATTTTCAATCTTGAGAGAAATTGTGGTTTATTGACATTTTTGGCTTGCCTAGTATTGAGATAGGCTCCATCACGATGGGTGAGATTTTGGGTCGTGACAAGTTGGTATAGAGCCTAGGTTACATAGGTCTCAAGAGTCATGAGCAGGTTTAGTAGAGTCTTGCGGATTGGTACGGAGACGTCTGTACTTATCTTTGAGAGACTGCAGAAACCGTAGGAAATCTTCACTTTCTTATATTCCGTCGTGCGAATTTGTTGATTCCGGGGCCGTAGTAGAGGCCGAGGCCGAGGTGTAGCTCGTACCACAAATTATTCCAGCTCAGGAGCAGATTCCAAATATAGTTGAGCTGACAGGATCAGCTCACGCACCAGTTGTGCCCATTGAGATTACAGGCATTCAGGAGACTTTGGCCAAGATATTGGCAGCTTGCACTGGTCTTGCTCAGGTAGTTTCGGCTCAGGCCGCACCTGCCACTTTTCAGACTGGGGGAGGTACTCACACCCCTTTTTCCCGTACTCTAGACCAGGTAGTACAGGGACTTCAGATACCGGGAGTGCTACCAGCCCAACTGACTGTAGCTGCTCAGGCCCCGGTAGTTCCTGTTATGGCAGATGATGAGCAGAGGAGGCTTGAGAGATTTGATAGGATTCGACCTCCACCATTTAGTGCTACTGAGTCAGAGTATGCTCAGTATTTTATGGATAGGTGTCAACGGATGCTTCAGACAGCGGGTATTTTGGAGACCAGCGGGGTCTCATTCACTACTTTTCAGTTTTTTGGATCTGCACTCAGATGGTGGGAGACTTACGAGAGATGTATGTATGTTGGCACAACACCCCTTACTTGGAATCAGTTCTCCGTGGTCTTTTTGGAGAAGTTCATACTCAGTCCCGCAGAGAAGATGAGATTTTCTTGAGCAGGGTGATATGTCCGTGACACGATACGAGATGAGATTTTGTTGGCTCGTCATGCATTCTGGTTGGTTCCCACTGATAGGGAGAGGATTAGGAGATTAATTGATGGCCACACATATCAGTTGCGATTACTTATGACTATGGAGAGAGTATCTGGTGCTACTTATGATGAGGTAGTGAACATTTCTCGGCAGATAGAGATGGTTCGTAGCTAGGAACGTGGAGAGAGGCTAAGAGGCCTCATGGTATGGGTGATTACAGCGTTGTTCCTTCAAGGAGTCGGTCTTACCATGGTAGGGGTCGTTCTTACAGACACGCTCAGGCGGGTCATCCAGTTCATCGTGGTGTATCAGCTAGCCATGGTTCTTACAGTGCTCACTCAGGCCAGTCTTCATTCAGTGCACTACCAGCGCAGAGTTCTCATCGTGCCTCATCTCCTCAGAGGAGGGGTTGTTTCGTGTGCGGAGAATTGGGTCATTTCAAGAGAGATTGTCCTAGGCTATTGAGTGGGGCTCCACAGTAGAGTTCTCGACCAACGGCACCAGCACCAGCAGTTACACTACCCGCCCAACCAGCTCGGGGTGGGGGTCAGGCAGCTAGGGGTCGCCCAAAAGGGGGAGGCCGATCACGTGGCGGTCAGGCCCGATTCTATGCTTTTCCTACTACGCCAAATGTTGTTGCTTCAGATGCAGTGATCACATGTATTGTTTTAGTGTGCTGCAGGGAGGCTTCTATATTATTTGACCCTGGTTCTACTTATTCATATGTATCATCATATTTTTCTCATTATCTGGATATGCCCTGTGAGTCCTTAGTTTCACATATTAGTGTATCTACACCGGTGGGGTGATGTTATTACTGTGGATCATGCGTATCGGTTGTGTGTGGTAACTATTGGGGAACTAGAGGTATGGTTGATTTTGATTTAATCCTGGGTATGGATTGGTTGTCTCCTTGTCATGCTATTCTAGACTGTCAAGCAAAAACCGTGATGTTGACCATGCCGGGGTTGCCAAAGGTTGAGTGGAGAGATTCTCTAGATTTTGTTCCGAGCAAGGTAATTTCTTATTTGAAATCCCAACATATGGTTGGGAAGGGGTGTTTGTCATACTTGGCTTTTGTGAGATATGTTGATGCAGATACTCCTACTATTGATTCAGTACCGGTAGTGAGAGATTTTCCTGATCTATTTCCTACAGACCTGCCGGGTATGTCGCCCGACAAGGATATCGATTTCGGTATTGACTTGGTGCAGGGAACTCAATCCATTTCTATTCCCTGTATCGTATGGCACCAGCTGTGTTAAAAGAATTAAAAGAGCAACTTCAGGAACTCCTTGAAAAGAGGTTTATTAGGCCTAGTGTGTCACCTTGGGGTACACCGGTTCTATTTGTGAAAAAGAAAGATAGTACTATGCGGATGTGCATCAATTATAATCAGTTGAACAAAGTTACAATCAAAAATAAATATCCCTTGCCACGTATTGATGATTTATTTGACCAGCTTCAGGGAGAGAGGGTGTTCCCCAAAATTGATTTGAGATCTGGGTATCACCAATTGAAAATTCGGGATTCGGATATACTGAAGACGGTATTCAGAACTCGTTATGGCCACTATGAATTTCTTGTGATGTCTTTTGGGCTAAAAAATGCCCAAGCAGCATTTATGCATTTGACGAATAATGTATTTCAGCTGTATCTTGACTCATTTGTCGTGGTATTTATTGATGATATCCTGGTATACTCACGTAGCCAGGAGGAGCATGCATATTACTTAGGTATTGTATTACAGAGGTTGAGAGAGGAGAAACTTTATGACAAATTCTCTAAGTGTGAGTTCTGGCTTAGTTCGGTGGCATTCTTGGGACATATAGTGTCCAGTGAAGGAATTAAGGTGGATCCGAAGAAAATAGAGGCAGTTCAGAGTTGGCCCAGGCTATCTTTAGTTACTGAGATTCGAAGTTTTCTAGGCTTGGTCGGTTATTATCGTCGCTTCGTGGAGGGTTTCTCGTCTATTGCATCGCCTATGACTAAATTGACCCAGAAAGGTACTCAATTCAGGTGGTCGGATGAATGTGAAAAGAGCTTTCAGAAGCTCGAGACAACTTTGACTACAACTATAGTATTGGTGTTGCCTACAGGTTCGGAGTCTTATACTTTGTATTGTGACGCGTCGTGTATTAGTCTTGGCGCAGTGCTGATGTAAGACGGTATGGTGATTGCCTATGCGTCCATACAACTAAAGGTACATGAGAAGAATTATCTAGTCCACGATCTTGAGTTAGCATCTATTGTTCATGCCTTGAAAATTTGGCGGCATTATTTGTACGGTGTCTAGTGTGAGGTGTATACCGATCATCGGAGTCTACAATATTTGTTTAAACAGAAGGATCTTAACTTGCGGCAGTGAAGGATTTTGGAGTTGCTAAAGGATTATGATATCACCATTCTCTATCATCCCGGAAAGGCCAATATGGTGGCCGATGCCTTGAGTCGTACGGCGGAGAGTTTGGGTAGCTTAGCATACTTATCGTTAGCAGAGAGGCCTTTAGCCTTGGATGTTCAGGCCTTGGCTAATCAGTTTGTTAGATTGGATGTTTCCGAGCAGAATCGAGTTTTGGCCTGTGTAGTTTCTCGGTCTTCTTTATATGATCGCATTAGAGAGCGTCAGTAGTTTCTCGGTCTTCTAAATCAGTTTACTTTTTCAACTCTTTTGAAATAATTCACTATCCTATGATGGTCAATTATGTTACTTTAGCTTTGTTTCCGAAAATGCAAACATGAGTCTGCCTTGTGAACTTGTCTGTATTTCGTGTATTCTTGCCCATGTGTTTCGGCTAGAATTGCTGAGTTATAGCTTTAGAAGTTAAGTGGGAAAGTTGCTAATCAATCCCATGAGTATTTTGTCACTTGTAAGGCTGAATTTGGCATCCCTTTGGGTAAGTTATTCATTTGGGCCTGGTATGTTGGGCCTTCTTCGGTGCGAGAGGTTTGAAATGCAATGTTCGCATTTGGAGTTTAGGCCTTCTCTCCGTGCAAAGTTCTAAGCATATTGGAAGGCCCATATGTATTACTCGGTTATTCTATATTTGTAATTGGGTCTATGCCTGTTCAATATGGTCTATAATAACTTGTAAAACTGAATGATGGGGAAATTAGTGAAAAGGGAGAGCTGGGATACTTTATCTTTTATATGAATGGGTAGAGATCATGCCTATAGGATCTTAATTGTTCGTTTGTTCATCATGCCTCATCCTCTGGAATTATATGCACACAATGTTATCCCTTTAGAAAAGATGACTTAGGGTCTATATGATGACTTGAATGGTTAGATAGCATGCCTATAGGATCTTAATTGGACTTCTTGCACCTAGATATTATGCCTATAGGAGATCAATACAAACAACTGAAACTGTATGCTTTGGTATTTCTTTCAATATGACTCGTCTAGACACCATGTCCATATAATTCCAATATAGATTACCCAAGTTGTCATCGCTGCTATCCTTCTTTTCTCATACAATTTTGGAAATAATTTTGCTTAAACTTACAATTCTACCCTTAATGAGAAGCTTTTATAACCATACAAATACTCTGGGCCCCTTTTTGAATTGTTTAGGACCACAAATTCCAAAAGTCTTCATTTTTTCTTAAACTTCGTGCCTAGTCAAACAGGTTCACATAAATTTGAAGAGAGGAAGTAATTAAGTGCAAGATTGAATAAGAAAATAAATATGATAACTCAAGCAAAACAATCAACCATCAAACTATAATATTCAATAATGACACATAACCCCAGAATAATGAGGTTCTTAGCCACTCATGTTCATGACAATAATCAAAATATCGTTTTTAAATATAGAAGCTATGAATACTAGATGAAAGATGGAAGATTGATGAGTCTCGTGCTCTATTTTTGTTCCTTTCCATTTTCTTGCCTCCAAAATTGGCCAACCCCTTAATAATCACGTTTGGTTGATTTGGGAGGAATTTATAGGTTAAGGTCGGAGTCCCAAGCCCAAATCCAAGTAGAAAATGTTTAATGCATGAACTGGGAAGGGACTTGGCCTTAGAACTCGCGATGCCTGGTGTGGATTGGGCGTTTGGCTGGGCGCCGCCCACTCTGTCACCTGTTGGAACGCGCCTGGGAGCCAGCGTTGCCCACTCTGGAGCCTGGTCCATTTTTTTGCCTTTTCGTGCTTTTTTGTGTATCTTTGACATCCATGTGTGCAACCTTCACGCATTTTCATCCTTCAACAATCATACACATAAAAACAACACAATTAAGTTCAAACGTCGCACATTTAATCATTAAAATATTAAAATATAAGATAAGTAATGTACTAAAAATATACATCTATAGCCAAACATCAGCCCTCATATTGCGCCCATGTGCTCTTTTTGAGTAACTTATATATCGATCATGTGAAATATTTTCACACTATCAATATAATTTTACCTCTTGTAACAAGTCATTTACCATGATTTGAAGACCATCTTCCTTCCACCTAAGAAACAAATCAATAATTATCCCGGATTAGTTAAATCTTGACTTAGTACGTAAACTAAATGTTATTCTCTAATTTCCTCACTCACGTAAGATGATGAGTTTCTGTGATGATCTCAGTGGCATTAAAAATAAATTCTATCTGCTCAAATAACTAATAGGAATTTTATCTTATTCCTATTGGAGTTTAAATCGAAAAAAACGAAAACAAATAGAGACTCTATATT
This sequence comes from Nicotiana tomentosiformis, assembly GCF_000390325.3. Taxonomy (NCBI): domain Eukaryota; kingdom Viridiplantae; phylum Streptophyta; class Magnoliopsida; order Solanales; family Solanaceae; genus Nicotiana; species Nicotiana tomentosiformis. The sequence goes on from NC_090820.1 coordinate 51,915,984, forward strand.
GTTAGGTTTAATTATCATAGGAAGAATATTTGAACCCAACTAAATATGTTTCTAGAAATATGTAAAATGATTGTCATAAAAAATAAAGTAGAAAATTATGCTTATAATATTTATCTAACATGAAGTGTATCGTAATATAATATAATTCTCAAAAAGTATAAAAGTATAAAATTGATCAATATTGAGTTAATATTTTACAATAAAACTTAATATATTAAAAAATATAAGGAGCTATTATTTGTGGGAATAAATGTAAAAAGAAAAAAATAATAATTAATGAAAACTCATCCAAAATAGATTTTGTCTTCTATTTATTCATTCTTATTGCTTCAAGTTTGTATTTTTTTTCAATTAACTCTTAATAATATACTATAACCAATTTGGCTCTATTTTTTGAATTTTTCCACTATCAACGCTATTGATAAAAATAAATTTATGTACCCTAAGAGTTTTCTCAAATTGCAAAATAAATCTACTTATATGATGAACTTGAAGAGGATGAAAATGAATTTTTTGCTAATTAGTTAATTCAAAGACTTAATTATTTTTTCTTCGTATTAGAGGAAAGTTTCGTTCATAAAAAGACATAATTTATATTTGGAAAAAATAACCTTAAACTTTTCAATTTAACAATTACCTTTATGAGAAACTTTTATTGCCACACATATTATGAAATAATTAATACCACAAGGACTGATAGCCACACAAATATTATACTATACGAAATATATTGAATAAGACGTAAGTTCAAACCTGAGTCTTTTTGGCAACTGCACCATAATTTCGTAGGAGACAAGAACACCTAGGTACCTGCTGGAAAAGAAATCTGCAAGGAATTCAAATAACAAAGATAAATTGTTTCTTACTTTCAGCTTTCTGATAATATAAGTTAAAGTTGACTAGCAGCTCCATTGATGGACCTTCACCGAATCCTTCATTCTAATTTTATGGTATAGTTTAAATACCCATCGTTCATCTTGGAAATATTTGTCAAGAAACTTGACATATATTTTCCAACAACTGCATAGGACTATCGAAAAAAGAAACATAAAGTAAGAAAATACTAAATAATGATGTTGGAAATCTGAGATAATCATTTGAAACTTAATCTTACGTAAGGGAGGTAGAATCATATGGTGACGTACTAAGCCGAGAATAACTATTCCAGGAGGTACTCATTTGTCCTTTAACTGGAATGAAGCTAGATATTGAGATGACTTGTCCCTCGTTCAATTACAAGACCTGCATTGATTATATATACTCCCCGTTCAAAAAAATAAACATATTGCTATTTGAGGAGTCAATAATATTTTCTTTGATTATGGTTTATACAAATAGTTTTTAAATATTTTGAATTGTTAATTTTTGTGACATATAATATTTTTTATATAGTTTCTAAATATGTAAAGTTTATTTAAGAAACTTAAAAAAATTTATGTACTGATTCATATGAAAAAATAGTTTATTTGATCCTCGCATGCCGAAAAGGTTCAAACAAATTCAAATAAAAGGAGTATAAAATTTGATTTGCAGGTGACCCTTACTTCTCTTTCCCCCTCCTAAAAGGTTGTATCTTACCATACCTGCACTAACGAGGAAAACAAAATATTGCAACAATTTTCTCATTGAACTTCTTGGAAAGATTTGACAAGTAACTTAATACAATCTAGATAGATATCAAGCAGTTTGGATTATAATTGGAGGATATTCTTACAGTGAGATGGAACGTGTGCAATTTTGTCGATAGTTGTGTCACGACCTAAAATTTCAATCTGTCGTGATGACGCCTATCTCAATACGAGGCAAGCCGATAATCTTGATAAACCACAATTTCTCTTAAGTTTTAAAATACAATAATTTAATACAATACAAAATCCCATAAATACTGACACGAATACTCCCCAAAACCTGGTGTCACTGAGTACATGAGCATCTAATATGAATACAAGTCTGAAAAATACGGTCTATAATAGTCTGAGACCAAATACATTAAACAAGGAGATAGAGAAGGAGAGACAAGGTCTGCAAAACACGGCAGCTACCTCAAAATCTCCTGAAAATCAACTGTACGGAAGAATCAACACCCGCTATGTCCGGGAACACCTGCATCTGCACACGAACTGCATGGTGTAGTGTGAGTACAATCAACTCAGTAAGTAACAATAATAAATAAAGAACTGAAGATAGTGACGAATTACAGAACTACAGTTCATATTCAGTAGTTCCAGCAAAGAATAGACATGCTTTCAAATCTGGCAGTTTAATGTCAAATCATTTTTTATACAGTTCATGTTCATGTAATCCGTATATAAAATCTTTCAGAGATTTCATAACAATGACAGATAGCAACTAGGTGCAACAACAAACGGAAATCAAGTACAATCTTTGAGGACAACAATCACTCACTAGCTCCCAACCCTCATCACTCATTGGACTCCCAGCCCTCATCACTCACACTCAATAGGTACCCGCGCTTGCTAGGGGTGTACAGACTCTGAAGGAGCTCCTATAGCTCAAGCGCTATAATCTACACGGATAACTCACGTGCTGCACGGACAACTCATGTGCCATAATATAAATATCTGGATCTGCCCGGCCAACTCACGTGCTATAGTATAATATAAGGATCCGCACGATCAACTCACGTGTTGCACGGCCAACTCACGTGCTATAGTATAATATAAGGATCTGCACGGCCAACTTACGTGATGCATGGACAACTCACGTGCTATAGTATCAATATCTCACAATCAGTCACTCGGCCTCACTTAGTCATAAATCTCTCCAGTCTCTCGGGCTCTCAATAATCATGAAATCAGCCCAAACAACAATGATATGATGTATCAATAATAATAACAGAGACTGAGATAAAATGTGCAAGTAAAAACTGAGACTGAGTACATATAGCATTTAACAAGCAATTCAACAATTACGCGACCTCTATAGGTCCCAACAATACTATTACATAGCCTAAGCATGATTTCTAACATGATTTACAGTCAAATTTTATCAACACATAGAGAGCATATAGCTAACAATAAATTATTCAACTTTACAGTTCTCGGGATGGACCAAGTCACAATTCCCTCGGTGCACGCCCACACGCCCGTCACCTAGCATGTGTGTCACCTTCAACATAATCACATGATACCAAAATTTGGGGTTTCTTACCCCACGACCAGATTTATAACGGTTACTTACCACAGAGCGTGAAATTATTTACTCTGCTATGCCTTTGCCTCGCAAATCGGCCTCCAAATGCCTCGAATCTAGTCACAAATAATTTGTTTTAGTCAATAAATTTTATTGCAATTAACTCCATAAGAAAATACTAATTTTCCATAAAAATCAGAATTTTAGCTCAAACATCGCATGTGGGGCCCAGGTCTCGGAACTCGACAAAAGTTACAAAATCCGGAAGCCCATTCAACCACGAGTCTAACCATACCAATTTTATCAAAATCCGACCCCAACTCGACCTTTAAATTTTCAATTTAAACTAAGAGGGTTTTCAAACTTTTCCAACTTAATTCACCAATTAAATGATAAAAATAACTATGGATTTGGGTAATTTAACCAATATTGAGTTAAGAATACTTACCCCGTTGTTTTCCTTGAAAAACTCCCGAAAATTGCCTCTTCCCGAGCTCAAATCCGTCAAAAACTGTTCAGAACTTAAACTCTTTGTCCAAACCTCTCTTCTTCGCGAATGCGACAGGTCTCTCGCGTTCGCGAAGCACAACTCGACTGCCCACAAATTTAACCCTTCGCGAACGTGACCACGGCTTCGCGAACGCGACCACAGCTTTGCGAACGCGAAGCTTTACTAGCTCAGACCTTCGCGAACGCGAACGCGAACGCCACCTCGCGAACGCGTAGAACAAAGACCCGGGGGTCCTTAATAGCCTCACTCCTCTTTGCGAAAGCGACACCTCTCACGCGTTCACGATGCACACACAGACCAAAACTTCACGTTCGCGTTCTCCCCTTCGCGGACGCGAAGAACAAAACCTCACACTCAGAAAACACTCTTCGCGAATGCGAGGGCCCACTCGCGAACGCGTAAGAGAAAATTAGAAAAATGTAGCAGCTGATATCAGCAATCTCACCAAGGCCAAAAATGATTCGTTAACCATCCAAAACTCACCCGAGCCTCTCGGGACCTCAATCAAATATACAAAAAAATCCTAAAATATCATACGGACTTAGTCGAACCCCTAAATCACCTCAAACAATGCTAAAATAATGAATTACACCCCAATTCAAGCCTAATGAACTTTAAAATTTCTAGTTTCTACAAACGACTCCGGAACCTATCAATTCACGTCCGATTGACCTCAAATTTTTCATACAATTCATAAATGACATAACGTAGGTATTCAAATTTTCAAAATCGGATTCCGATCCCGATATTAAAAAGTCAACCCCCCGGTCAAACTTTCCAGAAATTCAACTTTTGGCATTTCAAGCCTAATTCCTCTACGGACCTCCAAATAATATTACGGACATGCTCCTAAGCCCAAAATCACCATATAGAGCTATTGGAATCATCAAAATTCAAATCCAGGGTTGTTTACACATAGGTCCATATCCGATCCACTTTTCTAACTTAAAATTTCAATTATGAGACTAAGTGTCTCATTCACTCCGAATTCCTTCCGGACCCGAACTCACTAACCCAGTAAGTCATAAAGCAACTATAAAGCATAAATTGAGCAGTAAATGGGGGAACGGGGTTATAATACTCAAAACGACCGGTCAGGTCGTTACATTCCCCACTCTTAAACAAATATTCGTCCTCGAACGGGTTTAGAACAATACCTGGAGTCCCAAATAAGTGTGGATATTTGCTCTGCATCTCCTGCTCAATCTCCCAAGTAGGTTCTCCGGCTGGCTGGCCTCTCCACTGCACCTTCACTGATGCTATGCTCTTTGACCTCAGCTTTCTAACCTCCCGGTCTAATATAACCATCGGTTCCACGTCATAAGTCAAATTATTGTCCAGCTGTGCTGTAGTGAAATCCAGAATATGAGACGGATCCCCGACATACTTTCGGAGCATGGATACATGGAACACTGGATGAACACCTAATATACTAGGTGGCAACGCAATTTCATAAGCCACCTCTCTAATTTTCTTAAGTATCTCAAAAGGCCCAATACATCGAGGGCTCAACTTGCCCTTCTTCCTGAACCTCAACACACCCTTCATGGGTGAAATCTTGAGCAGAATCTTCTTCCCCACCATGTGAACAACATCACGAACATTCCTGTCGGCATAACTCTTCTGCCTAGACTGTGTCGTGCGAAGCCGTTCCTGAATCACTTTGACCTTCTCTAAAGCATCCTGAACCAAGTAAGTACCTAATAGCCTAACCTCACCCAGCTCAAACTAACCCACCAGATATCGGTACCGTCTCCCAAACAAAGCTTCATACGGAGCCATCTGAATTTTTGACTGTTAGCTATTATTGTAAGCAAACTCCGCGAGTGGCAGAAATTGATCCTAAGAACCCCCAAAATCAATGACACAAGCGCGTAGCATATTCTCCAATATCTGAATAGTGCGCTCGGACTGTCCGTCCGTCTGAGAGTGAAATGTTTTACTCAACTGAACCTGTGTGCCCAATTTTCGCTGCATTGCCCTCCAAAACTGTGAGGTAAACTGCATACTCCGATCTAAAATAATGGACATCAGCACACTATTTAGGCGAACAATCTCGCGAATATAAATCCCAGCCAACCGCTCCGAAGAATAGTTAGTACCGACTGGAATAAAATATGCAGATTTGGTCAACCGATCTACTATCACCCAAATAGCATCAAACTTCCTCAAAGTCCGTGGGAGTCCAACTACGAAGTCCATGGTACTACACTCCCACTTCCACTCCGGAATTTCAAGTCTCTGTAGCAATTCGCCCGGCCTCTGATGCTCGTACTTTACTTGTTGACAATTTAAACACCAAGATACAAACCCAACTATATCTTTCTTCATCCGCCTCCACCAATAGTGTTGTCTCAAATCCTGATACATCTTCGCGGCGCCTGGATGAATAGAGTACCGCGACTATGAGCTTCCTGCAGAATCAGCTCACGTAAACCATCTACATTAGGTACACATAGCCTACCCTGAATCCGTAATACACTGTCATCTCCAATAGTGATGTCCTTGGCATCACCATGGTGAATTGGGTCCTTAAGGACAAGCAGATGTGGATCATTATACTGGCACTCTTTGATGCAATCATATAAAGAAGACCGAGAAATCACACAAGCCAAAACTCGATTCGGCTCGGAAATATCCAATCTAATAAACTGGTTGGCCAAGGCGTGAACATCCAATGCTAAACGCCTCTCTGCTACCGGTAAGTATGCTAAGCTGCCCAAACTCTCCGCCTTACGACTCAAGGCATCGGCCACTACATTGGCCTTTCCGGGATGATAGAGAATGGTGATATCATAATCCTTAAGAAACTCCAACCACCTTCGCTGCCGCAAGTTAAGATCCTTCTGTTTAAACAAGTGTTGTAGACTCCGATGATCGGTATATAACTCACATTGTACACCATACAAGTAATGCCGCCAAATTTTCAAGGCATGAACAACTGCTACTAACTCAAGATCGTGGATTGGATAATTCTTCTCATATACCTTTAACTGTCTGGACGCATATGCAATCACCCTACCATCTTGTATCAGCAGTGCACCGAAACCAATACGTGACGCGTCACATTACACAATATAAGACTCTGAACCTGTAGGAAACACCAATACTGGAGTTGTAGTCAAAGCTATCTTAAGCTTCTGAAATCTCTCTTCACATTCATCCGACCACCTGAACGGAGCACCCTTTGGGTCAATTTAGTCATAGGTGATGCAATAGACGAGAAACCCTCCACGAAATGACAATAATAACCTGCCAAGTTGAGAAAACTCCAAATCTCAGTAATTGAGAATGGTCTAGGCCAATTCTGAACTGCCTCTATGTTTTTCGGATCCACCTTAATTCCTTCACTAGACACTATATGTCCCAAGAATGCCACTGAACTAAGCCAGAACTCACACTTAGAGAATTTGGCATAATGTTTCTCATCTCTCAGCCTCTGTAATACAATACCTAAATGTTGTGCATGCTCCTCCTGGCTACGCGAGTACACCAGAATATCATCAATAAATACTACGACAAATAAATCAAGATATGGCTGAAATACATTATTCATCAAATGCATAAAAGTTGCTGGGGAATTGGTTATCCCAAAAGACATCACAAGAAATTCATAGTGTCCATAAGGAGTTCTAAATGCCGTCTTCAGAATAACTGAATCACGAATTTTCAACTGGTGATACCCAGATCTCAAATCAATTTTTGAGAACACCCTCGCTCCTTGAAGCTGGTCAAATAAGTCATCAATATGCGGCAAAGGATATTTATTCTTGATCATCACTTTGTTCAACTGCCTATAGTCAATGCACATCCGCATAGTACCATCTTTCTTTTTCACAAACAGAACCGGTGCACCCCAAGGTGACACACTAGGCCTAATAAAGCCTTTTCAAGGAGTTCCTGAAGTTGCTCTTTCAATTCTTTTCACTCATCTAGTGCCATACGATATAGAGTAATAGAAATAGGCTGAGTGCCCTACACCAAGTCAATACCAAAATCAATATCCCTATCGGGTGGCATACCCGGTAGGTCTACAGGAAATACATCCGGAAAGTCTCGTACGACCGGTACTGAATCAATAATAGGAGTATATACTTCAACATCTCACACAAAAGCCAAATATGACAAGAATCCCTTTACAACCATACGTTAGGACTTTAAATAAAAAATTACCATGCTAGGTACAAGATCTAGAGAACCTCTCCATTCAACCTTTGGCAACCCCGGCATCGTCAACGTCACGATTTTTGTGTGACAGTCCAGAATAGCATTACATGGAGATAACCAATCCATACCCAAGATTACATCGAAATCAACCATACCAAGTAATAAGAGATCAGCTTTAGTCTCGAATTTCCCAATAGTCACCACACACGAACGATACACACGGTCCACAGTAATAATATTGCCCACTGGTATAGATACACAAACATGTGAAACTAAGGACTCACAGGGAATATCCAGGTAATGATAAAAATACGATGATACATATGAATAAGTGGAACCAAGGTCAAATAATATAGAAGCCTCCCTCTGTCTACGTTCCTGGCTACGAACCATCTCTATCTGTCGATCAATGTCCACTACCTCATCAAAAGTAGCACCAGATACTCTCTCCCTAGTCATAAGTAACCGCAGCTGCTATGTGAGGCCATCAATGAACCTCATAATCCTCTCCCTATCAGTGGGAACCAACCAGACTGCGAGACGAGGCAACTCAGAAAATCTCATCTCGTACTGTGTCACTATCATATCACCCTAGCAAAGCTGCTCAAACTGCATGCGCAACTCCTCTCTACGTGATTGAGGCACGAACTTCTCCAAAAAGACCACGGAGAACTGCTTCCAAGTAAGGGGTGTTGCGCCAACAGGCCTACACCTCTCGTAAGTCTCCCACCATCTGAGTGCAGCCCCGGAAAACTGAAAAGTAGTGAATGAGACCCCACTAGTCTCCAAATACCTGTTGTCTGAAGCATCCGTTGGGACTTATCTAGAAAATCCTGAGCATCCTCTGACTCAGTACCGCTAAATGGTGGAGGTCGAAGCCTCTCAAATCTCTCAAGTCTCCTCTGATCATCATCTGCCAAAACAGGAACTACCGGGGCCTGAGCAGTTACAACCGGCTAGGGTAGTAGTGCCCCCGGTATCTGAAGTCCCTGTACTACCTGGTCTGGAGTATGGGAAACGGAGGTATGAGTACCTCTCCCGGCCTGAGAAGTGGCAGCTGCGGCCTGAGCCGAAACCACCTGAGCAAGACCAGTGCAAGCTAACAATATCTGGGCCAGAGTCTCCCGAAGGCCTGGAATCTCAATGGGCACAACTGGTGCATGACTGATCCTGTCGGCTCAGTTATATCCGAAATCTTCTCCTGAATTGGAGCAACTGGTGGTACTACAAGTGTTGGTCTAACTGTGGTACGAGCTACACCTCCACCTTTACCACTACCACAGCCTCTACCACGGCCACGAACTCTCGTGGCACTAACTGGTGGCACTAGTGGCTGATCGTTCGATCCGGTATTACGTGTCCTCACCATCTGTGAAAGAATAGAATAGCAGAAATTTAGTTTCCAGAATCAACAAATTCGCACGACAGAATACAAGAAAGTGAAATTTTCCTAAGGGTTCCGCAGTCTCTCGAAGATAAGTACAGACGTCTCCGTACCGATCTGCAAGACTCTACTAAACCTGCTCATGACTCGTGAGACCTATGTAACCTAGGCTCTGATACTAACTTGTCACGATCCAAAATCCCAACCTGTCGTGATGGAGCCTATCTCAATACTAGGCAAGTCGATAATCTCGATAAACCACAATTTCTCTTTAAGTTTGAAAATACAATAATTTAATACAATACAAAATCCCATAAATACTGACACGAACACTCCCCAAAACCTGGTGTCACTGAGTACATGAGTATCTAATATGAATATAAGCCTGAAAAATATGGTCTATAATAGTCTGAGACCAAATACAGTACACAAAGAGATAGGGAAGGAGAGACAAGGTCTGCGAAACACGACAGCTACCTCAAAATATCATGAACATCAGCTGTATGGAAGAATCAACACCCGCTATGTCCGGGAATACCTAGATCTGCACACAAAGTGCAGGGTGTAGTGTGAGTACAACCAACTCAGTAAGTAACAATAATAAATAAAGAACTGAAGATAGTGACGAGCTACACATCTATAGTTCATATTCAATAGTTCCAGCAAAGAATAGACATGCTTTCAAATCTGACAATTTAATATCAAATCATTTTTTATATAGTTCATCTTCATGTAATCGTATATAAAATCTTTCAGAGATTTCACAAGAATGACAGATAGAAACTAGGTGCAACAACAAACGGAAATCAAGTACAGCCTTTCAGGACAACAATCACTCATTGGGCTCCCAGCCCTCATCACTCACACTCAATGGGTACCCACGCTCACTGCGGGTGTACAGACTCCATAGGGGCTCCTACAGCCCAAGCGCTATAATCTGCACGGACAACTCACTTGCTGCACGGACAACTCACGTGCTGCACGGATGACTCGCATTCCATAATATAAATATCTAGATCAGCACGGCTAAGTCACGTGCTATAGTATAATATAAGGATCTGCACGGACAACGCGGACAACTCACGTGCTATAGTATCAATATCTCACAATCAAGACCTCGCCCTCACTCAGTCATAAATATCTCCAGTTTCTCGGGCTCTCAATAAGCATGAAATTAGCCCAAACAACAATGATATAATTTATCAATATTAATAACAGAGACTGAGATAAAATGTGCAAGTAAAAACTAAGACTGAGTACATATAGCATTTAACAGGCAATTCAACAAGTGCGCGACCTCTATGGGTCCCAACAGTTCTATTAAATAGCCTAAGCATGATTTCTAACATGATTTACAGTCAAATTTTATCAACACATAGAGAGCATATAGCTAACAACAAATTATTCAACTTTACAGTTCCCGGGACGGACCAAGTCACAATCCCCTTGGTGCACGCCCACACGCTCGTAACCTAGCATGTGCGTCACCTTCAAAATAATCACTTGAGACCAAAATTCGGGGTTTCATACCCTCAAGACCAGATTTATAACGGTTACTTACCTCAGAGCGTGAGAATTAACTCCTCGAATCTAGTCACAAATAATTCGTTTCAGTCAATAAAATTTATTGGAATTAACTCCATAAGAAAATACTGATTTTTCATAAAATCCAAATTTTAGCTCAAAAATTGCATGTGGGGCCCACGTCTCGGTACTCAATAAAAGTTATAAAATCCGGAAGGCCATTCAACCACAACTCTAACCATACCAATTTTATCAAAATCCGACCCCAACTCGACCCTCAAATCTTCAATTTAAACTAAGAGGGTTTTCAAACTTTTCCAACTTAATTCACCAATTAAATGATAAAAACAACTATGGATTCGGGTAATTTAACCAATATTGAGTTAAGAACACTTACCCCATTATTTTCCTTGAAATATTCCCCAAAATCGCCTCTTCCCGAGCTCAAATCCGTCCAAAACTGAAAATGGGACGAAGTCCAATTTTCAGATCTTAAACTCTCTATCCAGACCTCTCTTCTTCGCGAACGCGACAGGTCCCTCGCATTCGCGTTCGCGAAGCACAACTCGATTGCCCACAAATTTAACCCTTCGCAAATGCGACCGTGGCTTCGCGAACGCGAAGATTTGCAAATCTTAGCCTTCGCGAACGCGACACGGCTTCACGAATGAGAAGCTTTACTAGCTCAGACCTTCGCGAACGTGACCGCCGCCTCGCGAACGCATAGAACAAGGACTAGGGGGTCCCCAACAGCCTCACTCCTCTTCGCGAGAACGACATCTCTCACGCATTCGCGATGCACACACAGACCAAACCTTCGCGTTCACGTCCTCCCCTTCGCGGACCTGAAGAACAAAACCTCACACTCAGAAAACACTCTTCGCGAACGTGAGGGCCCACTCGCGAACGCGAAAGAGAAAATCAGAAAAATGCAGTAGCAGATATCAGCAATCTCACCAAGGCCAAAAATGATCCTTTTACATCCAAAACTCACCCGAGCCCCTCGGGACCTCAACCAAATATACCAACAAGTCCTAAAATAACATACGAACTTAGTAGAACCCTCAAATCACCTCAAACAACGCTAAAACCATGAATTACACCCAATTCAAGCATAATAAATTTTGAAATTTCTAGTTTCTTCAAACGACTCCGGAACCTATCAATTCACGTCTGATTGACCTGCAAACAAGTCATAAATGATATAACGGAGGTATTCAAATTTTCAAAATCGGATTTCGACCCCGATATCAAAAAGTCAACCCTCGGTCAAACTTTCAAAAAATTTAACTTTCGGTATTTCAAGCCTAATTCCTCTACGGACCTCCAAATAATATTTCGGACACGCTACTAAGTCCAAAATCACAATACAGAGCTATTGGAGTCATCAAAATTCTAATCCGGGGTCGTTTATGCATAAGTCCATATCCAGTCCACGTTTCTAACTTAAATTTTTAATTATGAGACTAAGTGTCTCATTTCACTCCGAATTCCTTTCGGACCCGAACCCACTAACCCGGTAAGTCATAAAATAACTATAAAGTATAAATTGAACAGTAAATAGGGAAACGAGATTATAATACTATAAACGAACGGCCGGGTCGTTACAAGTTGAAGACTACATTATATTTGGTGGCTATACTTGTAATACTTAGCTCCCTAATATAAATAGACCTTAAGGTTCTCATTTTAGTGTTGGCTTAATTTGATATTGAGATTATTAACTACTTGATCGAGAGTTATAGATGCATTATATTGTTGCTTCAAAACCTTTAAGGTGGGTTTTATTAGACTCTTCATCTTGAGAGTTATCGTATAGTTTAGGGTTGATTAGGATTTAAATTGAAGGGTATTTGTATTTGATTTCAAGTGTTCTTTAATTTTTCTAATTAGTTCTTTGTTAAATTATAGTATCTTTCTATCCTTTTATTTGTGTTCTTATTATTTTTGCTTTCTTGTTCATATCATCTTGTTATTAGAGCGAAGGTTAAAAGGATTTATTTCTACAAATTTCTTGATGATTTAGACTAATTTTTATATTAAAAAATTAAAAAAATCAAAAACAAATTGCAAAATTGGTAGATCCGAATCTGTTTGATGAATCTTTGGAGGATTTGGAGTTTTATTTGAAGATTTATGTGGTGAATCTGAGTTGGAATTGAATCGAAGTTTTATTTGGTGATTTGTATTTGATTTGAGCTCAAAATTGAAGAAACCAAATGAAGAACTTTAAGCTCCATTTTTAGAAATTCCAATATAAATCTTTGAAGTTCATTTGAATCTTGTTTGACATAGCTCATTGAGTTAAATATTATTATTTTCTAGTTGAAGTTGAAGAATATATGGCTTCCAAATTATGGTATGGGGTTTGAAGTTTGGAAGAAGAAATTTGAAAATAGGTTTCGAATTTTTGGTGGTGATTTGGAGATTGATTATTGGGGTTTATTCATGGAGTTGTGGGAAACTTGTATCTCAAATTTAGTGAAGATTTGAGGTATTTTTGGTTGGATTTGGGATTGAAGAATGAAGAACTTGAAGGAAATTGCTGAATTTTTAGATTTTTGCAAAAATAGTCCAAATTCGTCCACTTTGCACCAGTGCCACCTTGCTCCAGTAACCAATTTTCTACCTAAATTTTAAATATATCCTTTTCGGTTTGTTTTTTTTCTTTCTTTTCTTGTTTATTCTAGCTAGTTTACGTATTAGTTCATACTTAGTGATTAACTAGTTTTTGTGTGCTTTCTTTTAGCTCGTGCTTCTTTTATTTGTGATTTTCTCTGTAGTTTCGTTGTTAATTTCTTGTTTTCCTTGTCCATTAGTTATTTTAACTTCTTTGTTGAGTCCTATAAAGTCCATTCTCGCCCCGAAGCTGGAAGAACCACTTGAAAGTGGCTTGATTGATTTTGATATCAATTTTAGATATTCATCCAAGAGTGAAAGAAGTCTTGAGTGGTGAGATTTTTCGAGTGTGTGCCTAAAAGCCAAGTGCACAAGAGTAATACACGATGGTGAAATTTGAGTGCAATCTATGAGGGATACACTAAGAGAGTAAATTGAAGAGGTTCTTTTACTTTTAACTTATTTTCTTTGTTTGTAAGTGCTATCTTTGAATATTGGAGATACTAACACTCTAAGGGAGGGAGTCTCCAATGAGACCATCTTGGAAGCTTTACAAGCTTTGATTATAAAAGTTGATAACATAGAATAAGTGGTCAAGTCTCATGACAACCTTATTAACTAATGTTAAGGCTTGTCACTTAACCCGAACAAAGAAGGGTGAACTAGTACAATACAATAAACTAGTTCTACTCTAACTGTACCTCACATTGCAAGCCTAATCAATCATTCAATCACAAGTTGCTAACACTGAAGTGCCAAGACGAGGTCCACTTTCACAATATAGACAAGAAATAATTGAGCAAAAACAATAACCTCTTAGGACACAATAACCGCAAAATGACTTTGACGATAATTTGGATTATGATGAGTAATATGATGAACCAGTTAAAGTCCAACCTACAAGGAAGGGACAACGAGGCTTTAGAGGGAGAAATGGAAGGCGTGGTAGGGATTATCAAGGTATAAATATGAATGATGATTATTATGGTAATGATGAAAATTTTGGTAACAATTAACATGATAGAAGGTGGAGAGACGAAGAAGACCGGGGTCTTAACAACATCAAGATATCACTTCCTACTTTCAAAAGAGTAGTGTGTAACGACCCGACCGGTCGTTTTGAGATCTAGCGCATCGTTCGGCGATTTGAGGCATTGAGTAGCTTCACTTCAGGTATTATGACTTGTACGGGTGGTCGGAATTGAATTTCGGGAAGTTCGGGATTGATTTGGAAAGAAAATTCTAATTTCGAAAGCTTTAAGCTAGAAGAATTGACTAAGGTTGACTTTTAAGTAACCTCGGAATTGAGATTTGAAGGTTCCAACAGGTTTGTATGATAATTTTGGTTTTAGGAGCATGTCTGGATGTTGATTTGGAGGCCCGTAGGTTATTTCGGCGTCAATTGGCAAAAGTTAGAAATTGGATGATTTTTGAAAAGTATGACAGGGAGTGGACTATTTGATATCGGGGTCAGATTCTGATTCTGGAAGTGGGAATAGGTCTGTAATGTCAATTATGACTTTTGTGTAAAATTCGAGGTCAATCAGATTTGATTTGATAGGTTTCTGCATCGAATGTAGAAGCTTATAATTCTAAAGTTCATTAAGCTCGAATTGGGGTGCGATTCGTGGTTTTAGCATTGTTTGATGTGATTTGAAGGCTCGACTAAGTTCGTATTGTATTTTAGGACTGGTTGGTACATTTGGTCGAGGTCCAGTGGGCCTCGGGTTGATTCTGGATGCTTAACGGTTCAAAAGTTAAAATTGTGAAATTGCTGAAGGTTGGACTCTGCTAGTGTAACCGCACCTGCGGAGCTTTGATCGCAAGTGTGAGCTCGCATGTGCGGAATGTGTTGTGCAGATGCATAGAAATGGACTGGGGACTGTGGAGTGCAGATGCGGCAGGAATTTCAACAGGTGCGGACTCGCACCTGCGCTTGGAGGGTCACAGAAGCGGAAGCAGGGGTGATGAGGATGATCCACAGAAGCGGGTTAGTTCGCGTAGATGCGCGCCCGCAAAAGCGAGGACCAGACTGCAAAAGCGGTTAGGCGGCTTAGTGGCCTCCGCAGATGCGAAGGGCGGACCGCAAATGCGGTGCTGCAGAAGTGGTTGATTGGCCGCAGAAGATAAAACCGCTGGCCTTGGGAGAAGCCGCATATGCGAGCAAGTTCCGGGGCAGTGTTGTTTTAAGAACGGAATTTTGGCCCACTTTCTTTCATTTTCACTTAGATGGGGCAAATTTTGGAGAGCTTCAAGAGGAGATTTTCATCGTCTATTGCAAGGTAAGCTATTCTCATCTATTGTGAGTTAAATACTTAGATTATGTATGGATCTTTACATGGGAATTAGCAGAAATTTGCGATTTTGGTAGAAAAACCTAGAAATCGGTATTTTTGGATTTTGACCACGAAATTGGACATGAAAATTGGAATAAGTTATATATTATAGTTCGTGATGTTATGGGTAGGATTTATCTTCAAATAGTTTTGGAATCCAGGCACGTGGGCCCGAGGGTTGATTTTATAGACTGCTCAAGAGGAGTTGGGAATTGTTTAAAATGATTAATTATGGATATTAGAATATATTTTTACTAGTTTGCACGTTGTTTGAATAGTTTTGGGTCGATGGGCTTTGGTTTGAGCCGTTAGAGAGGCCTTGGAGCCGATAATGGAACTTCGGAGCGAGGTAAGTCTCCTGTCTAACTAGGTGAGGAGGAAACCACCCCTAGATGATGCATTTGTTATGTGTTACTTGTTGCGGGGGATACGTACGCAGCAGGTGATGATAGTCCGTGCGTAGTTAGATTCATGTTATGTTCGGGTAGACTTAAGTTTCTGCCATGCTATAACTGTACTATTTGAGTTGTCTCTTGCCTAATAAATTACCTTATTTTACATTACAACTTGAGACTAGACTTGCATGGAGTGATAACTCACATGACTAATGATACTCTCCTACAAAATTCTCCCGTGTTATGCCTTCTCATCGAAATGTTCCCTTAAAAATCTATAACTCACAGGACTATTCGTGAGTAGGGTCGAGGACCTGTCAAAGTTTCTTATTATAATGGGATCGGGTCATTCGCCTCGGCAGGATAGATACATCTATGGTTCGTATCGCTCGACCCTCGGCAGTGCGCACACTATAATGGGATCGAGTCGTTCTCCTCGGCAAGATTATGTACCACACTATAATGGGATCGGGCCGTTCGCCTCGGCATGATCATGTACCACACTATAAT
Organism: Nicotiana tomentosiformis; assembly: GCF_000390325.3. NCBI lineage: Eukaryota > Viridiplantae > Streptophyta > Magnoliopsida > Solanales > Solanaceae > Nicotiana > Nicotiana tomentosiformis. The sequence continues at coordinate 51,932,583 of NC_090820.1, forward strand.
AGGAACGGGTCGTTCGCCTCGACGAGATTTATGTACCACACTATCATGGGAGCGGGTCGTTTGCCTCGGCAATAAAATAGATATATCTGTGGTTTGGCAATGTTATGATGGATCGGGACATACGCATTGACATTTCTAATAAATACTCCTATGAATCGTGCGTAATATTTGGTAAGAAGCCATCATGTCTGTGAGTGTTTCCTGACTAAACTGTGATGACTTATCTGGTAAGGTCCATTATAGATACTCCAATTGAGGAAGTGGCTACTAGATGAGAGTTTCAGTTATTGCTGAGAGGAGGATTGCACTACGTACAATACTTGTTACTTTGTTTATATTCTCTGATTCACATTTGTTTACTTCTACTGTATCTGTCTTATTGGATCACTAGTAAGTGTCGATATCGACCCCTCGTCACTACTTCTTTGGGGTTAGGCTAGATACTTACTAGGTACGCGTTAATTTACGTACTCATACTATACTTGTTGCACTTTTTGTGCATGTAAACATATGTTCGGTGGTCTTTGGGCGCAAAGGTGCGGCCATTTCAGGGACTTTACTGTGAGTTGCATTCTCATGCTATGATCCGCAGTCTGCAGAGTCTCCATCAGAGTTATTTATATTTTTCTGTCTAACATGTATTCCAGACAAATATTGTATTTTATTATATTTCCTAGTAATGCTCATGTACTTGTGACACCGAGTTTTGGAGATTCCTTTAGGTTATTCATTATTGAGGTTCGTGTAAATATTTTTATTCACTCTGTAAATTCTATTTTATAGTGTTCAATTAAGAAAAAATTATGAATTCAAGATATTAAAATGAGTAATTAATTTGGTAAATCACCATTGGCTTGTCTGACGACGGCGTTAGGCGCTATCACAACCTATAGTGGATTTTAGGTCGTGACATAGTGAATCTGAGAAATTTCTAGAATGGAAATACAAATGGAAAGGATGTTTGAGCTTAATAATGTCTTAGATGCAAAGAGGTTTAAGCATGTTATTTCTCGACTTGTTAGTTATGCTTATTCTTTATGGTAGAAAGAGAAACGGGATAGAAATAAAAAATGGAGATATTGTCATTGATTCTTGGGGGTTTCTTAGGGTAGTTATGAGAGCTGAATGTTTGCACGAAGAGTATGTGAAAGAATTGCTTATGAAATTTTACAACATAAATCAAGGAAGCAAGAATGTGGGGATTTAATTTGAAGAGTTGGAGACAACTAGGGCTAGAGCCAATCTTGATTATAACGGAAGACTCATGATTTCTAGATTTTTGGCTAGCCAAATGACTTCGCACAAATTTACTACTATACATGAGGCATTCCAAGCGGCTATCAAGGTTGAAAATAAACTCCAAGAAGAGAATCAACTCAAAGATAGTAAATCCAAAAGAAACAAATGCTTCATGGAGCAAAAATAAGGAAACTTGGCAATCTCTTTCAAATGAAAACAAGCCAAAAATTAACTCCAAGTGAAAAAATGATAAACAAAAACCAAAGGTGGAGGCTAAGGATGGGGTTAACAATTCTAAACCTTACTTTCGAAATCCTAACTCAAATAGGTGCTATAAATGTCAATGATATGGTCATAAAATGAATAAACGTCTTGATAGAAGAACCACAATCTGTATGAAAGAAGCTTATGAAAAGGAAGAAAGTAGAGAACCATGTGAAGAAGAGGAGGTCGAATGTGATGATAAAGTAGAATATAACACTCCTAATTTAGGAGAGTGTAAGTACCCAAATAATTAGGGGTGGGCGTTCGGACAGTTCGAATTGGATATGAAAATTTCGGTTTGGATTTTTGATTTTTGAAATGAAGAAATAAAAATCCAAATCCAATACAAATAAGCTTGGATTGGGTCAAATTTTTTAAATTCGATTTTGGATTAACCAGTTTGGATATTTATGATTTTCGATTTTGAGCCTATAAGTTGAGTTGTTTCTTCTTCTTACAAAAATAAATATCCAAATAAAGTATGTTAAACTGCTTAAAAGCTCCTCACTCTCACTGCAATTATCTAAAAAAATATTTATTCAAGTAATAAATCATTATTAAGGAAATACAAAGAGTCATTAATAAGGCCGATAAGAATTAGCAATAGTAAAGTCAAATCCACATAAAAACTATTCTGATAATAACTTAATAATTAGTATTGAATATATGAGATAATATCTAATGGATAGGGTATTGGACTTATTATATTGGCATATGGTTAGTGGACTAATGTCTAATGGGTAGCACTAAATATATAAGTATAAAAATTTTAAATTTTCAGATATCCAAAAATCCAAAGTACCAAATCCAACATCCAATATGAAATTCAAAAATTTTAAAAATTGAATCCAAAATTCAATCCGTAATTCAAAAATCCAAACCAAAAATCCAAAAAATTCTAATTTCGGTTTGGATTTTGGGTTTGCTAAAATATACCCACCCTTACAAATAATAGAAGATTTGAACTAAAGAGAAAACTGGTTCCATGGAAGGTGTAATATTAAAGATCAAGTGTGTTCCTTGATTATTGATAGTGGTAGTTATGATAATATTGTTAGTATTTCTATGATTGACAAGTTGAACATGAAGACTCAAAGACATACTCGTCCTTATAAACTTCAATGGCTTAATGAATGTGGTGGACTTAAAATGACTAGACAAGTCTTGGTGAATTTTAAAATTGAAAAGTATGTTGATGAGATTCTTTGTGATGATGTTTCCGTGCAAGCATGTCATTTATTATTGGAGAGGCCATGGTGATATGACAAGGGTACTCTACATGATGGAGGTACTAATAAGTATTCCTTTGAGAAAAATGGCAAAAAGATAGTCCTTACTCCTTTGATCACATTTCAAGTGAGTAAAGACTATAGGCATATAAAAAAATTAAGTAAGAGAGCCGAGAAAGAGAGAAAAGAAAAGATTAGAGAGAAGATTGAAAAGAAAAAAGAAAAGATTGGCCAGAAGATTGAAAAGAAAAAAGAGAGAAAATAAGAGAATTCAAGTGAAAAACATCTTTTTAATAATTCTTTCATAATTAATGCTTTTCTTGCTAGTTGTTTGGCTTACTGTGTAGAACCTTTGAAGAAAACTTCAAGTGGAAGTCTTCAAGAAAGAGCTCCAAGAGAGGTGGCCCAATCCACCCTTATCCGAAGTGAAGATTCTTTCATTCTTTAAGGAGGTAAAATAAAATTTTTAGAAGTGTATCAAGATATAATTGCTAAGCCTAACACTCTTTTTTCTTGTGATGAGCATAGTGATATTTCAAGTGTTAGTTTTGGTACATTTATTGATTCTAATAATTTCTTCGCATCGAGGAGAATGCCCCAAGTGGCTCTCTTGGGGCAATAGATATTGGAGACTCGCCGATTCTCCCTGCGTTTTCCTAGGAGGCAATTCGGGAGGCCCAAGCTACGAGGACTCCAGAAGTAGACATGGCCCATGGAGGGAAGGACACCTTCTGTGGTTACTTTATCGGGGTCGAGGATGCTACCGACCTGAGTGAAGCATCGAGTCTCCTTGATGAGGCTCAACAAGCCTTGAATCGGGTGAGTCTCAACTCATTTTGTCGATATCATACTTAGTTTATTTATTCTCTTCATGTCTAATTTCCTTTCTATTTTCTGTATAGGCTTTGTCACTCCATCAGGAGGCATTTTCAAAGTCTCGAGCAGAGTTAAGCCGATGTGAGGCCGACCTCCGAGGGCTCACGGAGGAGAGAAATGCCCTTAAACTTCTCAGTGGGCAAAAAGAAGAAGAGATCAAGGACCTCCGAGCTGCGTTAGCCAAGGCTCACCAAGATCAGAATAACCTGATGGAGCAGGTAATGAAATCTTAAAAGCTTATCGGGTCGATTCGGGAACGGTGGCTAACATTTCAATCTCACAGCTACAGCAAAAGGTCGAGAGGATCGAGCAGTTCCGCGAGGAGGTCAACATGATGAAGGCGGAGACCTTGGGTGGAAAGAACGTATGGACCACTTTTCTCCTAAAAAAAGAGCTTGCTTGAGCCTAATTGTCATCGGTCGAAAGTCATCTTCGAGGAGTGAAGGAGAATAGCTCAAATCAGGCAAACAAAATAGAGGAGCTCGAGTCTGGGTTTGCTTTCGAACTTGCAAAGGCCAAATATGAAGCCGAAAAGGCAAAGACCGAGGCAGAGGCGATCGTGGTCGTCTACCGGGCCGATGCTGAAGCCGCTCAAGTCCAAGAGAGAGAGGCAGCCGAGACCGCTCAAACTCGAGCACATTGGATTGCTGAACTCGCCAAATGCCAATCTCGAAGGGAAACCCTCGAGGAGATCCATGCTCGAGGTTTCGATCTTACCGATGAGATAATAAAGGCTAAAGAGCATGAAGTTGATGTTAGAGCGCTGGCCTCTTCTGATGATGATGATGATGATGGCAACAAGAACGTGTCCGAGAATAGGGAGGACCTAGATAGAGAAGAAGCTGCCCCTGAGAAAAATTAGGAATCTTAGAATTTTTCTTTTTTGATTTTTTGTGCGGGACCCTGATCGGTCCTTGTAAATAATTTTGTATATATAAAAGATGTTTTTTTTCTTTGACTTATCTTTATTCTAATTTCTACCTCGTGAAAATTCTATTTCATTCATGCCTTCATGCCTTATAGATATTTTGCTCACAAGTTTGGGACTTTAGGCAACTAGACCGAAGTCGGACCAGTGCAGTCTTTAAAATAGAGTGAGTACTTGCTTGAACTCAAAGTAGAGTGACCCTTAGGTTTTAGTTGAGTAAGGACGATTTCTCAAACTCAAAAAATAAAATGGCCCTTAGGCTCTTGAATTAGGCCGATCTGGCCGCAAAAGAATGGCTTTTTCCCTTTTTCGGCTTGAACAATTAATCATAAACATTTTTCATGCCTTAGCACGAGATACATTTGTACCCATTAGGTTTTTCAAGTATTGGTGTTATTGAAATCCTTTGCTTTGTTATGCCTTATCACAAAATTGTCCCGGAGTTCGAACAATTCGATACCCCTTAGGGTTTTTCGAGGGTCGATATTATCGAGACCCTTAGTAATTCAGCCGAGGGTCGCCTTTTTTAACCGGTTTATGAGAATATTGGAAGGCCGGTTTTATAACGGAATTCGGACATCTCCGAACCGTGTTAATTTGGCCGTAGATTTTAGTTTGAGATTTTCCCCTTAGGCTTGTTTCCCTGCTATACTTCAAACTCGTTCGAGGTATCAGTCCCCGAGTTGGGTGGCCATGGCCTATAAAATTGAGGATTGCCTTTTTAAGGTCTTATGATTTCGAGGTTTAGTAATTCGATCATGTCGATTTTTTGGACGGCAGTCCCCGAGTATAGGGTAAATTGTTTGAACTTCAGTTATGATCGGCCCTTAAGCCAGTTTCCACAATAGATCATAACTATGAATTTGTAAAGTATAAATTTCTCTAAGGCATGAAATATCTGGTAAGGAAAAATACTTCTTTTAATAGATTATACATGCGTACATGTTTTTCCATTAGGGCTCGAGTAATCTACATGGACACGGTTCATTTGACCGTTTGGTCCTTTACCTATCGAGACTCTGTCAACACGAAGTATTTTTCTTATAACTATCCGAGAGTGATGCCCCCTAGTATTCGAGGTTGACTGTAAAGGAGCCTCAGATCCTATTAAATTGATCTAAGTTAGCGCGAATAATGATTTAAGAATCCTTTGGTGTCTTCGATTAAACACCTGCAAATGGTTAATATAAAATAAAAACGAAAATGGAGAAGGTCATACCTTAGCAGTAATATCGTTTGAGGAGTGATATGTTCCAATTGTTTGGTAATTGTTCGCCGTTCATCGTTTCAAGTTTGTAGGATCCCTTTCCAATGATATCGAGGACCTGATACGGTCCCTCCCAGTTCGGGCCAAGTTTTCCTTTGTTTGGGTCTCGTGTATTGAGGGTGACCTTCCTCAGAACCAAGTCCCCAATTTTAAAGTGTCGAATATTGACTCTTCGATTGTAGTGCCTTTCGATCCGTTGTTTCTATGCGGCCATCCGAACGAGGGTGGCTTCCCGTTTTTCATCTAGAAATTCGAGGCTTGTATTCATAATCTCGTGATTTGACTCTTTCGTTGCATATCGAAACTTGATGCTAGGTTCCCCGACGTCAACTGGGATCAGAGCTTTGGCTCCTTATACTAAAGAGAACGGTGTTGCTCCCGTACTGGATTTTGACGTTGTTCGATACCCCCAAAGGACTTTGGGCAATATTTCTCTACATTTTCCCTTAGCGTCGTTCAATCTTTTATTTAGAATTTGAATGATGGTCTTGTTTGTCGATTCGGAATATCCATTCCCACTAGGATGATATGGCGTCGACATGATCCTTTCTATTTTGTGATCTTCGAGAAACTTTGTCACTTTGCTGCAGACGAATTGCTTTCCATTGTCGCATACGATCTCGGCAGGCATCCCGAATCGGCATATAATGTGGTCCCAGATTAAGTCTATGACTTCTTTCTCTCTAATTTTCTCGAAATCCTATGCTTCAACCCACTTAGAGAAATAGTCAGTCATAAACAAAATAAATTTAGCTTTACCTGGGGCTGATGGTAGAGGGCCAACGATATCCATTCCCCATTTCATGAATTACCACGGTGATAAGACTGAGTGGAGTTGCTCTCCGTGTTGGTGAATCATCGACGCATACCTTTGACATTTATCTCACTTTCGAACAAACTCTTTTGTATCCTTTTCCATATCGGCCCAATAGTATCCTGCTCTGCTGACTTTGTGAACTAATGATTCAACAGCGGAATGATTTCCGCAGGTGCCCTCATGGATTTCTCGTAGGATGTAGTCGGTATCTCCTCGTCCCAAACATATTGCCAATGGTCCATCAAATATCCTTCTATATAGTGTAACATCTTCGGCCAATGTGAATTGTGCGACCTTCGTACGCGGAGTCCTTGATTTCTTAGGATTCGATGGAAGCTTCCCGTTCTTTAAGTACTCGATATATTTGTTCCTCCAATCCCAGGTCAGACTTGTGGAGTTGATTTTAGCGTGTCCTTCTTCGATTACTGACCTTGAAAATTATACGATAGCCCTCGAGCTAATCTCGTCGTCTTCGACTGATGACCCCAAATTTGCAAGGGCATCGGCCTTGCTGTTTTGTTCTCGAGGCACATAATGTAGGGTCCATTCTTTAAACCTATGTAGAGTCACCTGTATTTTATCCCAGTACCTCTGCATTCGATCTTCTCGAACCTCGAAGGTTCTATTGACTTAGTTTACCACAAGCAGGGAGTCACATTTGGCCTCGATGACCTTTGCTCCAAAACCTTTAGCTAGATCGAGATCTGCAATCATGGCGTCATACTCGGCCTCATTGTTAGTTAACTTGGGAGTTTTGATAGCTTGTCTAATTGTATTACCCATGGACGGACCCCTTCATGTTCGAAGCGCCGTCTGTGAAGAGGGTCCACACCCCCGATGATGTACCTGACTTTAATAATAGTTCGTTTTCGACCTCGGGTACGAGGGATGGTATAAAGTCGGCCATGAAGTCCGCTAAGATTTGAGACTTGATGGTTGTTCGGGGTCGATACTCGATATCATACATAATGATCCCGATGACCCATTTGGCCAATCGTCTCGAAAGTTCGGGCTTATGCAAAATATTGCGAAGGGGATAAGTAGTCACCACACAGATCGGGTGACACTGAAAATATGGTTTTAATTTCCTAGAGGCGCTTATCAGGGAAAGCGCTAATTTTTCTAAGTATGGGTACCAGGTCTCGGCCTCACCTAAAGTTTGACTAACATAGTAAACCGAAAATTGCGTACCTTGCTCTTCTCGAACTAGGACCCCACTTACCGCGATTTTCGAGACTGCTAAGTACAAGTAGAGTTGCTCGTCCACTTTCGGAGTATGAAGCAGTGGCAGGCTTGTGAGGTACCACTTTAATTCTTCAAATGCTTGTTGGCATTCCGAGGTCCACGCAAAATTGTTCTTCTTTTTTAGCAGCGAGAAGAACCTGCGAATTCTATCTGAAGACCTCGAGATGAATCGGCCTAGGGTGGCTATGTGCCCTGTTAATCTTTGTACGGCCTTAATATTGTCCACAACTGTGAAGTCTTCGATTGCCTTAATCTTATCGGGGTTTATTTTCATCCCCCGATTTGATACCATAAAGCCGAGGAACTTGCCCGAGCCGACCCCGAATGCACATTTCTCCGGGTTGAGTTTCATGTTGTATTTCCTTAGTGTATCGAAGGTCTCCTGCAAATGTGTCAAATGGTCCTCTGCTCGCAGGGACTTAACTAGCATATCATCAATATAAACCTCCATTGATTTACTTATTTGTTCTTCGAACATTCGATTTACTAAGCGTTGATAAGTGGCACTAGCATTGTTTAGTCCAAACGACATTACATTATAACAATAGGTGTCGTACTTAGTGATGAACGAAGTCTTTTCCTGATCCCCTGGGTTCATTTGTATTTGATTGTACCAGGAGTAGGCATCAATAAAACTAAGGATCTCGTGGCCGGACATGGCATCGATAATGCGATCAATATTTGGCAGAGGAAAAAAGTCTTTAGGGCATGCTTTGTTTAAATCTTTATAGTCTATGCACATTCTAAGTTTATTTCCCTTTTAGGGACTACGACTATGTTTGCCAACCATTCAGGATATTTTACCTCCCGAATGGATCCTATTTTGAGAAGTTTGGCTACCTCATCCTTAATGAAAGCATGTTTTACCTCGGACTGAGGCCTTCTCTTTTGTTTTACCTGGCGGAACTTCGAGTCCAAGCTTAGTCGATGTGTAGTGATCTCCGGCGGGATCCCTGTCATATCTAGGTGGGACCAAGCAAAACAATCCATATTATTGATAAGATATTTAATGAGTTTTTTCCTGAGCTCGTGGGTTAACCCCGTACCCAGGTATACCTTTCGATCGGGTAGATGCTCGAACAGTATGACTTGATCCAGCTCTTCGACTTCCGATTTGGTGGTGTTGGAATCCTCGGGAATTATGAAGGATCGAGGGATCCAGTAGTCATCGTCCTCGTCCGTTCCCTGCTTCTCCGACTGAGTCGAGGCTGGTGGCTGTGGTTGCTATTTAGCTTACTATATTCCTTTGGACTCCGATCCCTTTGTTGACGAAAGCGCGGATACCGGTATTACTTCATCGATCGCGAATATCTCTTTGGCAGCATGTTGTTCCTCATACACCGTTTTTACTCCATCCGGTGTTGGGAACATCAGTATTTGGTGAAGGGTTGAGGGGACCGCCCTCATGTTGTGAATCCAGGGTCTTCTGTGCAGTGCGTTGTATCTCATATCGACCTCGATCACATGGAACTTTGTTTCTTGAATAGTTCCGGCTACATTTACTGCTAGGATGATTTCACCTTTAGTTGTTTCACTCACCATGTTTAAGCCATTGAGAATCCGAGCTGCGAGTACGATCTGATCTTGTAGGCCGAGCTGCTCCACGACCCTCGATCGAATAATATTGGTCGAGCTTCCTGGATCAATTAAAACACGTTTAACCTAAATTTTATTCATAAGGATAGAGATTACCAAAGCATCATTGTGGGGTTGTGAGATCCCTTCTACTTCCTCATCATTGAATGATAAAATACCTTCTGGAATATAGTCTCGAGTTCATTTTTCCCTGGTGATTGATACTTTAGTGCGTTTGAACACGGGCCCTTGTGGAATGTCAACCCCACCAATGATCATGTGAATCACGTGATGTGGTTCTTCCGGCTCATTTTTCCTTTTTGTGTCCCTGTCTCTGAAATGGTTTTTAGCTCGGTCGCTCAAGATTCTCGAAGGTGACCCTTATTGAATAGACGGGCCACCTCTTCCCTTAGTTGTATGCAATCTTTGGTTCTATGACTATGTGTACCATGGTATTTTCATATTTGATTGGGGTTTATTTGGGATGGATCAGTTTGTATGGATCTGGGCCATTTAGTATCTTTGATTCTCCCAATGGCTGACACAATACCTGATGCGTCGATGCTAAAGTTGTATTATGATAATCGTGGTGCTTCTGTGGGATCGGCATGTTTATCGAAGCCACTTTTTCTCATGAGCCCTCGATAGCTCTGTCCTCGATCATTTCGGATGGGATTGTGTCCTGGGCCGTTGTTTCTACAATATGCGTTGTATGGTTGATACCGAACTCTGTTCGACCACGGTTCTCTATCGATATCCCTTTGAGTTCTGCCGATGGGTCTATTTGGATAAACGGAATTGGAATGGGTCCCCAATTGATCATCCTCGACCCTGATCTTTGACTGGTACTGATTATGTACATCGGCCCAGGTTACAGTTGGATATTCAATTAAATTTTACTTTAGCTGTCGTGATGCCACCGAACTTTGTTTGTTCAACCTTGAGTAAAGGCTTGAAAAACCCAACCGTTTGTAACCGGTGGTAGTTCCATGCGTTCCATCTGGATTCGAGATACGAATCCCCTCAACATTTCATTGTATTTTTGTTGGTCCGACTTCCTAGTCGCAACCTTTATTGCTCCGGTATGCTCCTTTACGAAGGAGTCTCCAGGTACGGCGAAGGAATCGATGGAATTAAGCGGCAAATTATGGTACCATATCATTGCTCCTTTCGACAAGGTTTCTCCAAATTTGCTCAGTATAACAGATTCAATCTCATCGTCTTCTAAGTCATTCACTTTTATTGCGCATGTATAAGAAGTGACATGCTCATTAGGGTCGGTGGTCCCATTTTACTTAGGAATTTCTGGCATTCAAAATTTCTTCGGAATGGGTTTCGGAGCTGCACTTGGAGGGAAAGACTTCTTTACGGATTTTTTTGAATCCATACCCTTTAGAATCGGTGGTGCCCCCGGTATTCGGTCAATCCGGGAGTTGTATGTCTCTACTTTTTTGTCATTTGCCTCAATTTTCTTTTCTCCCGATTCAATCCGTTTAGTGAGCTCCTCGAGTATTTTCATAATGGTGGGGTCAGTCCCCGATTCATTGGCGTTCGACCTTTCCGGCACAGGCTCGATCATGTGGACGACTTCTGGTTCGATCCTACTCGGTGTTCAGTGCCGATTTTGTAGTTGTGCTATAGCGGTTTTTTGAGCCTGTAATATTTCGAATATCAATTGGAGGCTAACTCCACCATCTTCTCCGCGTTGCGTACCTCGACCACCTTATCGAACTTCCCTGTGTACGCTACCTTCGGGATCAACGCCCAAATTTGTATTTAGGGCTGCATGTGAATTGACATCAACGAGATTTGCAATTGGTGCTCCCTCGAGGTCAGCCTGAGGCACCTCGATCCCTGGGGCGGCTATATTGTCATTTTTCCCGTGAAATCCGAGGCCGATGTCACCATGTATAGGCGCTGCTTGTGAGTTTGACATGTTTATCCTGAAAATAAAGATTCTTACGAGAACAAGTGTAAAGCAATATGTGTTATGAGAATCAGTATTAAGCAACCACTATTATCCTTGGCCCCACGGTGGGCGCCAAACTGTTTACCCTTAAAATTGGATAACAATTAAACTTATAATGTGGTTCTAAGGATACGTGATTTCACTTAATACCAATTGATAAATATGAAGATTAATAACATAAATGAACTATAAAGTAAAGTAAAGCAAAGCAATGTTAGAATGGAACACATCCCTCGAGTTTGGATACCCTCGAACTGGTTGATGCAAGAATAATTAAAATACAACAAACTGATGAATAATAGTATAAACGAGAAAGACAATTATATTGCTTTGATATCTGTGAACAATGTCTCTTACAAATGATTAGAACCCCCATTTATATAGTAGAGGAATTTTACTTATGGTATAATTCTAATTACAGAAGGAAATCTCATGATTAGCAAATTAACCGTTTCTGATTTGATCCGTTCCGAGATTTACGCCATGATCCTCGATCAGTCACGGATATCTCGTCTTTCTGTTATTGTGCTATCTTCGATCTTGCTCGATGTCTGTCTCATTTGGCTTCGATCGCTACTAGCCTCGATCTCGACAGGTACCTCGATTCTGAACTCGGTACCTTATCCTCGTGATTTAGTCTGTTCCGTTACGAGGCCGTCCTTCGATGCAACCTCCCGGTCTCGGTCAAATAATAAAATCGGGTGGGCCCGGTTTTACCCGTATACATAATTCTTTCAGGATCGAATTAATTCACTTGTTTAGAAACCACGTATAAATTCAACTGTACCGTTTTCCAGGTAAACAATATCGAGTGTGACTATGTTGTCTCCAAAGAACACCGAGGAAATCACAACGAAGGGAGTAAAAAGTTGAATCAATGTGAAAGGAATAGTCTCCGCCATGGGCAACAAGAAACATCAGTTGCACCTCCACGCAAACTTAAGAAGACAGGAAACCATATATTTTTTTATTCACCAGATAACGTTGTTTATTGCAGTGAAATATCCTGGAAACTCCGCACAGTAATTATTAATTCGTAAAATCTGAAATCTCTTGTGCTTCCTTTGTAATTTCTGTGTTTCTTCTCTTTTATTTCATTGGGGTTTGTCAAGTACTAATGAATTTCTCAATTGATACATGAAAACAATAGTTAAATTATGAAATGGATATTTAATTTATCAAGTTAAGCGGAAAATAGAAGTTTAATAATTGACCCTAGCTAGACCAAAAAAATTTGGACTTCAAATGTATCGAATGATTAGTTTAACTGTTTGACTACAGAAATATATTAACGTTATAGTAAGTTTGATAGCTCAATATCAGATAAGAAGAATAATTAATTTGAGTATAAAACTTGTATACTTCTTTAATTAGTTGCATAGTCCACGTAACTATGTCTTAAAATAGTTATCCTACTTTTTATTTTAAGTTTTGTTTTCTCTCTGTTGGGACTAGAGGCCATGTAGGACGCAAGATAACATATCTTTGAGTTAGCGCTCATTTCTCCTACTTTTTCATTTACTTTAATCCATTAATTTTATTGTGTTTAAGTTATTATTTGCTTTAATCTTAATATAAGTTTTTTAAAATTATTAATATAATCCGATTATACCAATTATACCAGGTTACTTTCTTTTTTCCGATTACCAATCTATATATGCGTATGGTAGACAATTAGGACTTTTTTTTTAATCAAGCACTAATTATGTACGAATTGATTACTTTAAGGAGGTTGTTTAAATCTGTAACTATTCGTATCCATGTCCCGCTAATACACATATTCTTATTTAACATAATATCGTGCATAAAATAATTCATAGATTCTTATGTAACGTATGCAAGTACTATCAATATGGGGTTTAATAAGGCTAACAAAACACAATACTAAATTATGTAGCGATTATTTTTTCTCGTAAAACAAACCAAATAGGGTATGGCTTATGGAATTTTATACTGAGATTTTTTTAAAAGTTTCTTGCCAAACCAAACGACCCCTTATTGAATTACATATAACTAGTTTTAGGTAATTTGTAAAAAATTACAGTAGTATTTATTATTTGATACACTGAACCAGATTATGGGCCCCAAGGAAAGTAGAGGCAGCCCATACACACCAATATGACTGCAAGTGTAAACATAGGTGAAAATCACGATCTGATTTCCTTGGATCTTCTGATCTCCCTCTCCGGTCTTTAATTTTCTCGTCATGTTCAACTGCCGCTGAGAGAAAGCCTCATTCTAGAGAGAGAGAGTCTTTTAAATTAAGCATATGCTTTGGGCCAAGTTAATATTTGATTTTCTTATCCTACCTTATTCTACTCTAGTAAGATAAAATTACATCACTAACTTTTTACATGAGATATAACATCTATTATATTATTAGTTCTACTTTATCTTGATTAGATTGTGCTGTTAAACATTGTCGGCGAAATGAGAATCAAAACATAGAAAAAGGCAGCTTTCCTAAGAAAGAATAAATTCATATTCATACTTAATGGAACTACGTACTTATCGATCGACTTTGAAATTCATCTCTTTCATGCAAACAGGCCTGGCTTTGCGTTAATTCATACCATACACGGATACACATTGTCGACATGACTAATTTTCATTAATGAGAAAGAACCATGTATCAATTAGTTATCTTAATAGCTAAGTTAATATATACTACTACTACTACATATCATTAAGTGAATCTTAATATATACAGCAGTAGTTAAGTTAAAAACATACGTTTGGCTAAAACTTAGCTTACTAACATTTCTGTTCCATCAGCCCCATCGAATTAATACAAGGTCATAGTCAAGCAAGAGATCATCGTTTTACCTGCGCTGTTAAATCCAAAACTAGAGAAGAGTTGAGTTGCAGAAGAATAAGCTTCGTAATTTACTCTTTAATGAAATTTTAGGGCTATTCTTAATTTCTTAGGTAAAAAGGAACACGACTTGCACATACACACGCAAATAGTAGGAATTTCGAAGTATAAACTTATTAGGTTTGAAGTATCATGTACTTCAATATTAAAAATAAAAAAGAAGGCAATTACTATACGCGCAAGGCATATATTCGGACTACGTTTTTAGTGCAGGAAAGTATACAAGAAACTACGAACGAATATTAAAACTTCTTTATATTTCTCTTCTTTCTTATAGATTCTATAAACACATCGGATCCACACAATTTCAGATTTGGTTGGGACGTTTTAAGTAATGAACTTTTCAATAGATAGATCATATAAGCAAGCACTTTATTAGTTTCTTTCTTAAGACCATTTTCAATGATTCGGTTGTTAAGAAGGCGAAAAGAAAAGAAAACACAGTTAAAATGATGAAAATTGGTTTTCTCTTGGACGGGTCGAAAGAGACTACAAAAAAAAATCGAACTAGCTACAAAATTCATTGCTAGTTGCTAAAAAGCCCGTATCTAACAATTATTTTTAATAATTTATCATCAATCAACTGTTAAATATGATTAGCGATGAATATTCACTGTTTAGCGACATAATTTATTCATTGCTTATTTCTGTTTATTTTGTAGAAACATAACTTGTCTCATACGATGAAGTTAGAATTTGAAGATAAAATTTAAATAACTTTACTATACTAGTATAGCAATACTGTAGGTAAGATCTCAAATTTCACAATTGGAAAAATAGCTTAATCACTTTGGTTATAAAACTTATGCACACCTGTTTTAGTTGTCTAACTAGACCGTTGTCTCAAGTTAAATACCCTATTATTTCTTTTATTTTTTATTTTCTTTTAAACGTTGGAGTAGGGACCCGGTCTAGGGAAGAGAACGATATGGTAAAGATCAAATCTTGCAGGCTTGCAGCTATAGGATATAGTTGATTTCTAAATAACAAAGCATTAAAATTCTTTTAGAGTGTTTTTATTGTTCTTAATCCTGTGGTGGATCATTGGCCCGCAATTTTTTTCGTATATATACGAAATTTTAAACTTATTTATTCAATTTATCTAAGTTTTCCTATTTACAAAAAATAACTAAACTATTTTATAATATATATATAAATTTGGTCAAAATCTATAATTTCAATACATATTTTTTGTACGGAATCCGGTCAAAAACTACAATTTATATACAATTATATTACCAGTTGTATATATTTTGTATGCCGTTTCTACACCCTATATACAAAATATTTATAATTTGTTTATGTCTTTTTCTTCGAGTTTCAATCTAAAATTCCAACAAAAACCACCTCGAATATTCACCAAATTCTTTCAAAATTGAGATATAAACTTCAAATGGTATTCCCAATCATTTGCAATAATACCCAATCCAAACAAATAATAATTTCACAAAATTTAATTTTCTAATTCAAAGTTTCTAAGCTTTCTAATGATTGCCAATGGAGTTTAAGCTCATGTATACACGATTTAATTTAGTTTAGTTTCGATTATACCGTCAATTAGTTTCAATTTAGTTCCAAGCGCCACTCCTGTAGACAATGTCTTGGTTTATTCATTAAAAAAAATCTAGTAACCCATTTTGATGCTTCATGTATGTAATCTATGGCTTTGAACCAGTTGAATCATTTTTCTTCACCATTCTTCAAAGCTCCGAGCATGTTCATCTGCAAAAGCCGAATCGAAGAAGAACTGAGAGAGAAATTATATCTATACAGAGAAGAAAAAAAATAAAGAAGAATAAAACCTAAAATGGATAAAATTGGAGTCTAATTTATTATTTTGTATATAAATGATAAATTGTGTATTCTAATGTAATTAAGTAATAACCTCGCAACGATGAGTAAATAAGTTTATAATGTAATGTAGGTATAAATTCCCGCAAGGATTGTTGATATTCTGTGCTATCTTGTGCAGTCTAGAACTTGCCTGTGTGTTAATCAACGCGGAATCATTAAGTTGTGCTAGTCTAGGAGATGCCATAGGCGTTTCTTGCTTGACCATAAAGGTGCTTGTCACTGACAAATAAAATTTTCCCATTGCTAGCCCCTTTGAGCCTATAGACCATATCCTTGGCACCCGCATTACAAGTCGTACTCCTACTTTGCTCTTAATGTGAGATTGTTGAACCTTTACCTCCTAAGGCACTTAGTCACTAGAAGAAGTAAGGTGAGAGATTGGGAAATGGCTTTCGAGTGGAACCATGGAAGGGCCCTTAAGGTGCACTAAAATTGTGAATAAAGGTTACTGCCTTAAGAATTCAATGTATGGAGTGTGTAAAAAAAAAAAAAAAGAGGAATTTTTTTGCAAGAAAGAGCAAACAAAAGTCCAAATAATGTAGAAAGACATAGCTCCTAATCCTTCTCACTCGTGGTAGTGAAACCATAGATGTGCTTGATGGAAAAGAGGGTTATGTTAGTTATGGTGTATGACAAGTGAATAGGTTGAGAAGATATTGCGCTTGAATTGTGAGTGTAGTGTATTAAAGTGCTTAGGAGGGTTAGTTACTATTTCTAAATGTATCATACCCGTCCTTTAGCCTACATTACAATCTTAAAGTCCTAATTGATCCTAAATTTAGCTAGCTTAGATTAGTAGAGATATACACTACGGGCAAGCTTATGGTACGACCACGGGATGCACATGAATTCTTTGCGAGAGTGAGTAAATGTTGTTCAATTGTGTGATGTCCTTAATTTATGTTCAATGGCATATTTAAATTTGTGGACTACTTTGATATTCACTCTTTTGCTTGTGGTGAGGGCACTTGATCTCATGACGGATTGGTGATATTGTACACTTTCTTGTGTCTGGTGAGTGCGTGAGTTGAGGATGCTTAGTGGTAACGAGTCATCTCTTGAGGTAAGGTGGTTGTGGAGAGGTTGATTGAGTTGGTTGAAAAACATTGAGTATACTTGGGCTATTTAAAAATGGGAAGAATGTGAAATTTGTATGTTCATGCTTAATTGCCGACATCGATCATAGTCAAAAGGTAGGGTGTTTGATTGAGTTAATTGTGAGGTCCTCTTTCATAGTGCTAAGTACGTTTTGGGGGTGCTAATATAGTTCCATTGCTCGAGGACGAAAAAAAGTCTAAGTGTGGGGTGTTGATAATCGGCTTAATATATACATATTTTGATATATATCGCCTCACATTTTGCTCATGTCTCGACGATTTGAGATGTTTAATATGATTATTTGTGCTAATTTTTGGTATTTCTATGTGTAGGAATCATTCGGATACAATTTGGGACGAAAGGGCGCGAATTGGAGCAAAATTGGGACAAAATCGCAATAAGGGAGATTTGAGGGCCACAGCCAGCGTGGGGCGCTGGCTGTGGCGCAATTTACAGAAGCCAAAATGTTTGAGCGCCAGGGCCAGCGCCCCACGCTGCCCTGGACGCTCAAGACGGGAAAGTGTCCTTTTTCGACTAGGACTCGGTTATTTCGACCCTTAGACGCCCCCAACTCATATAAAAGCCAACCTAAACCTATTTTTGAGGGGAGGACGTGATTTAGAGAGAAGAGGGAGGCGCCAAACACTCGGAAGCAAGGATTTGATCAATTCTTCTACCCTTTCCTAGTATTCATTGAGTTTATGTTTGAAAACATTATTTTTGATGATTGTATGAACATGAATGGCTAAGAACTCTATTGTTCTAGGGTCATGGGTATACATGAATGTTGACGTTTGAAGTTTAATTTGACGAAATTGATTTTATCATATTGGGTTGTTTATTTAATTCTGTTTTTAATTATTTTGCTGAGTAGCTAACAGTGAAATACTATCTACGAATCTAGAGTTGAACTCGAAAGTGGGAACTCTAGATTGCATATAGAATTAAATAGAGCAAGTTTTTAAACCCGAGCAGAAAGCTTAGATTGGAAACTTAGAATCTTAGCTTCCAATCAAGAGAAAATAGAAAAGGCTCGTATTCCATAATTACTTGGAAAGAAGTTAATATGTTTGTGCAGGGCGGCATGTGGAAACATCCCAAAAGTCAATAAAACAGTCATTCAACTAATTCCGAGGGGCATCGGGTACTATATAATGGAGCTAACTTTGTCAAATCAAATTCCAAACACAGTTCAGCCTTTCCAACATTTGTTCCTTTCTTTTGTGTTTTTCTTGATCATCATCCTATAAACACAATAATACCGTCTTTGCCTTATTTGTAGTTAAGGAAAGACAGTCACTCCATGATGTTTCAAGAAAACTTGCATTACCTCTGCATGAACATTGCAATTGATTTGCCAGCAGAAGTTGATGTCTCCAACAAAAAGAAATGGCACTTAGCTTTTGCTACCATCTATTGTTCGAGAGCTTTCAAAAATAAGACCAGCACAAAGGTACTATCACCTGTCCTTGTGCCATCCTACAGTCCAAGAAAAGTCCGCGTATCAACCGATACAATCGCCATTGATGTAGTTCAAGAACATCCTTTATTCTCAGGCATTGATCAGTCAAGTCTAGCTAAGCTTGTCAAAGATAAAAGTGCTGACAAGCTAGCTAATCTTGGAGGTGTACACGGTGTTGCTACTTCTCTCATAAGTGACACAACTAATGGTATAAATGGAGATCTAGAAGACGTTTCACGTAGACATGAAGCTTTTGGAAGCAACACGTATCCTAAGCCACCTACTAAAAGTTTCTTCATCTTTGTCCGGGAATCCTTCAAAGATCCTACCATCATTATTCTTTTGCTTTGCGCTGCTTTGTCTCTTGGATTTGGAATTAAGGAGCATGGACCAAAAGAAGGATGGTATGATGGAGGGAGTATTTTCGTCGCTGTGTTTCTTGTCATCGCTGTTTCGTCTATTAGCAATTTCAGACAAAACAGACAATTTGATAAGCTATCCAAAGTTAGCAAAAATATTCCAGTAGAAGCTGTTAGAAAGGGGAGGCGCCAACAGATATCTATATTCGAAATTGTGGTAGGAGATGTCATTTGCTTGAAGATTGGAGATCAAGTTCCTGCTGATGGGATTTTGGTAGAAGGTCATTCTTTACAAGTAGATGAATCTAGCATGACAGGTGAAAGTGATCACGTCGAGATTAACCTTAGCCAAAATCCATTCTTGATTTCTGGCACTAAGGTTGTCGATGGCTATGGCATGATGCTTGTAACATCGGTTGGCATGAACACGACCTGGGGTGAAATGATGAGCGAAATTAGCAGCGATTCTAACGAGCAAACACCTCTTCAAGAGCGACTCAACAAGCTTACTTCATCGATAGGTAAAATTGGATTGCTAGTTGCTTTCTTAGTTCTTGTTGTCCTATTGGTACGATACTTTACCGGGAACACACGAGATGAAAATGGGAACAAAGAATTCAACGGGAGCAAGACATCATCGGATGATGTGATCAATGCTGTGGTAGGAATTGTTGCTGCTGCAGTTACAATTGTTGTTGTGGCAATTCCTGAGGGCTTGCCTTTAGCTGTTACACTTACTCTGGCTTATTCGATGAAGAGAATGATGGCAGATCAGGCAATGGTGAGGAAGCTCTCTGCTTGTGAGACCATGGGCTCTGCCACCACAATTTGTACAGACAAAACTGGTACTCTTACATTAAATAAGATGACTGTCACAAAATTTTTCTTAGGCAAAGAGCACGTAAAGGCAAAAAATCAGACATCAATTTCAGCCAAAGTTCTTGAATTATTCCATCAAGCGGTTGGATTAAACACTACTGGTAGTGTTTTCAAGTCCTCCGATTCAGGTTCAAGCTTTGAATTCTCAGGCAGCCCAACTGAAAAAGCTATTCTTTCATGGGCTGTGCTGGACCTGAATATGGATATGGATCAAGTCAAGAGAAATTTCAACATTCTTCACGTTGAAGCTTTCAATTCAGAGAAAAAGAAGAGTGGGATAATAATCAAGAACATTACTGATGGAACAATTCATGCACATTGGAAAGGTGCTGCTGAAATGATTTCAAGAATGTGCTCCCATTACTACGATGCAGAAGGGAACATAAGAACTCTAGAGAAATCAGATAAGGAAGAATGTGATCAGATAATTGAAGGAATGGCTGCTAGCAGCCTTCGATGTATCGCCTTTGCACACAAGCAATTGCCAAAAACTGGGCAGGAGGATCATGAACAAATACATGGAAGTATTCCAGACAACTCTTTCATTCTTTTGGGCTTCATCGGCCTAAAAGATCCATGTCGACCTTGTGTAAAGCAAGCTGTGGAAGATTGCCAAAATGCTGGTGTGAATATCAAGATGATCACTGGTGACAATGTGTTCACTGCAAAAGCCATAGCCACAGAATGTGGGATTCTTCATCCCAATTCTGAAGTAGATGACGGAGCAGTCATAGAAGGTGAGGAATTTCGCAACTTAACAGATGAAGAACGGATGGAGAGAGTGGAAAAGATTCGCGTAATGGCAAGATCATCCCCTTTTGACAAACTTTTAATGGTGCAGTGCTTGAGAAAGAAAGGTCATGTGGTCGCGGTCACAGGTGATGGCACGAATGATGCACCAGCTTTAAAGGAAGCTGATATAGGGCTATCTATGGGGATTCAGGGCACTGAAGTGGCTAAAGAGAGTTCAGATATTGTCATTTTGGACGATAATATTGCTTCAGTTGTCACTGTTCTGAAATGGGGAAGATGTGTCTATAACAACATTCAGAAATTCATCCAATTTCAGCTCACAGTTAATGTGGCCGCACTTGTGATCAATTTTGTAGCAGCTGTTTCAGCTGGTGAGGTACCACTCACAGCAGTGCAGTTGCTATGGGTAAATTTGATCATGGACACATTAGGGGCACTAGCACTTGCAACAGAGAAGCCAACCGCGGAACTCATGAAGAAGCTACCAGTCGGTAGGACTGACCCACTTATCACCAACATTATGTGGAGAAATCTAATGGCTCAGGCCTTGTATCAGATTGTTGTTCTATTGACCTTACAATTCAAAGGCGAATCCGTCTTTGGTGTCAACAAGAGGGTAAACGACACTTTGATTTTCAACACGTTTGTTCTTTGCCAAGTGTTCAATGAATTCAATGCGCGAAATCTGGAGAAGAAGAATGTTTTCGAGGGAATACACAAGAACAAGTTGTTTGTGGCAATCACTGGAATAACTTTGGCTCTGCAAGTGGTGATGGTGGAATTTTTGAAGAAGTTTGCAGATACAGAGAGATTGAATTGGGGGCAATGGGGTATCTGCATTGGTTTGGCAGCTGCATCTTGGCCAATTGGTTGGCTAGTCAAGTGCATATCTGTCCCAGAGAAGCCATTTTTCAGTTATCTCAGGTTGAATTACTTGAAAGCCATGTTTAAGTGAGTAGATTTTGTTGTTTACTTTTTTTTCTTCTTTTTCATAAGATAGTTCCTTGCAGTAGTTTTAATTTGTTAGTATGACTGTAGTTGATTAAATGATTGATTGATATTGCATTCCTTTATTACTCACTACTTGTATTTTCATGTGTTAATTTTTAAATAAAGAGTTGTAGAATTCTTCTACTACATTTACAAGACGACTTAAAAAGTTTATATATGCATACACCTTTCATTACATTCTAGTAGTACAAATATAGTTTAACATAGAAGTCAGTTTGTAAATATGTCTAAAGTTCAATACTTTGTTTATGAGCGGTCACTAATGCTTGCATCATTAGGGTAGACTCTCTACATCACACCCTTTGAGGTGCGGTCCTTCCCCGACTCTGCATGAATGCGAAATGCCTTGTGCACCGGGCTGCCCTTTTTTTCAGCACTTTGTTCATGATTATAGACACAACATTCCTTTTTGAAAATGATAACAAGCTAAAAGTTGTGAAGCTTTGGACTGGGATTTGTCATTTCTATAAACCACATCAAACTAATATGGGGATCTCCAGAATACACAATCTGATATTAAAAGTTGAATTCTATCAAGTTTAAATGTTGAATCCCTCTGCCTAGACTTGTGTGTCTTAGCCTAGTGTTTCTCCCTTGCCTATCCACATTTGCCGCTTAGTTTAAGTCGTGAAGATATTCTACAAATAGTTTTCTGCTCGATCGCAGGGTTCAGAACTAGAAAATGGAGAAGATATTTTGGTTTCTTACCTGTTACATTTTATTTTAGCAATATATTTTCAGCCAGAAAAGCGATTTTGTCTCGCTCCTCCTCAATGACCTATCAATGAGGCTTCGAAATCATGCTGAGAATGTTATCTGCGAGAAGAAATTGGAATTAAAGCCTTCGTTCCCAATTTCTTTGCCTTTCTCTACCTTCTTGGACTGAAGCACCTAGAGATCCCCATATTTTAGCCCTATACCTCTCACTCTCCGTTAGATTACTAAACTAGATTAATCCCCAAGTCATATACGTTGAGATCAATTGACCTCACACGAATTTTATTGTATTAATTCAAATTGATTCAATTTCTAGAAAGATGATGGCACGGAGTTCGTATTTATAATTGAAAAAGGTGACTTTTTAAGGCTAATCATATGTGACGAGGTGGAATTCCACTCAATTTAACACACCTATGGGCTCATCAGACCGAGAGAGAGAGAAAATACGAAGATTGGAGTCTAAAATCTAAGGAATTATTATATTTTAAAAATCTTGCTATGTGATATTTGGTTATAATTATATATTTTTAGTGCATTACTTACTTTACATTTTGAGGCTTTAATACTAAATTTTATTATATTTGTGTTTAATTAATTTTATTTTATGTGTAGGGACATTGAATACAAAATTGAGAGCAACGTAGAAATTTTATGTATATTTTATACATTACGAGTTATGATTACTTAATTAGTGGAGACATAAGGATTAAAGTAACATTAGAAAAGAATGACAAAAAGTCAATTGTTAAAGAAGAGACAACATGAATTTGAAGTTAGGCAGCAAATCCAAAATGAGAAACGAACCACCAAAGCAGCAGGCGAGGCGAGCAAATTTGCTCGCGTTAGAACTAGCGCTGCAAGGCTTACAGCGAGGATGGAGCTCACGGCAGAGCTCGCGAGGTGAGGTCTACAGCGAGGTGTTCGCGTAATTCGGGTTTTAAAGCCTATTTTGTTTCCTATTTAATTTTGGACTTGGTTATTTCGTCTAGGTCTTTTCCTCACACATATAAATAGTCATTAAACACCATTTTTAGAGGGGAGACCGAGATTGGACCGACATTAGACGGGGATTTGACCTAAGGAGGCAAGAGCACACTAGGTGCAAGTCGAGGAATTTTTCTACGAGTTCTTCACTTCCTTCTTCCTATTTTCATTATTGGTTATGAATTATAGTATTGTAGTTTTGCATACTATTATGAATAGCTAATTTGTTATCTAGAGTTTTGATAGAACCTTTTGTAGGATAAATTCTTGTTATGTTTTTATATAATTGAGCCGTAGTATTTTCTCTATTTGTTCAACTACGTTATTATTGTGGTTGGTTGAAGAGCTCTCAATCGATTGTGCCTATTTAGTGTGTATTACTCGGGAGAGAGTGCATATTTAGGTAATTGTTGAACAACATCACTCCTAATGTATATGAGGGATCAATATGGAGGGTTTAAAGGTGAGATTAAGGATAATGAAATCTTGGTGCGATCCGAGTGAGCCGTACTTAATGCCAACTAGCGTAATTCGGGAGAATATGTCTAGTAAATTGTGGTAGTCACTCGGGAGAGAATTACGACACTCGGAGCGTTCATGATCGGTAAAGAAAATTTAGGCGAAATTATAGAAGGCATAGCGGGAAGAATTCCGACAATTGGGAAAATTATAACTCTAGACCTCCTTAGTCTTGTCTCAAATTTCATCCTTTTTAGTTGATAATTTTACTGCTTTATAATAATTATTAGTTAATTAATTAGAAATAAATATTATAATCTCTATAATTAGAAAATTATTTGGACTTGTATTTTTTAGTAATATTGAACAGTTGTAGCTAAGCCTTAGTTCTCTGTGGGATTCGACTCCGGACTTGTAAACCAAATTATATTTGCAACGACCGCTTAGTCCTTTTTATAAGGTATAGTTGGGCGTGATCAAATTTTGGCGTCGTTGCCGGGGAACTAACGATGTAGCTGTAGGTATACATATTGCTAGGTTGCAAGTTTGAACTTTTTTTTCTTCTTGTATTTTATTTTTTATAATTTTGTTTTACTTGTTGATTTTAGAAACATGGCATCTTGGAATTATGAGAGTTTTAATGTTGGTAATTCTACTTTTGATCATCCTTATGCATATTGTGAAGGAAACCACCCACGGCAAAATTATTAAAATATTCCCGAGAGCGAGTTATGTGCACCAACTCAATCTTATGTGTGGAATGTGTGTGATATGTGTGGTGGTCAAGATGGTCACTTTCATGGTTGTGCTTATATTTCTTATCCTTCCCCAACCCCTTACTATGATGGTTCTATTTTATTTTGGTAAAATTAATACGAACAAAGAACCTAGGAAAACTGACCTAAATGAGATCAAAGATATGTTAGAGTGTTTCATGGAACAATATGATGAGAAATCATTGCAGATACAAAGGCAAGAGGCAACTATTCACAACTTGGAGGCTCAAGCTAATAAACTAATTGAACCTTGTAAAGTGCAACAAGCTTACATTGTAGATAATAGCCAAGAAGGGCATG
Organism: Nicotiana tomentosiformis; assembly: GCF_000390325.3. Classification (NCBI taxonomy): domain Eukaryota; kingdom Viridiplantae; phylum Streptophyta; class Magnoliopsida; order Solanales; family Solanaceae; genus Nicotiana; species Nicotiana tomentosiformis. Next base: position 51,957,522 of record NC_090820.1, read on the forward strand.
AATTGGCTGCAGAAATTGCCATTATAATGGAGGAGTTGAGAGTAGAATATGACCAAACCAACCAACTAGAATTTGATGATGTCGATGTTGAAGAAGATATATTAGAGTCAACCAAAGACATTGAAGATACATATTTAGTTGATTCTAGTATCATTGATGTTGAGGATGTTGAAAGTCCTGAAGTTCATGTGTTTGAGCGCATTGGTCCTCATTCCAAACATTTTTCTACATTAAAATTGGATGATGATATGAAGATAGAGTCATCCGAGCCGATTGAGGAGTCAAGGAATGAGGAACAAGGTGCCTACATTCTGAAATGTTTCTTGCCTCAAAGTCAGGATTACACACCTCATGTAAAGGCCAAGAAGTGCAGAATACTACATTGTTTCCTTGGGACAGTTAGACTCGTTCCACCACCCCAGGAGCATAATCATAAGCTTGAATCAAAACTTGAGATCCAATTCATAAGTTCGAAGTGGAGGCATAAAGTGATTCACGTCGTGCCGCGATATTAAATCAAGCGCTTGTTGGGAGGCAACATTACTTATTTATATATATATATATATATATATATATATATATATATATATACTTTTTTATTTCGAAAAAAATATAGTCGGAGAAAATGAGACAAAAATCTGAAGAAAAAAAAAGAAGGAAAAAATAGAGATTAATAAATTGTTATCTTGTTCTTGCTAGTGGGTATGAATTAAAGTAGTGCTTAAAGATGAAAGGAACGTTTGGGGGGGGGGGTGTAATATTTTTTGTAAAATTGAAGTGGTGTTGGAAATAATACGTTTAAAGTAATTTTGTGATGTGTTAAAGTGCTTAGGAGGGTGAGTCACTATTCCTTAAATATATCCTACCCGTCCCTTAGCCCACATTACAACCATGAAAAAGTCCTAATTGATTTAAGATCGAGCGAGCTTACATTAGTAGAGATCCACAATAAGGGCAAGCCTATGGTGCCAATTGCATGCATGTGACTTCTTTTGTGAGAATGAGAGATTTTCTTTGATATATATGAGTCCTTAAAATATATTTGAGCATTTGATTTGAATGTATGGATTCAACTTACTCTCTTGTTCTTGTTGTGAGAGCACATGGTTTCATGAGGGATACGTTACGTTATTAGACTTCTCAACAATATTGGGTGTTCAAGCCATGAGTGCATTTTGACTTTTGAGTCGGTTTTTGAGGCTAGGATTGTTACGAGCATGTTGTAGTTGTTGTGAATGTTTTGAAGTATGGCATAAGAAAAGGGATGTGTATGAGATTGTCTATGCTAAAGTTTAATTGTTGCTATCAACCATAGTCATTCGTATAGTGTGATTCAAAAGTGTTAAATATGTTAAGTGCTCAAAGATAGTGTGAATTGTTAGTTGACTCGAGGACGAGCAACGTTTTAGTGTGGGGTAGTAATGTTTGGCTATAATTATATATTTTTAGTCCATTACTTACCTTATATTTTGAGGGTTTAATACTAAACTATACTATATTTGTGCTTAATTGATTTTATTTTATGTGTAGGGTAGCTAAAGACAAAATTGGGAGCAAAGTAGAGATTTTATATGTATTTTATACATTACAAGCATGGAGTTATGACTATTTAATTAGTGGAGACATAAGGAATAAAGTAATATTACAAAAGAAGACAAAAAGTCAATTGTTAAAGAAGAGACAACATGAATTTGAAGTTAGGCAGCAAATCCAAAATGAGAAACGAACCAGCAAAGCAGCAGGTGAGGCGAGCAAATTTGCTAGCGTTAGAACTAGCGCTGGGAGGCTTATAGCGAGGATGCAGCTCGCGAGGTGAGGTCTACAGCGAGGTGTTCACGTAATCCGGGTTTTAAAGCCTATTTTGTCTCCTATTTACTTTTGGACTTGGTTATTTCGTCTAGGTCTTTTCCCTACACATATAAATAGTCATTAAACACCATTTTTAGAGGGGAGACCGAGATTGGACCGACATTAGACGGGGATTTGACCTAAGGAGGCAAGAACACACTAGGAGCAAGCCGAGGAATTCTTCTACGAGTTCTTCACTTCCTTCTTCCTATTTTCATTATTGGTTATGAATTATAGTATTGTAGTTTTGCATACTATTATGAATAGCTAATTTGTAATCTAGAGTTTTGATAGAACCTTTTGTAGGATAAATTCTTGTTATGTTTTTATATAATTGATCCGTAGTATTTTCTCTATTTGTTCAACTACGTTATTATTGGGGTTGGTTGAAGAGCTCTCAATTGATTGTGCCTATTTAGTGTGTATTACTCGGGAGAAAGTGCATATTTAGGTAATTGTTGAATAACATCACTCCTAACGTATATGAGGGATCAATACGGAGGGTTTAAAGGTGGGATAAGGGATAACGAAACCTTGATGCGATCCGAGTGAGCCGTACTTAATGCCAACTAGCGTAATTCGGGAGAATATGTCTAGTAAATTGTGGTAGTTAGTCGGGAGAGAATTACGACACTCAGAGCACTCATGATTGGTAGAGAAAACTTAGGCGAAATTATAGAAGGAATAGCGGGAAGGATTCCGACAATTGGGGAAATCATAACTCTAGACCTCCTTAATCTTGTCTAAAATTTTATCCTTGTTAGTTGATAATTTTACCGGTTTATAATAGTTGTAAGTTAATTAGTTAGAAATAAATATTATAATCTCTATAATTAGGAAATTGTTTGGACTTGTGTTTCTTAGAAATATTGAACAACTATAGCTAAGCCTTAGTTCTCTGTGGGATTCGACTCTAGACTTGTAAAGCGGATTATATTTGCAGCGACCGCCTAGTTCTTTTTATAAGTCATAGTTGGGCGTGATCAAATTTTGGCGCCGTTGCTGGGGAACTAACGGTGTAGCTGTAGGTGTACATATTGCTAGCTTGCAAGTTTGAACTTTTATTTTTGTTTTCTTGTATTTGATTTTTTATATTTTTTTTTCACTTTTTGATTTTAGAAACATGGCATCTGGGAATTATGAGAGTTTTGATGTTGGTAATTCTACTTTTGATCATCCTTATGCATATTGTGGAGGAAACCACCCATGGCAAAATTATCAAAATATTTCCGAGAGCGAGTTATGTGCACCAACTCAATCTTATGTGTGTGATATGTGTGGTGGTCAAGATGGTCACTTTCATTGTTGTGCTTATATTTCTTATCCTTCCCCAACCCCTTACTATGATGGTTCTATTTTTTTTGGTGAAGTTAATAGGAACAAAGAACCTAGGAAAACTGACCTAAATGAGATCAAAGATATGTTAAAGTGTTTCATGGAACAATATGATGAGAAACCATTGCAGATACAAAGGCAAGAGGCAACTATTCACAACTTGGAGGCTCAAGCTAATAAACTAATTGAACCATGTAAAGTGCAACAAGTTTACATTGTGGATAATAGCCAAGAAGAGCATGAATTGGCTACAGAAATTGCCATTATAATGGAGGAGTTGAGAGTAGAATATGACCAAACCAACCAACTAGAATTTGATGATGTCGATGTTGAAAAAGAGATACTAGAGTCAGCCATAGACATTGAAGATACATATTTAGTTGATTCTAGTATCATTGATGTTGAGGATGTTGATAGTCCTGAAGTTCATATGTTTGAGTGCATTGGTTGTGATGACCCAAAATGTCATCTTTAAATTTAATAATTAATTATGTGATCTAAGCACTATTTACCATTACTCGACTTGAGCGTGTAATCCGTAAAAATATTTCGAAAAGTTTTCAGGTGAAAAATGAATTAAAATATAAATTAGAGCTTTAGAACTCAACTGAGTTGACTTTGATCAACAGTTTGAGCAATCAGACTTGGATCAGTATTTTGACAATTTTTGTAGGTCTGTATCGTGATTTGGGACTTAGGCGTATGCCTGGAATCAAATTCCGAAGTCCCCAGCCCGAGATATGGAATTTTGATGAAAAAATTAAAGTTTAAGTTAAAATAGTGACCGGATGTCAAATTATGTGCAAACGACCCCAGAATAGAATTTTGATGATTTCAACAGCTCTGTATGGTGATCTTGGACTTAGGAGCGTAATCGGAATTTTATTTGAAAGTCCGTAGTAGAATTAGGCTTGAAATGTCGAAAGTTGAATTTTTGGGAAGTATGACCGAGGGGTTGACTTTTTGATATCGGGGGTCAAAATCCAATTCTGAAAATTTTCATAACTCAGTTATATCATTTATGACTTGTGCGCAAAATTTAAGGTCAATCGGAATTGATTTGATATGTTTCGGCGCAAAATATAGAGGTTGGAAGAATTGAAAACTCATAATTCGATTCGATGCGCAATTCGTAATTTCGGCGTTGGTTGGCATGGTTTGAAGCCTTAACTAAGTTCATATTATATTTTGGGACATGTTGGTATATTTGGTTAAGGTCCCAAGGGCCTCGGGTGGATTTCGGAAGGTTAACGGAATGGATTTCGGGCAAAAAGGAACTGCTGGAATATTTCTGCTGCAGAAGCTATTTTTGGACAGCAACCGGTGCAATCGCAGAGCTGACTTTGGAAGCTTATATCTCGAAATCTATAAGGAATCTGAACATTATCAAAACATGAAAGTTGTAGACCTTTGATTTTAGTTTCCAGAATAATAAACCATTTATCATTCAAACATTTATACAAAATGTTATGATCGATTGACTGAAACTGGTACTGCAGATTTTTGCTACAGCAGTGTGCATCGCCAGATATTTCTGTTGCACAGAGCTGACTTTGGGAGCTTATATCTCGCAATCTATAAAGAGTTGGGCGATGAGCAAAACATTAAAGTTGTAGTACTTTGTATCTAGTTTGCAGAACTTTAGATCGTTTGGCAGTTCGAGTTGAGTAAAAGAACGTATGATTGATACACTACAGGCTGTCGAGGAAGAGTTTGATGTATTCAACATAAGCATGTAATGATCCAAAAGTCCATTTTTAGTTCTAGAGATCGAAATTCGATTTCGAGACTTTTGACATTTTGATAATGAATTATAGGAGTGATCTGGAAAGTTTGGTCTAATTTCATCAAGTTGCGATTGAGTTTTAAGCGCGAAATATGAGTTAATTGTTTAACGAGCAAAATTGGTATCACATTGAGCAAATGAGCTCCGAATTAAGTTTCGATTAAACGAATGGGTTTGTAGTTTTATTTGTGACTCATAGGAACAAGAATCGTCGAATTCCGAGTTCGTATGATGGAGTTAGAGCCTTTTTAGTGAAATAAAACTGTTGGTGTAAATAGTCCTGGTGTGCACCTTTAGCGACCAGATGTGACACTTTTAGCGACGAGATTTGACTTTTAGCGACCGGAATAGTGTTTTTGGGGCAGAAACTTAAGGACCAAAAATGGTCATTTCCTTCATTTCGTTTTGGAGTTTTGGAGCACGGTTCTTGGGCGATTTTGAGGATTTCTTCAAGACTTCAACTTGGGTAAGTGTCTTATATCCAAATGTGATTATATCTCATAAATCTATGGTCATATTAATCATTTATTTCGGATTTAAATGGAAGAAATTAAGATTTTTGCAAAATCCTCCAAAAACGAAAATTTAAGATTTGGAGGTCGAGTTGTTATCGGATTTTGGTAAAATTGGTATGGGTGGACTTGTAATTGAATGGGTTGTCGGATTTTATAAGTTTCGCTGGATTCTGAGATGTGGGCAATTTTGAGCTAATTTCGGATTTTTAATGAAAATATAATATTTTCTTATGAAAGTAATTACTATAATTTTTGTTGACTGTATCGAATTAATTATGATTAGATACGAGTCGATCGGAGTCGGAAATTCGAGGAAAAATCATAATACTTGGTTAAATTAGAGCAAGTCGAGGTAAGTGACTTGTCTAACCTTGTGTGGGGGAAATTTTTCCCAGGATTGGTATTGATGTGATTATTGAAATGTGTTGAAAGTCGTGTGCACGAGGTGACGAGTGTGTACACGGGCTAAATTGCGAAAGATTATATTTTAAAATTGTGTAGATCATTGTTGCGCATTTATTAAATTATTTTATCTTGTTATATTCTTCATCATTTATCTGAGATATATACTTCAAATTTGTTTGATCTTTTCTTACTAATTGGTTTACCTGTTTAGTTGAAACTTGGTTTCTTTTATTCTGTGAATTATTTGAAGGTTGATTTTCTTTAAATTAAATATTATTAATATGAAGTATTTGACATTTTAAAACTTGATATTGAAGCAACGTAGTAAAGATTTTGAAATATTATTTTCCTAAATTATTTACTCCTGAATATTTTTATACTCATTGTGAGGGAGCCGTGAGCTCTTTATTGTGGAAAACTATTATTGATAATTTATTTTGGCATGAGCCGTGAGCTCTTTATTGTGAAAAAATATTGTTGTTGAATTATTTTGGCAAGTTAAATTATTTGAGCACTTGAGGTGCAAATTGTGATATATTGTGATATTGATATGCATGCGGTGGTATAAGATCTGGGTGTTGAAATGCATGCGGTGAGATAAGGGTGGCTTGATATGTGTGGCTAGTAGGGGACCTACTAGAAGTCATGCGGTGTGATAAGGGTGGCTAAAACGCGGGATGCTATTTCGGGGAAAAAAATGTTTTCTTTAAATAAATTGTGAAGGCTCCCGCGGTGATATAAGAAAATGAGATATTGTGAATTTATTTATGATTTGGGACTACGAGGCGGTACCTCGGGAGTGCCCTTGTTGATATTGATTTATGGCCATAGTTGCTTTCGATTAATTGTTATGATTTTCATAAAATTGAAGGAAATTCTGTTTTGATTCCACGAGATATTATTTGTAATTATTTGATGTCATTAAATGTGACATACTATTTGATTTATTTCCAATGTCATTTTATTTTACTACATTGATAAACATTTTACCATGCCATTATTATATTCCAGTAGGGCCTCACCTGACCTCCACTACTCTATCGAGATTAGGCTTGGCACTTACTGGGTACCGCTGTGGTGTACTCATACTACGTTTCTGCACATCTTTTTGTGCAGATCCAGGTACATTTTACCAGCCTAGACATCAGTGAGTTACTTGCGCACGGAGACTTCGAGGTATATCTGCCAGCATCCGCAGACTCCGGAGTCCCCTTCTGTCATTTTATGTTGCTTCCTTATATTTTATTTAGACCTTGACATATAGAGACATTGAGAATAAATTCTTAGAAGCTTGTGACTTATTTCTACCGGGTTTTGGGAGTTGAAATTGTTTGAATTGTAGTTTATTTATTTCAGATATTTATTATTATTCCGCATTAATAGGCTTACCTAGTCTTAGAGACTAGGTGCCATCACGACATCCTACAGAGGGAATTTGGGGTCGTGACAAGTTGGTATCAAAGAACTAGGTTCATAGGTGTTATGAGTCACAAGCAGATTTAGTAGAGTCTTGTGGATCGGTACGGAGATGTCTGTACTTATCTTCGGGAGGCTATGGAACTGTTAAGAAAATATTCACTTCTTTGATTCCTTATCGTGCGACATTGATTTAGCTTGAAACAGATATCTCATATTCCTTTGTATCCACTCGTGTATGACATTGCGCACTCATTATCAGTTGTGCGTAAACGGTTCGTGAGGCCGCAGATGGACTACGAGGGAGCCAGAGATGCTCAAACATTGCCTTAACGTGTGGTTCCGACTGAAGATGTGGGCGTTTTGAGAGATCACCTAGTGAATCATGTGCGGGGTGCAACGGACATTGGCGTCTGGTTGATTTATACGAGCTGTGAAGGTTATTATTGTGGATCATCGGACATTGTAACCTATGACTTCACGCCATCCACTACTAATGGGTGGATTGCGGGGTCATGTATTATATCAGTTTTGGCCTGAAATGTATATATGTGGTACTGAAAGGTTCCCTAAAATTTACACATGTTTAAAACTTGAGATTTTGTAGAGGATAAGGTTGGGACTTGTGGTATGTCCGCCTCTTTAATAATCATGTACTTCAGTACCAAAGGAGTTATAGAAATAACTCTAAATTTCCAGAAGGTCTACTCAGCGTGGACGTCACAGTTGCGGATTTTGGGGTGCTTCGGAGTAAGTACACTTGTTGACGAGAGTCTGGACTATGTGGTTCGTGACAAGATTTGTCTGTATGGAGCTCTACTTTTGTGATCGTTGTGTATAAATAGGGGTAAGGGTTATCCCAAAGAAGAGTGGAAGAGTATGTTAAGAAATTGGTCAGCTCAACAGTGTAGAGTCAGTATAACAAAAGAAGAAATTCGTCTTAGGAGAGATAATTCTCCACCGGTGTTCGTGGAAAGCCTATGAAGAGAGCAGACCAGCCAATGCAACACCGCCCACTTGGCTCAGTTCTCAGAAATGCTTTTGAAAGAGTTTGTTTTCTGGACTCTCCGTAATGCGTGGCGCATAGGGTTTGAACGGTTGCGTCATGTCACCATTGACGATGTCAGAATATGCCATCAAGTTCAATAAGTTAGCCCGTCATACTCCTACTTTGCTTCTTATAGCCAGAGGGTGAGTCCATAGACTCATTAAAGGACACAATTATGATCGTAAAATTTTGTACGACTCGGGAGCTACAAGCTGATACTTCATTTCTGCTAGTTGTACAAATTGCCAAGATATTAGAATGTGTTCGGGGTGAAAAATAAAAAGGAAACTAAAGAGACCAAGACGTCTCAAGGTTCTGGGGGATTCAGTGGATTCTACTCTGCAAGTATAAATCATTATGGAGGGGGCTCGGGTAGTCAGCCAGCCCAGTCCGAACATCAGATTACTCGGGGTGCTCCAGTAAGTTCTTTTAATGCACCACCGACATGAGTTCCTACAATGGTTATTCCAGTTATCTGGCACAGACTCAATATGAGCAGCCTAACCCGCAAAGGAGTTGTTATGAATACGGTGATACTAGGCACATCATGAGAAAATGATCCCAAACTTGGGAGAGACATATTTCATCAAAGCACTCAGGCTACGTGCCACATTGCAGTTACTACACCACCTACACGACTAGTTAAGGGTGAAGGATAGACGGGTAAAAAGCGTCCTAGAGGTGGAGACCCAGCCATTGTTATATTTGTTTTACGGTATGGCGAAGGTCGCTACATCAGATGGTGTCGTTACAGGTACGACCTCGATTTAATATAAAGGAATAAATTTCTTAAGTTGATTCGGTTCTAAATATCGAAACGAGTTATCCTATTGTGCTCCACTTATGAGTGAGCTTCATAATTCTATAATCTACTTATGTGTTTACCCCTGTTGGGAGATTTTATAGAGATAACTACGCCTATCATTTTGTGTTGGTCACTAATAAGAGCTGCGAGGCTAAATGTGGCTTTCTGTTACTCATTTGGGTAAATTTTGATGTAAATTCCGAATAATTAATTGCAAATTATGAATTATATGCCCTACCGGTGTGAGGTTCATTATATGTTGTGATTTGGTGTAACCGAAATTATTTAAAAGGAGAAAATAGAAATTTGCAATTGGCACAATGTGCATATTACTTGAAGATTTGGCGGCATTATTAGTACGGTGTCCATTATGAGGTCTACACCGATCACCGAAGTCTATAGCATCTATTTAAACAGAAGGATCTTAATTTGCGACAGCGGAGATGGTTGGAGTTACTTAAGGATTATTATATCACCATTCTTTATCATCTTGGAAAGGCCAATGTAGTGGCCGATGCCTTGAGTTATAAGGCGGAGAGTTTGGGTAGCTTAGCATATTTACCGGTAGCATAGAGGCCTCTAGCCTTGGATGTTCGGGCCTTGTCCAGCCAGTTTGTTAGATTGGATGTTTCCGAGTCGAGCCGAGTTTTGCTTGTGTGGTTTCTCAGGCTTCTCTTTATGATCGTATCAGGGAGCGTAAGTATGATGACCCCTATTTGCTGGTCCTTAAGGACACAGTTCAGCACATCGATACCAAGGAAGTCACTATTGGAGATGAAGATGTATTACGGATGCAGGGCAGGCTATGTGTGCCTAATATAGATGGTTTTCATGAATTGATTCTCCAGGAGGCTGATAATTCGCGGTACTCCATACATCTGGGTGCTGCGAAGATGTAGCAGGATTTGAGGCAATATTATTGGTGGAGGAAGATGAAGAAAGACATAGTGGAGTATGTAGCCCGGTGTCTAAATTGTCAACAAGTGAAATATGAGCATCAACGACCGAGTGGATTGCTTTAGAAGTTAGTGATTCTAGAATGGAAATGGGAGAGGATCACTATGGATTTCGTTGTTGGGCTCCCACGGACTCAGAGGAAGTTCAATGCAGCTTGGGTGATTGTGGGTAGATTGACCAAGTCAGCTCATTGCAATCCTATGATGACTACCTACTCTTCCGAGCAGTTGGCTCGAATCTATATTTGCGAGATTTCCAGATTTCACGGCATACCGGTATCTATCATCTTTGACCGGGGTATGCAGTTTACATCACGGTTCTAGAGGGTAGTACAACATGAGTTGGGTACTCAGGTAGAGTTCAGTACAACATTTCACCCTCAGACGGACGAGCAGTTTGAACGCACTATTCAGATACTGGAGGATATGCTTTGTGCGTGTGTGTTAGATTTTGGGGGTGCTTGGGATCAGTTCTTACCACTTGCGTAGCTTGCTTACAACAGTTACCAGTCAAGCATCCAGATGGCTCCGTATGAGGCCTTGTATGGTAGGTGGTGCCAGTCCCTAGTGGGTTGGTTCGAACCAGGCGAGGCTAGACTTTTGGGTACAGACTTGGTTAAGGATGCCTTGGAAAAGGTTAAGTTGATTCAGGATCGACTTCATACAGCCCAATCTAGACAGAAGAGTTATGCGGATCGGAAGGTTCGTGATGTTGCATTCATGGTTGGTGAGTGCATATTGCTCTGGGTTTCGCCTATGAAGGGTGTGATGAGGTTCGGGAAGAAGGGCAAGTTGAGCCCTAGGTATATTGGGCCTTTTGAGATTCTTGAGAGAGTTGGAGAGGCGGCTTACAGACTTGCACTACCACCTAGTCTTTCTGCGGTTCATCTGGTATTCCATGTTTCTATGCTTCGGAAATATCACAGCGATCCATCTCATGTGTTAGACTTCAGTTCGGTTCAGTTGGACAAGGATCTATTTTATGTTGAGGAACCAGTGACTATTTTAGATAGGCAGGTTCGAAAGCTGAGGTCAAAGAACATTTCTTCCGTGAAGGTTCAGTGGAGGGGTCATCCGGTCGAGGAGGCGACTTGGGAGACCGAGCATGATATGCGTAGCTGTTATCCACACTTATTCACCATCTTAGGTACTTTTTCTAACTCCATTCGAGGATGAACGTTTGTTTTAGAGGTGGAGAATGTGATGACCAAAATGTCATCTTTAAATTTAATAATTAATTATGTGATCTAAGCACTATTTACCATTACTCGACTTGAGCGTGTAGTCCGTAAAAATATTTCGGAAAGTTTTCAGGTGAAAAATGAATTAAAATGTAAATTGGAGCTTCAGAACTCAACTCAATTGACTTTGGTCAACAGTTTGAGCAAACAGACTCGGATCAGTGTTTTGACAATTTTGGTAGGTCTGTATCGTGTTTTGACAGTTTGAGCAAACAGACTCCGTTACGTCATTTATGACTTCTGTGCAAAGTTTGAGGTCAATCGGAATTCATTTGATATGTTTCGGCGCAAAATATAGAAGTTGGAAGAATTGAAAACTCATAATTCGATTCGATGCGCGATTCGTAATTTCGGCGTTGTTTGGCATGGTTTGAAGCCTCAACTAAGTTCATATTGTATTTTGGGACATGTTGGTATATTTTGTTAAGGTCCCGAGGGCCTCGGGTGGATTTCGGAAGGTTAACGGAATGGATTTCGGACAAAAAGGAACTGCTGGAGCTATTTTTGGACAGCAACCGGTGCAATCACAGAGCTGTCTTTGGAAGCTTATATCTCGAAATCTATAAGGTAGACCTTTGATTCTAGTTTCCAGAATAATAAACCATTTATCATTCAGACATTTATACAAAATGTTATGATCGATTGACTAAAGCTGGTACTGCAGATTTTTGCTACAGCAGTGTGCATCGCCAGAAATTTCTGCTGCACAGAGCTGACTTTGGGAGCTTATATCTCGCAATCTATAAGGAGTTGGGCGATGAGAAAAACATGAAAGTTGTAGTACTTTGTATCTAGTTTGCAGACCTTTAAACCGTTTGGCAGTTGGAGTTGACTACCAGAAGTTATGATTGATACACTACAGGCTGTCGAGGAAGAGTTTGATGTTTTCAACATAAGCATGTAATGATCCAAAAGTCCATTTTTAGTTCTAGAGATCGAAATTCGATTTCGAGACTTTCGACATTTTGATAATGAATTATAGGAGTGATCTGGAAAGTTTGGTCTAATTTCATCAAGTCGCGATTGAGTTTTAAGCGCGAAATATGAGTTAATTGTTTAACGAGCGAAATTGGTATCACATTGAGCAAATGAGCTCCGAAATAAGTTTCGACTGAACGAATGGGTTTGTAGTTTTATTTGTGACTCATAGGAACAAGAATCGTCGAATTCCGAGTTCGTATGATGGAGTTAGAGCCTTTTAAGTGAAATAAAACTGCTGGAGTAAATAGTCCTGGTGTGCACCTTTAGCGACAAGATGTGACACTTTTAGCGACGGGATTTGACTTTTAGCGACTAGAATAGTGTTTTTGGGGCAGAAACTTAAGGACCAAAAATGGGCATTTCCTTCATTTCGTTTTGGAGATTTGGAGCACGGTTCTTGGGCGATTTTGAGGATTTCTTCAAGACTTCAACTTGGGTAAGTGTCCTATATCCAAATGTGATTATATCTCATAAATCCATGGTAATATTCATCATTTATTTCGGATTTAAATGGAAGAAATCAAGATATTTGCAAAATCTTCCAAAAATAAAAATTTAAGATTTGGAGGTCGAGTTGTTATCGGATTTTGGTAAAATTGGTATGGGTGGACTCGTAATTGAATGGGTTGTTGGATTTTATAAGTTTCGCCGGATTCCGAGATGTGGGCCCCACGGGCAAATTTTGAGCTAATTTCGGATTTTTAATGAAAATGTAATATTTTCTTATGAAAGTGATTACTATAATTTTTGTTGATTGTATCGAACTAATTATGACTAGATACGAGTCGATCGGAGTCGGAAATTCGAGGAAAAAGTATAATACTTGGTTAAATTGGAGCAAGTCGAGGTAAGTGACTTGTCTAATCTTGTGTGGGGGAAATTTCCACTAGGATTGGTATTGATGTGATTATTGAAATGTGTTGAAAGTCGTGTGCATGAGGTGACGAGTGTGTACACGGGCTAAATTGCGAAAGATTATATTTTAAAATTGTGTAGATCACTGTTGCGCATTTATTAAATTATTTTATCTTGTTATATTCTTCATCATTTATCTGAGATATATACTTCAAATTTGTTTGATCTTTTCTTACTAATTGTTTTACCTGTTTAGTTGAAACTTGGTTTCTTTTATTCTGTGCATTATTTAAAGGTTGATTTTATTTAAATTAAATATTATTAATATGAAGTATTTGACATTTTAAAACTTGATATTGAAGTAACGTAGTAAAGATTTTGAAATATTATTTTCCTAAATTATTTACTCCTGAATATTTTTATACTCATTGTGAGGGAGCCGTGAGCTCTTTATTGTGGAAAACTATTATTGATAATTTATTTTGGCATGAGCCGTGAGCTCTTTATTGTGAAAAAATATTGTTGTTGAATTATTTTGGCAAGTTAAATTATTTGAGCACTTGAGGTGCAAATTGTGATATATTGTGATATTGATACGCATGCGGTGGTATAAAGTCTGGGTGTTGAAACGCATGCGGTGAGATAAGGGTGGCTTGATACGCGTGGCTAGTAGGGGAACTACTAGAAGTCATGCGGTGTGATAGGGGTGGCTAAAACGCGGGATGCTATTTCGGGAAAAAAAATGTTTTCTTTAAATAAATTATGTAGGCTCCCATAGTGATATAAAGAAATGAGATATTGTGAATTTATTTATGATTTGGGACTACAAGACGGTACCTCGGGAGTGCCCTTGTTGATATTGATTTATGGCCATAGTTGCTTTCGATTAATTGTTGTGATTTCACGAGATATTATTTGTAATTATTTGATGTCATTAAATGTGACATACTATTTGATTCATTTCCAATGTCATTTTATTTTACTACATTGATAAACATTTTACCATGCCATTTTTATATTCCAGTAGGGCCTCACCTGACCTCGTCACTACTCTACCGAGGTTAGGCTTGGCACTTACTGGGTACCGCTGTGATGTACTCATACTACGCTTCTGCACATCTTTTTGTACAGATCCAGGTATATTTTACCAGCCTAGATGTCAGTGAGTTACTTGAGCACGGAGACTTCGAGGTATATCTACCAGCGTCCACTGACTCCGGAGTCCCCTTCATTTTATGTTGCTTCCTTATATTTTATTTAGACCTTGACATATAGAGACATTGAGAATAAATTCTTAAAAGCTTGTGACTTGTTTCTACCGGGTTTTGGGAGTTGAAATTGTTTGAATTGTAGTTTATTTATTTCAGATATTTATTATTATTCTACATTGATAGGCTTACCTAGTCTTAGAGATTAGGTGTCATTACGACATCCCACGGAGGGAATTTGGGGTCGTGACATTGGTCCTCACTCCAAATATTTTTCTACATTAAAATTGGATGATGATATGGAGATAGAGTCATCCGAGCCGATTGAGGAGTCAAGGAATGAGGAACAAGGTGCCTACATTCTGAACTTTTTCTTGCCTCAAAGTCAGGATTATATACCTCATGTAAAGGCCAAGAAGTGCAGAATACTATATTGTTTCCTTGGGACAGTTAGACTCGTTCCACCACCCCAGGAGCATAATCATAAGCTTGAATCAAAATTTGGGATCCAATTCATAAGTTCGAAGTGGAGGCATAAAGTGATTCACGTCGTGCCGCGAAGTTAAATCAAGCGCTTGCTGGGAGGCAACCCTGCATAACTTCTTTTTATTTATTTTTTATTTTTAATTTTTTTTAGATCGAAAAAACATATAGTTGGAAAAAAAATAGAGAAAAATCTGAAGAAAAACAAAGAAGGAAAAAATAGAGATTAATAAATTGTTGTCTTATTCTTGCTAGTGGGTATGAATTAAAGTAGTGCTTAAAGAAGAAGGGAATGTTTTTGGGGGTGATATTGTTTGTGAAATTGAAGTGGTGTTGAAAAAAATTCATTTAATGTAATTTTGTGATGTGTTAAAGTGCTTAGAAGGATTAGTCACTATTCCTTAAATATATCCTACCCGTCCATTAGCCCACATTACAACTATGAAAAAGTCCTAATTGATTTTAGATCGAGCGAGCTTACATTAGTAGAGATTTACATTAAGGGCAAGCCTATGGTGCCAATTGCATGCATGTGACTTCTTTTGTGAGTGCGCGACAGAGCTCGCGAGGCGAGGTATACAACGAGGTGTTCGCGTGTTCCGGGTTTTAAAGCCTATTTTGTCTCCTATTTGATTTTGGACTTGGTTATTTCGTCTAGGTCTTTTCCCTACACATATAAATAGTCATTAAACACCATTTTTAGAGGGGAGACCGAGATTGGACCGACATTAGACGGGGATTTGACCTAAGGAGGCAAGAACACACTAGGAGCAAGGCGGGAAATTCTTCTACGAGTTTTTCACTTCCTTCTTCCTATTTTCATTATTGGTTATGAATTCTAGTATTGTAATTTTGCATACTATTATGAATAGCTAATTTGTTATCTAGAGTTTTGATAGAACCTTTTGTAGGATAAATTCTTATTATGTTTTTATATAATTGAGCCATAGTATTTTCTCTATTTGTTCAACTACGTTATTATTGTGATTGATTGAAGAGATCTCAATCGATTGTGCCTATTTAGTGTGTATTACTCGGGAGAGAGTGCATGATTAGGTAATTGTTGAACAACATCACTCCTAACGTATATGAGGCCAATACTGAGGGTTTAAAAGTGGGATTGGGGATAACGAAACCTTGGTACGATCCGAGTGAGCCGTACTTAATGCCAGCTAGCGTAATTCGGGAGAATATGTCTAGTAAATTGTGGTAGTTACTCAGGAGAGAATTACAACACTCAGAGCGCTCATGATCGGTAGAGAAAACTTAGGCGAAATTATAGAAAGCATAGCGGGAAGGATTCCGACAATTGGGAAAATCATAACTCTACACCTCCTTAGTCTTGTCTCAAATTTCATCCTTGTTAGTTGATAATTTTACTGCTTTATAATATTTTATTAATTAGTTAGAAATAAATATTATAATCTCTATAATTAGGAAATATTTTGGACTTGTGTTTCTTAGCAATATTGAACAGCTGTAGCTAAGCCATAGTTCTCTGTGGGATTCGACTCCGGACTTGTAAACCAGATTATATTTGCAACGACCGCTTAGTCCTTTTTATAAGGCATAGTTGGGCGTCATCACTATGTTAGGTAATTAGGTGCAAATATTCCTAATAATGGTAACTAGGCTTCCAATTTTGCATATCTAGGTAAAATTCTCTTATAATTACCCTCAATTGTTTCATCCACTCACTCATTGTACCACCTTACGCTGTTTCTCATTTGTTGCTCTCTTTTTGCTCACTCCTTCTTACTCTCTTTCAGTTCTCACTCGTCCTTGCACACTTCTATAGTAGTGAAAAATATTTAGTAATTTATATGCTCGTTCTTAGTCCAATTACATTATTCTTAAGTTAATTTGGTGATGCTATTGACTGTTGTTTGGTGTTACTTTATGTTTTTAGTAGCATTGGAGCTTTAAAAATTAAAAAAAATAACAAAAATTGAACTCAAAAGGTCATAAGTGCTGCTGGCGAAAATTGCAAAAGTTGTCCAGGATGAGTAGACATGCTCACATGTACTTAGGATTGATTAGAGTAAAAATGCGGCATCTGAAGGTTCTACAATCGGAAGCGCCTAAAAATACAAAATCTGAAGGTTCTACAATCGGGGGCGCCCATGATAGGGTTACAAGCACGCAAATCAACTTGAGACTTGAGAGAGCAGAATTTAAATTAAACATGTCATTTTCGAAACGGAGCATAGCTTTCGGTATGGAAATTTTTAAACTACAGTAGTTATCAATGGTAAGAACCTTTAAATATAATGAGTCAAATTTAAATTCTTGATTAGTTTATTCTCATACTTAGGATTGGAGTCCAAAATTGAAAAATATAACAAATATGAGTCTGGCTCTGAAACTATATCAGAAAAATGGACTAACTCAACCTAAGAGTTCTAACTCCAGAAGCGAGGATACCATTATCAAGATCATAATAGACAATTTACTCAACCAATATGAAATAATCTAACATTAGAACCAAATTGAACGTGAGAATTTTGGTAGACAAATGGAAATAAATCATTAATTCAAATAAACCTGAAAATTTGTGAAAGATAAAAGTTTAAAAGGAGTAACTAATTAAAAGTAAAAAATTTAAAAATTTTGAGATAAGAAATCGTCCATGTAATGCACAGTTAGGGGTGTTGATAGTTCGGTTTGGGTCGATTTTTCCCTAACAAAAAATTAAACCAATTAAATTATTTTTTTAATATTGAAACTAAACCAAACTAATTAAGTTGGTTTATTATCGATTTTTTCTTAAATATGAGACATCCACTACCAAACACATATTCCAACAACTACATTCCAACATAACACTTATCAACCCAGTTGCTCTTTGAGTAACTATGTACATTTAGAAGATATTTTGATGATAATTAAATTAAATAGTGATATAAAATTTAACGACTCAATTAAAGACATGACAATTTTTACATGAAATAGATTTTTTGACTTAAGACTACTGATCAAACTAGAATATTAAGGCAAATAAGTCGATTACTATAAAAATATACATATATATATATATATATATATATATATATATATATATATATATATATATATATATATATATATATGTGTGTGTGTGTGTGTGTGTGTGTGTAATAAGATTTAAACAGGTACTTTTATAGTCGATTTGGCTTGGTTTTTGATTATTTTTTTGCTTAAAATTAAAACCAAATCAAATTTGATCGGGTTTTAAAATTCAAAAGTAAAACCAAATCAAACCAAGAAATAACTAGTCTCTTGCCGGTTTGATTAGGTTTTTAACTTGGTTTGGTTCGATTTTATTATTTTAATTTCATGAATACTCCTACACACGATAGTACAAAATTGGACGAAAAAAATAAAAACGAGAAAGTGTCCATCAAAAGCTTAGCACTTTGTAGTGAACTGCAACTCAGTCGTACTTTTCAAAAATTTTACATAGTCTTGGTCAAGGTCCATCAATGGAGGAAACCTAAATATGGTATTTTTAGACTCAAATGATCAAAATGAGTGAAAAAAAATCAATGTGACCAAACTATATATAGCGCCCTTTAAAAGGGCCCTTTAAAAGGGCGCTATACATATCCTTGATTAGACTAGCAGGTATAGCACGGTTTAATAAGGCGATATATGTACAACGCCTTAATAAACAACGCTATACCCCTTCAAATATTCGTTCCTTCCCTTTCCCCCCGTTACAGAACCAAAACAACCCCCACCCCCCCCCCTAAAATCAAACCAGCGGTCTCCCCCATTAACGACCCAAAAAAACTCGAGTGGACCCACCCGTCCCACAAAAAGTAAAGATTATTGGTCCCACATCCTAGCTAAGCCTTCTCTTGTTGTGGGTTGCTCGTTTCGGATTCAAATCTTCAACTTTTCAAAAAACATAAATCGAGGTATTTCGATTTAGTTTTTGTCGAAACTCGTATAAAAATGCATATTAGTTGTTTTAAATGTGTTTTATGTTGTTTTGTGTTTTTTTTTTGCGATTAAACTGATATATTATTTTTATCCGGACTAAGATATTAGTTTGCTAAAAAATATGTAAAAATTGGGATATCATTATTATTTGTTCAACAAAATGTTAATAAGTTACTTTTTACGGTTGTATATGTATTTTCGTGAATGTTTTGTGATTAAATATATTTGTTATTTTTATCTGGTTTAGATTATTTATTTGCTTAAAGACTAGTAATATAGTGCCCTTTTAGCGTAGTAAAATATAGTGCCTTTTAGCGTAGTATCCCTGTAGTTATTGAAATTAATCATTTAAGTATCTCTTATACCCACAAATACGTCAAAATAGTTGATAGATCAAACACAAACTCTGTCCAATTCTAGTCAACGATCGTAAGAAAATAAATGAGAAAGAACAATATTTTTCGGATATCTTGGTGCTACTGGGCCTTAAATATCGAGCCCGGAACTCATATGTGAATACTTAATAATTAAATCTTGTATAATTATAAAAATTAATTATTTAATTTACAAACAAACATATAAAATTATAAAACTAATATGTAAAATAATAAAAACTAACACATACAAGAATTCAGGATATCTTGGTGCTACTAGGCCTCAAATATCGAGCCTGGAACTCATATGTGAATACTTAATAATTTTTATAATCTTGTATAATTATAAAAATTAATTATTTAATTTACAAACAAACATATAAAATTATAAAACTAATATGTAAAATAATAAAACTAACACATACAAAAATTCAGGATATCTTGGTGCTATTGGGCCTCAAATATCGAGCTTGGAACCCATATGTGAATACTTAATAATTTTTATAATCTTGTATAATTATAAAAATTAATTATTTAATTTACAAACAAACATATAAAATTAAAAAACTAACATGTAAAATAATAAAACTAACACATACAAGAATTCAGGATATTTTGGTGCTACTGGGCCTCAAATATCGAGCCTGAAACCCATATGTGAATACTTAATAATTTTTATAATCTTGTATAATTATAAAAATTAATTACTTAATTTACAAACAAACATATAAAATTATAAAACTAACATTTAATTAATGTTGTTTAATTTACAGTAGAGGACATGGAGGTTCCGCCTATGCATCCCGGACCTTCTAGCGATGAGCTACTGTCGTTACAGGGCGATCATAGGTCCTCCCACATATAGGAGGGAGAGTTACTGGCCCAGACTCTCCGCTCTGGAGGCGGAGAGTGGACGACGACATGTGGGACTTTCTGAAGGGCAAAGTTATCCATCCTCGTGTAGTCAGACGCCTGCAGGATACAAGCTTCTATAGGATTTTTGAGATCGGGTGGCTGCACCTCGATTGGTCTTTGATCACGACCCTGATAGAGCGGTGGCGACCGGAGACGCACACATTCTACTTGCCCATTCGCGAGGCCACCATTACACTGCAGGACGTGGAGGTTATATATGGGCTACCTGTTGATGGACACCCCGTTGCTCTGCCGCAGGCCATGAGAGAGTTGTAGTCCACTTATGGGATTTTGGTAGAAAGGGGAGGCGCCAACAGATATCTATATACACCAACAATTTTTCATTTTTTTTAAAAACTAATGAACCTGTAGTCCACTGCTTTAGGAAAGTCTTTTTTTATTTTTTCAGTTTTTTTAAAGCATTTGTTTTTGTAAAAACTAAAAAAAAAATATTTTTTGTAAAAACTAAAAAAAAAAAAGACTTTCCTAAAGCAGTGGACTACAGGTTCATTAGTTTTAAAAAAACAAAAATATTTTGTTAAAAATTATTTTTCCAATTTTTACAAAAAGATTACTTTAGAACAAAAGATGCTAAGTTTAGCCTTGGGTGAAAATTGGGTCGGGTGGTAGGTTTTTTAAAACGGATCGGGTAGAAAAAATGGATCGTTTGCATATGGTGCTACTACGTGGCACTCTTTCCAAAATAAGGGTATTTTTGTTCCAAAGTATGACAACATGGGTATAGATAACCCAATAGTATAACGGGGGATATTCTTAGATCATTTTCGAAAGTAGAGGGGTCTATTTGGCCCTTTACCGTATTAAGAATATGTTCTTTTTGAATTTTTAACAATAACGGACCAACCAGACCAGTATGTTTCATTTGGGAGGATGAACTAGACATTTTTCATCGCAGTAAGAAAGATATCACATTCCTTTTGCCGGCTTTGACTCTTCATTGTATTTATTTTTTCCAATACCATCCTTCCGAAGAAAATTAGCTCTGTTTGACTCAGAGGCAGATGCACTCAGGGCGTATGCAAGATTTTTGATAAGCGGTATCAAAATTTAAAAAATAAATGAATGAATGAATAAATCAATATAAAGAAAAGTAGTGTTATTTTTTATATTTATACCCAATATTTTCATTTGGTATACTATCTATATATATACATATTTAATAAAAATTCTAACAAAATAGTGTCACGTGACACCGCTTGGCGCAAGGTGTATCCAACCCTGGATGCACTCATGCAACATACATTTTATGGGTTCAACTGTGCCCATCAAATCCCTGACACGTAGAACAGATTTATATGTAAAATTACTATAATATCAACAAATATAAAATTCTCAAAAATCATAATTTTAAAAGTGCTACGGGTTCAGTGATATTAAAAGTTGAATTCTATCAAGTTTAAATGTTGGATCTCCTCTAGCTAGACTTGTGTGTCTTATCCTAGTGTTTCTCCCTTGCCTATCCACATTTGCCGCTTAGCTTAAGTCGTGAAGATATTCTACAAATAGTTTTCAGCTCGATCGCAGGGTTCAGAACTAGAAAATGGAGAAGAGATTTTGGTTTCTTACCTGTTACATTTTATTTTAGCAATATATTTTCAGCCACAAAAGCGATTTTATCTCGCTCTCCCTAAATGACCTATCAATGGGGCTTCGAAATCATGTTGAGAATGTTATCTACGAGTAGGGATGGCAATGGGGCGGTGCGGGTGCGGTGCAGGGCGGGATAGGTTTGAACCTATGCGGGCGGTGCGGGTTTGGGCTTCGAGGGTGCGAGTGCGGGGCGGGTTTATTTTTTTAAGAAAAAATCTTTGCAGATTGCAGGGCGGGAGTGATGACCCGATAGGTCAGCTTATGTTTTAAAACCTAATTCTGTCATTCGAAGCCTTAAAAATTATGTTTTAGCCTTCTTCGCTTTGCGTGCGCAGTCTGGGCGTCTTCCCGGAAAGCTTTTATGTGAAAAACTGAGAAAAATAAAACTTTTTGCCTAAAAGCTTTATTTGAATTGATTTCGGCCAACATTTTGAGCAAACGGACACATATTCATATTTTGACGGTCCCGATGGATCCGTATCGGTATTTGTGATTTGGGCGTATGTCCGAAATCGAATTCGGAAGTCCTTAGCCCGAGATATTGTACTTTATTGAAATTTGAAAGCTAAAGGCTTAATAAATTTGAAATGTTTGACCCATAGTTGACTTTTTGGATATCGGGTCCGTATTTTGGTTCTGGAATCCGGTATAGGTCCAATACCATATTTATGACTTGTCTGTGAAATTTGGTGAGAAACGGAGTTGGTTTGACGTGATTCGGACGTCCGGTTGTAAAAATAGAAGTTTCAGAGTTTTCTTAAAAATTCCATTTGATTTGGTGTTCAATTCGTAGTTCTAAGTGTTATTTTAGCGATTTGATCGCACGAGCAAGCACGTATGATATTTTTAGACTTTTGTGCACTTTTGGTTTAGATCCCTGAAGACTCGGGTGAGTTTCGGATAGGCTACAGAGTGAAAATAAGACTAGCACATTGCTCGTATTTCCAAGTCTGGTGCAGTCCTCTGGTATCGCATTTGCGACACCAGGCATCGCATTTGCGACCGCTGAGGGGTTCGCATTTGCGAGCTACTCATCGCAAATGCGAAGAGTAGCTGGGCCACCTTATGTTCGCATTTGCGATACAAAGTTCGCATTTGCGATGGGAGCTGGGAGGGGGATTCTTCGCATTTGCGATCACTGAGTCGCATTTGCGATCCAGCCAGAGTTCGCATATGCGAACTATTCTTAAAATTTGCAAAGAAAGCAGAGGTGTGATTGTTCTCGCATTTGCGATGAATTCTTCGCATTTGCGGGGCTCGTAAATGCGAGCCCCAGGTCGCAAATGCGACATCTGTAGCTGAACAAAATATGACTTAGACGAGATTTTTGGTTCATACTTCAAATTTTCAAAACCTAAAACCTTATAGGCCATTTTTCCAAGACTCCTTCTTCCCCAAATCATTGGTAAGTGGTTCTAACCTATTTCCTTTCAATCTTGATTTACATTTCACAAGTTTTCAACCTAAAATCTAAGGTTTTCATGGTGGAATTGGGGGGTTTTTTGGTAGAAACTAGGGATTGGGAATTTAGACCTCAAATTGAGGTTGGATTCCAAAACAAATTACATAACCAGGCTCGGGGGTGAATGGGTAATCAGATTTTGGTCCGAATTTTGGGTTCGGACCAAGTAGGGCCCGGGAGTTGACTTTTGTTGACTTTTTCAATAATGCCTTAAGTTGAATCATTTGCAATCGTAGGTGATTCCTAAGGCTTATTTTGAATCATTTGGTTGGTAATTTGCTAGATATTGTTGGTTCGGAGGCTGGTTTGAAAGGCAAAGCTATGGTTGAGCTTTGAGTGGTCTTTGGAGCGAGGTAAATATTGTGTCTAACCTTGATTTGAGGAAATTAGGAACCCTCAGATTATTTGCTATGTGAATTTCATGTGATCGGCGTATATGTGAGGTGACGAATGCTTATGCGCCGCCAAATTATCTGTTTTTCCTTGTTTCCCCGTCTTCTTATATTATTTCTTTCCCTGTCTTAGTTGTTATATGCTCTAAATGTGTTTCCATGCCTAATTGCTACTTGTAGTCGTTGTTTCCTCTTGTTCATGATATTAGTTATTTCCATAGTTTCATACTCTCCTACTATTTGCTCAAGATGGTTTATCTGTACCTTGTAGTTGTAAATTTTGGATTGGTCTCACTGTGTAGTATTACTTATTCGGATTATCATATTGTACAAGGTTTCTTATTTGTTCAGTTTGGTGTCTTGGAATTGTAAAGGGTTTTTCTATGATTTGAATTGTGAGTTTTACTGTGCTTATTGAGTACGTGATATTGATATGCTGGGATCGGGTTGCACGCCGCAACAGGTGAAATAAGGGTGATATGTTGAGGTGAAATGAGGATGAATTTGTACTATACGGTGGGATTGGGTTGCACGCCGCAACAGGTGGAATAAGGGTGGATTGACATGGTGAAATAAGGATGAATTATGATACTGATATTGACGTATGGTGGGATCGGGTTGTGTGCCGCAACATATATATATATATACTGTTGTTGATATCGTTAAGGTGAAATAAGAGAGGAATTTGTATTGTCTGGTGGGATCGGGTTGCGACCCGCAACAACCTCTATGTTTCCATTTCTTGAGCTGTGTTGGTTTTTTCGGTATTTATATCTGAATTATTAAAGATTAGTAATTCTAGACGACACTGGTTTATTCTTTGAGGCTGTGGTTATTATTTTCAGTTGGCTGTTTAATTCTGTTAAGTATTTCCATTTTCTGTCATTATTATATACTGTGTTCAGGTTGTAGTGTAGGTGGCCCGCCTTAGCCTGGTCATTACTTTGTCGAGGTTAGGCTCGGCACTTACTAGTACATGGGATCGGTTGTGCTGATACTACACTCTGCACACTGTGCATATTTTGGAGACGGTCCTAGCGGCGGCTACTAGAGAGCTCGGATTAGACAGCCTGCGGAGACTTGAGGTGCAGCTGCTCAGCGCCCGCCGCTCCTCAAGTCCCCGTCTTTATTTTTATTTAGATGTGTATTTTCATTTAGACAACTTTGTATTTATTTCAGACCCTTGTATGTATTACTCTAGCAGCTCGTGCACTTGTGACACCGGGTTCAAGGATTTGTAACAGATGTTTTGACGATTTTATCTTCCGCATTTATATTTGGATTATTACAGTTAAATCAGTTCTTCTTCATTAAATGAATTTAAATTGGTAAAAAGGATAAATTGTTCTAACGTTGGCTTGACTTGCAAGTGAAATGTTAGGCGCCATCACGGTCCCAATGGTGGGAATTTCGGGTCGTGACAAGTTGGTATCAGAGCACTAGGTTACATAGGTTTCACGAGTCATGAGCAAACTTAGTAGAGTTTGGAGGATCGGTACGGAGACGTCTGTACTTATCTTCCGGAGGCTATGGAGTTAGGAACAGTTTCACTTCTATTCTTCTCTGTCGTGCAATTTTATTCTATCATTGCTTATTGGACCCTTCTATTCTGTTCTCACAGATGGCGAGAACGCGTACCGCAGCTTCAGTTGAGCAGCAGCCAGAGCCCCCAGTGGAAGATCCTACGAGGAGCAGAGGTCGAGGCTGAGGTCGTGCTAGAGGCCGAGGCAGAGGAAGAGCTCATCCCAAAGCTCGAGCAGCATCACTAGTGGTGGAGCCTCAGGTAGAGTTCGATGAGAAGGTTCCAGCCCAGGTTGTGCATGTCGGACCAGCTCAGGTCCCGGAGGGATTCATTGCCACCCCAGTGCTTCAGGATGCTTTGGTCTGTTTGGTGAGCCTTATGTAGAGTGTGGCCCAAACTGGCGGATTCCCCATGGCACCAGTCGACTCTCAGGTTGGAGGAGGAGCACAGACTCCTACTACTCACACTCCGGAGCAGATGGCTCCCCAGTATCAGACTCCAGCAGCTCATCCAGTCAGAGTAGTTTAGTCGGTTGTTGTGACACTGGCCGATGATGGGTCAGCTATGTCTTCTGAGGCTTTATGGGGATTGGACAGGTTTACCAAGCTCTTCCCAGTTCACTTCTGTGGTGCTCCTTCAGAGGATCCCCAGGAGTATCTTAACAGTTGTCATGAACATGGGTATAGTGGAGACAAATGGGGTCAACTTTGCTGCATTTCAGATGTCAGGTTCTGCCAGGAAATAGTGGAGAGATTAATTATTGACCAGACCAGCTGGATCGCCTGCTCTTACTTAGGACTAGTTCTCTCCACTCTTCTTAGAGAAGTTTCTCCCTATCACATTGAGAGAGGAGCATCGTCGTCAGTTCGAGCGTCTCCAGTAGGGCAGTATAACTATTACTCAGTATGAGACCCATTTGTAGATTTGGCCCGTCATGCTCTTCTTCTACTTCCTACCGAGAGAGAGAAGGTGAGGAGGTTTATTGACGGACTTGCTCAGCCTATCAGATTGCAGATGGCTAAGAAGATTGGGAGTGAGATTTCTTTTCAAGCAGCTGCCAATGTTGCCAGGTGAGTCGAGATGGTTCTTGCTCAGGGAGGTTAGGGGTCTGACAAGAAACCTCATCATTCCGGTAGGTTTAGCGGTGCCTCATCTGGAGGCAGGGGTACTTTTGGTAGAGTCCATCCTCCCATGCCGTTTCATTCAGCGCTTCAGGCATCCCAGAGTGCTTTGGGGAGTCGTGGTCCTTATGTGCCTCATTCTGGACAGCCAACTTACAGTGCACTACTAGCTCCTATCAGTTCACCTCCTATTCAGAGTTACTACCGTGGTTATCCGGCCCATTCGGGTCAATCTTAGTTTCTGCAGCCACAGTAGCAGGATGGATGCTTCATGTGTGGTGGTTATGGGCATATCAGGAGGACTTGTCCGAGGTTATTGGGTGGCATGCCACAGCAGAGTTCTCGTGCCATGGTTCCCGCACCAGTTGATGCACCACCTGATCAGCCAGCCAGAGGGAGGGGTCAGGCAGCTAGAGGTAGAAGCTAGACTATTAGAGGTGGAGGTCAGGCCGTTAGAGGTGGAGGCCAGCCAACTAGAGGTCATCCCCGGGACGTAGTTCAGGGTGGTGGGCCCTAGCCCCAATGTTATGTTTTTCCATCTAGGCCTGAGGCTGAGTCATCTGACGCTGTTATCACAGGTACTATTTCAGTTTGCAGTAGAAATGCTTCAGTTCTATTTGATCTTGGTTCTACTTACTCCTATGTGTCATCCTATTTTGCTTCATATTTGGTTGTGCCTCGTGATTCTTTGAGTGCTCCTGTGTATGTGTCCACACCTATAGGGGATGCTATTGTTGTAGATCGTATTTATCGTTCGTGTGTGGTTACCATTGGGAGCCTTGAGACTAGTGTAGATCTTCTACTTCTCGATATGGTTGATTTTGATGTTATCTTCGGTATGGATTGGCTGTTGCCTTATCATGCTATATTGGATTGTCACACCAAGATGGTGACCTTAGCCTTGTCGGGGTTTCCTCGATTAGAGTGGAGGGGGACTCTTGGCCATTCTACCAGCAGGGTTATCTCTTATGTGAAGGCTCGGCGTATAGTCGAGAAAGGGTGTCTAGGTTATTTGGCTTATGTTCGCGATTCTAGTGCGGAGGTTCCTTCCATGGATTCAGTACCAGTTGTTCGTGAGTTTCCAGACGTGTTTCGTGCAGACCTGCCGAGGATGCCAGCCGACAGGGATATTGATTTCTCTATTGATTTGGCTCTGGGCACTCAGCCCATTTCCATTCCTCCATACCGTATGGCCCCGCCAGAGTTGAAAGAATTGAAGGAATAATTGCAAGATTTTCTTGATAAGGTCTTCATTAGACCTAGTGTCTCGCCCTGTGGTGCACCTGTGTTGTTCGTGAAGAGGAAGGATGAATCGATGAGGAAGTGCATAAATTATCGACAGTTGAACAAAGTCACCATCAAGAACAAGTATCCATTGCCGAGGATTGATGACTTATTTGATCAGCTTTAGGGTGCCAAGGTGTTTTCAAAAATTGATATGAGATCTGGCTACCATCAATTGAGGATTATGGCATCCGATGTCCCTAAGACAACCTTTCGGACTCGGTACAGGCATTATGAGTTTCTAGTGATGTCCTTTAGGTTGACAAATGCCCCCGCATCATTCATGGATTTGATGAACCGAGTGTGCAAGCCTTACTTGAACTCCTTTGTGATTGTGTTTATTGACGATATCTTGATCTACTCCCGCATTCGAGAGGAGCATGAGCAACATCTTAGGATTGTATTTCAGACCCTGAGAGCCAGCCAGTTATATGCTAAGTTTTCAAAATGCGAGTTTTGGTTGAGCTCAGTCGCTTTCTTAGGGCACGTTGTATCGGTAGAGGGCATTCAGGTAGATCCTAAGAAGATTGAGGCAGTTCAGATCTAGCCTAGACCCACTTCAACCATGGAGATCAGGAGTTTCTTGGGATTGGTGAGTTATTACCGTCGGTTTATGGAGGGGTTTTCATCTATAGCAGCCCCGTTGACCAGGTTGACCCAGAAGGATGCCCCGTTCAGATGGTCAGACGAGTGTGAGGTGAGCTTTCAGAAGCTCAAGATAGCTTTGACTACAGCGCCGGTGTTGGTGTTGCCCATAAGTTCAGGATCTTATACGGTATATTGTGATGCATCCCGTATTGGACTCAGTGTAGTGTTGATGTAGGAGGGTAGGGTGATTGCATATTCATCGCAGCAGTTGAAGGTTCACGATAAAAATTACCCTATCCATGACTTAGAGTTGGCAGCCATTATTCATGCGCTGAAGATTTGGAGGCACTATCTTTACGGCGTGTCGTGTGAGGTCTTCACAGATCATCGGAGCCTTCAGTATTTATTCAAGCAAAAGGATCTTAATTTGAGGCAGAGGAGGTGGTTGGAGCTATTGAAAGACTATGATATCACCATCTTGTATCATCCCGGAAAGGCCAATGTGGTGGCCGACACCTTGAGTAGAAAGGCAGCGAGTATGGGCAGCCTTGCGTTCATTCCAGTCGGTGAGAGGTCGCTTGCATCAGATGTTCAGACTTTAGCCAACCAGTTTGTGAGGTTGGATATTTCAGAGCCCAGCCGTGTTCTAGCTTGTACAGTCGCTCGGTCTTCTTTGTTTGAGCGCATCAGAGATTGGTAGTATGAAGACCCTCATTTGTTGGTCCTTAGGGACACAGTGCGGCACGGTGATGCCAAACAGGTTACTGTTGGAGATGACGGAGTCTTGAGGATGCAAGGTCGTGTTTGAGTGCCTAATGTGGATGGACTTCGTGAGTTGATTCTTGAGGAGACCCATAGTTTCCGGTATTCTATTCACCCGGGTGGCGCCAAGATGTATCAGGACTTGCGGCAACATTATTGGTGGAGGAGGATGAAGAAGGATATAGTTGCTTATG
The DNA here is from genome assembly GCF_000390325.3 of Nicotiana tomentosiformis. Lineage (NCBI taxonomy): Eukaryota > Viridiplantae > Streptophyta > Magnoliopsida > Solanales > Solanaceae > Nicotiana > Nicotiana tomentosiformis. Next base: position 51,986,553 of record NC_090820.1, read on the forward strand.
TAGCTCGGTGTCTAAATTATCAGCAAGTAAAGTATGAGCATTAGAGATCTGGTGGTTTGCTTCAGAAGATAGAGATTCCTGAGTGGAAGTGGGAGCGTATCACTATGGATTTTGTTGTTGGACTCCCATGGACTCAGAGGAAGTTTGACACAGTTTGGGTCATTGTGGACAGGCTGACCAAGTCAGCGCATTTCATTCATGTGGCAACTACCTATTCTTCGGAGCGGTTGACAGAGATTTATATCCGCGAGATCGTCCGTCTTAAGGGTGTCCCCGTGTCTATCATTTCAACCTTGCACTTCTGGAGGGTAGTACATCGTGAGTTGGGCACGCGAGTTGAGTTGAGCACATCGTTTCATCCTCAGACGGATAGACAGTCCAAACGCACTATTCAGATATTGGAGGATATGCTCCGCACATGTGTTATAGACTTCGGAGGATCGTGGGATCAGTTTTTGCCCATTGCAGAGTTCGTCTACAACAACAGCTACCAGTCAAGCATTCAGATGGCTCCTTATGAGGCATTATATGATAGACAGTGTTGATCGCCGGTTGGATGGTTTGAGCCGGAGAAGGCTCAGTTACTGGGTACAGATTTGGTGCAGGATGCCTTGGATAAGGTCAAAATTATTCAGGATAGACTTCACACAGCTCAGTCCAGGCAGAAGAGTTATGCCGACCGTAGAGATCGTGATGTTGCATTCATGGTCGGGGAGAGAGTATTGCTCCGGGTATCACCCATGAAGGGTGTAATGAGGTTCCGAAAGAAGGGCAAGTTGAGCCCTAGGTATATCGGGCCCTTTGAGATTCTGGAGAGAGTGAGAGAGGTGGCTTACAGGCTTGCGTTGCCACCGGGGGTTATCATCAGTTCATCTGGTGTTCCATGTGTCCATGCTTCGGAAGTATCACGGCGATCCGTCACATGTGTTAGATTTCAGCTCTGTTCTGTTGGACAAGGATTTGACTTATGAGGAGGAGCCGGTGGTTATTTTAGCCCGGCAGGTTGGTTAGTTGAGGTTGAAGAGTTATCATTCAGTCCGAGTGTAGTGGAGAGGCCAGTCTGTCGAGGCAGCTACTTGGGAGTCCGAGTCGGACATGCAGAGTAGATATCCGCACCTTTTCACCAGTTCAGGAACTTCTCCATGTCAGTTCGAGGACGAACGGTTGTTTTAGAGATGGAGAATGTGATGATTCGATAGGTCGTCTTATGTTTTAAAACCTAATACTGTGGTCTGAAGCCTTAAAATCATATTTTAGCCTTCCCCAATTTGCGTGCGCTGTCCGGGCATCTACCCGAAAAGCTTTTATGTTAAAAACTAAAAACAATAAGAATTTTTGCCTAAAAATTTCATTTGAGTTGACTTCGGTCAATATTTTAAGCAAACGGATATGGACTCATGTTTTGACGGTCCCGGTAGGTCCGTATCGTGATTTGAAATTTGGGCGTATGCCCGGAATTGAATTCGGAAGTCCCTAGCCCGAGATATCGGACTTTGTTGAAATTTGAAAGCTAAAGGCTTAATGAATTTGAAATGTTTGACCCATAGTTGACTTTTTAGATATCGGGTCCGTATTTTAGTTCCGGAACCCGGCAAAGGTCCAATACCATACTTATGACTTATCTGTAAAATTTGGTGCGAAACGGGGCTAGTTTGACGTAATTCGGACGTCCGGTTTTAAAAAAAGAAGTTTCAATGTTTTCTTAAAAATTTCATTTGATTTGGTGTTCAATTCGTAGTTCTAGGTGTTATTTTGGCGATTTGATCGCGCGAGCAAGTTCGTATGATTTTTTAGACTTGTGTGCACTTTTGGTTTAGAATCCTGAGGGCTCGGGTGAGTTTCGGATAGGCTATGGAGTGAAAATAGGACTTAGAACATTGCTGGTATTTCCAGTTCTGGTGCAGGCCTCTAGTATCGCAGTTGCGACACCATGCATTGCATTTGCGACCTTTGAGAGGTTCTCATTTGCGAGCTACTCATTGCAAATGCGAAGAGTAGCTGGGCCACCTTATGTTCGCATTTGCGATACAAAGTTTGCATTTGCGATGGGAGCTGGAAGGGGGATTCTTCGCATTTGCGATCACTGAGTCGCATTTGCGATCCAGCCGGAGTTCACATATGCGAACTATTCTTCGCATTTGCCAAGAAAGCAAAGGTGTGATGGTTCTCGTATTTGCGATGAATTCTTCGCATTTGCGGGGCTCACAAATGTGAGCCCCAGGTCGCAAATACGACATTTGCAGCTGAACAAAATATGACTTAGACGGGTATTTTGGTTCATTCTTCAAATTTTCAAAACCTAAAACCTTAGAGGCGATTGTTTCAAGACTATTTCTTCCCCAAATCATTGGTAAGTGGTTCTAACCTATTTTCTTTCAATCTTTCACTACATTTCACAAGTTTTCAACCTAAAATCTAAGGTTTCCATGGTGGAATTGGGGGGTTTGGGTAGAAACTAGAAATTTTATAAATTGGGGATTTAGACCTCAAATTGAGGTCGGATTCCAAAACAAATTACATAACCGGGCTCGGGAGTGAATGGATAATCATATTTTGGTCCGAATTTCAGTTTTGGACCAAGCGAGCCCCAGAGTTGACTTTTGTTGAGTTTTTCTAATGACTTAAGCTGATTCTTTTGCGATCGTGGGTGATTCCTAAGACTTATTTTGAATCATTTGGTTGGTAATTTGCTAGATGTTGTTGGTTCGGAGGCTGGTTTGAAAGGAAAAGCTATGGTTGAGCTTTGAGTGGTCTTTGGAGCGAGGTAAGAGTTGTGTCTAACCTTGACTTGAGGGAATTAGAAACTCTCGGACTATTTGCTATGTGAATTTCACGTGAGCGGCGTATATATGAGGTGACGAGTATTTATGCGCCGCCGAATTATTTATTTTTCCTTGTTTCCCCCTTCTTATTATATTATCTCTTTCCCTGTCTTAGTTGTTATATGCTCTAAATGTGTTTCCATGCCTAATTGCTACTTGTAGTCGTTATTTCCTCATGTTCATGATATTAGTTCTTTCCATAGTTTCATACTCTCCTACTATTTGCTCAAGTTGGTTTATCTGTACCTTGTAGTTGTAAATTTTGGATTGGTCTCGCTGTGTAGTATTACTTATTCGGATTATCATATTGTACAAGGTTTCCTATTTGTTCAGTTTGGTGTCTTGGAATTGTAAAGGGTTTTTCTATGATTTGAATTATGAGTTTTACTGTGCTTATTGAGTACGTGATATTGATATAATGGGATCGGGTTACACGCCGCAACGGGTGAAGTAAGGGTGATATGTTGAGGTGAAATAAGGATGAATTTGTACTATACGGTGGGATCGAGTTGCACGCCGCAATAGGTGGAATAAGGGTGGATTGACATGGTGAAATAAGGGTGAATTATGATACTGATATTGACATATAGTGGGATCGGATTGTGCGCCGCAACGTGTGTGTATATATATATATTGTCTGGTGGGATCGGGTTGCGCACCGCAACAACCTATATGTTTCCATTTCTTGAGCTGTGTTGGTTTTTCCGGTATTTATATCTGAATTATTAAAGATTGGTAATTCTAGACGACACTGGTTTATTCTTGAGGCTGTGGTTATTATTTTCAGTTGGCTGTTTAATTCTGTTCAATATTCTTATTTTCTGTCATTATTATATACTGCGTTAAGGTTGTAGTGTAGGTGACCCGCCTTAGCCTCGTCACTATTTCGTCGAGGTTAGGCTCGACACTTACCAGTACATGGGACCGGTTGTACTGATACTAACTCTGCACACTGTGCAAATTTTGGAGACAGTCCCAGCGGCGGCTACTAGAGAGCTCGGATTGGACATCCTGCAGAGACTTGAGGTACAACTGCTCAGCGCCCGCAGCTCCTGAAGTCTCCGTCTTTATTTTTATTTAGCTGTGTATTTTCATTTAGACAGTTTTGTATTTATTTCAGACCATTGTAGGTATTACTCTAGCAGCTCGTGCACTTGTGACACCGGGTTCAGGAATTTGTAGCAGATATTTTTACGGTTTTAGCTTCCGCATTTATATTTAGATTATTGCAGTTAAATGAGTTCTTCTTCATTAATTGAATTTAAATTGTTAAAAAGGATAAATTGTTCTAACGTTGGCTTGCCTAGCAAGTGAAATGTTAGGTGCCATCACGGTCCCGACAGTGAAAATTTCGGATCGTGACAGCGGGTGCGGGTCTTTTTTTTAAAAAGTCACATTCGGGCTGAAAACTAACTATGGTCACTAAGCAGGTGTAATGAAACATATTAGTGACTTAATGTAGTACTTAATTGCACTTGCACCTTCAATGTCGTTGGAAAATGAGGTATTTTATTGGAAAAAGGCAAAACATAAATAGGTGGTCTATATTTATTATCGGTTTGAATTTTGAACTACCAAAATGGTTGAACACTAATCTGGGATGGGCAAGATGTTGCTAACTTCATGAAAATTCTTTGTTTTAAAAAATCAAATACACCATCTATATCATGGAAATTCTTCACGAATATAATTGTGTTATTCATATCTTTTTTTAATAAATCACTTAAAACACTAATGTAGTGCAAATCTTAAATTTAAAAATATTTATCTTACTAAATAGATTTATAGTATTAAAAGTGGAACAATAAAAAATATAACTAAATAAAAATAAAAATGTTTTATATGTTAAATCTTTTTTAAAAGGGTATACGGTACCTTAATAGTTCAAAAACAAGAAAGCTATTACTAGTATTAAATCACATGTCTTATTCAATAATTTTTTATCGTTTTCTGTCTAAAAGTTTTGATTGATTAAATATTTTATTGTCATTTCAACAAGTTTTGGCTCAATAATTTTTTTAAAGGGCAGAGTAGCTTAAGAGCAACAAAAGAGATTTCAGGTTTTTGGTTGATTAAATCAGAAAGTCCAACCGAAACCCCAAAAGAAATAAAACTGAAGAAATGAAAGAAAATAAAATAAAATATGCGGGGCGGATGGATGCGGGTGTGAGTGTGGGACGGGTGTATGCGGGTGCAAATGCTATGTGGGGCGGGGCAGGTTTAAAACTTCATGGGTTTATGCGGGTTTACATTGAACTCACATGAATTTTATTACTCCATTTCAAAGTAAAAACCATCCTCTTGCATTTCGCTCCGTACATAAGATTCGAAAGTTTGGAATGAGGGTATAGGAATCGCCTAATTCTACTGTCTTAACGTTTATATTTATATATCACTTTCCTTCCTCTCAAGTCGTTTGCTTTTTATCTTATTTTATTTTATTTTACTAAATCAAATTGATTCAATTTTCTAGAAAGATGATGGCACAGTATTTATAATCGGAAAAAAGTGACTTTTTAAGGCTAATCATATGTGACGAGGTGGAATTTCACTCAATTTAATACACTTATGGACTTATCGGACCGAGGGAGAGAAAATAAGAAGATTGGAGTCTAAAATCAATGAGTTATTATATTTTAAAAATCTTGCTATGTTAGGTAATTAGGTGCAAATGTTCCTAATAGTGGTAATTAGGCTTCCAATTTTGCATATCTAGGTAAACTTCTCTTATAATTACCCTCAATTTTTTCGTCCACTCACTCACTGTACCACCTTACTCTGTTTCTCATTTGTTGCTCTCTTTTTTGCTCACTCCTTACTCTCTTTCAGTTCTCACTCTTCCTTGCACACTTCTATAGTAGTGAAAAATATTTAGTAATTTATATGCTCGTTCTTAGTCCAATTACATGATTCTTGAGTTAATTTGATGATGCTATTGACTGTTGTTTGGTGTTACTTTATGTTTTTACTAGCATTGGAGCTTTAAAAATAAAAATAAAAACAGCAAAAGTTAAACTCAAAAGGTCATAAGTGCAGCTGGTGAAAATTGCAAAAGTTGTCCAGGATGAGTAGACATGCTTCTAGCACACGTACTTAGGATTGATTAGAGTAAAAATGTCCGAAGGTATTACAATCGGAAGCGCCTAAAAATGCAAAATCTGAAGGTTCTACAATCGGGCGCCCATGACAGAGTTACAAGCACGCAGATCAACTTGAGACTTGAGAGAGCAAAATTTAAATTGAACCTGTCATTTTCGAAACAGAGCATAAATTTCAATATGAAAATATTTAAAGTACAGTAGTTACCAATGGTAAGAATCTTTAAATATAATGAGTCGAATTTAAATTTTTGATTAGTTTATTCTCATACTTAGGATTGGAGTCTAAAAATTGAAAAATATAACAAATATGAGTTTGGCTCTGAAACTATATCAAAAAAATGGACTAACTCAACCTAAGAGTTCTAACTCCAGAAGCGAGGATAAAATTATCAAGATCATAATTAGACAATTTACTCAACCAATATGAAATAATCTAACATTAGAACCAATTTGAACGTGAGAAGTTTGGTATACAAATGGAAATAAATCACTAATTCAAATAAACCTGAAAATTTGTGAAAGATAAAAGTTTAAAAGGAGTAACTAATTAAAAGTAAAAAATTTAAAAATTTTGAGATAAGAAATCGTCCATGTAATGCACAGTTAGGGATGTTTATGGTTCGGTTTGGGTCAATTTTCTCCTAACAAAAAATTAAACCAATTAAATTATTTTTTTAATATTGAAACTAAACCAAACTAATTAAGTCGGTTTATTATCGATTCGTATTTTGTCGATTGTTTCTTAAATATGAGACATCCACTACCAAATATATATTCTAACAACTACATTCCAACATAATACTTATCAACCCAATTGCACTTTGAGTAAATATGTACATTTAGAAGATATTTTGATGACAATTAAATTAAATAGTGATCTAAAATTTAACGATTCAATTAAAGACATGATAATTTTTACATGAAATAGATTTTTTGACTTAAGACTACTGATCAAACTAGAATATTAAGGCAAATAAGTCGATTACTATAAAGATAAAGAACTAGATTACATACGAAGAGTTAAATGATTAATACGTACCATAAAAATTTTAAAATATTATATAAAAATATACATATATATATGTGTGTGTGTAATAAGATTTAAACATGTACTTTTATAGTCGATTTGGCTTGATTTTTGATTATTATTTTGCTTAAAATCAAAACCAAATTTGGTCGGATTTTAAAATTCAAAAGTAAAACCAAATCCAACCAAGAAATAATCAGTTTCTTGCCGGTTTGAGGTTTTGTTTTGAGGTTTGGTTCGATTTTATTATTTTAATTTCGTGAATACTCCTGCACACGATAGTACAAAATTGGACGAATAAAAATAAAAACGAGAAAGTGTCCATCAAAAGCGTAGCACTTTGTAGTGAACTGCAACTCCGTCGTACTTTTCCAAGTTTTTACACAGTCTCGGTCAAGGTCCATCAATGAAGCTGCTAGTGAACTTTAACTTATATTATGTCACGACCCAAAATCTAACTATAGTTGTGATAACGCCTATCGTGTTACAAGGCAAGCCTACTTCTCAAAATATTACTACTAAACCGATTATAAGAATTTAATAAAATATTTCAACATTTAAATTTTTCATAAACTAAATCAACTCTAAATATAATATAGAAAAATACGAAAACGAGCCTCAAACATCGGGGTGTCACTAAGTCATGATCGTCTAAAACTATAAACTAAGATATATAAACTGTCTAACTGTCCAAAAGAAGAAATGACAAGAGAAATAACAAGGTTTTGCGGACGCTAACAGCTACCTTGCAGTCTCCAAAGATAGCCGACCTGAACTCAACGATCGCCGCGCTCTAACTCACCTGGATCTGCATATAAAGTGCAGGGTGTAGTATGAGTACAACCGACTCAGTAGTAACAGAAATAACTAAGGAACTGAGCAGTAGTGATGAGCTAAGTAAAACAATCCAATTATTTATTTTCACAATTTAAAAATAAACAGAAATAAACAGGTAAATTCCATAACCCAGTAAATGCCACAAAGAAGGTTAACAGATAAATGCAGCAACAACACAAATAATTACAACCTCACAGCAGTGTCACTACATCACTCATCACTCACACTCAACACTCAAAACACTCAACACTCTGCGCTCTCAATGGGGTGTATACAGACTCTGGAGGGGCTCCCAAAGCCCAAACGCTAAGCACGGACAACTCACATGCCATTATATCAATACCTGGATCTGCACGGTCAACTCACGTGCTACGCGGACAACTCACGCATTGTGGTACCAATACCTGGACCCGTACGGTCAACTCACGTGCTACGCGGATAACTCACGCGCTATGCGGACAACTCACGCGCTATGGAATTAATATCCTCACAACCAGGCCCTCGACCTCACTCAATCATGTACCTCACTAGCCTCACCATCATGAACAATTAAGGGAACACAACCCACATCAAGTATCACAGCATATTAGCAAATAATAGAGACTAAGGAAAATATGTACAATAATTTCTATGACTGAGTACAAATAATGTGAGCATAAAGAAAGCTTAAGCATGATCTCTAACATGAAGGCAGACAAGTTCAACAACAAGTAATTACGTAAACACAGATGATGGCCATGAGGCCTCACAGGACGGACCAAGTCTCAATCCCTCGAGGTATACACTCACACGCCCGTCACCTAGCGTGGGTATCACCTCCAAACAGTCACACGATATCAAATTCTCCGGGTTTATACCTTCAAAGCCAGAGTTAAAACTATTACTTACCTTAACAGCGTAAAACCCTATTCCGGGATGCCATCGTCTCTAGACTCGGTCTCCAAAAGCTCCAAATCTAACGACAAATCAGAATACAACTATCAACATAGTCTAAAGAATCGAATTTTATAATAAAAACTACATAAATATGCCAAAAATTCGAATCGGCCAAAATCCGCCCCCCGGATCTACGTCTCGAAATTCGTAAAAAATAGCAGAATAATAAACCTCGTCCTCTCTCGAATCTAACCATATAAAATTCATCAAAATTGGACTCTGTTTGGTCTCTAAAATCCTCACTTAAACTCTCCAAAACTCAAACTCTAGCTCCCTCAATTTCACTTTAAAATTATCAATCAAATCCCAAAAACGAAGATGGATTCATGAAATATAACCAAACCTGAGTAGAGAACACTTACCCCAATCCTTATGGTGAAAATCGCCCCCGAAATCGCCCAAATTCGAGCTCCCCAACTCAAAATATGACCAAATACACAAACTCTCGTTTTATATATTTTTCTGCCAGCTATTCTGCCTCATTGTTTCGTGCCAAACGATCCCGAAACTCGCTTTTTATGTATCCAATGGATTCCTTGTAAAATTTTAGTCAGGTTAAGCTTTTGAATCACTCAATTTGACCTTATAATAAAGGAGATATGTAGGGTTTAATATTTACTAATAGTGCAGATTTTTAAATACGCCGTCAGTGGCAATATCGTAATCAATCTCAAAAATCTTACAACCTAATTCTTAATAAAATGATCATAAAATTCTCATACGATGTCCAAATTCGACGATTTATTTTGCTACGGGTCCGTAATTACGATACAGATATAATGCTTCAATCAAAAAATAAATCGGAGCTCATTTGTTCAATATGATATCATTTATACTTGAAAAAACGGCGTCGAAACATAAGAAAAACGAGCGCAACACAACCCAAATCTATCCGAAACTCACCCGATGAGTTCGTTTATTCATAAATCAACTTACGTTGACTTTTCTAACTTAGCTTTCTAACTAAGGGACTAAGTGTCTCATTTCACTCCAAAACTACTCCGGACCCAAACCTACCAACTCGATACAACTCAACACCGCTGAACAACACATAAAGAAGCATAAATGGGAAAAACAGGGGTATAACTCTTGGAACGACTGGCAGGGTCGTTACATCCTCCCCCTTTTAAACAAACGTTCATCATCGAACGTGCCAAGAGTTGTTCTCAAAACCATCAAGAACTCTCTCCGAACCCCAATGGCACAAAACCAATCCGTTAGGACTGAATCCTTCTAACTCAACCAAGCTACGCAGACCACCGTAAACCCAAGGACATTGCCACAAAACACTTGTAGAACTCATTACCTCATACACACCCAAAGAACTAATCATACCCATTACCATGCCGATCCAGCCTACTACCAAGATGACCTATCTATCCGAGTTTCTTCTGAATTACCTTCAAATTGATACTTTGCCCCGCCATAACACCACAATCCTCAACCAAGACTCACCACACGATACCCAAGCATAAAACCACACGGCTTTAAGGCTCATAGGCCGCTGAATACTCTCTTAAATATCCCCAAAAGTACCACAAGCACGTACTCACACAAGCCGTCGATGCACAACTGATACCGAGCGCCCATGTGCGCATACGAATGCGTGGAAGGAATACAAAGAGTTACACTTCAAGCCGAATCAATACCACACGAAAAGAATTCAAGAATGTGAAAATTTTCTAAAGGTTCTGCAACTTCTCGAAGACAAGTACAAACGTCTCCGTACCGACACGAAAGACTCTACTAAACCCGCTCATGACTTATGAGACCTATCTAACCTAGGCTCCGATACCAACTTGTCACGACCCAAAATCTAACCATGGTCGTGATTGTAAGCACGTAATTTTTGACCCGTCACGTCTTTAAGCTATATTAATTTTCTTGCATATTTTAGATATTTTTTTAATGGTTCTTTAAGTTTTAATTTATTTTACTTTAATTACAATATTTGAAAATACCAAAAATAGTTTCATCTTTATAATAAGATAAATTTATCCTAATTTTCAGCAATTAGCCTAACTTAGAGGTCCAGTTTCGGGCAAGAAGAAGCCCAAATCGGCTCCCTCACTTAAACCATCCCAAACCCGTTTTAACTCTTGACCCGCCCATTTTCTATTTTTAAATCACAGCCACCCATTATTTCTAATCCAATTCCCCACATCAATTCTCCTAACCACATAAAATCTTAACCTACCTCAAACCTTAAACCTAAAAGCCTTTAAACAACCCGCACACTCTCACCCCCACTGCCGCCGCATCACCACCCAACTTCACCGGAATCACGTGCCCATGATCCCCTCCTCATCGTCTCTTTCTCCACGTGGCATAACGACTTCTGACAGAATATTCTTATCTTCACCTCCCTCATGCGCTTTGATTTCTTTGGACGAATCTCTGATAAATGGGAGCGGTTGGATGCTAGTGAAATCACATCCACGCCTTCCATTTGTCCGATTTTCGTTCTATGTGAAAAACTTTCCTGGATTTTCGGAAGGGGAGAGAGATTTTGGGCGTGACTTAGAGAGAAAGAAGAAGCTTCTATAGTGGGTATATAATCCAAATTTTCGGATAGAAAAAGAGGAGAAGAGGGCTAGGGTTTTCGGATTTTTGAAGGTTCTTCCTTCTAATATTTAGTTGGTTCGCATATAAAAATTTTAGAGTTCTCTTTTAGTCTTTTTTTGTTTTTTGAAACAGAAAACACAAATATATATATATATATATATATATATATATATATATATATATTAGCTTTTCATTTATTTATCAAAAATGAAGTTTAGCTGAGGTCCGTCGACTGCTCGTGAGGTTCTTGTTCGTGGTCCCAAATCCATTTTTATCGCTGTTAGGTTTGTCGTTGAGTCGAAACTGTCATTTGAGGTCGGCTCGTGGTTCCTGATTTGCTTGTCATGGTTTCATTCACTGCTGGTCAAGTTCATTGCTCAATTTCCCTACTTGTATCTCATCCGGACAGAAGCTTTAATTGAAATCCTCTTTAAGGTTCATTCTCTTTCCCTTGATCTTGTTTTGGTGTTGATCACAGTGTGATAAGAGTCGAGGTGTGATTAGTTCAGAATATGTTTAAGAGCTCTTTAGATGGAATTGATTTGATTTGAATGTTTGAGGTCGAATTTAGATTTCCATATATTCATTCTTATTCCATCCTGTTTTGTTATGTAACGAGTTGGTTAGATTTTGTGATACTAGTTAAAGCTCAGAAAAATATAATTCTTTCAATCGTGGAGTTTCTTATTTAAAAAGATTTTCTAACTCTCTTGCTGAGTGCCCGATAGTCCATGTTTTTTATCAAAATGTTAGAACTCGATTCATGTGATATTCATAAGTCTACCTTGGTTATCCAGTGTTGAACTTAACAGTTTCGAGTATGAAGACTGAATTTGAGTTTGTTGTCGATTTTTGATTGAATCTGCTCTCATCATAAGGATGCTTGGTGCCATTTATTTGCTCTTATTGAGATTACGTGCAAGTAATTGATATCAGTTGAAAACACTTAAGAGTTCAGGTGCGAGTCGAATATCTAGTTCCCCGGGAATTTATTGAAATCATATGGTTGATCTTCTGTTGCATTCAACTCGATTTGTTCAATTAGCTCATCATTTTCTGTTGCAAATTTGGCTAGTTTCATGTTTAATTGAGTTGGAATTGTGGTATCTTGCTTCAAATTCTTTATAAGGGCCACTGTTAAATGGTTAATTGTACAGATTATGTTCTCATGAATAGCTAATGAATTTTCTTCTCGAGTTGATGTATCTGATAACAGTTTGGCTATAACCTTGATGCTATTTGTGTTTGAGAAATTTGGTTAGTTCAAATAATGGAAGTCGAAAGCAGTATTGGTGTTGTGTATGATCCGTTCTGAAGTGTTTGATTTTAATTCAATTGGTCGTGTATTTCTGTAAGACTAATGAGAGGCTGCATAATACTAATTGGAGTTTGCAAGTGAACTTGAGAAATTAACAGTTATGAAGATAAAAGGGAATAAAGGTAAAAGAAAGGTTAGATAGCATGATAACCCAAGGAAAAGAAGGGGTTTGGATGGATTTTAAGCTTTTATCACACTTTGATCCACCACTTTTTGTCCTGATTTTATTGTCGTGTTTGTTTTGTCGAGTTACTATTTTCTCTCTTTTCTTTTATGTGTTGACTGCTATCTTTGTGAGTAGATAATTTGAATGAGTTAATTTTGAATGTTTGTCGGGGAATGGGGAAAGGACAAGCCCATTAGAGCCCATTAATAATTAAACTGTCTACATGCTTTAGGATTGGGCTCGGTCTAACAAATAAATTTAATTGTTAAGAAAAATGAGCATGGATTGAATTCTCCTGTTATTTAGCTTTCTTTTATTTTTTTTCATTATCCGTTAGTGGCATGTTTAGGTCGACCACACTTGGCTAGGCAACTATTAAGTTATTTTTTGTTTGTTTTTAGAGGCTAGAGGTCGTCCCCTTAGTTATTATAATTTTATTAGGGGAATGCCCCGAAGCACATGTAATCGAAGACTAAAGGCGGACGTCCTTCGAGGAAGTATTAGTATAGGCTAGCTTAGGACTTTTAATTCATTTCTTTTCCTTTTTAGGTAGGGGACAACCTTGAACCTGTTTGTGTTTGTTTTCTTTGCGCGTTATGCCTCAATTGTAATATTTTTAAAAGCCAATTCGATCAAGTATGCAACTGTACTAGTTATTGAGTTTGCATATCTTGAATGTCTAGCCACTTTTGGCCACATCGGCCATTTTATCAAAAGTGATTTAGTAACCCATGTCTTAAAATCTTGAGTACACAAATAAGTGTCCCACTACTTTAGGGTTCGTCCTTTCTGAGTTTGCATATTTAGCCACTTCTGGCCATATCGGCCGTTTTTGCAAAGTGGGTCATTTCTGTAAAGTAATTTTGGACCATGATTATTGGGAGTTTTGAAGTCGTATAAGTCTTAGTGGGTTATTTCCATGTCTTATAGGTCACCTTTGTTAGAGTTTGCACTAATACCCACCCTTGGCCACGTAGGCCATTTTGCAAAAATAGCCCAATCTTGTCTTGCATATGTCTAATAAGAAGTGTTGTGGTGTCACATAGTGTCTTGAGCCTCTAACTATGTTCTCTTCATTCAGGTATGGACCTGCTAATTCGATCCAAAGTGTTGATGGTAGTAAAGATCCCTAGGAAGTTGGTCAAGTGGTAGAAAATATTTTCACTGTTAGAGCAGCAAGAGTTAATGGAGAAATTGGGCACCCTCACTTCGCTTCTTGATATCACACCCACCCAGATTTAGTGGAGGCAATGTTGATCTACTGGGACCCGCAAAATATGGTTTTCCGATTTGGAGAGTGTGAAATGACTCCTACTTTGTCAGAAATGTCCGGTCTCACTCGTCTAAGTTACATAGGAAAAGACATGATACTTCCCCAAGATCACTCTAGGACGAGATTCCTTAGCGACCTGGGTCTAAAAGACAATAAGCATCTAGGATTCCTCAAGCAGTCCTGGATATCTTTGGATTATTTGTTTGCTAGATTTGGATCCCATGATAGTATTGATCTCTTTTGGGATGAGTTTTGCACAACCAAGGCAAAATGGCAAAGACGCCGCCTTGAAGCCTTCAGCCTTGCTTTGCTGGGAATATTGGTATTTCCTTTAGATGAGAGGCATATTTGCACCAGTCTACAATCAGTGGTAATGGCGCTATTTCATGAGAAGCAATGCAAAGTCGTTACCATTGTACCGATGATCTTGATAGAGTTGTATCGAGCCCTAAGTGAGGTTAGGGGAGTTGTTAGGTTTTTTGAAGGGAGAAACCTTTTGCTACAATTGTGAATGATGGAGCGCTTACACACCGCTTCCTTACTTTGCCCTATCGACCGTGACTTTCGGGATCGTGTGGTATACATTGAGCGTAGGATGAAGCCTCCTAAGTTTACATACCCAGTAGGCGTCATGGCTTGGATTGAGTTCCTAGGTTTGAGGACAAATGGGAATGGTTTGTGGGCCTACTTTTGGCTACCTTTTGATGAGATCTTGGTAGGATGTCGCATGCAACCTTTCTTGATCTTGATAGGACATAAGTGTGTCAGGCCGTAAACTGCCATTAGTGTGATGCGACAGTTGGGCAGGAGGCAGGAAGAGCCGCTAACTTTGAATCTTCGGAGGCGCATCATGAATTTTAGCAAAAAGGCGGCTGATGAGATCAAGTACGTGCAATACTGGAACAATGCAAAGAGGATGAAGAAGAATACATTAGTAGAGGACATTAGTAGGCCCGAGTGTACTCAGGAGTACTTGATTTGGTTGCAGTCTATTCCACCAGGGGACAACACCCCATTGCCAGCACAACTTAAGGGTCGGGGCAGTTCAGACAGATGATTTTGAGGAGGCTTTGGATCCAGATCCTTAGGGTAAGCTTGAGTTGATAAGGTCTCAGTTGGCAGGATTGGTAGCAAATGTGGAGAGACATGGTCAGTACTTGTTTAGGGTCGGCTTTCAGGAGGCGGGGGCACACGCCAGGACCTTTATTCCCAGCATCGGTGCATCTCTACGAGGCATGTTACGGAGCTTGAGCATGACAGACACCCCAGGACCATCCCAGCCGGGGGCACCGCATTCAGGAGCAGCTTGAGGAGGCTTTTTATTTATATGTTTTGAGTCTATTTTATTTTGAATTTTACTTTCTAGTTTTGTCCAGTAATATTGAATCCGTTAGGAGGTGTCAAGGTCTGCCGTAGTCTAGTTGAGTCTGTCGAGTTTTTTGTACTTCCCAGTTGTATTTGAAAAAACCAAAAAACATTATAAATGAAAAATCCAAAAAGACTTTTATTTTTAGTTTATTTTCCACCATTGTTTCAGAACTACACTTGGTCTGATTCATGTAGAACATGATACGTACGCAACCTACATCGGGTTCGATCGAATCATTTAAAAAAAAGAAGTTATGTGATGTGAGAAGTGAGAAAAAAGAAAAGAGTGATAAGCAAAAAGAAAAAGAGTGGAAAGAAAATGATGTAATCCAAGAAGTGATAGAAAAGAAAGAAAAGAGAAGATTGAAATGAACAAATTGGGATGATGCCATATGACCATGCGACCCTCAAAGTCATTTAGAACCGTTGATTATTGCTAAGTGCATTGCACGTAATGTGATATTATTATCTGATAAATGACCTAACGCTAACATGTCGGCTTTGTTTTGTTCTTCCTTGTTATCTTTATTATAATATCAGGAAGGTGGTTAGTTTGTTGGCATTCTGGCGGGTAATCCATACAACACTAGATCAAAGCGTAAGGCAGTCATGGCTAGCAAAGAATTGGACATAGGAGTTGTTGACCCATCGAGGGAGATTGTGGAGTCGGAATCTGAATTGAAAGAGGAGGTCCAAAGGTTGAAACAACAGATGGAAGAAATATATCAGGCCTGGATCAGAGGGCATCCTCCTCCCTCACTCCCCACTAACTATACAGAAAACCCTGCTTCTATCCCACCACTGTCACAAGCCCAGGTTCCCACTACTGTCGATCTTTCCCCTCAACATGCACTGGGCTTCACCCCTTACCACAACTACCCTGACACCTCGTCCCAAACGTTCCATGCACCACCAGCCAAAATAACCTCATATCCCGCTCCAACATCCACTCCTGTTTTTGTAGCCCCTCCACAAGCTAACCTCCACCGATCTTCTAGTGAACCTGCGTTCAAGGTTCCAGATGCCCAGTACTATGCTCCAGAACCAACTTTAATGGTCCCAGATCCTTATTGTTACACCTCTAACTTTGAGCTTCCTGTTAAAACCGAGAAGCCATCTAAGAACGTGGAGCAAGATGAGATATTCAGGAAAGTGAAATGTTTGGAGCAATATTTGAGAAACATGCAAGGGATAGGAAGTCAAGTAAGTGTGGCTTACAAGGATTTGTGCTTATTTCCTGACGTCCAATTGCCCGTCGGGTTTAAGATGCAAAAGTTTAATCTATACGACAGACATGGGGATCCCGTAGCCCACTTGAGAGGTTATTCCAGTAAGATGAGAGGCACCGGTGGGAAAGATGAAATATTGATGGCCTATTTCAGTCAGAGTCTGACTGGGGCAGCTCTAGAATGGTACACCCGCCAAGATGCTAGCAGGTGGTACACATGGGACGATATGGCTCAGGCCTTTGCCCGGCACTTTCAGTACAATATAGATATTGTCCCGGATCACCTATACCTTAGGAAGGTAGAAAAGAAGCCCAGTGAAATCTTAAGGGAATACGGGTTCAGATGGAGAGAGCAAGCTGCACGGTTCAATCCTCCGATGGAAGAAGACGAGATCGTTGAGTACTTTCTTCAAGCCCTGGAGCCTACCTACTTTGGCCATTTGATCTCAGCCATAGGTAAACCCTTTAACGATGTGGTAAAGATGGGTGAAATGTGGAAGAGGGATTCAATTCAAGCAAGATCATGAGCTACTCCGCCATAAAAGCAACCACACAGGCAATTCAAAGTGGCACATGAAGCTTGTTAGGCAAAAAGAAGAAGGATGATGTCACTATGGTTGTCTCTGGATCATGGCGTGGCCCAAGGGGTTCACCTCACCAGTACACTCAGCCTTGACCCCAACCCCAAGCCTACACCCAAGCTTCATATAATCCAACCCAATATTATTTCCCACCACAAGACCCTCAATACTCAGTTAGACCAACCTAATACCATGTTCACCATGCACAGTCATATGCTCAACCCCCTCCTTACCTACAATGGCGTGCTCCAGCTCCACAAAATACTTATCCACCCCCACAACCCTACCGAAACCCTAGAAGTCCAAAATTTTGACCAAGGCTAGAGTATAGGAGAGAAAGGCAACAAGGGAAAGAAACCTTCACCCCTCTGGGTGAGTCCTATGCCAGTTTGTTTCAAAGGTTGAGGCAATTGGACGTCTTGAGGCCGATTGAGGCGAAGATACCAAATCCCCCTCCAAAGAACCTTGATTATTCTCTAAGGTGAGCATATTGTTCTGATGCTCTAGGGCATGATACAGAGAAGTGTTGGAATTCGAAGAGGGAAATCCAAGAGCTTATTGATACAAATCAAATTGTAGTCCAGAGCCCAGATGCGCCGAACATCAACCAAAATCCTTTGCCAGCCCATGCCGAGACGCATATGATTTAAATAGTTCATAAGGATAGGGAGCTCAGGAATTCTTCCAGGTCCGTCATGATGATTCGTGCTAGTGAAAGTAATTTGTTTAAGGCTCCAGACTCTACAAAATGGGTGATAGAGAAACTGAGTTCGCTCAATTTGAAGCCACCGGTGTTGGTTGTGAAAGGGCCTTCGAAGGATATTGGGGTAAGTCAGGAAAAGCCAAAAGTGGTCGCGCCCGGGATCCCGAGCAAGCCTGTCAAAGTCATGGAAGGGACCCGTATTACCCCTGTTATTATTAAGGCATTAAACCAGTTGCCAATGGTTGATACAAAGGCTGTCCTGTGGAATTACAAGCAAGTGATAGTGACATATAAAAGGAAAGAAGTAGAGGAAGAAGTCAATGAAACCGGAGGACTGACTCGTTCTGGGAGATGTTTTACCCCAGAGGAGTTGTGGAAAGCCAAGCCATTAAAAGATAGCCAAATCCCAGTAAAGAAGCCGGTCACCGAAGAAGAGGCTGAGGAATTCCTGAAAAAGATAAAAGTGCAAGACTATTCCATCGTGGAGCAGTTAAGGAAAACACCAGCTCAGATCTCTATTTTGTCTTTTTTGATACATTCATATGAACACCGCAGAGTCCTAATGAAGATTTTGAATGAGGCCCATGTTCCTGATAAAATCATGGTGAACCACTTGGAAAAGATTTCTAACAAGATCTTCGAAGTAAACAGGATCACTTTCTCAGATGATGAACTTCCTATGGAGGGTACAGAACATAACCGAGCTCTTTATCTCACGGTGAAGTGCGAGGATTCTTTTGTTTCAAGGGTGTTGGTTGATAGCGGCTATAGTGCAAATATTTGCCCCTGTCCACTCTGCAAAAGTTAAAGATCGGCACTGAAAGAATCCACATGAATAGTGTGTGTGTTTGAGGTTTTGACGGAGGAGGTAAAGATTCTGTTGGTGATATAATGCTCGAATTGTCGATAGGGCCAGTTGTGTTCACTATGGAGTTTCAAGTGTTAGATGTATCTGTCTCCTACAATCTGTTGTTGGGCAGGCCTTGGATATATACAGCTAAGGCGGTCCCGTCTTCTTTGCATCAAATGGTAAAATTCGAATGGGACAGGCAGAAAATAGTTGTGCACGGTGATGAGGACATATCTGCTTATAATGACCCGTCTGTTCCATTTATTGAAGCTGAAGATGATAAAGGGCCTTGGGTTTAACAAACTTTTGAAACTGTGTCTGTTGAGAAGATTCCCGAGGGAGAATGCATTCCAGGACCGAAGCTATCCCCCGCGTCCGTCATGGTAGCAAATGAAATGTTGAAGAATAGTTTTGTGCCGGGTAAAGGTCTGGGTTCATCTCTACAGGGTATTGTGCATCATGTGTGCCCACGTGAAAATCTTGGTACATTTAGTTTTGGATTCACGCCCACAGAGAAGGACGTGAAAAGGGCTAAAAATTTAAGACAGAAGATATGGTCACTCCCCAAGCCTGTTCCACACATTTCCAAGTCTTTTGTCAAGCTAGGGGCAGCAAAATGGCCAATATCATCAGTCCCGAAACCTGTGGTCGATGTTGATGAAGAGCTGATCAAGAGGTTCCAGAGTCTGTTTAATGAGGTTAACATGGTGGAAGTTGGGGAAGGTTCTAGTAATGCAGATGTGCAGCTCGTTGGGCCAAATGTGAAGCTTAGCAATTGGGAAGCTACTCTTCTCCCCAACAGGAAGGAGTTTTGGTAGTTTGCTTTGTTTTCCTTTCTGTTATCTGGGTTATTCCAGGGTTGTAATCCAGATTTTATTTTCGCTTGTTTTGATGTTTAAACCCTTCTATCCTTTTATTTTCACTGAAATGCAAGTTTTCATCTTTTTATTGTTATTCCTAATATCTGTTTCAATTTGTTTTTCCTTTGTATAGTTATTTATATGTTGGTTCTAATGACATGACACGCATGAGAAATTTTTAGCCAGATCTTAAAAGCCAGTCTATCCTTGAAATAATGATCCAAGAAGTTGAATGTGATGAAAAAACATAGAGGTTGAGATCTCGTCCCTCCAAATTTTTGTAGAAGTTGAAATTGATGATGACGAGTGGGTCAAATCCCGGTTAGAGAAGTTGAGTTTGATTGATGAGAAAAGATTGGTAGTTGTATGTCATGGTCAATTGTATCATAAAAGAATGGCAAGATCATACTATAAGAAGGTGCGTCCCCGGAAATTTAAAGTGGGCCAGCTGGTATTGAAACACATCCTTCCACATCAGGCTAAAGCTAAAGGCAAGTTCGCCCTGGTTTGGGTCGTTCATTGTGATAAAGAGTGTTGCCCAATGGTGATTTGTATTTAACACACATGGAAGACAGATGTGTGGATATGGCTATCAATTCTGATGCAGTCAAGAGATATTATGTGTGATTTCTTTGCTTATCTTAAATTGTATTTTTTTTTTGTATTTGGCATGTTCAAAGTTGGAATGACGAAGGCATTTTATTCTGCTACCCAAACACTGTTATTCTTTGTAACCCTTTTTGAGTCTTATTTATTTTCTTTCATACCCCTCTTTTGGAATCAGGAGTAGAGTTAGAAAATAAAAAAACAAAAAAAAGGGAATAGAAAAAATAAAAAAAAAACAAAAAAAGAGAAAAAGAAAAACAAAACAAAAAAGAAAAAAAGCAACAAAAACAAAACAAATTTTAGGTTGGAACTACGTTAGACCTGATT
Organism: Nicotiana tomentosiformis; assembly: GCF_000390325.3. Lineage (NCBI taxonomy): Eukaryota > Viridiplantae > Streptophyta > Magnoliopsida > Solanales > Solanaceae > Nicotiana > Nicotiana tomentosiformis. The sequence goes on from NC_090820.1 coordinate 52,007,121, forward strand.
CTTTTAAGGATACGTAGGCAGCCTTACTCTAAGGTTCGATCCCATCAAATAAAAATTCAAAATTTCCGAGACTCAAAATAAAACAAAACTGGGGCAGAAGTTTTAGTTTTGTAAAAGGTCTGATTCCAAAAGTTATAATTTTGACCCTTTCATCTTAAGTCATGTTGAGCCTTATACCACCTTTTCTTTCTAACCCTTTCCAAAAGCCTATACTACGGTCCAAAGAAAGACCTTCCGATCAATCTTTGAGGATGCCAAGTCAAGTGAGATAGAGGTATGATTTTCATCATGGGTAACACTTTATTCATTGGGCACAAGGAAAATAAATAAAATGAGAGAGTCTTATTGGTGAAAACCCTCACGGGCACCGTAAGGCAATGCTGAGTTGAGGAATAATTGAAAATGAGAGAGTCTTATTGGTGAAAACCCTCACGGATACCGTAAGGCGGCGGTGAGTTGAGAGATAAACAAATGAGAGAGGCTTGTTGGTGAAAACCCTTCGGGGCACTACAAGTCGAAAGAGGTTGGTGACTTTACAGAAAAGTTGGATAATTAAAAGCCCGGTTTTTGAAGTATGAAGACATGACATGAAGTGAAAATGTGATTGGTTGGATGGGTTAGGTTGATCAATCCGAAATGCATGTCATGATCATTGGAGCCAGCTGCTTCACTCAGATAATTCCCTTTTCCATTCTTCTTCAAATAGTCATGTTCAAGATTTTCCTTTTTATTCCTAATTCTCAAAGTCACCTCGCTTTGTTTTTTGTTGGGTCTGTTTTTCTGAATCTCTTTCAAGTTAGTCTTTGTTAAACAAGCTAGAAAGGACTTCAAAGCCTACTACCGGCTTCTTGATTGCACAAGGCAAAGTTAGGCCAAAAGCCCATCACAAGTGACATGCTTTGGAAGGAGAAATGTGGTGGCGACTGAAGTTCAAGTGATCAAGTGAATCTTGAATTTCGAGGAAATGCAAAGGTTCAACAACTGTTAGAATGAAAACGCAATACAACAAGTGAGTGTAAGGGATTCAGGTCATTAAGGGGTTTTTGTGGTCAAGGTTCGATCAGAAGGTTAAACGATTCATTGTTAGCATGAAGCAGCTAATCAGAATGAAACATGGAAGTGGCAGAAGCGGACACCTTCAGCAACGATGCCACAAACTAACCACCACATTTTCAAACTCACTAAATTTCCTTTGATTAAAATAGAGGGATGAAATTTGGTCATTCGCGTAGATCCTCCATGAGGAAAGTATGGTTCAGGAGCAAGGAATTTTGTTATATCTGCAGGGATCCTCTAGGAAGAGAGCATGGCTCGGGTAAGTTCATTTTTAGTTCTCAGGACCCTCATGGATAATGGGAATATGTTTTTAGTTTTCAGGACCTTTCTGAATAATGGGATTAGTTTTCAAGTTCTCAGGACCTTCCTGGATAATGGGAATAGATTTTGAGTTCTCAGGACCCTCCTAGATAATGAGATTAGTTTTCAAGTTCTCAGGACCCTCTTGGATAATGGGATTAGCTTTCAAGTTCTCAGGACCCTCCTGGATAATAGGATTTAGGTTTTATTTTCTCAGGACCCTCCTGAATAATGGGAATAGGTTTTAAGTTTTCAGGACCCTCCTGGATAATGGGATTTAGGTTTTATGTTCTCAGGACCCTCCTGGATAATGGGAATAGGTTTTAAGTTTTCAGGACCCTCCTGAATAATGGGATTAGTTTTCAAGTTCATAGGACCCTCCTGAATAATGGGAATAGGTTTTGAGTTCTCAGGACCATCCTGGATAATGGGATTAGCTTTCAAGTTCTCAGGACCCTCCTGGATAATGGGATTTAGGTTTTATGTTCTCATGACCCTCCTGGATAATGGGAATAAGTTTTAAGTTTTATGGACCCTCCTGAATAATGGGATTAGTTTTCAAGTTCTCAGGACCCTTCTGAATAATGGGAATAGGTTTTGAGTTCTCAGGACCAACCTGGATAATGGGATTAGCTTTCAAGTTCTCAGGACCCTCCTAGATAATGAGATTTAGGTTTTATGTTCTCAGGACCCTTCTGGATAATGGGAATAGGTATTAAGTTTTCAGGACCCTCCTGGATAATGGGATTTAGGTTTTATGTTCTCAGGACCCTCCTGAATAATGGGAATAGGTTTTGAGTTTTCATGACCCTACTGAATAATGGGATTAGTTTTTAGTTCTCAGGACCCTTATTGATAATGGGAATAGGTTTTGAGTTCTCAGGACCCTCCTAGATAATGGGATTAAGTTTCATGTTCTCAGGACCCTCCCGGATAATGAGATTTGATTTTAAGTTTTTAGGACCCTCCTAGAAAATGGGATTCAACTAAAACTCACAAATGTTCCTTGTACAAACAGGGGCAGAAAATTTTCTTTATTTTGTCTATTTTGTTGTGATTGCAGGTACCCACCCGGAGAACGAGGGAATTCATTTCAAAGTTATTTCAAGCTCAAGTCAGTAGCAGGCACCCACCTGGAGAACGAGGAAATTATTTTTAGAGTCATTTCAAATTTAAAGTCAGCAGCAGGCACCCGCCTAGAGAATGGGGGAATTCTTTTCAGAGTTATTTCAAATTTAAAGTCAGCAGCAGGCGCCCACCTGGAGAACGAGGGAAGTCATTTCAGATTCCAGTTTTCAAGTTCAAGTCAAGAGGCATCAGGAGCCCGCCTGAAGAACAGGGTCAACTTTCAGTTTACAAGTTCAAGTCAGAGAGGCGTCAGGATCCCACCTGGAGAGCAAGGTCAACTTTCAATTTACAAGTTCAAGTCAGAGAGGCATCAGGATCTCGCTTGAAGAACAGGGTCAGCGTTCAGTTTTCAATTCAAGTTAGAAGTAGTAGAAGTTCGCCTCAAGAATGCGAGTCAACAGTTTGAGATGTACCACAAGACTGTAGAATATTTAAGACAGAACAATAGATAGGATTTTGTACTGTTTCTTGTAATTTTTATTTGATTTTTCATTTTTTGATGTAATGACAGGAACCGCGGACCGAAACCAAGACGACACTTCCCTCGACTCTCAACCTCGGTATCCTTCTTTATATTTTCTACTTCTGAACTACACGTGGCCTGATTCCTTTATAGCCAAGGATATGTAGGCAGCTCAGATACTAGGGCTCGGTCATGATCTTTTATCCATCTTTACATGCTTTTGAATAAGTGTCGGGTCAGAGGTCAATTACGTTGCTTACTTGATTCTTTGCTCAAAAACTCTTCGAGTTTCCAAGTAAAGAGGGGCAGCTGTAAGCACGTAATTTTTGACCCGTCATGTCTTTAAGCTATATTAATTTTCTTGCATATTTTAGATATTTGTTTAATGGTTCTTTGAGTCTTAATTTATTTTACTTCGATTACAATATTTGAAAATACCAAAAATAGTTTCATCTTTATAATAAGATAAATTTGTCCCAATTTTTAGCAATTAGCCCAACTTAGAGGTCCAGTTTCGGGCAAGAAGAAGCCCAAATCGGCTCCCTCACTTAAACCAGCCCAAACCCGTTTTAACCTTTGACCCGCCCATTTTCTATTTTTAGATCTTAGCCACCCATTATTTCTCATCCAATGCCCCATATCAATTCTCCTAACCACATAAAATCTTAACCTACCTCAAACCCTAAACCTAAAAGCCACTAAACCACCCGCACACTCTCACCCCCAGTGCCTCCGCATCACCACCCAACCTTACCGGAATCACATGCCCATGATCCCCTCCTCATCGAATCTTTCTCCACGTGGCAGAACGACTTCTAACAGAATATTCTCATCTTCACCTCCCTCACGCGCTTTGATTTCTTTGGACGAATCACGGATAAATAGGAGCGGTTGGATGCGTGTGAAATCACATCCACACCTTCCATTTGTCCAGTTTTTGTTCTATGTGAAAACTTTTCCTGGATTTTCGGAAGGGGAGAGGGATTTTGGGCGTGACTTGGAGGGCAAGGAGAAGCTTCTGGAGTGGGTATATAATCCAAGTTTTTGAATAGAAAAAGAGGAGAAGAGGTCTAGGGTTTTCGGAGTTTTGAAGGTTCTTCCTTCTAATATTTAGTTGGTTCGCATATAAAATGTTTAGTGTTCTCTTTTAGTCTTTTTTGATTTTTGAAACAGAAAACACATTATATATATATATATATATTAGCTTCTGATTTATTTATCAAAAATGGTGTTTTGCTGAGGTCCGTCGACTGCTCGTGAGGTTCTTGTTCGTGGTCCCAAATCTATTTTTACTGCTGTTTTGCTTGTTTGCTACTGGACGCACGGATTTCAGTGCCGGATTTGCTTGTAATAGCTTCTGAACAAGGTTAATCAAGAGTTTAATTCAGATGGAATTTGATTGAGGTTTGTCATTGAGTCGAAACTGTCGTTTGAGGTCAGCTTGTGGTTCCTGATTTGCTTGTCACGGTTTTATTCACTGTTGGTCGAGTTCATTGCTCAATTTCCCTACTTGTATCTCATCCGCACAGAAGCTTTAATTGAAATCCTCTTTAAGGTTCATTCTCTTTTCCTTGCTCTTGTTTTGGTGTTGATCAAAGTGTAATAAGAGTCGAGGTGTGATTAGTTCAGAATATGTTTAAGAGCTCTTTCGATGGAACTGATTTCATTTGAATGTTTGAGGTCGAATTTAGATTTTCATATGTTCTGAGTGTCATTCTTATTCCATCATGTTTTGTTCTGTAACGAGTTGGTCAGATTTCGTGATTACTGGTTTAAGCTTAGAAAAATCTAATGCTTTCAATCGTGGAGTTTCTTATTTAAAAAGATTTTCTAACTCTCTTGCTGAGTGTCCGATAGTCCATGTTTTTTATCAAAATGTTATAATTCGATTCCTGTGATGTTCATAAGTCTACCTTGGTTATCAAGTGTTGAACGTAACAATTTCGAGCATGAAGAATGAATTTGAGTTTGTTGTCGATTTTTGATTGAATCTGCTCTCATCATAAGGATTCTTGGTGTCATTTGATTGCTCTTATGGAGATTACGTGCAAGTAATTGATATCAGTTGAAAACACTTAAGAGTTCAGGTGCGAGTCGAATATCTAGTTCGCCGGGAATTCATTGAAATCATATGGTTGATCTTCTGTTGCGTCAACGCGATTTGTTCAATTAGCTCATCATTTTCTATTGCAAATTTGGCTCGTTTCGTGTTTAATTGAGTTGGAATTGTGGTATCTTGGTTCAAATTCTTTACAAGGGCCACTGTTAAATGGTTAATTGCACAGATTACGTTCTCATGAACTACTAATGAATTTTCTTCTCGAGTTGATGTATCTGACATGTTTCTAATAACAGTTTGGCTATAACCTTGATGCTATTTGTGTTTGAGAAATTTGGTTAGTTCAAATAATGGAAGTCGAAAGCAGTATTGGTGTTGTGAATGGTCCGTTCTGACGTGTTTGATTTGAATTCAATTGTTTGTGTATTTCTGTAAGACTAATGAGAGGCTGCATGATACTAATTGGAGTTTGCAAGTGAACTTGAGAAATTAACAGTTATGAAGATAAAAGGGAATAAAGGTAAAAGAGAGGTTAGATAGCATGATAACCCAAGGAAAAGAAGGGGTCTGGATGGGTTTTCAGCTTTTATCACACTTTGATCCACCACTTTTTGTCCTAATTTTATTGTCGTGTTTGTTCTGTCGAGTTTCTATTTTCTCTCTTTTCTTTTATGTGTTGACTGTTATCTTTGTGAGTAGATAATGTGAATGAGTTAATTTTGAATGTTTGTTGGGGAATGGGGAAAGGACAAGCCCATTAGAGCCCATTAATGATTAAACTGTCTACATGCTTTAGGATTGGGCTCGGTCTAACAAATGAATTTAATTGTTAAGAAAAATGAGCATGAATTGAATTCTCCTTTTATTTAGCTTTCTTTTATTTCTTTCCATTATCCGTTAGTGGCATGTTTAGGCCGACCACACTTGGGTAGGCAAATATTAAGTTGTTTATTTGTTTTTGTTTTTCGAGACTAGAGGTCGTCCCTTAGTTATTATAATTTTATCAGGGGAATGCCCCGAAGCACATGTAATCGAAAACTAAAGGCGTACGTCCTTCGAGGAAGTATTAGTATAGTCTAGCTTAGGACTTTTAATTCATTTCTTTTCCTTTTTAGTTAGGGAACAACCTTGAACCTGTTTGTGTTTGTTTTCTTTGCGCGTTATGCCTCAATTGGAATATTTTTAAAAGCCAATTTGATCAAGTATGCAACGGTACGAGTTGCGGGACTCGGGGAATGCCTAACACCTTCTCCCCTAGTCAAATGAACCCCCTTACCTGAATCTTTGGTGCAAACTGGTTTAAGAGTCAAATGTGTTTTGAAAGAAAATTGTTATTAAAAAATGGAGGCTTGGCACATCGAATCCAAATGTCAGGTGGAGACTCTGAAAATCCTTTAAAACACCAATTTTGTTATTTTCATGAGTGAAAACCCATTTGAGCTTTACAAAATCATTTATCTCTTTTAAAGAGGGATTAGTGAGGTGAAAAAAGGGGTGTGACAGTGATGGTGCCTATCGTGTTACAAGGCAAGCCTACTTCCCAAAATTTTACTACTAAACCGTTTATAAGAATTTAATAAAATATTTCAACATTTAAATTTTTCATAAATTAAATCAACTCTAAATAAAATATAGAAAAATACGGAAACGAGCCCCAAACATCAGGGTGTCACTAAGTATTGAGCGTTTAAAGCTATAAACTAAGATATATAAACTGTCTAACTGTCCAAAAGAAGAAATGACAAGAGGAATAACAAGGTCATGCAGACGCTAACAGCTACCTTGTAGTCTCCAAAGATAGCCGGCCTGAACTCAATGATCACCGCGCTTTAACTCACCTGGATCTGCACATAAAGTGCAGGGTATAGTATGAGTACAACCGACTCAGTAGTAACAGAAATAACTAAGGAACTGAGCATTAATGACGAGCTAAGTAAAACAGTCCAACTATTTATTTTCATAATTTAAAAATAAACAGGTAAATTCCATAACTCAGTAAATACCACAAAGAAGTTTAACAGATAAATGCAGCAACAACACAAATAAATAAAACCTCACATCAGTGTCACTCCATCACTCATCACTCGCACTCAGCACTTAACAATCAAAACACTCAACACTTTGCGCTCACTGGGGATGTGTATAGACTCCAGAGGGGGTCCCAAAGCCCAACCGCTAAGCACGGATAACTCACGTGCCATCATATCAATACCTAAATCTGCACGGTCAACTCATGTGCTACGCGGACAACTCACGCGCTATGGTATCAATATCTGGACCCGGACGATCAACTCACGTGCTACGCGGACAACTCACGCGCTATGGAATTAATATCCTCACAACCAGGCCCTTGGCCTCACTCAATCATGTACCTCACTAGCCTCACTATCATGAACAAATAAGGGAACACAGCCCACATCAAGTATCACAGTATATTAGCAAATAATGGAGACTGAGGTAAACATGTAAAATAATTTCTATGACTGAGTACAAATAATGTGAGCATGAATAAAGCCTAAGCATGATCTCTAACATGAAGGAAGACTAGTTCAACTAACTACATAAACACAGATGATGGCCATGAGGCCTCACGAGACGGACCAAGTCTCAATCCCTCGAGGTATACACCCACACGCCCGTCACCTAGCATGGGTATCACCTCCAAACAGTCACACGATATCAAATTCTCCGGGTTTATACCCTCAAAGCCAGAGTTAAAACTGTTACTTACCTTAACAGCGTAAAACCCTATTTCGGGATGCCCTCGTCTCTGGACTCGATCTCCAAAAGCTCCAAATCTAACGACAAATCAGAATACTACTATCAACATAGTCTAAAGAATCGAATTTCACAATAAAAACTACATAAATATGCCAAAAATTCGAAATTGGCCAAAACCGGGCTCCCGGGCTCACGTCTCACAATCCGTCAAAAATGGAAGAATAATAAACCTCGTCCTCTCCCGAGTCTAACCATATAAAATTCATCAAAATCGGACTCCGTTTGGTCTCTCAAATTCTCACTTAAACTCTCCAAAACTCAAACTCTAGCTCCCTTAATTTCACTTTAAAATTATCAATCAAATCCCAAAAACGAAGATGGATTCATGAAATATAACCAAACCTGAGTAGAGAACACTTACCCCAATCCTTATGGTGAAAATCTCCCCCAAAATCGCCCAAATCCGAGCTCCCCAACTCAAAATATGACCGAATGAACAAACTCTCATTTTATATATTTTTCTGCCAGCTATTCTGCCTCGTTTTCTCGTGCCAAACGATCCCGAAACTCGCCTTTTATGTCTCCAATGGATTCCTTGTAAAATTCTAGTCAACTTAAGCTTTGAATCACTCAATTTGACCTTATAATGAAGGAAATATGTAGGTTTTAATATTTGCTAATAGTGCAGATTTATAAATACGCCGTCAGTGGCAATATCGTAATCAATGTCAAAAATCTTGCAACCTAATTCTTAGTAAAATGACCAAAAAATCCTCATACGATGTCCAAATTTGACGATTCATTTTGCTACGGGTCCGTAATTATGATACGGATATAATGCTTCAATCAAAAAAGAAATCGGAGCTCATTTGTTCAATATTATATCATTTATACTTGAAGAAACGACGTCGAAACATAAGAAAAACGAGCGCAACACAACCCAAATCTATCCGAAACTCACCCGATGAGTTCGTTTATTCATAAGTCAACTTCCGGTTGACTTTTCTAACTTAGCTTTCTAACTAAGGGACTAAGTGTCTCATTTCACTCCAAAACTACTCTGGACCCAAACCTACCAACTCGATACAACTCAACACGGCGAACAACACATAATGAAACAAAATGGAGAAAATAGGGCTATAACTCTCGGAACGACTGGCCGGGTCATTACATCCTCCCCCTCTTAAACAAACGTTCGTCCTTGAACGTGCCAAGAGTTGTTCTCAAAACCATTAAGAACTCTCTCCGAACCCCAATGACACAAAACCAATCCATCAGGACTGAATCCTTCTAACTCAACCAAGCTACGAAGACCACCAAAAACCCAAGGACATTACCACAAAAAACTTGTAGAACTCATTACCTCATACACACCCAAATAACTAATCATACCCATTACCATGCCGATCCAACCTACTACCAAGATGCCCTATCTATCTGAGTTCCTTCTGAATTACCTTCAAATTGATACTTTGCCCCGCCATAACACCACAATCCTTAACCCAGACTCACCACACGAGACCCAAGCATAAATCAACACCGCCCTAAGGCTCATAGGCCGCCGAATACTCTATTAAATATCCCCAAAAGTACCACAAGCACACGCTCACAAAATCAACACCTCAGTGCTCAAGCTACAGTCAAAACCCGGCCTTATGTCCTCCAGAGTGCCCCGACATCAACACAAAGAAATCATATCTCGCACCTCATCCAGGGAATCACAAGACGTCGATGCACAACTGATACCGAGCGCCCGTGTGCGCATACGAATGCGTGGAAGGAATTCATAAAGTTACACTTCAAGCTGAATCAATACCGTACGAAAAGAATTTAAGAATGTGAAATTTTCCTAAAGGTTCTGCAGCCTCTCGAAGATAAGTACAGACGTCTCCGTACCGATCCGAAAGACTCTACTAAACCCGCTCATGACTCGTGAGACCTATGTAACCTAGGCTCTGATACCAACTTTTCACAACCAAAAATCTAACCATGGTCCTGATGGCACCTATCGTGTTACAAGGCAAGCCTACTTCCCAAAATATTACTACTAAACTGATTATAAGAATTTAATAAAATATTTCAACAATTAAATTTTTCATAAACTAAATCATCTTTAAATATAATATAGAAAAATATGGAAACGAGCCCCAAACATCGGGGTATCACTAAGTCATGAGCGTCTAAAACTATAAACTAAGATATATAAACTGTCTAACTGTCCAAAAGAAGAAATGACAAGAGGAGTAACAAGGTCCTGCGGACGCTAACAGCTACCTTGCAGTCTCCAAAGATAGCCGGCCTGAACTCAACGATCGTCGCGCTTTAACTCACCTGGACCTACACATAAAGTGCAGGGTGCAGTATGAGTACAACCGACTCAGTAGTAACAGAAATAACTAAGGAACTGAGCAGTAGTGACGAGCTAAGTAAAACAGTCCAATTATTTATTTTCACAATTTAAAAATAAACAGAAATAAACAGGTAAATTCCATAACTCAGTAAATGCCACAAAGAAGTTTAACAGATAAATGCAGCAACAACACAAACTAATACAACCTCACAACAGTGTCACTCCATCACTCATCACTCATACTCAGCACTCAAAACACTCAACACTCTGCTCTCACTTGGAGTGTGTACAAATTCTGGAGGGGCTCCCAAAGCCCAAGCGCTAAGCACGGACAACTCACGTGCCATCATATCAATACACAGATCTGCAAGGTCAACTCACGTGCTATGGTATCAATACCTTGACTCGTACGGTCAACTCACATGCTACGCGGACAAATCACGCGCTATGGTATTAATATCCTCACAACTAGGCCCTCGGCCTCACTCAATCATGTACCTCACTAGCCTCACCATCATCAACAAATAAGGGAACACAACCCACATCAAGTATCACAGTATATTAGCAAATAATAGAGACTGAGGTAAACATGTACAATAATTTTTATGACTGAGTACAAATAATGTGAGCATGAATAAAGCCTAAGCATGATTTCTAACATGAAGGCAGACAAGTTCAACTAACTACATAAACACATATGATGGCCATGAAGCTTCACGGGATGGACCAAGTCTCAATCCCTAGAGGTATACACCCACACGCCCGTCACCTAGCATGGGTATCACCTCCAAACAGTCACACGATATCAAATTCTCTAGGTTTATACCCTCAAAGCCAAAGTTAAAACTGTTACTTACTTTAACAGCGTAAAACCCTACTCCGGGACGCCCTCGTCTCTGGACTCGGTCTCTAAAAGATCCAAATCTAACCACAAATCTGAATACTAATATAAACATAGTCTAAAGAATCGAATTCCACAATAAAAACTACATAAATATGCCAAAAATTCAAAATCGGCCAAAACCCACCCCCGGTCCACGTCTCAAAATTAGTAAAAAAAAAAGGCAGAATAATAAACATCATCCTCTCCCGAGTCTAACCACATAAAATTCATTAAAATCGGATTCCGTTTGGTCCCTCAAATCCTCACTTAAACTCTCCAAAACTTAAACCCTAACTCCCTCAATTTCACTTTGAAATCATCAATCTAATCCAAAAAATGAAGATGGATTCATAAAATATAACCAAAACTGAGTAGAGAACATTTACCCCAATCCTTATGGTGAAAATCGCCCCCAAAATCGCCCAAATTCGAGCTCCCCAACTCAAAATATGACCGAATGAACAAACCCTCGTTTTATATATTTTTCTGCCGTCTATTCTGCCTCGATACGACTCAACACCGCTGAACAACACATAAAGAAGCAGAAATAGGGAAAACAGGGCTATCACTCTCGGAACGACTGGTCGAGTCGTTACAAATTATCGGAAAGCTGAAAGTAAGAAACAATTTATCTTTGTTATTTGGATTCCTTGCAGATTTCTTTTCCAGCATAGACCTAGGTGTTCTTGTCTCCTACGAAATTATGGTGCAGTTGCTAAAAAGACTCAAGTTTGAACTTACGTCTTATTCAATATTATCATGATACTTCGAGAGACCAATTTCAAATTAAATGCAAGTATCATTCAGCTATGTTAGTGTACATTTTGTCTGAGCTGCTGGAAAATGATACTTCAACCTTTTTTAAAGAAAAAATATACATCGATAGAAATTTAGTAAAATCAAGACGTTCTCGTGTATCTATTTGAAATATGATTCTATTAAATATTATCAACAATTACTCAATTACTCTATTTGTTTTTTTGTTTTTTGAAATCTTCCGTTCTCAAATATTTTATAACTCAAGCCTCTAAATTGAAACACTAAAGGGCACTTTGAACAAAATTGAATTGATACTCTCAATGTTTCAATTTATGTGACTAGTTTGACTCGGCACAAAAAACATTTAAAAATATTTGGAACTTGTGATTTTAAGCATCTCATATAGTATAATATTTGTGTGGCTATTAGTCATTTGAAACTTGTGATATTAACTATTCCATAACATGTGTGTGAGTATAAAAACTTGTCATAAGGGTAATTGGTAAATTAAAAAGTTTAAAATTATTTTTTTCAAATATAAATTATGTCTTTTTATGAACAAAACTTTCCTCTAATACGGAAAAAAAATAATTAGGTCTTTGAATTAACTAATTAGCAAAAAATTTATTTTCATCCTCTTCAAGTTCATCGTATAAGTAAAATTATTTTGCAATTTGAGAAAACTCTTAGGGTACATAAATGTATTTTCATAAAGAGCGTTGGTAGTGGAAAAATTCAAAAAATAGAGCCTGACTGGTTATAGTAAAGTATTAAGAGTAAATTGAAAAAATAATACAAACTTGAAGAAATAAGAATAAATAAATAGAAGACCAAATCTATTTTGGATGACTTTTCATTAATTATTATTTTTTCCTTTTTACATTTATTCCAACAAATAATAGCTCCTTATATTTTTCATATATTATGTTTTATTGTAAAATATTAACTCAATCTTAATCAATTTTATATTTTTATACTTTTTGAGATTTATATTATATTACGATACACGTCATGTTAGATAAATAATATAAGCATAATTTTCTACTTTATTGTTTATGACAATCATTTTACTTATTTCTAGAAACATATTTAGTTGAGTTCAAATATTCTTCCTATGATAATTAAACCTAACAATATAGAGTCTCTATTTGTTTTCGTCTTTTTCGATTTAAACTCCAATAGGAATAAGATAAAATTCTTATTAGTTATTTGAGCAGATAGAATTTATTTTTAATGCCATGGAAAAGAAAATATTGTTGCATGATGTTTGAATGGACGTAAACATATTATACAGTATTTTCATCGAATTTGTTGGAAATATGTCCGAAGAAATTTGAGAGCTCTTTCTTCGAGAACCTTTTGGGGTTCCTGGGGAAATGAAACTTAAAGTAAAATGTAGAATGAGGTTGCCATGCTGATATCATCATATTTACGAACTCAAATGTGGGATATATGTAGAGTTGACCGTGGACTTGTTCTACATTGGTATTTAATTTTACCATCGTACAAAACCGTTTGATACTAACTAGAGCGCCTTTTCTCCTCTTTTCCTCTACATTGGGTCTTCGCTAGCAGCCAGAGAAAAGTGTGTACTCTTAATTACCTGCAATGACTTAGAAGAAAGAATGTGTACAATATTTTCCTTCCTCTTAACTTATCGCGAAGATTGCACACATGAATGTCAAAGATACGCAAAGAAGCACGAAAAGGCAAACAAGTGGACCAGGCTCTAGAGTGGGCGACGCCAGCTCCCAGGCGCGCTCCACCAGGCGACAGAGTGGGCGGCGCCCAGCCAAACGCCCACTCCACAGCAGGCCTCGCGAGTTCTGAGGCCAAGTCCCTTCCTAGTTCGTGCATTAAACATTTTCTACTTAAATTTGGGATTGGGGACTCCGACCTTAACCTATAAATTCCTCCCAAATGTGATTATTAAGGGGTTGGTCAATTTTGGAGGCAAGAAAAGGCAAAGGAACAAAAATAGAGCACGAGACTCATCAATCTTCTATCTTTCATCTAATATTTAAAGCTTTTATCTTTAAAAACGATATTTTGATTATTGTCATGAACATGAGTGGCTAAGAACCTCATTATTCTGGGGTTATGGGTTGTTATTGAATATTATAGTTTGATGGTTGATTGTTTCTCTTGAGTTATAATATTAATTTTTTTATTCAATCTTGCACTTAATTATTCTATTGTGTAGCTAACAATAGAGTACTATTAATGAATTTATAGTTGAACTCGAAAGCGGAAACTATAGATTGCATGTAAGATTGAATAGAGTAAGTTCTTGAATTCAGGCATCGGAGAATAGATTCGCAATTAGGATAGACATATTTTAACTGCCTTACTTAGTTATTTTTGCAGGAAATACATATGCGTTCTTGTTAACTCTAGTTCTATAGACCTATAGTCTTCGGTTGGCTTGAATAGGCGAGCGAAGCATTGAAAGAATTTCGCGAGCATGATAAACCCTGCTAATCTACAAATTAGATAAATCAAGTGATTAAATCAATCGGAAAAATGCAATAGGAGATACATTAATCTCATAAACCCGGAATATTCCCATCTCATTGAATTCTTTCTAAGTGTTTGTTTGCTCTATTTGCGATCTTATTTTCTTATTAGTTTCGTAGTAATTTAGTTAATAAAGATCACTATCATCTTCTTCACAACCACTTGAGCAATAAATTTATAAATAGTTTAGATTGGACAATAGTCAATCATAAATCCTTGTGGGAATGATACTTTCTCATCACTTTATTACTTGTCGACCGCGTATACTTGCGTGTGCGTTTGGACCCAACAAGTTTTTGGGAACCCGGAAGATTCTTCCACAGGTTAAGGAGAGAGGAAAAAGCAAGAGCAAGAATTGCAGAGTTGGGCATTGTAATCCAACCACAGCCAATCGATATGGCATAAAATGAAGAGCGACATGTGCTAGAGGCTGCAAGGCCTAATCTTGCTAATATGACTTAGGCTATTGTGAAACCTGATATCATAGGTCACTGGGCTCAAATAGTACATGGTGCAGCTGATCCAGTCCACAACGAAGTATGTGGGTCTATCTTATAAAGATCCGCAGAGGCACATTCATAACTTTCTGGAAATTACGTATACTTATAATTACCCGAACGTTTCCAAGGACTAAGTCAGACTGACATTGTTTCCATTTTCACTACTGGGGGAAGCCAAAGAATGGCTGTAGAAGGAGCCCATAAACTCGATCCACACTTGGGATGATCTAGCATGAAAATTCTTAATCAAGGTTTTTCCTAAGAAGAAAAGTCGCTGAGGAGCCAGATTCTTGGGTTTCAACAACGAGATGGTGAGACTCCTCGTCAAGCTTAGGAAAGACACAAGAAACCACTCAGAGACTGCCCACATCATTATAAGACTGATGAGGTGTTGAGACATACTTTTGTGGATGGGTTGGCCGAGACCTCCAAATTAAATCTAGACTCAGCTTATGAAGGAAGTTGCATGCAAAATCCATACAGTGTGATTTAAAATCTGCTGAACAATTTCACTGCAAACGATCATAACTGGCAAGGTAAGGGTGAACCAAGAAGGATGAAAAAATAGAAAGCAGCAGGTACACTTGACCTAGATGAGATGTCAGCCATGCAAGCAGAAATTGCTAAACTGACCAACCAAGTGGCTAAGATGACAAAGGGTCATGGGCATCAGATGCAACAGGTTCAGGGGATGGCCATATGTTGTGAAATTCTTGGAGATGGTCACATGAGTTTCCAATGTTTGGTGAATCCCGAATCTATTTATTATAAGGTAAAGGTCCAACGAACCAGAATACACAATACGAGAACACCAATAACCCCAACTGGAGGAATCACCCGAATTTCTCATGGGATGAAAATCAGGCTACTCAAAATCAATACAGACCTCAAGGGAACTACAATCAGCCTCAAAATCCACCCCAACAGGTAGAAGAAAGCACGAATGATATGTTAAAAAATCTATTAAATGACAAATAGCAACTTCGTTCAGACAACCAGCAACTGAGGACTGAATTTCGAAATATAGAGAGCCATATTGGGCAGTTGGCTACACAACAAAATACTCGGCATGCAGGATCCCTTCCAAGTGATATAAATAAGAATCCTCAAGTAAATGTTGTAACTTTTAAGAATGGCAGAGAATTGGAAGAAGTACCAAAAAGAAAGAAAGAAAAAATCACTCCTGAGGGAAAATTGGTTCCTAATACTGGGGTGGAAACTGAGAAAGAAACTGAGGAAAATGAAAATACTCCAGTTGCAAGGCCACCACCTCCCTTTCCACAAAGATGAAAGAAGAAAAGTGATGAGAGGATGTTCAACAAATTTCTTGATATGCTGAGCCAAATTCAATTAAATCTTCCATTTGTTGATGTGTTACGTGAAATTCCAAAATATGCCAAGTACATCAAAGATATTGTGGCTAATAAAAGAAGATTGACATAGTTTGAGACAATGGCACTTACTGAATAGTGCACTTTACGAATTCAAAGAATGCTGCCCCAAAAGTTGAAGGATCCAGGGAGCTTCACTATACATGTGCGAATTGGTGAGGTAGATGTGGGACGAACACTTTATGATTTTGGGGCTAGCATAAATTTGATGCCCCTTTCAGTTTTTAGTCAATTAGCATTGGGGGCCCCAAGGCCAACCACTGTCATATAGCAGCTTGCTGATAGATCTATTGTCCATCCCGAGGGGGTGATAGAAGATGTTCTACTACAGATTGGGCAATTTATTCTTCCAGCATATTTCATTATACTAGACTATGAAGTTGATGAATACGTCCCCATCATCTTGGGATGGCCTCTCTTAGCCACCGCCCATGCTGTGATAAAAGTTCATGAAGAAAAAAATGATAATCCAGGCTGATAATGTGGAAGAAATCTTTAATGTGTACAAGGTAATTCAACATCCAAATCACTCTGAGGATCTAGCTATCATATTTATGATTAAAAAAAGAAGAAGAAAAAAATGATGTGGGTGCATATCTGGATGACTTTCTAGAGAAAGTACTTATGTTATTGGACAATGTTGACTTGGATGATGAGGTGAAGAAGATGGTGCATCATCTGGATGCATGTGCTTACATCAAATGAATGATCAATTTTAAGCCTATAAATAGATCAACTGGACCACCCCCACCCCGTCTACCAAAGAAGCTCCCAAATTGGAACTCAAGCCCTAGCCCTCTCATCTTCATTATGATTATTTAGGTGGTGATAAAACTTTACCTGTTATTGTGTCTTCTGAGTTATCAGTTTTGCAGGTGTAACGACCGGATCGGTCGTTTTGAGCATTTACGCTCCTTTCAACTATTTGAAGTCTTGAATAACTTCCTACAAGGTATTATGACTTGTGTGAATTGTCCGTTTTGGTTTTAAGGTATTTCAGAGTTAGCTTGGAAGAATGATATGTTTCCCATATTCGTACCTTTGTTGAGAACTATCTGGGTTGTATTTGAGGTTACAAAGAAGATGAGTCCCTGAATAAATGGGGTAGTTACTATTTTCGCGTTAACTTGCCAATTTGGAGTGTGATAGAAGACTTTGCACATGCTTACACTATGGCATGCTATTTATAATAGTCCAGGAGCATGAGAATCTTACTTTATTATCATATACAAGTGTACTTGTTTAATTGCTCTTGTATGATATGCTGGGATTGGAGGCCTGTGACCATGCCGGGCGATTCATATTACTGGCACGTGAGTTGTCCGTACCGTGTGTGGGAATTTTATTACTTTGATAATTTATTAGATTTCATTGCTTTCATTCCTCTATGATAAAAATTACATGAGCAGCATATTTGAGGAATTGTGTACATGTACATATGGTTATCCTCTTCATGAAATTTGAGGAGTTGGTTGTAACATTGTGGTTGTGGTGGTGTTTGTTGAACTTGCAATATGGTTCTCTTCCTGGAGACATCTTCCATATTTGGGTACACGGATTGCGCAGTGGTGGCTGGAGTTATATTGATGCGACGTGTCCGTAGGATAGTTGTGTTTACTAATATAAGGTCATTGGACCTAGAATAAGTACTATCAGGTTTGAAACAGTATTTTCGGGAGGATAATATTGAAATTCGGCTTAGAAAGTGATTATGGTTCTGGTTGGGACAAGAGAGCTCCATTACTTGTTGATCTGATAAGGGGTCTTGAGATTTCTGCGTGTTTGTTTCATTATCAGCATTGTGCGGAAGTTTTATAATGAGGTCTTGTTTGATATGGAGTTTAATACTATTACCGGGTTACTTTGGAGTAGTTAATGTGATAGAAAATGGTGTTGCAAGCATGCGAGTTTTGTAGTATTTTAAGTGATTATATCTGGGGTTATGATTATGGCTTTATACAGCTTGTTCAGACTCATACAATATGTTGATGTGAGATTCAGATCTTGAAAAGAAATTCTGAATGTTGAAAATTGAATTCCAAGGTTTATGGGCTAAGGTTGAAGTAATGATTTATTTTATTTTATTTTATTTTATTTATTTATGTTGTGTTGTGAGGCCTATACAAGTTAAACGGAATAGGGTGGCGTGGGATCACCCCGGGTATGTGCGTGGTAAGGTGGAATAGAGATTTTAAGGTTAAGAACAACTCTTGGATCGTTCGAGGACGAACGTATGTTTAAGTGGGGGAGATTCTAACGACCCGACCGGTCGTTTTGAGCATTTACGCTCATTTCAACTATTTGAAGTCTTGAATAACTTCCTACGAGGTACTATGACTTGTGTGAATTGTCGGGTTTGGTTTTAAGGTATTTCAGAATTAGCTTGGAAAAATGAATTTTCATGTTGGAAGCTTAAGTTGAAATAGTTGACCGGATATTGACTCATGTGTAACGACCCCGGAGAAATTTTGCTAAGGAAATTAAGGTTTTGTGGTGCTGAGGTAGATCAATTAGTACACGATTGGGGATTTCAGGGCTTAATTTTTCTGGTTTTATAAACCCGACCCCATTCTTATAAAACACGATTGGTGATCATTTTGAAGGGTTTAATCTGATATTTTAGAGAGAAGTGAGAGCATTTTAGAGAGAGAAAGTGAAGACTTAGTCATATATCCATCAATTCTTGTTCAAGGTTTGAAGATTTCACAAGCATCTTGCTAGGGCTTCAAAGAGGTAATAATTTCTTTCCCTAATTCTTCAATTTTGGGTTTGGAGTAAAGATGGGTGATTAATAGTATGATTCTTGGGTGTAAGAGTATTATGTATACATACCAATAAGGTTTTGAAAGATTGTTAAGTTCAAATGGGTAAAGATTGGGTTGAAAATGATAGAAATCTTCATAGATTTTAATTGAAGATTTGAGGGTCGAGTTGATGTCGGAATTTGATAAAATTTGTATGGTTGGACTCGTGGATGGATGGGCGTTCATATTTTGTAACCTTTGTCAGGTTCCGAGACGTGGGCCCCATGTGCGAATTTTGAGTTAATTTCGGATTTTATTGGGAAAATATTAGTATCTCCTTATGGAATTAATTACAATAATTGGTATTGACTGAATCAAATTAATTGTGGCTAGATACGAGGCTTTCGGAGATCAACTCTCATGGCAAGGGCATAACAGTATAAAGAATTACGCGGTTTGAGGTAAGTAACAGTTTTAAATCTGGTCCTGAGGGTATGAAGCTCCGAATTTTGTATCACGTGATTATTTTGGAGGTGACGCACATGCTAGGTGACGGGCGTGTGGGCGTGCACCAATGGGATTGTGATTTGGTCCGTCCCGTGGAAACTGTAAAGTCGAATAACTTGTTGATAATTATGTGTTGTGGAAATTCGACTATAAGTCATGTTAGAAACCATGTTTAGGATATATGTTGGTATTGTTGGGACCCACAAAGGTCGTGTACATGTTGAATTATCTTCTTAAATTATTGATTTGCACTCAGTCACAGTTTACTTGATTAATTTGTCTTAGTTTATTATAGATCGTATTCTCCAGACTTATAATATATTGATGCTCATGTACTTAGTGACACCAGGATTTGGGAGTGGTTGTATCGGTATTTGTAGGATTTGTGGATTTTACTGAGATTTTCGGCTTGCCTAGTTTCGAGATAGGCGCCATCACGACATGTTGGAATTTGGGTCGTGACAGCAGGAGGAAAAGCTGCTTCGCATGCTTAAAGAGCATAAGAACGCGATTGGATGGACCATGGTTGACATTCGTTGTATTAGCCCAGCATTTTGTACGCTTACAATTCTCATGGAGGATGGGCACAAACAAAGTATGGAACACCAATGCCGCTTAAATCCAGTCTTGACGGAAGCGGTAAGAAAGGAAGTCATAAAGTAGCTCGATGCAGGTATTGTCTTTCCCATCCCTTACAACAAGTGGGTAAGTCTAGTGCAGTGTGTGCCTAAAAAGGGTGGAATAACGGTGGTCATAAATGATAATAATGAATTAATTTCAACTAGGACTGTCACGGGTTGGAGAATTTGCATAGCTACCGGAAATTGAATAATGCTACTAGAAAGGATCACTTCCCCTACCCTTCATTGATCAAATGTTAGATAGGTTGGCCGGACAATACTATTATTATTTTCTTGATGGATATTCCGGCTATGACCAGATATCAATCACACTAGAGGACCAAGAGAAGACCACCTTCACTTGTCCTTATGTCACTTATGATTTTAAGTGAATGCCATTTGGGTACCGCGACCTTTTAAAGGTGCATGATGGCAATCTTCACTGATATGGTAGAAAATTTTGTTAAAGTATTTATGGATGATTTTCGGTCTTCGAACCATCTTTTGATGAATGCTTAATGAGTTTGAGTAAAGTGCTTGACAAGTGTGAAGAGACAAATTTAGTGCTAAATTAGGAGAAGTGTCATTTTATGGTACGAGAAGGAATTGTACTCGGGCACAAAGTGTCCAAAGATGGGTTGGAGGTGGATAAGGCAAAACTGGACGCAATTGACAAACTGCCACCTCTAATCTCTGTCAAAGGAGTCAGAAGCTTTTTGGGACATGCAGGCTTCTATCGCAGATTCATTAAATATTTCTCTAAAATTTCTGCTCCTTTGAAACATATGACCACTCTTATAACAACTCCATCAGTTTCATTCGCCGTTGGATCCAGAACTACACACGAGCTGATTCTCGTAACACCAGGGATATATAGAAAACTCAAGAACCAGGGTTTGGCCCTCATTATTTTCAAAATACATCATTCCTCACTCGCTTCAGACAAAATTGGTCATCATTTTCTTTATTTGACAACTCTTTCATCATTTCCGGGTAAAGAGGGGCAGCTGTTGATACCCAATATTGCCCTCATATTTTTTCAAATAGTATATATAGTTTCAAAATATTAATTTGCATCATTACTTAATTTACAAGAGTTACATAAGTATTTTATATAATTTTTCATAATATTTAAAGCTTTAAAATGAATTTTCTTGTATTTAAGTCACTTGAATATTTATTAATTACCCCTTTAAATTATTTTGTGATGACTCAATCATCCAAATTTATTATTTGCATCCATATATATGCTTCATAATATTTTACTTTGTTTTATATAATTATATTTTGTATTTTAAAGATATTTTACATAATTTTAAAATAACAGCCTATATTCTATATATGATTATATTTATTATATAATTTATACTAAAAAAGTATTTCTTATATTTTTATAATATTAAGCTATTAGTTTTAAGTATTTTTTACTGTATAAATAATGTTTTATTATCTACTAATCATTTTTATAATTTAGTTTTGATGCATTTCGTGTATTTAATTTGTAGCCCAACGTTTGAGCTAATTTTGGACCAAATCAAGGTCCAAACAAGTGGGCCCATCTCCATTAAGCCTCAGAAGCCCAAACCAAATGACCCTCTTTAAAATGATCCGGTCGTGACCCGTTGGACAACCCGCCCCGCCTATTCCTTAATCATGATCGTTGATCTTTCAAGATCAGCGGTCTACAATTACTCCACCCTTTTTAATTAACCAACCCATCAAACCCTAAACCATTTTTCCTAAGCCGCCACCCCTAAACGCTCTCAACCCTCCCTTTCTCTCTTCTAAAGAACCCTATTCGCCTCCCCTTAACTCACTCTCCCAATCCCGTTGATAATGAGATTTTACCATTATTTGCTTACCATATCTGGTTTCTTTGCTACTGGTCACACGGTTATGGTATTACTTAGATATTTTCCTAATTTTGGCAAATACCACCATTATATTGGACGGGAATCAACCTCAATCTTGGAGATTTGGACACTATCTCATCTATATACACGACGAAAAACATGATTCTTTATAACAGTTGGTCAATTTTTGAGTATTAAACCCTAACTAGGGTTTGGTGTTTGATTTCTTTCCTTTCCGGTAAGTTTACTAACTTACATGTGAGATTTTACCCTTTCTGTTCGTGTTTACTTGATTTCTTTCCTTGTTTATTTGCGTGATTCTGTCACTATATAAACCCCTCCCCTAATTCCCTTTGAGGAGGGCTTATTCACCGAAATTAACTACTATTACTCTCTTATTCTCTCATTCTATATTGTTCTGAACTTTGGCTCTTGGCCGACTAAAAGCCAAGGCCACCGAAATTCAATTCGCGAACCTTTCTCAGTGTGAGTACTGCCCGGGGTTCATTCGAAACCCTTGGGAACTCTGACACACTGAGATTCCTGGGTTCTACTGTTCGTTGCTAATAACACTGAAGTGTTGCTAAAATTACTCCTCTTGTTTATTTGTTCTTCTGTAACTGGAAATGTATCTATGACTCTTGCAATTTCATTTTCTTTCTATTTGTATTCCTGTTCTGCATATCTATATCTCTAAGAATTTGTATGAATCACATGTCATTATGTGTTTTGAAGCTCTTCTTAAGTCTCTATGCCTTCTAGTGGTTCAACATGCCTATTTGTTACCTTGATTCTGCTTTCTTAAGCCTGCTTGCTAATTTATGTGCTCGAATGCTTATTACTATTATTTATTTTGAGTTTGTTTTCTCGCCTTGTCCTGTACTATTATAAATAACCAATTCATACCTAGAATGTGTTCTAATTCCTGTTGAGACATTCATGCCTAACATGTTGTCTTTATGGAATTCTATTGTCAGCAATGATCTTTTCCCATGTTATTTGTAACTCTATTGTGTTCCTGACTTGCCCGATATTGTATTCCTCAGTATCAATCGAGAACTTTAGAGTAAATATCATAACCAGTATTTTCTCCTATATGTGACCAACTAGCATAAGGTTTGATGCTTGCATGTTTGATTGATGTGGAGTTGACATGTTTTTTCTTACTATAAGTTTTTCTAGTATTGTAATTGATACTCAACATGGTAAAGTTTTCTCATTCTCAACTAAGTGATTTCTCGATCATGAATCTGTTCTGTTATGTTGTCTTCACTAAGCTTTCATGTTAAAATTTTCATGTGAAGGTTATGCTCTACTTGTTCTTGTCTATGACTTTGTTAGATTTTAATGTTTAAATCTCGTGTCTAAGGTTCTTTTAGGATAATTCTAAATCATTTTACTTTTGAAACTCTTTTAAAATAGTTCACTATCCTATGATGGCCAATTCTGTTACTTTAGCTTTGTTTCCAAAAATGCAAGCTTGAGTCTACCTTGTGGACTTGTCTATATTTCGTGTATTCTTGTCCATGTGTTTCGGCTAGAATTGCTGATTAGTTATAGCCTTGGGAGTTAAGTGGGAAAGTTTCTAATCAATCCCATGAGTATTTTGTCACATGTAATGCTGAATTTGGCATCCCTTTGGGTAAGTTATTCATTTGGACCTGGTATGTTGGGCCTGCTTCGGTACCGGAGGTTCGAAATGCAATGTTCGCATCTGAAGTTTGGGCCTGCTGTCCATGCAAAGTTTTAAGCATATTGGAAGGACCAGATGTGTTACTGGGTTATTCTATATTTGTAATTGAGACTATGCTTGTTCAATATGGTTTATAATAACTTGTAAAACTGAATGATGGAGAAATTAGTGAAAACGATTGGGATACTTTATCTTTTATATGAATGGGTAGAGATCATGCCTATAGGATCTTAATTGTTTGTTTGCTCATCATGCCTCATCCTTTGAAATTATATGCACACAATGTTATCCCCTTAGAAAACATGACTTAGGGTCTATATGATGACTTGAGTGGTTAGATATCATGCATATAGGATCTTAATTAGATTTCTTGCACCTAGATATTATGCCTATAGGAGATCAATACAAACAACTGAAACTGTATGCTTTGGTATTTCTTTCAAATATGACTCGTCTAGACACCATGTCCAAATAATTCCAATATAAATTACCCAAGTTGTCATCGCTGCTATCCTCCTTTTCTCATACAATTCATCTAGAACGCATGCCTATAGAGGCAATTAAATTATTCTGCATTCTCAACTACTTCACTGCCCAGATGCAAATCATTTAGAGATCATGTCTATAGGATACTACTACACACATAGACATCATGACTATATGATTCTTTAATAAGAACTATGTATTAAATAACTTCTTCATCAAAACTGGTCACCTAGAAATCCTGCCTATAGGAATTCCAACTAATTGCTGAGTGGTTCAAATTATATAGAAATCATGCCTCTAGGACTTAATGATTCTAATAATCTTAATTTTGTCTACTGCCTAACCAGAAATCAATTTGCATGCTTTCATGCTTATGTGTGGAGGTTAACTTGAGCCTCTTATTGCTATTGTATGTCGTTCTATCTGTTTTGAATGTCGCCTAGTTTGATCATTTTTGAGAAACCTAAGTAAAATCTAGAACCACATGATAGTAGGTCCAAAGCCCCATAGACCATAGACATGGGATAAGTAGTGCACGCATAGGGTATGACTTAGAATTGGATTAGAACGCCTTTAAGTAAACAACTTCAACATAGTAATCGGGTAGTAGAAGATGATATTTTGTGCCCGCTGAATAATATGAGCAACCTCTAACTTAAGAGTATTGTTAAGTAGTATTTATATTTCACGGGGTGATCCTTTAGACTAAAAAACTTAGGACCCCCTCCTTTTATGTGCGTGTTATTCACACTTAGTCATTTAACATAGATCAATACAATTTGTACCTTTATAGTTATTAAGACTTGTACCGATTCTCATATGTTTTGATTAGACTCTACAAATTTTGAATTTTCCTTATATTTATTTGATCACTTAGCTTAATTAAATAATCCACATAGTCTAAAGTTTGACCGGGACCCATAGTTGTGGACCTCGAAACGTGCCTAACACCTTTTCTTTGAGGTAATTTAAGCCATTACCCGATCTTTTGTGGCGTTAACTAGTCAAACAAAATTATTTGCAAATAGGTGCCCTAACGCACCTTACAAATCGTTAGGTGGCGACTCTTATCTCTTAATACCCTTTAAATGAGGTGTCACACGTCGAAACCCGCTCTCGTGAGAAAATAGGGCACGATAGCATGGCAACTCCGCTGGGAAAACTTAGGTTTTTACCATAATGAACTTGACTTATGTGGATTACTTTCTCTTATTTGTTTTAAACTGCTATTACATGCGCATCCCTTTCCTTATTCACCTTTATTTGTTTTAAACTGCTATTACATGCACATCCATTTCCTTATTCACCTTTATTTTCTTTAAAATGCTATGACGTACACATCCCTTCCCTTATTCTCCTTTATTTGTTTTAAATTGCTATGACATGTACCGCCTCTCTCCATCTCCTTAATCTTGTCTAAGACTGCTATATTATGACTCTCTCATCCTTATTTCCGTGACTGCTTCATTACATTCTCGCACATATTTTGAGCTAAACTTACTTCTCTCTTTTGTCTTTCTTTTCTTTTTTCTTCATGTTCACCTTTGCTATTTTATTTACTACTTTTATGTACTTTTATAATGCAAATACTTGGAAATGTGTTATTATTTTTGCATAAAGCATTCTCTGTATCATACTCCACTCGTGCCAATTATCAACATAGTGACGCTTGATGAGTGTTCGCGCTTTCCTGAAATCACCCTTTTTAAATTGGAATGGCTTACTTGCGGTAGACTAGTTGATCAACGGTGCATTCGACGGTCCCATGACTTTCCCTCTCAAGTTGTCCACTTGGGAGTACCAGTCTAGACCCTTCTAGAAACCCTACTCTAATTTGAAATGTACACGCATCATGCTAAACCTAGTGCGGGTTGAAGCGTTGTTAACGTAACAATCTGTTAAGATGAGCCTTGTCCAAAGTCCGACGGGATTTTCACAGTCTTAATGGACATTATCATATTATGTGCATTACTTGGAGAAAATGTGCAAACGTGTTGATCATTATTATGTAAGTAGTCAATTCTGGAGGGGAAAGGGCTAACCTTTGTTTGCAGAAAATGAAGCACGAAATCCCCAGGTTCAATATGGTCCAGAATATCCCGTCTTTGCTACTTGACTGGTGGAAAGACCTTGCGCCTTGTGACAAGTATCACGTGAGAAGAGTACTTGGTGACATGACATCTTTATTGAACATTCAACCAAATAGGGAAACAATCGAGGCCGCCACCATGTTCTGGTATTAGAAAAGAGCTGTATTTCGATTTGGCAATATTGAAATTACTTCTCTCCTAGAAGAAATATGAGGTTTTGCAAAGTTGCCTTGGGATAGTTCGGGATTACTGGTTAATCGTACTCCCTACGGTTTTCTGAAAATGTTAGGTTTTAAGAAGAATGAGGAACTGCTCTGTCTAAAGAAATCATACATCCCTTTTGAGTTTATTTACGAGCGTTATGGGCATACCAAGTCATATCATCTTTATTATGATGAACTAGCCATTGCTTCTTTGGGATGGGTACATCACCAGATTTATGTGTTCATTGTCTGCTTCTTGGGGTTGTTGATATTTTCAATGAAATGAGGAAGGATTCATACTCGTTTAGCCATGGTCGCTAGGACCTTAATGGATGGTATCGAAGGACGAACTTATACTATCATCCCAATGATCTTAGCTGAAATGTACCGTGCTCTAGATCGGTTTAAGCAGAAACTCAGACACTTTGAGGGTTGTAATCTATTGCTACAAGTCTGGCTGCTAGAATACTTTTAGAGGGGAGAGTATCATAAATTGCTTCTGTGAAGGCCACTAAATGACTACATTTCCAACCATCACCCAAAGAAAATGACGTTTGTTCCAGACAGGTTTGCAAAGCCAAGAAATGTTGTAAGATGGGTGCGTTTCTTTAGCAATCTGACAGACGAATAGGTGGGTTGGATGTTTGAATAGTTTCCTAGTAGTGAGTTAATTATTAGATCGAATGGGACTACTCAATTGGTGTTGATCGGGCTGCGAGGTATCCACCCATACGCTCCTTTAAGGGTAATAAGACAAGCCGGAAGAAAATAAGTCATACCCTGGGTTTCCAATATGGTCCAGTACAAGGCAGATTTCAAGGGTGATGTCATTCCATTCAAATTCAAAGCACAACACATGTGGAACCATAATATCATCGTGGAAGGGGAAACTATTATGCCAGACAGGTACCATGCAGATCATATGTACTACTATCTGTCAAGACTAGAAGACGACATAGCGGGAGACATCAAGCCGGGAGTCAATCTGAAGGATAGGGTCATAGATGAAGTGGGTGAGGCACATGTTAAGTATAAGAGGCTGCGCAAAAGGGTGTTCGAGTCAAAAGCTAAACATCTACAACACAAAGTGAACATGGAGGCAACAAGAGAAATAAAAGAGAATGCCACCAAGTCAACAGAATAATTGGAATACTTGGAACAAGGACTGATGGAGCTGGAAGGGCAGATGAGAAAGAGACTCTCGGATTGTCAAGGCATGAACAACGATGAAGGAGGGAATCTAGCAAAAGCTTACTTACTATTGGATATGTGCGACTTGGGAAACTTGATTGATGGGGTCAAAAGAGCCAAGCACGGAGAAGGTCCTTCAAGGACCCAGTAGATTAGGAGATAATTTTCTTTACTACTTTCTAGCTTAGATTAGATTTCGATGTAATAAGGCTTGATGCCATTAGTGACTTTATTATTCTTATTATTGATTTAGTAAAAGTTTGTTTGGCCTATTTTCGCATTAATGAAATGAAGCAAAGTGGGCATCAATTTTCTCCAAGTCTATGTGTCGCTTAGGCCTACTTCAGGCACAATGAGGTCCCCCAAATTAGGACGCGAATTATTACATGACTTTGTGAAACATCTTTAAATATTGCGAACACTCTTTTATTTTACCTTACTGACTTGGTTATCTTTTTACTTTTTCTTTCTTTTTTGTTTATTCCCATTCCCAAAGGTTGGTTCGTACATACTGGCATCATCAGCATACCACACTAGATCCAAAGGTCCTCCACCTCCTTCTCCACCTAGCGACCTGAAAAGTAAAAGCAAGGGCAAAGAGAAAATGGATGATTTAAGCGGTATCGGGAAAGACAATGCTGCTATAACAGAAAATGTTAAAACTTCAGATGGCAGAAGTACTCCGGGGCAGAATGAGTTGGTCTTACATTTGGAACAGAAAATATTGGAATTACAGGGCAAGCTTGAGTAGGTCTGAAATCTAGCAAACCTCTCCCTCACTCTCAATATTCCCGACATCAACCAGCAAAACCTGACTACCCAGGATCAAACACCATCACAAAACAAACAAAATCAGAATCCACTACCAATAGTTCTGAATCCTCCCGCACAACACCAGTATCTTAATCCCGCACCTCCCCAAAACCTTAACCCGCCTTCAGTGCCAACCCCTCATCAACACCATCATCATCCAACTCAATACCCGCAAACCACCACTTATCACCCACCCCCCCCCAAAATGCACCACAACCTACTCCCGATCCCCAAAACTCGACTAATGACCACCCATATACCCATGTTTTGGTAATTCATCAAAGCAATCCAATATATGTGGAAACCTTACCCCATACCCCGCAGTAAACCCTATACATACCTGAATCAACTGAGAAGGACCTGCTCATTAGAAACATGGCGGAGGAACTCAAGAAGCTCACATAGAGAGTCCAGAGTGTTGAAGGGGGGAAAGGAATTGAAGGTCTAATCTATGAGGACCTGTGCATTCAGCTGGATGTGGAACTGCTAGAAGGTTACAAATCTCCCAAGTTCGAAATGTTAGATGGTAGCCGATGGTGCATCTGATAACATATTGTGACAAGCTTGTAGAAGTGGGTAAAAATGAACAAATCCACATGAAACTGTTCATGCGAAGCCTTACAGGGGACGCTTTGTCTTAATACATCAGTCAAAACCCAAAGAAGTGGGTTAATTGGGTGAGTATGGCATCGGATTTCATGGATAGATTCAGGTTTAACACGAAAAAATGCAACATACGTTTTCTACATTCAAAACTCCAAAAAAAGCCAAAAGAAACCTTTCGCGAGCATGCTACTCGTTGGAGATCAGAGGCCGCAAAGGTAAGGCCAGCACTTGAAGAAGAACAAATTAACAAGTTTTTGTTCGAGCTCAAGATCAATAGTATTGTGAAAGGTTGATGGTCATCGAAAATCACAAGTTTTCCGACATCATCAAGCTAGGAGAAAAAATAGAAGAAGGAATTAAGAATGGGATGGTAACCAATTTCGAGGCACTGCAGGCCACAAATAAAGCTTTGCAATTAGGAGGTATTTCAAAGAAGAAAGAAGTGGGTGTCGTGATAGTAGCCTAGGGCCCTAAGCCACACCCTAAGCCACGTCCACATATCAACCCTCACCCCCAAAATACCAATACCCTTCCACCACCTATCATACCTATAACATTCAACCTGCATATTACTATTCACCACCACCAGCCCGCTAAAACTACACAAAGCCACATCCTAAATTCGACTGCAGACCGCCCAGACAGTACACCCATAGCCCAACTGTATGAGAGACTGAAGGTCGTTGGTTACATCACCCCTATTCCTGCTATTATTGTGGAAAATCCCTCCCAATGGATCAACCCCAACAAAATATGTGCTCATCATTCAAGCATGAAAGGTCATACCATTGAGGAGTATCGCACGTTGAAAGACAAAATTCAGACGCTGATCGACACTAAGGTTATACAAGAAAAGGAAGTTGTACCAAATTTTCTCAACAACCCTCTACCGAATCACAGAGGTGAGGGAGTGATTGTGATAGAAACTGACAAGGAGTGGGATTAGAAAGGGTTCATTGGACTCATTCTAGAGGGAGACGCTACTAAAACATCTCTGGTCACCCTCACGCAAGTTGTGGTTCAAACCCAGGTGCCATTTGAAGTTGAGGTAGCTACACCCTTCACTGTTATGTTAGCTCCCATACCATCTTATGAGTCTGATGCCATCCTGTGGGATTATGTTGCGAAAGCAACGAGAAAGGGAAAAGCCAAAATGGAAGAAACAGGTGCCACGCAAGGTATGACTAGGACATGCAGAGTTTACACACCTAAGAATCTGGGAGGAACGAGTAACGAAGCTGTACCTAAGCCGCCTGTTGTTGAGACTGGCACTGACGATCACTGAAGAAAGATACAAGTAAGGGATTACTTTGTTGCTGACCACTTGAACAAAACTCCCACTCAGATATCCATCTTATTACTATTGCAAAACTCAGACGCGCACAAGAATGCTTTGATAAAGGTGTTGAGTGAAGCTTATGTACCCGCTGACATCACTAGTGGAGAGATGGCTAACATGGTCGAAATGTATTGGAAAGCCACAAAATAACCTTCCACGAAGATGAGTTACCACTAGAAGGATTGGTTCACAACAGGGCGTTGCACATCACAGTGCAATTCAAAGATAAGTTCATCATCAGGGTCTTGATAGATAGAGGTTCGAGTCTAAATATATGTCCACTGACCACTCTAAAAAGATTGGGTAAAGGCATGCATGAGATACGAATGGGAAGCATGAATGGGAAGACGTTCAATGGATCTCAGAGAGCCATTATCGGAGAAATCAACCTCAATCAACAGATGGGTCTAACCTAGTTTGATGTTGAGTTCCAAGTACTAGATATATCTGCTACTTACAATCTATTGTTGGGACGTCCATGGATACATGCAGCCGGGGCAGTGGCTTCAACTCTACACCAGTTGTGAATTTCGAGTGGAATCTTCAGGAAGTGATCATTCATGGAGATGGGAGCAACCCCATCAACACCAATCAGACCATTCCAGTCATCGAAAATAGAAGGAAGTTGGGGGGAGAAACATATCATCGCATTGAACGGGTTAACGCAATTAAAAATTACCGATGGTGGAGCAAGAAGAAAGAAAGCATATTGCTATGGACATGATATGAACCAGGCATGGATCTTGGCAAAAAGCTTCAGAGGATCACCAAACTCGTACAACCACAGTATCATGGCACGAACTTTGGACTCGGATATGAATACACATGGCAAGAATATCCGTATTGGACACCATCGTGGCGTGTCCCTTATTATCCGCTGGAACAACCCGTACCACCTTTGCACCAAACATTCCATCAGGATGACATGATGTGGGGGTCTGAGAAAGATGAGATTTTGGCCGAGATGAGGAAGTTGTTTCTAGATGAAGAAGACATGGACTGCAGTGCAATTGTTGAGGAGGAAGACCTTACTATTCCAACCATGGAAGAAAGAGTTGTTCTCAAGAACTGGACAGCTGCACCATCCCGAGCTAGTCGAGTTCCTGGGTAGCCTGGTAAATTAGCATGGATTATTTTCAAATAGTTTTGAGCATTTAAGACATTTTCAGTATTTTGTTTGAAATAACTACTCGAGCCACCGAGTTGTACTTGTTGACATTTTAAAAGTTTTTTTTATGGCATTATTGCTTTTCATATTTATCATTATCTTTATATATTGTTTTCAGCATAATTATTACATATCCTGATGAACCTACGACTGTGACATGTAATGTGACAACGCAACATAAGGACAGTGATTCAGAAGATCTAGAAGATGATATAATAACTAAGGAAATCATCAAAGAAGTAGAGAATTTTGAAAACAAACCAAAGTCTAATTTGGAGAAAACTGAGGCCGTTAACTTAGAGGATTCCGAAATAGTCAAGGAAACTCGTATAAGCATTCATCTATCACCGTCAGAGAAAGAAGAGTATATAAGATTCCTAATAGAGTACGACGACATCTTTTCATGGTCCTACGATGATATGATTGGTTTAAGCACATCCATAATAGCTCACAAGCTACCCATAAATCCCATATGTCCATCGGTGAAGCAGAAGCTCAGAAAGTTCAAGCCAGATATGAGTTTGAAGATAAAAGAGGAGGTCACCAAGCAAATCAAAACCAAGGTTCTTCGAGTGGTCGAATACCCGACCTAGTTGGCCAACATTGTGCCAGTTCCAAAGAAAGATGGGAAAGTTAGAGTATGTGTCGATTACCGAGATCTAAACAGAGCAAGTCTTAAGGTTGATTTCCTGCTGCCTAACATACATATACTGATTGACAACTGTGCTAAGCATGAACTCTAATCCTTCGTGGATTTCTTTGCAGGATACCACAAGATTTGGATGGATAAAGAGGATGCCAAAAAGACCGCTTTTATCACACCATGGGGAATATATTGTTACAAAATGATGCCGTTTAGTTTAAAGAATGTTGGGGCCACCTACATGAGTTCCATGACGACTATCTTCGATGACATGATATACAAGGAAATAGAGGTGTACGTGGATGATGTAATCATCAAATCTAAAAGGAGTTTGGATCACATAGCAGACCTGAAGAAACTTTTCGATCGGCTTCGAAAATACAACCTGAAATGGAACCCTGCAAAGTGTTCCTTCGGAGTTCCTGCTGGAAAATTGTTAGGTTTCATCGTCAGCCGCCGAGGTATTGAGCTAGACCCATCAAAAATCAAAGCTATCCAGGACCTACCACCTCCAAAGAATAAGAAAGATGTGATGAGTTTTCTAGGGTGCCTCAATTACATCAACCGCTTTATAGCACAATCAACGGTGATGTGTGAGCCAATATTCAGAATGCTGAGGAAAGATGCTGCAACAAGCTGGACTGAGGAATGCCAGAAGCCTTCGACAAAATCAAGGAGTATTTATCTAACCGCCCGTGTTAGTCCCACCAGAACCAGGAAGATCTCTGATGCTTTATATTTCTGTGTTGGATAGGGCTTTTGGTTGCGTTCTAGGACAACATGATGAAACAGGAAGGAAGGAGTAGGCGATATATTATTTGAGAAAGAAGTTCACGCCTTACGATGCCCGGTATTCTTTGTTGGAATGCACTTGTTGTGCTTTGACATGGATATCCCAGAAGTTGAGACATTATTTTTGTGCGTACACTACATACCTCATATCAAGTATGGATCTGCTAAAATACATCTTTCAAAAACCCATTCCTACGGGTAAGTTAGCAAAGTGGTGGATCACTTGGCAGAAAATCCCGTAGATAGAGAATACGAACCATTAAAAACATATTTTCCAGATGAGGAGGTATCGTTTGGAGGAGAAGATATTACCGAGGCGTACGATGGTTGGAGGATGTTCTTCGACGGAGCAACAAACTTCAAAGGAGTGAGTATCATAGTTGTCTTAGTTTCAAAAACCGGTCAACACTATCTGGTATCCGCAAAACTCAGGTTTCCGTGCACCAACAATATGGCGGAATATGAGGCCTGCATCCTGGGACTCAGGTTGGCCATTGACATTAACGTTCAGGAGTTGCTGGTAATCGGAGATTCAGTTCTGTTGGTGCACCGGGTTCTAGGAGAATGAGCTACGAAGAACACCAAAATATTTCCATATTTGCACTATGTACAAGAGCTGATAAAGAGGTTCACAAAGATAGAATTCAAACATGTTCCAAGGATTCGTAATGAGTTTGTAGATGCATTAGCCACTTTGTCTTCCATGATACAACACCTAGACAAGAATTTCATCGATCCTATCCCAATAGGAATTCATAAGTAGCCAACTTATGTTGCTCATGTTGAAGAAGAGATTGACGGAAATTCGTGGTTCCACGACATCAAGGAATACTTGGAAAAAGGAGAATATTCAGAGCACGCTACGCACACTGAGAAGCGCACGCTTCGAAGATTGACTAACCATTTCTTCCGAAGCGGAGGAATTCTGTATTGAAGTACTCCTGATTTGGGATTATTGCGATTCGTCGATGCCAAGGAGGCGTCTAGATTGCTCGAGGAAATACATGCCGGAACTTGTGGGGCCCACATGAAAGGTTTCGTTATGGCCAAGAAAATATTAAGAGCAGGGTATCTCTGGATGACTATGGAAACAGACTGCATCAAATATGTTCAAAAGTGTCACCAATGCCAGATACATGCTGATATGATATAAGTGCCGCCCAACGAACTCAATGTAGCAAGTTTGCCCTGGCCCTTCTCTGCTTGGGGTATGGATGTCATCAGACTAATTGAACTCGCTGCTTCAAACGGATACAGGTTCATTCTGGTGGCTATAGACTACTTCACGAAATGGATTGAAACCGCATCCTATAAGGCTATAACTATAAAGGTAGTAGCAGATTTTGTTTGGGATCGCATCGTTTGTCAATTTGGAGTACCTGAGTCAATCATTACTAACGATGCCACCAATCTCAATAGCGACTTGATGAAATCCATATGCAAAGCATTCTAGATCAAGCATCGAAACTTTACATCATACAGGCCGCAAATAAATGAAGTCGTAGAAGCTACCAACAAGAACATCAAGAAGATATTGAGGAAAATGGTAGACAATTACAAACAATGGCACGAGAAGCTACCGTTTGCTTTGCTCGGGTTTCGCACCACAGTTCGTACATCCACTAGGGCAACCCCCTATCTACTGGTTTACAGTACTTAAGTTGTTATTCCTGCTGAAGTAGAAATTCCTTCCTTAAGAATCATACAGGAAGCCTAGCTTAGCGATGAAAAATGGGTACAGAGCCGGTACGAACAACTAGCCCTCATTGATGGGAAAAGAATGAATGCGGTGTGTCACGTTCAACTCTACTAGAAAAGAATGGTAGAGTTGGTGTTGAAACGGATCTTCCCGCATCAGGATGAAGCAAAGGGGAAATTCTCACCCAACTGGCAAGGCCCTTACATGGTTCGCCGGGTATTAACAGGAGGAGCACTTATACTTGCCGAAATGGATGGAGAGATTTGGCCAAAACCTATCAATTTGGACGCAGCCAAGAGATACTATGTTTAAGATTATGTTTGTATTCTCTATTTGATGTAACAGAACTACGCTTGACCTGATTCCTATTTAAGAGGGGATACGTAGGCAGCCCTGTGGGTTCAGTCACATCATAATAAAAGCTTTATTCCCCCTATGGTCATAAACTGGGGCAAAAACTCGAGTTTGCCCGATCTCATCATTCTTGGAACCGCTAAGGAATGTATTTCCAGAAGTACGCATTCAAACTGGGGCAGAATTTTGAGGAGGATACTCAAAATTCCGAGTTAAGGAAGTCGCAATGTCTCAAAAGCGTGTCACAATCATCAATTCAACAAACTATCTGCTCTCATGCATTATCACATATTTCAAAACAACTACATTTTTATACAAGCAGTTTATCACAAATGCATGTTTTTCGATAACTTTATTTTTATATATAGCAGCCAGACGCTACCCGGGGTTACTCAAGAAAGACCTCCAGACAAGAGCAAAAGCAAAGCAAAGAATCGAGAGCACGAACCAGCCTTTCCCCGCAAAACTCACGATTTTGCTTTGGACGTAGCACAATGAACATAATAGGAACGGCCACAAATACATACACACAACAAGATCACTATCCTCATGATGACAAAAGTCACCAAACGCAAACACGTCAAACTAAGAAATGCTTTATCCTCTCGCACTTAGTTATTGCATTTCTTGCATAGGGCTAAACACTGCCCTTATCATTGCATAGGGCTAAACACTTCCCTCACCTTGCATGAGGCTAAGCACTGCCTCCACCTTGCATAAGGCTAAGTACTGCCTTACTTTGCATGAGATTAAACATTGTCTCTACTCCTTGCATAGGGCTAAACACGGCCCTTACGTTGCATGAGGCTAAACACTGCCTCCACACTACGTAAGGCCAATCATTGCCTTTTTTTGCATGAGACTAAGCATTGTCTCCATTCTTTGCATGAGGATAAGCACTGCCTCCACATTGCATAAGGCTAAAGCACTGCCCTCCTTGCATGAGACTAAGCACTGTCTCCATTCTTTGCGTGAGGATAAGCACTTCCTCCACACTGCATAAGGCTAAAGCTTGCTCGCCGCGACTCGGACTTTTTGAGTTGAACAATGCACCGATGTGTAAAGAAAACTTTTGTCGGAAAATGGTCCTTTCTGTAACCACTATGCGGTCGCAAAATCATTCTACGGACCGCATAATGGTCGCAAAGTGGAGCAGGAGGAGGGAAGATTTGAGGAAAATCTACAATGTACTATGGGACCGCAGACCTGTTTTGCGGTGCATTATATGATCGCAGAACAAGTATGAGGACCGCATAATGACTGCAGAACAGGTCAGTAACGCCTAGCTTTGGAGGCCAAATTATGCGGTTGGTATGCGGACCGTATACCTGTTATGTGATTGCATATGCGACCGCATAACTGCGTCGGAGCTTCCATTCTTTCTAATTTTTGACCCGACCCAACTTCGATTTATAGCCCTTGAAGCTCATTTTTTAACCAAAATCTGATATTTTAGAGAGAGGTGAGATCATTTTAGAGAGATAAAGTGAAGACTTAGTCATTTATCCATCAATTCTTGTTCAAGGTTTTAAAATTTCACAAGGATCTGGCTAAGGCTTCAAAGAGGTAAGAATTTCTTTCTCTAATTCTTCAATTTCGGGTTTGGAGTAAAGATGGGTGATTAATAGTATGATTCTTCGGTGTAGAGTATCATAAATACATACCAATAAGGTTGTGGAAAGAGTGTTAAGTTCAAATGGGTAAGGATTGGGTTGAAAATGGTAGAAATTTTCATAGACTTTAATTGAAGATTTGAGGGTCGAATTGGTGTCGGATTTTGGTGAAATTTATATGGTTAGACTCGTGGTTAGATGGGCGTTTATATTCCGTAACTTTTGTCGGGTTCTGAGATATGGGCCCTACGGGCGATTTTTGAAGTTAATTTCAGATTTTATTAGAAATTTTAGTATTTCCTTATGGAATTAATTACAATAATTTGTATTGACTGATTCGAATTAATTGTGGCTAGATACGAGGTTTTCGAAGACCAATTCTCATGGCAAGGGCATAGCAGAATAAATAATTACACGGGTTGAGGTAAGTAATAGTTTTAAATCTGGTCCTGAGGGTATTAAACCCCAAATTTTGGTATCATGTGATTATTTTGGAGGTGACGCACATGCTAGGTGACGAGCGTATGGGCGTGCACCGAGGGGATTGTGACTTGGTCCGCCCGGGAACTGTAAAGTTGAATAATTTTTTGTTAGCTATATGCTCTCTATGTGTTGATAAGATTTGACTGTAAATCATATTAGAAATCATGCTTAAGTTATGTGATGATACTGTTGCGACCCACAAAGGTGGTGTACATGTTGAATTTCCTGTTATGGCTTATTATTGCACATGAGTTGGCCGTGCAGATCCTTATATTATTATTGCACGTGAGTTGGCCGTGCGGATCCAGACATTTATATTATGGCACGTGAGTTGTCCGTGCTTATAGCGCTTGGGCTATAGGAGCCCCTCATGAGTCTGTACACCCCCAGTGAGCGCGGGTACCCATTGAGAGTGAGTGATGAGGGCTGGGAGCCCAATGAGTGATTGTTGTCCTAGGAAGTTGTACTTGATTTCCATTTGTTGTTGCACTTGGTTGCTATCTGTCATTGTTGTGAAATCTCTGAAAGATTGTTGATATACGGATTACATGAACATGAACTATATACAAAAATTGATTTGACATTAAACTGCCAGATTTGATAGCATGTCTATTCTTTTGGTGGAATTACTGGAAATAAACCATAACTGTGTAGCTCGTTACTATCTTCAGTTCCTTATTTATTATTGTTACTTGCTGAGTTGGTTGTACTCATACTACACCCTGCACTTCGTGTGTAGATCCAAGTGTTCCCGAACATAGAGGGTGTTGATCCTTTCGCACGATTGATTTTCAGGAGATTTTGAGGTAGCTGCCATGTTTCGTAGACCTTGTCTCTCCTTCTCTATCTCTTTGTTCACTGTATTTGGTCTCAGACAAATATAGACTATATTTGTCAGACTTGTATTCATATTAGATACTCATGTACGTTTGTATTGTATTTAAATATTATATTTCAATCTTGAGAGAAATTGTGGTTTATTGAGATTTTTGGCTTGCCTAGTATTGAGATAGGCGCCATCACGACGGGTGAGATTTTGGGTCGTGACAAGTTGGTATCAGAGCCTAGGTTACATAGGTCTCAAGAGTCATGAGCAGGTTTAGTAGAGTCTTGCGGATTGGTACGGAGACGTCTGTACTTATCTTCGAGAGACTGCAGAAACCGTAGGAAATCATCACTTTCTTGTATTCCGTCATGCGAATTTGTTGATTCCGGGGCCGTAGTAGAGGCCGAGGCCGAGGTGTAGCTCGTACCACCAATTATTCCAGCTGAGGAGCAGATTCCAAAGATAGTTGAGCTGACAGGATCAGCTCACGCACCAGCTGTGCCCATTGAGATTACAGGCATTCAGGAGACTTTGGCCAAGATATTGGCAGCTTGCACTAGTCTTGCTCAGGTAGTTTCGGCTCAGGCCGCACCTGCCACTTTTCATACTGAGGGAGGTACTCACACCCCTTTTTCCCGTACTCTAGAACAGGTAGTACAGGGACTTCAGATACCGGGACTGCTACCAGCCCAGCTGACTATAGCTGCTCAAGTCCCGGTAGTTCCTGTTATGGCAGATGATGAGCAGAGGAGGTTTGAGAGATTTGATAAGATTCGACCTCCACCATTTAGCGGTACTGAGTCAGAGGATGCTCAGGAATTTTTGGATAGGTGTCAACGGATGCTTCAGACAGCGGGTATTTTGGAGACCAGTGGGGTCTTATTCAATACTTTTCAGTTTTTTGGATCTGCACTCAGATGGTGGGAGACTTACGAGAGATGTATGTATGTTGGCACAACACCCCTTACTTGGCATCAGTTCTCCGTGGTCTTTTTGGAGAAGTTCATACTCAGTCCCGCAGAGAAGATGAGATTTTCTTGAGCAGGGTGATATGTCCGTGACACGATACGAGATGAGATTTTGTTGGCTCGTCATGCAGTCTGGTTGGTTCCCTTTCTATCGATGTATATTTTTTCTTTAAAAAAGGTTGAAATATCACTTTCCAGCAGCTCAGACAAAATGTACACTAACATAGCTGAATGATACTTGCATTTAATTTGAAATTGGTCTCTCGAAGTATCATGATAATACTGAATAAGACGTAAGTTCAAACTTGAGTCTTTTTGGCAACTACACCATAGTTTCGTAGGAGACAAGAACACCTAGGTACATGCTGGAAAAGAAATATGCAAGGAATCCAAATAACAAAGATAAATTATTTCTTACTTTCAGCTTTCTGATAATATGTAACTACCCGATCATTCGTTCCGAGAGTTATAACCCTATTTTTCTCATTTCTGCTTTTTTATGTATTGTTCAGCGGTGTTGAGATGTATCGAGTTGGTAGGTTTGGGTCCGGAATAGTTTTGGAGTGAAATGAGTCCCTTAGTCCCTGAGTTAGAAAGCTAAGTTAGAAAAGTCAACCGGAAGTTGACTTATGAATAAACGAACTCATCGGGTAAGTTTCGGATAGGTTTGGGTTGTGTTGCGCTCGTTTTTCTTATGTTTCGACGTTGTTTTTTCAAGCATAAATGATATCATATTGAACAAATGAGCTCTGATTTCTTTTTTGATTGAAGCATTAGATCCGTATAGTAATTACGGACCCGGAGCAAAAGAAATCGTCGAATTTGGACATTGTATGAGGATTTTATGGTCATTTTACTAAGAATTAGGTTGCCAGATTTTTTTAAGATTAATTACGAAATTGCCGTTGCCGCGTATTTAAAAATCTGCACTATTTGCAAATATTAAAACCTACATATCTCCTTCATTATAAGGACAAATTGAGTGATTCAAAAGCGTAACTTGACTAAAATTTCACAAGGAATTCATTGGAGGCATAAAAAGCGAGTTTCAGGATTGTTGGGAACGAGAAAACGAGGAAGAATAGCTGGAAGAAAAATATATAAAATGAGGGTTTGTTCATTCGATCATATTTTGAGTTGGGGAGCTCGGATTTGGGCGATTTTGGTCGCGATTTTCATCATAAGGATTGGGGTAAGTGTTCTCTACTCAGTTTTAGTTATATTTCATGGATCCATCTTCATTTTTGGGATTTGATTGATGATTTCAAAATGAAATTGAGGGAGTTAGGGTTTGAGTTTGAAGAGTTTAAGTGAGGATTTGAGGGACCAAACGGAGTCCGATTTTGATGAATTTTATATGGTTAGACTCGGGAGTAGATGAGGTTTATTATTCTGCCATATTTGACTGATTTCGACATGTGGGCTCGAGGGCCGATTTTGGCCGATTTTTAATTTTTGGCATATTTATGTAGTTTTTATTGTGGAATTCGATTCTTTAGGCTATGTGTCATGACCCAAAACTAACTCATGTCATGATGGCGCCTATCGTGGAACTAGGCAAGCTGACTCATTTTCAAAACAAACCGATATTTTCATTTTAAAGATAATTTCAAGGTTATTTAACATAAAAACCTTCGTAAAGGAGTTCCAATCAAAATAAAAGTACGGAAGGAAAAGTCCGACATCGGGGTGTCACTAGTCATGAGCAACTACTACAATCTATCTAACAATATCAAGGTTAACTCAGCCTGAAAAATAGCTAAATACAACTAGAGAAAGATAAGAGGGAGAAAAGCAGGGGATGCGATCGACAAACAGCTACCTTGCTATCTCCAAGAAAATCTGCAACCAGAACACTCAATAACCACTACCGTGACCAGCTATACCTGAATCTGCACACAAGGTGCAGGGAGTAACGTGAGTATGCCAACTCAGTAAGTAACAACAATAAATAAAGACTGGGCAGTAGTGATGAGCAATAAAGCATATAACATTCATATCGGGAAATCTCAATAAAATACCACATGCTTTTAAAAATCACGATTTGAATCAAAGCATCTCGTTTAACCTAGTTCCAGTAAAAATCATTTAAAGATATTTTTCAACAGTTTTCAGACAGAGGAAAAATGTAAAGGTGAGCAAAAATGATGAAATCATAAACAGCCCCTCGGGCAAACGTCACAATCACTCTTGCCACTCGGGCATACCTCACAATCACTCATGCCTCCCAGTCACTCAGAACTCGGCACTCGCACTCAGTAGGTACCTGCGCTCACTGGGGATGTGTACAGACTACGGAGGGGCTCCTTCAGCCCAAGCGCTATAATCTGCACGGACAACTCATCCTCACAAATCAGGCCCTCGGCCTCACCCAGTCATAAACCTCTCAAGCCACTCGGGCATTTCAGTAAAACAGGGCATTCGGCCCAAAACATTTATATGCATCAAAATAGAGTCATAAAACTGAGTTATGCGGTAAACAAGTGTAAACATGACTGAGTATAGATTTTCAATCGAAAACAATGAGAGGATGGTAAGAAACAACCCTTAAGGTCTAAACAGCATTGGCGCAAGGCCCAAACATAGCATTCAGCCCAATTTACAGAAATTCTTTCTAAAACATATAAGTATCATATGGTTTCAACAAAGTATGCAACTTTACAGTTGCTACGGGACGGACCAAGTCACAAATCCCCAACAGTACACGCCCACACGCCCATCACCTAGCATGTGCGCCACTATAAATAGTAGAATGATACAAAATCCGGGATTTTATACCCTCAGGACTAGATTTACAATCGTTACTTATCTCAAACCAGTCAAATCTCTACCCCGCAATGCTCTTGCCTCTGGACTCGGCCTCCAAATGCTCTAAATCTATTCACAATCAGTACAATACCATCAATATACGCTAATGGAATGAATTCCACAAGAAAAGCTTCAAAATTAGACCAAACCCCGAAATTGGCTCAAACCCGGCCCCCAGGCCCACGTCTTGAAATTCGACAAAACTTACAAAACTATAAAGCTCATTCACTCAGAAGTCTAACCATACCAAAGTCATCAAAATCCGACATTGTTTGGTTCTTCAAATCCTTAAATTACTTTCCAAAACTTCTAAGCCCTAACCCCTCATTTTCACTAATTACCATGATTAAACAACAGAAAATCACCATATATACAAGTATTAGGGCTCAATTAACTTACCTCAATGAAACCCCCTTGATTCCCTATTCAAATCTCTCCCAAAAGCTCCAAAAATGGAATAGAAATGGTGAAGAATGCACCAAAATCGCGAAGGGTTCTATTTATGGTTTCTGCTCAGGTTTTTCGCACCTGCGGCCATTTTCTCGCACCCGCGTGACCGCACTTGCGGTCCAAGGAGCCGAACCTGTGCAACTCACTTAATCCCCCAGCTTCCGCACCTGCGGACAAATTTCTCGCACCTGCAGACTCGCATCTGCGGTCCCTGGTGCGCATCTGCAAAACCAACCCAAAATTCTCATCCCCGCATCTGCGCTCAAGGCCTCGCACCTGTGGGCTCGCAGATGCGGCTAATTCTTCGCACCTGCATTCCCAGCCTTGGCCCAGCGTTGCCCGCACCTGCACACTCCACACGCACACCAGCGTCCTCGCACCTGCGAGGCTTTCTTCCGCAGGTGTGAAAATAGCAGTACAAGCAGCTCCAGCTGCAAATTCCAACTTCGACAAATCTGTTAACCACCCGGAATCACCCCGAGGCCCTCCGGACCTCAACCAAAAATACCAACAAGTCATATATCAACATACAAACTTAGTAGAACCTTCGAATCACTCAAAACAACATCCAATCATCAAATTACCCTTACATTCAAGCCTAAGAACTTCTAAATTTTCAAATTCGGCAACTGATGCCGAAACCAACCAAACCACGTCCGAATGACCTCAAATTTTGCACACACATCACAAAAATGACACTACGAAACCTACTCCAACTTCTAAAATTCTATTCCGACCCCGATAACAAATTTTTGATTGCCGACCGAAATCGCCAAATTTTCAATTTCACCAATTCAAGCCTAATTCTACCACGAACCTCCAAATCACATTCTGGATGCACTCCTAAGTCCAAAATCACCTAACAGAGCTAATGGAACCATCCGAATTCAAATTCGAGATCGTTTACACATAGGTCAACATCTGGTTGACTTTTCCAACTTAAGTTTCTACTTAAGAGACTAAGTGTCTCAATTCACTTTGAAAGCACTCCGGTCCCGAACCAACTAACCCGACATAACATAATATAGCTGAATAACACAAAAAGAAGTAGAAATGGGGAAACGAGGCTATAACTCTCGAAACGACCGGTCGGGTCATTACATCCTCCCCCTCTTAAAAATTCGTTCGTCCTCAAACGGGTCTAGAAACATACCTGGAGTCTCGAATAGGCGTGAATATCTGCTCTGCATCTCCCGCTCTCTCTCCCAGGTGGCCTCCTCCACAGGCTGACCTCTCCATTGCACCTTCACTGAAGCTATATCCTTTGACCTCAATCTTCGAACCTGTCGATCCAAAATAACCACTGGCTCCACATCATAAGTCATATCACCCTCCAACTGAACCGTGCTGAAATCCAAAACATGGGATGGATCTCCAATATACTTCCGGAGCATGGAAACATGAAACACTAGATGCACAATCGACAAGCTGGGTGGCAAGGAAAGCTTATAAGCCATCTCCCCTATTCTCTAAAGCACCTCAAAAGCCCCAATGAATCGGGGGTTCAACTTGCCCCTCTTCCCAAATCTCATAACACCCTTCATGGGTGATACCTTCAGCAAAACCTTCTCCCCAACCATAAAAGATACATTACGGACCTTCCTATCTGCATAGCTCTTCTGCCTAGACTGTGCCGTACGAAGCCGCTCCTGAATCAATTTCACCTTATCTAATGCGTTCTAGACCAAGTCTGTACCTAAGAGACTAGCCTCACCTGGCTCAAACTATCCAACTAGAGATCTACACCTCCTCCCATATAAAGCCTCGTACAGAGCCATCTGAATACTCGACTGATAATTGTTGTTATATGCAAACTCCGCGAGTGGCAGAAACTGGTCCCATGAACCCCCAAAGTCAATGACACAAGCACGCAACATGTCCTCTAATATCTGAATAGTGCGCTCAGACTGCCCGTCCATCTGAGGGTGAAAAGCTATGCTCAACTCAACTGAGTACCCAACTATCGCTGCACGGCCCTCCAAAACTGCGATGTGAACTGAGTACCCCTATCTGAAATGATGGAAACTGGGACACCATGCAGGCGAACGATCTCTTGGATGTAAATCTCAGCCAACCGCTCTGAAGAGTAAGTAGTACCAACTGGAATGAAGTGCGCGGACTTGGTTAGCCGATCCATAATAACCCAA
Organism: Nicotiana tomentosiformis; assembly: GCF_000390325.3. Taxonomy (NCBI): domain Eukaryota; kingdom Viridiplantae; phylum Streptophyta; class Magnoliopsida; order Solanales; family Solanaceae; genus Nicotiana; species Nicotiana tomentosiformis. Next base: position 52,051,344 of record NC_090820.1, read on the forward strand.
ATAGCGTTGAACTTCCTCGAAGTCCGTGGGAGCCCAACTACAAAGTCCATGGTGATCCGCTCCCACTTCCACTCTGGGATGTCTAATCTCTGAAGCAAGCCACTCAGTCTCTGATGCTCATACTTAACCTGCTGGCAATTGAGACACTGAGCCACAAACCCAACTATATCCTTCTTCATCCGCCTCCACCAATAGTGTTGCCTCAAATCCTGGTACATCTTCGCGGCACCCGGATGGATAGAATACCGCGAGTTGTGGGCCTCCTCAAGAATCAACTCTCAAAGCCCATCTACATTAGGCACACATATCCGTCCCTGCATTCTCAGCACGCCATCATCACCAATAGTCACATCCCTACCATAACCTCTCTGAACCATGTCCTGAAGAATGAGCAAGTGGGGGTCATCATACTGACGCTCCCTAATACGGTCATAAAGAGAAGACCTGGAGACCACACAAGCCAATACCCGACTAGGCTCTGAAATATCCAATCTGACAAGCTGGCCTGCTAAGGTCTGAACATCTAATGCCAAAGGTCTCTCTACTGGTGGAAGATATGCTAAACTCCACAAACTCTCTGCCAAGCGACTCAAAGCATCGGCCACCACATTGGCCTTCCTCGGATGGTACAAAATAGTGATATCATAGTCCTTAAGAAGCTTCAACCATCTCCGTTGACGCAAATTAAGATACTTCTACTTTAACATATACTCTAGACTCCAGTGATCTGTATAGATCTCACAATGAACCCCATACAAATAATGAAGCCAAATCTTGAAGGCATGAACAATGGTTGCTAACTCAAGATCATGGACAGGATAGTTCTTCTCATGGGTCTTCAACTGGCGCGAGGCATAGGCAATCACCCTACCCTCCTGCATCAAAACACAACCAATGCCTATCCTCGAGGCATCACAATAAACGGTGTAAGAACCTAAAGCTGATGGCATAACTAACACTGAAGTTGTGGTCAAAGCAGTCTTGAGCTTCTGAAAGCGCTCCTCACACTCATCCGACCACCTGAATGGAGCACCCTTTTGGGTCAATTTGGTCAAGGGCGATGCAATAGATGAAAATTCCTCCACAAAGCGACGATAGTAATCCGCCAAATCAAGAAATCTCCTAATCTCCGTGGCTGAGGACGGTCTAGGCCAACTCGGCACCACCTCTATCTTCTTCGGATCCACCTGAATACCATCGCTGGACACCACATGTCCCAAGAATGCTATTGAACTGAGCCAAAACTCACACTTGGAGAACTTTGCATAAAGCTTCTCCTCCCTCAATCGTTGTAATACAATCCTTAAATGCTTAGCGTGCTCCTCCTGGCTACGAGAGTACACTAGGATGTCATCAATGAATACATCGACGAATGCGTCCAAATAGGGCTGGAATACACTATTCATCAAATGCATGAACGCTTCTAGGGCATTGGTCAGCCCAAAAGACATCACCAATAACTCATAATGGCCATATCGGGTCCTGAAAGCTGTCTTAAGAATATCTGAATCCCGAATCTGTAGCTAATGATAACCGGACCTCAAATCAATCTTAGAGAACACCCTCGCTCCCTGAAGCTGGTTGAATAAATCATCAATACGAGGAAAAGGATACTTGTTCTTGACTGTGACCTTGTTCAACTGCCTGTAATCAATACATATTCTCATGGAACCATCATTCTTTTTCACAAATTGAACCGGTGCACCCCAAGGTGACACACTAGGCTGAATAAACCCCTTATCAATGAGTTCTTGAAGTTGTTCTTTCAATTCCTTCAGCTCCGTCGGTGCCATACGATACAATGGAATAGAAATGGGTTGAGTGCCCGGCACCAAATCCATACCAAAGTCAATATCTCTGTCCGGTGGCATGCCCGGCAGGTCTGCAGGAAACATATCCAGAAAATCACGTACCACCGGAACAGAATCAATGACAGGATTCTCTGCACTAACATCCCTCACAAAAGCCAAATAAGATAGGCAACCCTTCTCAACCATGCGCTGAGCCTTCAAATATGAAATCACCCTACTTGGTACATAATCTACAGAACCGCTCCACTCAACCCTCAAAATTCCCGGCATAGTCAACGTCACCGTCTTAGCGTGACAATTTAGAATAGCATGACATGGAGATAACCAATCCATACCCAATATCACATCAAAGTCAACCATACTGAGCTACAATAGATCCACTCAAGTCTAAAGACCCCCAATAGTCACCACACATGACCGATATACGCGGTCCACAATAATAGTATCGCCCACATGAGTAGATACATGTACAGATGATACTAAGGACTCACGGGGCATATCCGAAAAATGGGTAAAATATGAGAAAACATATGAATACGTGGAACCAGGGTCAAATAATACTGAGGCATCTTGGTGACAAACTGAGACAATACCTGTAATCACAACATCTAAAGCAATAGCGTCTGGTCTGGCCGGGAGAGCATAGAAACGGGCCTGACCAGCCCCTGATCTGCCTCCCCCTCTAGGGCGACCCCTAGCTGACTGACCTCCACCCCGAGCTGACTGGGCAGGTGGTAAGGTAACTGGTGCTATAGTCGGAGGCTGACTCCACTGCTGAGATAGACCTCCATGACGATGAGGACACTTCCTCCAAATATTCCCTAGCTCCCCACACTCAAAACAACTCCCTGGTGCTGGCAGCGGAAACTGAAGGGAATCCCTAGCATCGGGATGACTGGTAGAAGAACCTGTCATGGAAGAGCCCTGAATAGGTGGAGCACGGAACTAACTCTGAACTGGAAGGGCACTAAGTGATGAGTAGCCCTGATGAGAACTGTGAGAACCATGGCCAGATGATGCACCCCGATGAAATGGCCGAGCTGACTGAGCCTGCCTGAAATGACGACCTCTACCGTGATGGAACTGACCCCCAAAAGGAGCACCACTGAATCCACCCTGACCATGAGGCCTCTTGGGCCTCCCTCTCAACCCTCTCCTGACCGCGAACCATCTCAATCTGCCGAGAAATGTCGACAACCACATCAAAGGTAGCACCCGAAACCTGCTCCCTGGTCATGAGCAACTGTAGCTGATAAGTGAGGCCATCAATAAACCTCATGATCCTCTCTCTGTCCGTGGGAACCAACCAGATAGCATGACGGGCCAACTCAGAGAATCGCATCTCATACTATGTCAAAGACATATCACCCTGGCGAAGCCGCTCAAAATGTCTGTGCAGCTCCTCTCTGCGGGATCGAGTCACAAACTTCTCCAAAAAGGCCACGGAGAACTGCTGCCAAGTAAGGGTTGTTGCGCCAACAGGCCTACACCTCTCGTAAGTCTCCACCATCTGAGTGCAGCCCCAGAAAACTGAAAGGTAGTGAATGAGACCCCACAAGTCTCCAGAATACCAGTAGTATAGAGTATCCTATGACACCTGTCCAAAAAGTCCTGAGTTGAAGTCTCCCAAACCTCTCCAACCTATGCTGATCATCCTCAGGCATAGCAGGAACTACAAAATCCTGAGCAACAGCAACCGGCTGGGCTGGTGGTGCCTCCAATGTCTGAAGTCCCTGAATAACCTGCTCGGGTGTGCGAGCGACGGGAGTCTGAGTGCCTCCCCTGGCCTAAGAAGTGGCTGCGGCCGTCAAAATAGAGACCGCCTGAGCAAGGCCAGTACACGATGTCAGAATCTGAGATAGGACCTCCTTAAAGCCTGGAATCACAATAGGCACAAGTGGTGCCTGAGCTGGTGCATGATGGAACCTGGTCCTGATCTGGGACTACCGGTGGATCTACAGATACTGCCCCAGCTGCTATACGGGCTGCTCCTTTGCCCCTACCATGGACTCTACGGTGACCTCGGCCTCTCGTGGCCCTGGCTGGTGGTACTGTTGGCTGGCCCTCCTGACCGGTAGTACGAGTCCTCACCATCTATAAGAGAATGAAACAACAGATGTTTAGTTAGTATGCATGACAAGAATTCAAGAATATGGAGTTTCCTAAAGGTTCTGCAGCCTCCTGAAGATAAGTACAGACATCTCCGTATCAATCAGCAAGACTCTACTAAACCCGGTCATGACTCGTGAGACCTATGTAACCTAGGCTCTGATACCAATCTGTCACGACCCAAAACTAACCCCTGTCATGATGGCGCCTATCGTGGAACTAGGCAAGCTGACTCATTTTCAAAACAAACTGATATTTTCATTTTAAAGATAATTTCAAGGTTATTTAACATAAAAACCATAGTGAAGGAGTTCCAATCAAAATAAAAGTGCGAAAGAAAAAGCTCGACATCAGGGTGTCACTAGTCATGAGCATCTACTACAATCTGTCTAAAAATATCAAGGCTAACTCAGCCTAGAAAATAGCTAAATACAACTAGAGGAAGATAAGAAGGAGAAGAGCAGGGGCTGCGATCGCCAAACAACTACCTTGCTATCTCCAAGAAAATCTGCAACCAGAATACTCAATAACCGCTACCGCGACCAGCTACACCTGAATCTGCACACAAAGTGCAGGGAGTAATGTGAGTACGCCAACTCAGTAAGTAACAACAATAAATAAAGACTGAGCAGTACTGACGAGCAATAAAGCATATAACATTCATATCGGGAAATCTCAGTAAAATACCACTTGCTTTTAAAAATCAGGATTTGAATCAAAACATCTCGTTTAACCCAGTTCCAGTAAAAATCATTTAAAGATATTTTTCAACAGTTTTCAGACAGAGGAAAAATGCAAAGGTGAGCAAAAATGATGAAATCATAAACAGCCCCTAGGGCAAACCTCACAATCACTCTTGCCACTCGGGCATACCTCACAATCACTCTTTCCACTCGGGCATATCTCACAATCACTCATGCCTCCTAGTCACTCAGCACTTGGCACCTGGCACTCGCACTCAGTAGGTACATACGCTCACTGGGGGTGTGTACAGACTCCGGAGGGGCTCCTTCAGCCCAAGCGCTATAATTTGCACGGACATCTCACGTGCCATAATAATAAAGTATGTTGCAGCGGGCAGCCCCGATCCACACTCATCCTCACAGATCAGGCCCTCGGCCTCACTCAGTCATAAACCTCTCAAGCCACTTGGGCATTTTAGTAAAATAGGGCATTCGGCCCAAAACATTTATATGCATCAAAATAGAGTCATAAAACTGAATTATGCTGTAAACAAGTATAAACATAACTGAGTATAGATTTTCAATCGAAAACAATAAGAGGATGGTAAGAAACAACCCCTAAGGGTCCAAACAGCATTGGCGCAAGGCCCAAACATGGCATTCAGCCCAATTTACAGAAATTCTTTCTAAAACATATAAGTATCATATGGTTTCAACAAAGTATGCAACTCTACAGTTGCTACGGGACGAACCAAGTCACAAATTCCCAACAGTGCACGCCCACACGCCCGTCACCTAGCATATGCGTCACTAAAAATAGTAGAAGGATATAAAATTTGGTGTTTCATACCCTCACGACTAGATTTACAATCGTTACTTACCTCAAACCGGTCAAATATCTACCCTGCAATGCTCTTGCCTCTGTACTCGACCTCCAAATGCTCCAAATCTATTCACAATCAGTACAATACCATCAATATACGTTAATGGAATGAATTCCACAAGAAAAGTTTCAAAATTAGACCAAAACCCAAAATTGACTCAAACCCGGCCCCCGGGCCCACATCTCGAAATCCGACAGAATTTACAAAACTAGAAAGCTCATTCACTCACGAGTATAACCATACCAAATTCATCAAAATCTGATATCGTTTGGTCCTTCAAATCTTTAAATTACTTTCAAAATATTTCAAGCCCTAACCCCTCATTTTCACTAATTACCATGATTAAACAACGGAAAATCACAAAATATATAAGTATTAGGGCTCAAGTAACTTATCTCAACGAAACACCCTTGATTCCATCTTCAAATCTCTCCCAAAAGCTACAAAAACTGAATAGAAATGGTGAAGAATGCACAAAATCGCGAAGGGTTCTATTTATAGTTTCTGCCCAGGATTTTCGCACTTGCGGCCATTTTCTCACACCTGCGCTACCGCACATGCAGTCCAAGGAGTCGCACCTACGCAACTCACTTAATCCCCCAGCTTCCGCACCTGCGGACTCGCATCTGCGGTCCCTGGTGCGCATCTGCGAAACCAACCCAAAATTCTCATCTTCGCATCTACGCTCAAGGCCTCGCACCTGCGGGATCGCAGATGCAGCCAATTCTTCGCACCTGCGTCCCCAGCGTTGCCCGCACCTGCGCACTCCCTACGCGCACCAGCAGTCTCGCACCTGCGAGGCTTTCTTCAGTAGCTGCGAAAATAGCAGTAGCAACAGCTCCAACTGCAAATTTCAACTTCGACAAATCCGTTAACCACCCGGAATCACCCCGAGGCCCTGGGAACCTCAAAAAAAAATTCCAACAAGTCATATATCAACATACAAACTTAGTAGAACCTTCGAATCACTCAAAACAACATCCAATCATCAAATTACCCTCGGATTCAAGCCTAAGAACTTCTAAATTCGGCAACCGATGCCGAAACCAATCAAACCACGTCCCAATGACCTCAAATTTTGAACACACATCAAAAATGACACTACGAACCTACTCCAACTTCCGAAATTCCATTCCGACCCCGATATCAAATTTTTCACTGCCGACCAAAATCGCCAAATTTTTAATTTCGCCAATTCAAGCCTAATTCTACCACGGACCTCCAAATCATATTACGGATGCACTCCTAAGTCCAAAATCACTTAACGGAGCTAATGAAGCCATTAGAATTCAAATTCGAGATCGTTTACACATAAGTCAACATCCGGTTAATTTTTCCAACTTAAGTTTCTACTTAAGAGACTAAGTGTCTTAATTCACTCTGAAACCACTCCGGTCCCAAACCAACTAACCCGACATAACATAATATAGTTAAATAACACAAAAAGAAGTAGAAATGGGGAAAATAAGGCTATAACTCTCGAAACGACCGGCTGGGTCGTTACACTATGTTGATAGTAGTATTTTGATTTGTGGTTAGATTTGGAGCTTTTGGAGACCGAGTCCAGATACGAGGTCATCCCGGAGTAGGGTTTTACGCTGTTAAGGTAAGTAACAGTTTTAACTCTAGCTTTGAGGGTATAAACCCAGAGAATTTGATATCGTGTGACTGTTTGGAGGTGATACCCACGCTAGGTGATAGGCGTGTGGGTGTATACCTCGAGGGATTGAGACTTGGTCCGTCACGTGAGGCATCATGGCCATCATCTGTGTTTGCGTAGTTACTTGTTGTTGAACTTTTTTGCCTTCATGTTAGTGATCATGCTTAGGCTTTATTCATGCTCACATTATTTGTACTCAGTCATAGAAATTATTGTACATGTTTACCTCAGTCTCTATTATTTGCTAATATGCTGTGATACTTGATGTGGGTTGTGTTCCCTTATTTGTTGATGATGGTGAGGCTAGTGAGGTACATGATTGAGTGAGGCCAAGGGCCTGGTTGTGAGGATATTAATACCATAGCACGTGAGTTGTCCGCGTAGCACGTTATTTGACCGTATGGGTCCAGGTATTGATACCATAGCGTGTGAGTTATCTGCGTAGCACGTGATTTGATCGTGCGGATTCAGGTATTGATATGATGGCACATGAGTTGTGTGTGCTTAGCGCTTGGGCTTTGGGAACCCCTCCGGAGTCTGTACACACCCTAGTGAGCGCAGAGTGTTGAATGTTTTAAGTGTTGAGTGCTGAGTGTGAGTGATGAGTGATGGAGTGACACTGCTGTGAGGTTGTATTTATTTGTGTTGTTGCTGCATTTATCTGTTAAACTTCTTTGTGGCATTTACTGAGTTATGGAATTTACCTGTTTATTTCTATTTATTTATAAATTGTGAAAATAAATAATTGGATTGTTTTACTTAGCTCGTCACTACTGCTCAGTTCCTTAGTTATTTCTGTTACTACTGAGTCGGTTGTACTCATACTACACCATGCACTTTATGTACAGATCCAGGTGAGTTAGAGCGCGGCGATCGTTGAGTTCAGGCCGGCTATCTTTGGAGACTGCAAGGTAGCTGTTAGCGTCCGCAAGACCTTGTTACTCCTCTTGTCATTTCTTCTTTTGGACAGTTAGACAGTTTATATATTTTACTTTATAGTTTTAGACGATCATGACTTAGTGACACCCCGATGTTTGGGGCTCGTTTCCGTATTTTTCTATATTATATTTAGAGTTGATTTAGTTTATGAAAAAATTAAATGTTGAATTATTTTAATAAATTGTTGTAATCGGTTTAGTAGTAATATTTTGAAAAGTAGACTTTACTTATAACACGATAGGCATCATCACGATCATGGTTAGATTTTGGGTCGTGACATAATATAAGTTAAAGTTGACTAGCAGCTCCATTGATGGACCTTGACCGAGACTATGTAAAAACTTGGAAAAGTACGACTGAGTTGCAGTTCACTACAAAGTGCTAAGCTTTTGATGGACACTTTCTCGTTTTTATTTTTATTCGTCCAATTTTGTACTATCGTGTGTAGGAGTATTCATGAAATTAAAATAATAAAATCGAACCAAACCTCAAACCGGCAAGAAACTGATTATTTCTTGGTTTGATTTGGTTTTACTTTTGAATTTTAAAATCCAATCAAATTTGATTTGGTTTTGATTTTAAAAAAAATAATAATCAAAAACCAAGCCAAATCGACTATAAAAGTACATGTTTAAATCTTATTACACACACACACACACATATATATATATAAATTTTTAAAAACTTTATGGTACGTATTAATCGTTTAACTCTTCGTATGTAATCTAGTTCTTTGTCTTTATAGTAATCGACTTATTTGCCTTAATATTCTAGTTTGATCGGTAGTCTTAAGTCCAAATCTATTTCATGTAAAAATTATCATGTCTTTAATTGAGTCATTAAATTTTATATCACTATTTAATTTAATTATCATCAAAATATCTTCTAAATGTACATATTTACTCAAAGAGCAATTGGGTTGATAAGTGTTATGTTGGAATGTAGTTGTTGGAATATGTGTTTGGTAGTGGATGTCTCATATTTAAGAAAAAATCGACAAAATACGAATCGATAATAAACCGACTTAATTAGTTTGGTTTAGTTTCAATATTCAAAAAAAACACCCATAACTGTGCATTACATGGACGATTTCTTATCTCAAAATTTTTAAATTTTTTACTTTTAATTAGTTACTCCTTTTAAACTTTTATCTTTCACAAATTTTCAGGTTTATTTGAATTAGTGATTTATTTCCATTTGTATACCAAAATTCTCACGTTCAATTTGGTTCTAATGTTAGATTATTTCATATTGGTTGAGTAAATTGTCTATTATGATCTTGATAATTTTATCCTCGCTTCTGGAGTTAGAACTCTTAGGTTGAGTTAGTCCATTTTTCTGATATAGTTTCAGAGCCAAACTCATATTTGTTATATTTTTCAATTTTTGGACTCCAATCCTAAGTATGAGAATAAACTAATCAAAAATTTAAACTCGAATCATTATATTTAAAGGTTCTTACCATCGGTAACTACTGTACTTTAAAAAATTTCATACTGAAATTTATGCTCCGTTTCGAAAATGACAAGTTCAATTTAAATTCTGCTCTCTCAAGTCTCAAGTTGATCTACATGCTTGTAACCCTGTCATGGGCGCCCCCGATTGTAGAACCTTCAGATTTTGCATTTTTAGGCGCTTCCGATCGTAGAACCTTCAGACATTTTTACTCTAATCAATCCTAAGTACGTGTGCTAGAAGCATGTCTACTCATCCTGGACAACTTTTGCAATTTTCGCCAGCTGCACTTATGACCTTTTGCGTTCAATTTTTGTTATTGTTTTTTATTTTTAAAGCTCCAATGCTACTAAAAACATAAAGTAACGCCAAACAACAGTCAATAGCATCATCAAATTAACTCAAGAATCATGTAATTGGACTAAGAATGAGCATATAATTACTACGTATTTTTCACTACTATAGAAGTGTGCAAGGAAGAGTATGAACCGAAAGAGAGTAAGGAGTGAGCAAAAAGAGAGCAACAAATGAGAAACAGAGTAAGGTGGTACAGTGAGTGAGTGGACGAAAAAATTGAGGGTAATTATAAGTGAATTTTACCAAGATATGCAAAATTGGAAGCCTAATTACCACTATTAGGAACATTTACACCTAATTACCTAACATAGCAAGATTTTTAAAATATAACAACTCCTTGATTTTATACTCCAATCTTCTTATTTTCTCTCCCTCGGTCCGATGAGCCCATAGGTGTGTTAAATTGAGTGGAATTCCACCTTGTCACATATGATTAGCCTTAAAAAGTTACCTTTTTCCGATTATAAATACGAACTCTGTGCCATCATCTTCCTAGAAAATTGAATCAATTTGATTTAGTAAAATAAAATAAAATAAGATAAAAAGCAAACGACTTGAGAGGAAGGAAAGGGATACATAAATATAAACGTTAATACAGTAGAATTAGGCGGTTTCTATACCCGCATTCCAAACTTTCATGCAAGAGGATGGTTATTACTTTGAAATGGAGTAATAAAATTCATGTGAGGTCAATTGATCTCAATATATGACTTGGGATCAATCTAGTTTAGTAATCTAACGGAGAGAGAGAGAGAGGAATATGGCTAAAATATGGGGATCTCTAGCTGCTTGAAGGTAGAGAAAGGCAAAGAAATTGGGAACGAAGGCTTTAATTCCAATTTCTTCTCGCAGATAGAGATGGCAAACGGTGCGGTACGGTGAGATTTCTCGGCAATCCGCATAAACTCGCGAAGATTTAAACCTGTCCCGTCCCGCATAGTATTTGCACCCGCTCCACACTCACACCCGCATCCACCCGCCCCGCCCCGCATATTTTATTTTCTTTCATTTCTTCAGTTTTATTTCTTTTGGGCTTTTGGTTGGACTTTCTGATTTAATCAACCAAAAAAATAAAATCTCTTTTGTTGCTCTTAAGCTACTGTGCCCTTTAAAAAAGTTATTGAGCCAAAACTTATTGAAATGACAACAAAGTATTTAATCAATCAAAACTTTTAAACAGAAAACGACAAGAAATTATTGAATAAGACATGTGATTTAATACTAGTAATAGCTTTCTTGTTTTTGAACTATTAAGGTACTGTTTCCTTTTAAAAAAGATTTAACATATACAACATTTTTATTTTTATTTAGTTATATTTTTTATTGTTCCACTTTTAATACTATAAATCTATTTAGTAAGATAAATATTTTTAAATTTAAGATTTGCACTACATTAGTGTTTTAAGTGATTTATTAAAAAAAGATATGAATAACACAATTATATTCGTGAAGAATTTCCGGGATATAGATAGTGTATTTGATTTTTTAAAACAAAGATTTTTCATGAAGTTAGCAACATCTTGCCCATCCCAGATTAGTGTTCAACCATTTTGGTAGTTCAAAATTCAAACCGATAATAAATATAGACCACCTATTTGTGTTGTGCCTTTTTCCAATAAAATACCTCATTTTCCAACGACATTGAAGGTGCAAGTGCAATTAAGCACTACATTAAGTTACTAATATGTTTTATTACACCTGCTTAGTGACCATGGTTAGTTTTCGGTCCGAATGTGACTTTTTTTTAAAAAAGACCCGCACTCGCTGTCACGACCCGAAATTTCTACCGTCGGGATCGTGATGGCGTCTAACATTTCACTTGCTAGGCAAGTCAACTTTAGAACAATTTATCCTTTTTAACAATTTAAATTAAATTAATGAAGAAGAACTGATTTAACTGCAATAATCCAAATATAAATGCGGAAGCTTAAACCGTAAAAATATCTGCTACAAATCCCTGAACCCGATGTCACAAGTGCACGAGATGCTAGAGTAATATATACAATGGTCTGAAATAAATACAAAACTATCTAAATAAAAATACACAGCTAAATAAAAATAAAGACGGGGACTTCAGGAGCTGCGGGCGCTGAGCAGTTGTACCTCAAGTCTTCGCAGGCTGTCCAATCCGAGCTCTCTAGTAGCCGCCGCTGGGACCGTCTCCAAAATTACACAGTGTGCAGAGTGTAGTATCAGTACAACCGGCCCCATGTACTGGTAAGTGCCGATCCTAACCTTAACGAAGTAGTGACGAGGCTAAGGCTGGTCACCTACACTACAACCTGAACGCAGTATATAATAATGACAGAAAATGGGAATACTGAAAAGAATTAGACAGCCAACTGAAAATAATAACCACAGCCTCAAGAATAAACCAGCGTCGTCCATAATTACTAATCTTTAATTATTCAGATATAAATACCGGAAAAACCAACACAACTCATGTAATGGAAACATATAGGTTGTTGCGGCGCGCAACCCGATCCCGCCAGACAACACAAATTCCTCTCTTATTTCACCGTAACGAAATCAACAACAATAAATAATATATATATATCATAATTCACCCTTATTGCACCATGTCAATCCACCCTTATTCCACCTGTTATGGCGTGTAACCCGATTCCACCGTTTAGTACAAATTCATTCTTATTCCACCTCAGCATATCACCCTTATTTCACCTGTTGCGGCGTACAACCCGATCCCACCATATCAATATCACGTACTCAATCAGCACAGTAAAACTCACAATTCAAATCATAAAAAACCCTTTACAATTCCAAGACACCAAACTAAACAAATAGGAAATCTTGTACAATATGATAATCAGAATAAGTAATACTACACAGCGTGACAAATCTAGAATTTACATTTACAAGGTACAGATAAACCAACTTGAGCAAAGAGTAGGGGAGTATGAAACTATGGAAAGAACTAATATCATGAACAGGAGGAAACAACGACTACAAGTAGCAATTAGGCATGGAAATACATTTAGAGCTTATAACAACTAAGACAGGGAAAGAGATAATATAAGAAGAACGGGAAAACAGGGAAAAAAGATAATTCGGCAGCGCATAAGCACTTGTCACCTCACATATACGCCGCTGACGTGAAATTCACATAGTAAATAGTCCGAGGGTTCCTAATTCCCTCAAGTCAAGGTTAGACACAATACTTACCTCGCTCCAAAGATCACTCAAAGCTCAACCACAACTTTTCCTTTCAAACCAGCCTCCGAACCAACAATATCTAGCAAATTACCAACCAAATGATTCAAAATAAGCCTTAGGAATCACTCATGATTGCAAAAGATTCAACTTAAGTCATTATTGAAAAAGTCAACAAAAGTCAACTCTTGGGCTTGCTTGGTCCAAACCTAAAATTCGGACCAAAATACGATTACCCATTCACTCCCCGAGCCGGTTATGTAATTTATTTTTGAATCCGACCTCAATTTGAGGTCTAAATCCCAAATTTACCAAATCCCTAGTTTCTACCCAAAAACCCCCAATTCCACCATGAAAACCTTAGATTTTAGGTTAAAAACTTATGAAATGTAGTGAAAGATTGAAAGGAAATAGGTTAGAACCACTTACCAATGATTTGAGAAAGAATGTGTCTTGGAAAAATCGCCTCTAAGGTTTTAAGTTTTGAAAATTTGAAGAATGAACCAAAAATTCCGTCTAAGTCATATTTTGTTCAGCTGCAGATGTCGCATTTGCGAGCCCTGCAAATGCGAAGAATTTATCGCAAATGCGAGAACTATCACACCTCTTCTTTCTTCGCAAATGCGAAGAATAGATCGCATATGCGAACTCTGGCTGAATCGCAAATGCGACTCAGTGATCGCAAATGCGACTCAGTGATCGCAAATGCGAAGAACACCCCTCCCAGCTCCCATCGCAAATGCAAACTTTGTATCGCAAATGCGAACATAAGGTGGCCCAACTACTCTTCGCATTTGCAATGAGTAGCTCGCAAATGTGAACCCCTCAGAGGTCGCAAATGCGATGCCTGGTGTCGCAATTGCGATAGCAAAGGCCTGCACCAGAACTAGAAATACCAGCAATGTTCTAAGTCCTATTTTCACTCTTTAACCTATCCGAAAGTCACCCGAGCCCTCAGGGTTCTAAACCAAAAGTGCACAAAAGTATACAAATATCATATGAACTTGCTCGCGCGATCAAATCGCCAAAATAACACTTAGAACTATGAATTGAATACCAAATCAAATGAAATTTTTAAAAAAACTTTGAAAATTCTATTTTCACAACCGGACGTCCGAATCACGTCAAACCAATTCTGTTTCTCACCAAATTTCACAGACAAGTCATAAGTATGGTATTGGACCTATACCAGGTTTCGGAACGAAAATACAGACCCGATATCAAAAAATTCAACTATGGGTCAAACATTTCAAATTCTTTAAGCCTTTAGCTTTCAAATTTTAACAAAGTCCGATATCTCGGGCTAGAGACTTCCGAATTCGATTTCGGGCATGCGCCCAAATTCCAAATCATGATACGGACCCATCGGGACCGTCAAAATACAAATCCAGATTCGTTTACTAAAAATATTGACCGAAGTCAACTCAAATAAAGATTTAGGCAAAAATTCTTATTTTTCTCAGTTTTTTAACATAAAAGCTTTCCGGGAAGACGCTGGAAATGTGCACGCAAATTGAGGAAGGCTAAAACATGATTTTTAAGGCTTCGGACCACAATATTAGGTTTTAAAACATAAGATGACCTATCAGATCATCACATTCTCCACCTCTAAAACAATCATTCGTCCTTGAACGGACATGGAGAAGTACCTAAACTGGTGAAAAGGTGGGATATATACTATGCATGTCCGACTCGGTCTCCCAAGTAGCTGCCTCGACGGGCTGGCCTCTCCACTACACTCGGACTGAAGGATAACTCTTCAACCTCAACTAACGAACCTGCCAGGCTAGAATAGCCACCGGCTCCTTCTCATAAGTCAAATCCTTATCCAACTGGACAGAGCTGAAATCTAACACATGTGACGGATCACCGTGATACTTCCGAAGCATGGACACATGGAACATCGGATGAACTAATGATAACCCCCAGTGGTAATGCAAGCCTGTAAGCCACCTCTCCCACTCTCTCCAGAATCTCAAAGGGCCCGATATACCTAGGGCTCAACTTGCCTTTTTTTTCTGAACCTCATTACATCCATCATGGGTGATACTCGGAGAAACACTCTCTCCCCGACCATGAATGCAACATCATGAACTGTAAGGTCGGCATAACTCTTCTGCCTGGACTGAGATGTGCGAAGTCTATCCTGAATAATCTTGACCTTATCCAAGGCATCCTACACCAAATCTGTACCCAGTAACCGAGCCTCCCCCGGCTCAAACCATCCAACCGGCGATCGACACCGTCTACCATATAATTCCTCATAGGGAGCCATCTGAATGCTCGACTGGTAGCTATTGTTGTAGACAAACTCTGCAAGGGGCAAGAACTGATCCCACGATCCTCCGAAGTCTATAACACATGCGTGGAGCATATCCTCCAATATCTGAATAGTGCGCTTGGACTGTCCGTCCGTCTGAGGATGAAACATTGTGCTCAACTCAACTCCGTGCCCAACTCACGCTGTACTTCCATCCAAAAGTGCGAGGTGAACTGCATACCTCAATCAGAAATGATAGACACGGGCACACCGTGAAGACGGATGATCTCGCGGATATAAATCTCTGCCAACCGCTCCGAAGAATAAGTAACTGCCATAGGAATGAAATGCGCTGACTCAACCTGTCCACAATGACCCAAACTACGTCGAACTTCCTCTGAGTCCGTGGGAGTCCAACAACGAAATGTGGTGGCCGACGCCTCGAGTAGAAAGGCAGCGAGTATAGGCACCCTTGCGTTCATTCCAGTCGGTCAGAGGCCGCTTGCATCAGATGTTCAGACTTTAGCCAACCAGTTTGTGAGGTTGGATATTTCAGAGCCCAGTCGTGTTCTAGCTTGTATAGTTTCTCGGTCTTCTTTGTTTGAATGCATCAGAGATCGGCAGTATGACGACCCTCATTTGTTGGTCCTTAGGGCCACAGTGCGACACGGTGATGCCAAACAAGTTACTGTTGGAGATGATGGAGTCTTGAGAATGCAAGGTCGTGTTTGTGTGTCTAATGTGGATGGACTTCGTGAGTTGATTCTTGAGGAGGCCCACAGTTTCCGGTATTCTATTCACCCGGGCGGCGCCAAGATGTATTAGGACTTGCGGAAGCATTATTGGTGGAGGAGGATGAAGAAGGATATAGTTGTTTATGTAGCTCGGTGTCTAAATTGTCAGCAAGTAAAGTATGAGCATCAGAGACCTGGTGGTTTGCTTTAGAAGATAGAGATTCCTGAGTGAAAGTTGGAGCATATTATTATGGTTCCTGAGGAAGAGATGAATGCAATATTGCATGGCTGTCATGCTTCGCCATATGCAGGTCATCACGGTGGGGATAGAACCGCCCCAAAAGTGCTACAATCAGGTTTCTATTGCCCAAAATTATTTAAGGATGCCCATTCCTTTGTTAAAAAATGTGACAGATGCCAAAGAACCGGAACTATCACGAGGAAACACGAAATGCCTTTGCAAAATATTCTAGCAGTAGAGCTTTTTGATGTTTAGGGGATTGATTTCATGGGACCGTTCCTATATTCTAATGGTCATAGGTACATCTTGGTGGTGGTCGACTATGTTTCTAAGTGGGTGGAGGCCATTTCTCTTCCTACTAATGATGCAAAAATAGTGGTAAGCTTTGTAAAGAAGCACATCTTCATGCGCTTTGGGACTCCAAGAGTGTTAATAAGCGACGGAGGAACTCACTTTTATAACAAATTGCTGAACAATGTTCTTACAAAGTATGGAGTTAAGCACAAAGTGTCCACTGCCTATTATCCCCAAACGAGTGGTCAAGTAGAAGTTTTAAACAGAGAGGTAAAGTAGATTCTGGAAAAAATAGTAAATGGAAATAGAAAAGACTGGGCAGGGAAGCTGGATGATGCATTATTGGCATATCGAACTGCATACAAGACTCCCATAGGTACTTCTCCGTACAGGTTGGTTTATGGGAAGGCATGCCACTTGCCCGTCGAGCTTGAACATAAAGCTTATTGGGCGATCAAAAAGCTAAATATGGATATGGACTCAGCTGGTGAGAATAGGTTGCTGCAACTCAACGAGCTTGATGAATTTTGATTGCACGCATATGAAAATGCCAAATTATATAAAGAAAAGATGAAGATGTGGCATGACAAGCACATTCAACATCGAGAGTTTGAGCCGGGTCAAGAAGTTCTCTTGTTCAATTCAAGGTTGAAAATATTCCCTGGAAAGCTTAAGTCTCGTTGGGCAGGTCCTTTTGTTATGGTAAGTGTTAGGCCTCATGGAGCGGTGGAACTGCGCGATACGAGCTCAAGGGGTACCTTTTTGGTAAATGGCCAGAGAATAAAACATTATTGGGGTGGTGACATTGCACGTAACAAGACCTTAGTGGACTTGGCAGATGCTTAAACATGTGTTGAGTCATGCCGCGACGTTAAATTAGGCGCTCGTTAGGAGGCAACCCAATTTTTACCGCTTTCGAAGCATAGTTTTTTCTTTTATGGGCCATAATTTTTTCTTTATAGGTTGAAATGGTGTGGAATGTGTGTAATGTATATATTGAGTGCTCGGGTAGTCGGGATTGTTTTAAAAAATAAAACAGCGAATTGAGCGCCCAGGCCAGCGCCCCACGCTGCCTAGGGCGCACTTTGCAGTATCTCGGGAGCTTCAGCGCCAGCCCCAGTATGGGGCGCTAGGCTGGCGGTCCAGGTGAGTAATTTTATTTTTATTTTTCGTTTTCTTTATTTAATTAAAAATACCCTACGCAATTACCCATATACACTCACAACCCAACCCATACCCAATTACCCAAACCCATTCCCCCACCTAAATTAAGATAGCTAATACCCAAAACCCCTCATTTTCTCCAAAAACAAAACACACGGTCTCTTCTTCTTCTTCCCCTTTTCTCTCAAGTTCTCATATTCTTCAATATTCCTTGCTCAATTCCATCTCAAGACTCCAAGGTATGTTATTCTTGTTATATCTTTTCTTGTATTTTGGAAGTTCTTAGAGTATTTGTAGTCTTCTTTCTCCCTCAATCCTCAAAACCCCCTAAGTCTCTTAAACATATTTGGATATTATTGTGGGTGGAATGATTATACACAAAATTGGTGCAAAATTTGGTTGAGTAGTTGTGTTTGAAGTAGTAAACTATAATTCCATCTACTTCATGTAAATTTGGGAGGCCCACATTCTCCCACCATTGTTGAAATATAAGAGCAAAATTGATGCCCACAAGGTGTTTGTTAAACTGCTTAAGAGAGTAAATTTGAACACCGGTGAAGTCTAAGTAGCCGAGTGTAGTTGTATATGAGTTTGGGCGAAGTGTGGGGTATTGTGGGGGTATTGTATCTTGTTGTAAACTTTTGTAAGTTGTAGTTAGTGTACTAAAATAGTGTAGTAATGTAGACTTTAGCTTTGTTATGGTTGCACCATAGTTAAGTTACGGCCATGCTAGACTAATTGAATTTTATGGCATAGGGAAGTCTAAGTACCTATAGCCTTGTGATGACACATTGATGCACATTGAATCAATATTATGACTCGATTATACATAGCCTTAGGTTTTAAGTGTGGGGTCATCTTGCCTCTCACGATGACCTTAGGCAACATCTCTTGATTCATTCTCATATTTGTGTTTATTATTTGTAGGTTGATATGGCTCGTGACGATACCGCTAAAGGAAAAGGGGTGGGGAAGTCCTCCACTACTGCTCCCCCTCCAAATAAATGCAAGCAAGGCGAGAGCTCTTCTCGACAAGCCAAGGGAAAGAAACAGGCTAGCGGGTTTATGAAGCCACCACAGCCTCGAGTGGAACTTGTTCGGGATGACGCCATTAAATGGCATGATACTTTTATTCCATATGGGAGATATGTGTCTGAAATAGGGATAAATGTGAAGGCTTTAGAACGGAACTTCCCAGATGTACTTGCTACATTGATTGAAAAGAAGATGGATAAGCTCCTCGAATGTCCGGGCCCGACAAATCTCTTCATGGTAAGAGAGTTATATACCAACTGGAACGAGAAAAATGACGAGTCGTGGGTCAGAGTCAAGGAAATTCCAATGGATAGGGAAGCCTTGTGTCATTTTTTGGGAGTTGATAGTCCTAACCCACGAAGGCTTCGAAAGTTCGTCAAAATTTCAAACTACCAAGCAATACGTCACACACTTTGTGGCGTTGATTCTAATGCAAAATGGACGCGAACTAAGGGAAATTTTCACCTTGAAATGCTCCGGTTCGACTTCAACAAAACGGCTAAGGTTTGGCAAAACTTTGTGCAAGCTAGATTAATGCCCATTGAACATAATAGTGAGTGCACTCGAGCTCGAGTGTGCGTGATCTACTTTTTGATGACCGGGCGCCCCATAAATGTGGGTGAGCTCATGCTTAGGGAGATGACCCGCACCCATTTTGGAGGAAGGATCAAAAGGGTTTTTTGGCAACATCCTGACACAATACATGCTCTCTCGGGGGGTACCAGAGTACCCTGGCTATAATGAGGTAGTGGAGGCACCCACAACATTTTTAGACATCACATCCATGCTAGAGTCCACATCCAAGCTCACCCAAGCTGCTAGGAATGAGAGGGACAAAAATTTTAACAGGTATCTTTACAAATCCCTCAATGTTATTATGAGTAGGCTTGGGGTGTCAGATAAGGAGCGCACACAATTGCGAAGTGATCTCTCCAGTTCTTCCAAGGAGATGTTGGGCATAGCACCAGGCAGTCCCGTTCATCCATCTAAGGATGAAAACACTAACAAGGAATCTGATAATGAGGATGCGGATGATGATGAAGTTATGGGACCAATGGCATTGGTACCTGTAGGAGATGATGATGAGCCCATTGCTGCAGCTGGTTGGCATCCTGATGAGGTAGACTCCGACTAAGAGGGAGTTCTTTCTTTCCACCTTACTTTAGTTTCAAATTTATTAAGCATCAGGGACTATGCATTGTTTAAGTGTGGGGTGGAGAGTGAATTGTATAAAATTTTTAGTGTTATATTTTTCTTTTTTTGTTTTCTTTTATCACCTTTTAGCTTAGTTTAAGACTAACATAGTCTAATTAGTTAGAGTACATAAAAAAAATTAACAAAAACTTGGACTTTTCCCGACGATGGATCTGTTGGACAATTTTCTTGAGGGATTAAAGTCCGATTAAAAATACCAAAAATATTTTCTTTTGTTTTATTTTTGATAGTTAGGTAGTATCCCTTGGTTTTTCTTTAGACGCTGGTTCTTTTTCAAGGGTGTAGCTCAAACCGGGTGTTTTGTTTTATTTTTTTAGGAGTAGGATAAGGGAGAAAACTGAGATTGATATGAGGTACCTGTTGACATGTTTGGTGTTGGCAAGTTAAGTTAGAGCATGCGCTCTGTCTTCCTGCATATATGATTTGAATTGTAATGCCCAAGTGGATTAAGTAGCCTACTCTTTGACGCCTTTTTCTCAGTTGATTGACTTGTATGCCACTAGTGCATTGTTGCTTAAAAATAAAACCTCAACTTGATATGCTTGCTTGACTGGAGAGTCACACAGAACCGTCTTGAGTGAGTCAAGCGCCATGTGTGTGTAAGGATTGTTGATATTCTGTGCTATCTTGTGCAGTCTAGAACTTGCATGTGTGTTAATCAATGCGAAATCATTAAGTTGTGCTAGTCTAGGAGATTACATAGGCGTTTCTTGCTTGACCATAAACGTGCTTGTCACTGACAAATAACATTTTCCCATTGCTAGCCCCTTTGAGCCTATAGACCGTTTCCTTGGCACCCACATTACAAGCCGTACTCCTACTTTGCTCTTAATGTGAGATTATTAAACCTTTACCTCCTAAGGCACTTAGTCACTAGAAGAAGTAAGGTGAGAGATTGGGAAATGGCTTTCGAGTGAAACCATGGAAGGGCCCTTAAGGTGCACTAAAATTGTGAATAAAGGTCACTGCCTTAAGAACTTCAATGTATGGAGTGTGTAAAAAAAAAAAAAAAGAGGAATATTTTTGCAAGAAAGAGCAAAAAAAAGTTCAAATAATGTAGAAAGACACACCTCCTAATCCTTCTCACTCGTGGTAGTGAAACCATAGAGGTGCTTGATGGAAAAGAGGGTTATGTTAGTTATGGTGTATGAAAAGTAAATAGGTTGAGAAGATATTACGCTTGAATTGTGAGTGTAGTGTATTAAAGTGCTTAGGAGGGTTAGTTACTATTCCTAAATGTATCATACCCGTCCTTTAGCCTACATTACAACCTTAAAGTCCTAATTGATCCTAAATTTAGCTAGCTTAGATTAGTAGGGATATACACTACGAGCAAGCTTATGGTACGACCACGGGATGCACATGAATTCTTTGTGAGAGTGAGTAAATGTTGTTCAATTGTGTGATGTCCTTAATTTATGTTCAATGACATATTTAAATTTGTGGACTACTTTGATATTCACTCTTTTGCTTGTGGTGGGGGCACTTGATCTCATGACGGATTGGTGATATTGTATACTTTCTTGTGTCGGGTGAGTGCGTGAGTTGAGGATGCTTAGTGGTAACGAGTCATCTCTTGAGGTAAGGTGGTTGTGGAGAGGTTGATTGAGTTGATTGAGTTGGTTGAAAAACATTGAGTATACTTGGGCTATTTCAAAATGGGAAGAATGTGAAATTTGTATGTTCATGCTTAATTGCCGACATCGATCATAGTCAAAAGGTAGGGTGTTTGATTGAGTTAATTGTGAGGTCCTCTTTCATAGTGCTAAGTAAGTTTTGGGGGTGCTAATATAGTTCCATTGCTCGAGGACGAATAAAAGTCTAAGTGTGGGGTGTTGATAATCGGCTTAATATATGCTTATTTTGATATATATATCGCCTCACATTTTGCTCATGTCTCGACGATTTGAGATGTTTAATATGATTATTTGTGCTAAATTTTGGTATTTCTATGTGTAGGAATCATTCGGATGCAATTTGGGACGAAAGGGCACGAATTGCAGCAAAATTGGGACAAAATCGCAATAAGGGAGATTTGAGGCGCAATTTACAGAAGCCAAATGTTTGAGCGCCAGGGCCAGGGCCCCACGCTGCCCTGGACGCTCAAGACGGGAAAGTGTCCTTTTTCGATTAGGACTCGGTTATTTCGACCCTTAGACGCCCCCAACTCATAGAAAAGCCAACCTAAACCTATTTTTGAGGGGAGGACGTGATTTAGAGAGAAGGGAGAGGCGCCAAACACTCGGAAGCAAGGATTTGATCAATTCTTCCATCCCTTTCCTAGTATTCATTGAGTTTATGTTTGAAAACATTATTTTTGATGATTGTATGAACATGAGTGGCTAAGAACCCTATTGTTCTAGGGTCATGGGTATACATGAATGTTGACGTTTGAAGTTTAATTTGACGAAGTTGATTTTATCATATTGGGTTGTTTATTTAATTCTGTTTTTAATTATTTTGTTGAGTAGCTAACAGTGAAATACTATCTACGAATCTAGAGTTGAACTCGAAAGTGGGAACTCTAGATTGCATATAGAATTAAATAGAGCAAGTTTTAAAACCCGGGCATCGAGGAACGGATTCGCAATTAGGATAGACATATACCTAATTGCCTTGCTCGGTTGCAATATAGGAATTGTAAATGCGTTCTTGTTAATCTTAATTCCATAGACATATAGGTATTAAGTTAGCTTGAATAGGTTTTTTTGTACAGAATCCGGTCAAAAACTACAATTTACATAAAATTTATATACAATTATATTACTAGTTGCATATATTTTGTATGCCGTATCAAAATATTTACAATTTGTTTATGTCTTTTTCTTCGAGTTTCAATCTAAAATTCCAACAAAAATCACCTCGAATCTTCACCAAATTCTTTCAAAATTGAGATATAAACTTCAAATGGTATTCCCAATCATTTGCAATAATACCCAATCCAAACAAATAATAATTTCACAAAATTCAATTTTTTAATTCAAAGTTTCTAAGTTTTCTAATGATTGCCAATGGAGTTTAAGCTCATGTATACACGATCTAATTTAGTTTAGTTTCGATTATACAGTCAATTAGTTTCAATTTAGTTCCAAGCGCCACTCCTGTATACAATGTCTTGGTTTATTCATTAAAAAAAATTTAGTAACCCATTTTGATGCTTCATGTATGTAATCTATGGCTTTGAACCAATTGAATCATTTTTCTTCACCATTCTTCAAAGCTCCGAGCATGTTCATCTGAGAGAGAAATTATATCTATATAGAGAAGAAAAAAAATAAAGAAGAATAAAACCTAAAATGGATAAAATTGGAGTCTAATTTATTATTTTGTATATAAATGATAAATTGTGTATGCTAATGTAATTAAGTAATAACCTCGCAACGATAGTAAATAAGTTTATAATGTACTGTAGGTATAAATTCCCGCAAGAAAATAGAAAAGGCTCATATTCCATAATTACTTGGAAAGAAGTTAATATGTTTGTGCAGGGCGGCATGTGGAAACATCCCAGAAGTCAATAAAACAGTCATTCAACTAATTCCGAGGGGCATCAGGTACTATATAATGGAGCTAACTTTGTCAAATCAAATTCCAAACACAGTTCAGCCTTTCCAACATTTGTTCCTTTCTTTTGTGATTTTCTTGATCATCATCCTATAAACACAATAATACCGTCTTTGCCTTATTTGTAGTTAAGGAAAGACAGCCACTCCATGATGTTTCAAGAAAACTTGCATTACCTCTGCATGAACATTGCAATTGAATTGCCAGCAGAAGTTGATGTCTCCAACAAAAAGAAATGGCACTTAGCTTTTGCTACCATCTATTGTTCAAGAGCTTTCAAAAATAAGACCAGCACAAAGGTACTATCACCTGTCCTTGTGCCATCCTACAGTCCAAGAAAAGTCCGCGTATCAACCGATACAATCGCCATTGATGTAGTTCAAGAACATCCTTTATTTTCAGGCATTGATCAGTCAAGTCTAGCTAAGCTTGTCAAAGATAAAAGTGCTGACAAGCTAGCTAATCTTGGAGGTGTACACGGTGTTGCTACTTCTCTCATAAGTGACACAACTAATGGTATAAATGGAGATCTAGAAGACGTATCACGTAGACATGAAGCTTTTGGAAGCAACACGTATCCTAAGCCACCTACTAAAAGTTTCTTCATCTTTGTCTGGGAATCCTTCAAAGATCCTACCATCATTATTCTTTTGCTTTGCGCTGCTTTGTCTCTTGGATTTGGAATTAAGGAGCATGGACCAAAAGAAGGATGGTATGATGGAGGGAGTATTTTCGTTGCTGTGTTTCTTGTCATCGCTGTTTCGTCTATTAGCAATTTCAGACAAAACAGACAATTTGATAAGCTATCCAAAGTTAGCAAAAATATTCCAGTAGAAGCTGTTAGAAAGGGGAGGCGCCAACAGATATCTATATTCGAAATTGTGGTAGGAGATGTCATTTGCTTGAAGATTGGAGATCAAGTTCCTGCTGATGGGATTTTGGTAGAAGGTCATTCTTTACAAGTAGATGAATCTAGCATGACAGGTGAAAGTGATCACGTCGAGATTAACCTTAGCCAAAATCCATTCTTGATTTCTGGCACTAAGGTTGTCGATGGCTATGGCATGATGCTTGTAACATCGGTTGGCATGAACACGACCTGGGGTGAAATGATGAGCGAAATTAGCAGCGATTCTAACGAGCAAACACCTCTTCAAGAGCGACTCAACAAGCTTACTTCATCGATAGGTAAAATTGGATTGCTAGTTGCTCTCTTAGTTCTTGTTGTCCTATTGGTACGATACTTTACCGGGAACACACGAGATGAAAATGGGAACAAAGAATTCAACGGGAGCAAGACATCATCGGATGATGTGATCAATGCTGTGGTAGGAATTGTTGCTGCTGCAGTTACAATTGTTGTTGTGGCAATTCCTGAGGGCTTGCCTTTAGCTGTTACACTTACTCTGGCTTATTCGATGAAGAGAATGATGGCAGATCAGGCAATGGTGAGGAAGCTCTCTGCTTGTGAGACCATGGGCTCTGCCACCACAATTTGTACAGACAAAACTGGTACTCTTACATTAAATAAGATGACTGTCACAAAATTTTTCTTAGGCAAAGAGCACGTAAAGGCAAAAAATCAGTCATCAATTTCAGCCAAAGTTCTTGAATTATTCCATCAAGCGGTTGGATTAAACACTACTGGTAGTGTTTTCAAGTCCTCCGATTCAGGTTCAAGCTTTGAATTCTCAGGCAGCCCAACTGAAAAAGCTATTCTTTCATGGGCTGTGCTGGACCTGAATATGGATATGGATCAAGTCAAGAGAAATTTCAACATTCTTCACGTTGAAGCTTTCAATTCAGAGAAAAAGAAGAGTGGGATAATAATCAAGAACATTACTGATGGAACAATTCATGCACATTGGAAAGGTGCTGCTGAAATGATTTCAAGAATGTGCTCCCATTACTACGATGCAGAAGGGAACATAAGAACTCTAGAGAAATCAGATAAGGAAGAATGTGATCAGATAATTGAAGGAATGGCTGCTAGCAGCCTTCGATGTATCGCCTTTGCACACAAGCAATTGCCAAAAACCGGGCAGGAGGATCATGAACAAATACATGGAAGTATTCCAGACAACTCTTTCATTCTTTTGGGCTTCATCGGCCTAAAAGATCCATATCGACCTTGTGTAAAGCAAGCTGTGGAAGATTGCCAAAATGCTGGTGTGAATATCAAGATGATCACTGGTGACAATGTGTTCACTGCAAAAGCCATAGCCACAGAATGTGGGATTCTTCATCCCAATTCTGAAGTAGATGACGGAGCAGTCATAGAAGGTGAGGAATTTCGCAACTTAACAGATGAAGAACGGATGGAGAGAGTGGAAAAGATTCGCGTAATGGCAAGATCATCCCCTTTTGACAAACTTTTAATGGTGCAGTGCTTGAGAAAGAAAGGTCATGTGGTCGCGGTCACAGGTGATGGCACGAATGATGCACCAGCTTTAAAGGAAGCTGATATAGGGCTATCTATGGGGATTCAGGGCACTGAAGTGGCTAAAGAGAGTTCAGATATTGTCATTTTGGACGATAATATTGCTTCAGTTGTCACTGTTCTGAAATGGGGAAGATGTGTCTATAACAACATTCAGAAATTCATCCAATTTCAGCTCACAGTTAATGTGGCCGCACTTGTGATCAATTTTGTAGCAGCTGTTTCAGCTGGTGAGGTACCACTCACAGCAGTGCAGTTGCTATGGGTAAATTTGATCATGGACACATTAGGGGCACTAGCACTTGCAACAGAGAAGCCAACCGCGGAACTCATGAAGAAGCTACCAGTCGGTAGGACTGACCCACTTATCACCAACATTATGTGGAGAAATCTAATGGCTCAGGCCTTGTATCAGATTGTTGTTCTATTGACCTTACAATTCAAAGGCGAATCCGTCTTTGGTGTCAACAAGAGGATAAACGACACTTTGATTTTCAACACGTTTGTTCTTTGCCAAGTGTTCAATGAATTCAATGCGCGAAATCTGGAGAAGAAGAATGTTTTCGAGGGAATACACAAGAACAAGTTGTTTGTGGCAATCATTGGAATAACTTTGGCTCTGCAAGTGGTGATGGTGGAATTTTTGAAGAAGTTTGCAGATACAGAGAGATTGAATTGGGGGCAATGGGGTATCTGCATTGGTTTGGCAGCTGCATCTTGGCCAATTGGTTGGCTAGTCAAGTGCATATCTGT
Source organism: Nicotiana tomentosiformis (assembly GCF_000390325.3). NCBI lineage: Eukaryota > Viridiplantae > Streptophyta > Magnoliopsida > Solanales > Solanaceae > Nicotiana > Nicotiana tomentosiformis. Next base: position 52,078,113 of record NC_090820.1, read on the forward strand.
CCCAGAGAAGCCATTTTTCAGTTATCTCAGGTTGAATTACTTGAAAGCCATGTTTAAGTGAGTAGATTTTGTTGTTTACTTTTTTTTCTTCTTTTTCATAAGATAGTTCCTTGCAGTAGTTTTAATTTGTTAGTATGACTGTAGTTGATTAAATGATTGATTGATATTGCATTCCTTTATTACTCACTACTTGTATTTTCATGTGTTAATTTTTAAATAAAGAGTTGTACAGAATTCTTCTACTACATTTACAAGACGACTTAAAAAGTTTATATATGCATACACCTTTCATTACATTCTGGTAGTACAAATATAGTTTAACATAGAAGTCAGTTTGTAAATATGTCTAAAGTTCAATACTTTGTTTATGAGCGGTCACTAATGCTTGCATCATTAGGTTGGAATTTGCAAAGCGAGATAAGTGTCGTGTTTAACCTTGACTTGAGGTAATAGAGCCCTTAAATTAATTGTGAATGACGTATAGGCGAGGTGACGAGTGACTATACGTCGTCAAATTAATTGTTTGCCTGCTTACTTGAAAAATCATTAATTGTTTTAAATCATGAATTAATTATTATAATAATTGTTTCTCTCCTATTCTTTGTCAAATATTAATTTTTGAATTCCAGCATTAATTGTTATATGCTATTTGAATTATGTGCCTTAATTGTTATTTGACATTTAGCATATTAAGTATTAAACTGCATATTTTCTCTCTGATTTCCATAATAATTTGCTATTTTCCTTGTTTGTTTCATAATTAAATCATAATTATTGTATGCTTGTTGTTTTATAATTTTATATTAATTGTTGCATTTATTGGGGAAATTTCTTCTATAAGAATTGGTAAATGAATATGTTGGAGGATCGGGTTGCACACCGCAACAGAATTAATTATAATGAATATATTGGAGGATCGGGTTGCATGTCGCAACAAGCTTATTAAAAGTCCATATTGGAGGATCGGGTTGCACGCCGCAATAGACTTATTTAAAAGTCAATATACATACATATATATATATATATATATATATATATATATATATATATATATATATATATATATATATATTGGGGGATCGGGTTGCACGCCGTAACAGACTTTATTAAAATGAATATATTGGAGGAGCGGGTTGCACGCCGCAACAGAACTGAATGTAAATATATTGTGAGAGTGGGTTGCATGCTGCAACAGAATTGAATGAGAATATATTGTGAGAGTGGGTTGCACGCTGCAATAGAATTGATGGAAATGATAATTGGTTATGACTGCTGAGTTGGCTTCAATTATTATAAATGAGTTACCTGATTTATTTCTATTATTATTGTTGTTATTAATATTGCATATAGGTAATGTAAGTGACCCGCCTTAGTCTCGTCACTACTTCGTCGAGTTTAGGCTCAGCACTTACCAGTACATGGGATCGGTTGTACTGATACTACACTCTGCACTTCTTGTGCAGATTTCAGAGTTGGTCCCAGCAGCGCGCCATAGACTTGCTCGGATTTCAACTACTCAGAGGAGACTTGAGGTATAACTGTATGGCGTATGCAGTTCTAAAGTCCCCGTCTATTTTACTTTAGCTATGTTTTTATTTCCAGACAACTTTATTTTATTCAGACCTTTATTTGTATTTATTCTAGAAGCTCGTGCACTTGTTACACCAATTCTGGGATAGTATTTAGACACTGTCGTTTTTATGGTTTATTCACTATATTTTAGACTTTACTTCCGCATTTGTTCTTTGGTTATTAATAAATTTAAAAATTATTTTAAAAATAGATAATATTATTCTAACGTTGGCTTGCCTAGCAAGTGAAATGTTAGGCGTCATCACGATCCGAAGGTGAAAATTTCGGGTCGTGACAGAGATGGACGACTTTGACACTCACTATGGGCCAATAATAATAATTAAAACACAACTAGAATATCTAAATCAGCTTGATTCATAGAATTTACAATAATTTATTTAACCCGCAGAAATAATCAAATTCCTTCAAATGCAACAATTCTCAATATATTAATTAAATTCCTTCAATTCAAATAATTTTTAATTTATCAATTAATCTGATTTACAAGAATAATAATTAATTCCTTAACAAGCAGGAATAATAATTCATTAAATTCCAAGGACTCTCCAATTTATCAATTAGTTTCGCAAGTTGAAATAAACTATTAAAGTATCGTGTAATTATTATTATTAATCACAATTTCTGCGAGGACGTACGACCCGATTCAGAGTGTCGTGTACACTGTCAAGGGACGTGCGGCACGATCCATAGATGCATCTATCCTGCCGAGGCGTTCGACCCGCTCCACAAGAAAGGAGGAAATTTTCTTATGTACCTCCGGAAGGAAAGTATATTTATTATAAGATAAATTCGGGAGGAAGAATAATTTCTCTTAACAATTAATTAATTTAAACAGAAAATCAAGCATATGAGATTTCCATCCTTTAATATTTTTATCTAACAATTCACATATATTCATATATATCAATTAATATTAATTAAACAAAGAATACAATGTACACAAGTAATTCATGCTTTGAGTCCTGAACTACCCGGATTTTAGCATTTATAGTAGCTATGCACGGACTCTCGTCACCTCGTGCGTACATAGCCCCCAAAATTATCAAAAATTATTTAATTTAATCACCTATGAGATAATTTCCCTTTCACAAGATTAGACAAGAGACTTACCTTGTCGCAAAGTCCACATTCCAATTATCGTGTCACGTAAAATTCTCGATTCGACGCCGAAATATCCAAAGCTATCCAAATATTATACAAAATGATTAATATATGTTCAATAATTTGAAATTCATCTATTAAATAAATTACCCTATCCAAAATGGTAAAATTCCTAAAATTCACCCCTGGGCCCACATGCTCGGATTCTGAAAATTTTCGGATGAAAACGTTACCCATAATCTCAAGAACTTAAATATATAATTTCTATCCAATTCCATAATCTTTTTCGTGGTTAAAATCTCATTTTTATAAAAGTCTAGGTTTTTTCACCCAAACCTTTGATTTTTAAGATTTACTAGTTGTAATCTACCCATAATCTATGTATTTAATTCAACGGGTGTAGAATTAACTTACCTCCAAATTACTAGTTGAAACCCCCCTCTCAAAAGCTCTGAATAGAATTAACTTACCTCCAAATTACTAGTTGAAACCCCCCTCTCAAAAGCTCTGAAATCGCCCAAATGTGGAGAGAAAACGGGCAAAAATGGTGGATTCCCGTTCTTTTAAGCTTTCTGCCAAACAGACCTTTCGCACCTGCAGAGGTTGGAACGCACCTGCGGCTCCGCACCTATGGAAAATCCTCGCAGGTGCGAGTTCCACTCGCCTGACCAATCCTCTCATCTGCGCATCTAGCCTTGCACTTGCGCGTTCGCATTTGCGAGTGTCGCTCCTGTGCGCTTCTGTCGCACCTGCGACTGGCCAAGCGCAGGTGCGATTCTGACAGTAGCTGGGAGCTTCAGTTTTGGCTCCCAACTTCCAACTTGGTCCGAGCCTTGTCTGATTGACACACGGGGCTTCCGGGACCCCGCCCGAACATATAAACAAGTTGAAAATCATAAAACGGACTTGCTCGAACTCTCAGAACGCGTAAAACAATATCAAATCTAAGAATCATACCCTAAACCAAATTGATTCAAACTTAAGAATTTCAAGTTCTTCAATTTACTTCCAATGCGCCGAAATATACTTAAACTACTCGGAATGACACAAAATTTTGCGTGCAAGTCTTAAATTATTATACGAAACTATTCCCAAACTCGGAATTCCAAATGGATTTCAATTACTCAAAAACCTACTCCAAAACTAATTTAAAGAATTTTAAACCTTCAAATAGTTAATTTTTACTATTGGTCTTCAAAACGCTCCCGGCTTATCCAAACCCCGATTTCTCAAAATGTTGACCGAAGTCAAACTTGGCCATTTAAAGCCAACTTAAGGAACCAAGTGTTCCGACTTCAGCCCAAACAATTCCAAATCCCGAACCAACCATCCCCGTGAGTCATAAATTAATAAAAGTATGTTCGGGAAGTTTTATTTTAGGGAACGGGTTTCTAAAAGTTAAAATGACCGGTTGGGTCATTACACTTAAGAGATGTAAAAGCTTTGGAGATTAAAAGGAAGTGAAAGTAAAGTTTGAATCAATGAGAAAGAGGTCTATTTATTAGATTCACGGCGACGGTTCAGAGGCACTAGTGGCCGACCACTAACTGACACTCATTAATGACTTGGGGAACTGTACTGACGGGACGTTTCGGTCACTCCCATCGCTTACGTCACGTGGATGACGTCATGACAGGTCGAGGTAGAAAATCGAAGGCTCAATTCGTTTCTTGTCATTACACTCCAAAAAATAAGGGGACTATCTATATACGGGTAAAACCGGGCCCACCCGATTTTACTATTTGACCGAGACCGGGAGGTTGCATTGAAGGACGTCCTCATAACGGAACAGACTAAATCTCGAGGATAAGGTACCGAGTTCAGAATCGAGATACCTGTCGAGATCGAGGCTAGTAGCGATCGAACCCAAATGAGACAGATATCGAGCAAGATCGAAGATAGCACAATAACAGAAAGACGAGATATCCGTGACTGGTCGAGAATCATGGCGTAAACCTCAGAAATGGTTAATTAGCTAATCATGAGATTTTCTTCTGTAATTAGAATTATACCATAAGCGGAATTCATCTACTATATAAGGAGGGGGAGGGGGGGAGGGAGGGGGTTCTAATCATTTATAAGACATATTGTTCATAGATATCAAAGCAATATAATTCTCTTTCTCGTATATACTATTGTTCATCAGCTTATTGTATTTTAATTGTTCTTGCATCAACCAGTTCGAAGGTATCCAAACTCGAGGGTTGAGTTCCATTCTAACATTGGTTTGCTTTACTTTATAGTTCATTTCTGTTATTAATCTTCATATTTATCAATTGGTATTAAGTGAAATCACGTATCTTGAGAACCACATTATAAGTTTAATTGTTATCTAATTTTAAGGGTAAACAAAATGAAGATGAAGATGAAATGGCAGAAACAATAAATCCGGGAGCAAGTTTCTCGGGCACAACAATAATGAAATAGAAAAGTAAGAAGATAAAATTGTACAAAGCTTTGAATAGATTATAGTGTAAGTTTGCAAGAAAATTCGTTTCATTTACAATGATAACAAAGCTCACTATTTATAGTTGCATCTAGGGAATAAAGTCCTAGGACCATGCCCTTCTTTAATGTCAATTATGAGGGTCATTGAAGAATGTATAACGATGAGCATTTTACAAATTCTTTGTAACGGGCAGTGTACTAAATACTGTAAAATATTCTCCATTAAATGCAACCGGATGGAAGGTATTTATTGCGTCTTTATGAGCGTCATTCTTTCTGGTGACAAATGGAACAATTGTCTTCGGTTTTAACTATCTACCTTCGGCTCCACGTGTCACTCTCTTATGCAACCACTTAACATAGTATATTTTACCCTATACAAATATTTGTATCAAATCAAATAATTTTGATATAGTTAAGTAATAAATTGATGTGCAAATATAAATTAATTAAACATAGTTAAATGATAAAATTACACATAAAAATCACTTCTCATGTTATCATTAGTTTAGTGTAAATATCGAATATGCTTGAGTTTTTCTTTGCGTATTCTGAAGGGTTTTAATATAATAGTATTTAATTTTTTTAGAGAGTAAATTAAAAAAATTTATAAATTTTTCAGCAGTCAAATTTTTCTAATTTTTAAAATAATTAAAAAAAATTATAATTTTTTAATATGACAAACTTACGATGGATATATAGTAATATTCTATTTAAAGAACACGTATATATTTGAAGTAATCTGATCGGACTGAACTACTACCTTGGTGGGAAAGAAATGACGGTAATGCTATGGACCTATGGTGAAATATATATTTAACTTGGCTATTAAGATTATTTATTGTAATATAGTTGATCTTTTAATGTCGATAATGTTTATCCAAGGATGGTATCAAATTTAACAGCCGATTTCTCCACTTATTTGTTTCACACATTCAGGACAGATAGGGTAAGACAGAAGATGGCGAACAACATAAAAATAATTGAATTTGCCTATACCCTCTCTCCGTGTTCGCTAACGCTCATGTTAAAAGTAGGGGTGGGCATAATTTGGACAAACCCAAATTCGAATTTTTTGAATTTTTGGTTTGAATTTTTGGATTATGGATTGGAGTTCAGATTTTATTTTTAAAAATTTTGGATTTTGGATTGAATTTTGAATTTGGGACTTCGAAATTTCGGATATTCGAAATCCGAAATTTTTGTACCTTATATTTAGCCTTATCAGTTAGACATTAGCCTATTACGGCATTACCCATATACGTACTTAATACTAATAAGTCTAAATCTTCAATAGTATCATGCCCATTAAATATGAGCCCGTATATTCAATACAAATTACTAAGTCCAATATGAGATTCTCTACTAAATCAAATATAATATAGGGTTTTCTTTTCTCTCACGTCTCACCCACACAACCACATCATACGTGTGTTTGTAAACATTGAAGAGTCAAGGCCGAAGTTGACTATAGATTGAATTTTGAGGTCACCTTTCCTAGTTAATTTTTTAATTTATAATAGTATGATTTGAATCAGTGTGATCTATTGCATATTCAAGACCTTTTTTCTTGAAGATGTATTATATAGAGTCGAGAAGATATCAAAAACTAAAGTATCTTTTGATTATCATATTTTTACTTCATTTAAATGATTATTTTTATGTCGAGTGTTTTCTATAAGCTCAACTTATAGGCTTAAAAGTCAAAACCGAAAATCCGAAAAATCCAATCTGATTAATCCGAAACCGAACTTAAATAATCTGATCCAATCCGAAATTATTTGGATTGGATTTGGATTGTAATTTCTTCAATCCGAAAATCAAAAATCCAAACCGCAATTTTATATTCAATATGAATTTCCCGAACGCCTACCCCTAATTCAAAGCGAATGAGAAGGCGTGCTACGCATGAATAAATCATGTTACTCCCTCTATTTTATTGTTTATGGTATTGTTTGATTGAGCACGAATTTACAGAAGAATATATTTAAAAAATATATTATAATCTAAAACAAGTTATAGATATTTGTGTGTTAATTAAATATGGGCCTAACTCATACCCCTAAAACTAACTCGACGGGAGGAGGATTGCCCAATCCTTATAAGGAGACCAGTGATCTCATCCCGGACCGATGTGGAATTCATTCCATTTATCATCACCTCTCATGCTCAGGTCCGGACATTCTTTATCCGATGTTCCAATGTCCAGTCTGGAGCGTGCATAATCATGAACCGGAGTATTTCCACCCACCCTTCAATTGGTCTGGGGGCATTACGCCCCCTTTTTTTAGGGTCCACATCGACCACAGACCTTGCTCTGATATCAACTCAAATGGGAACTAAAGTGTCATTATTATTCCTTTCTCCCTGAGCTAATTTATAGAGAGATACAATGATCCTAATTAGGAAAAGAATAAAGTATAATTATTTCTTGTACGGGAAGAAACAATCATATTCTAAGGTAACAAATATTCTTATATTAATACATAATATTCCTACTCTATAATTAAGGAAGAAAAAGTTGCTACATCTTTTAATTACCATGTATGTATATAAAGATTTACCCCTTAATGGCTTATTAACATACGTGACTCATTCTAACATTGTGTAGTTTAAATCATCTTGTCAAGGATAAGATGAGAATATTAAAGTTAATTCTCATTTCACCAACCATGTTAGATAGCAGCGTCTCAAACTCTAAATGAAGATGCAATAAAATAAAAGTGCAATTCCATCCATCGGAGGGTCAAGCAGAGGGATTCCAATTTCCCAACGTTTTTTTAGTGTAACGGTAGAGACACTCTCAACTTAGTTCCACATAAAAGAGGAATTAATGAATAACTATCCTAGAAAAAATTATTCACTTTAGTACGTCAACTAAATGATTCTTGAATCTCTCACATAAAATTTGAGCTTGTATGATGAAGTTCAGGAAAAAGAGCTGTCTGAGTTTTTAAACACAAAAAAAAAATAGAAATATAGAATTTAACAAAGAACTAATTAGAAAAATTGAAGAATACTTGAAATTAAATACAAATACCCTTTAATTTAAATCTTAATCAACCATAAACTATACGATAACTCCCAAGGAAAAGAACCCCCATAAAAGCCAGCTTAAAGGTTTTCAAACAACAATGGAATTCATTCATAACACTTACTCAAGTAGTTCATAATCTTAATATAAAAATTAGCTAACTCTAAGATGAGAGCCTTAAGGGCTACTTATACTAATTAGCTAAGTATTACAAGTATATCCACTAACTATAATGCAATCTTCAATTATTGGCCAAATTGCATATGTAGCCGCCACATTATTAGAGCATTCTCCAATTAGAATTCAAAGTACTCGATGACTATCTATTGTATCATCCTCCCTCCCTTAAAAAACTTCTTTCACAAATTTTGGACCTTTAAACAAAAGTCAATCTCATTATTAATTCATTGTTAAAACAGGGAGCTTCTATTAGTTAAATTTCAACTCAAACTAACAAGCAAGCTATATTTTTACAAATTTATGGCAAATCCAAGCATCCAAACCAACAAGTAAGATAAAACAATCATTCAAACAAAAATATAATGATACCTATGGACAAAATAAAATATAAAAGCTAACGAAAATATGAGAATTGTCTTAAAACATCCCAATTCACACACGAGATGTGCTCCAATATAATAATCATCAAGAAAAATATTAGCTCTTATAACTTTATTAAGTCCAAGCATAAGCATACACCAAATAAATATCTCATTGTTGAATTCAATTAGACATTAGAAATCAAGAATAAGAACAATATTTTTAAACAAAACAAGCCTCTTGATTTCACAAAAATTATCATTCAAGAAAAATTTAGCATGCTTTTTCTTAAACTCGTCACACCATTCTACAAGAAAGTTATCAGCTTGCTTTAAACTCAAATCATTAGTATAATGGAACAAATTAGTAACCTCAAATGACTTCTTAAAAGTGAAACCTTTAATTAGTAAATCCAAATCAAGCTCAAAAAATGCCATCTCACAATCAGAAAGGGTCAAAAGGCTTAAAGATTAAAATTTTACCACTCAATTCACCTTCAAATAAGCACATAATTAAAGAATGGCTCTCAAAGTAGATAGCATGAACAATAATAATCAATAGATCAAAATCAATAAAATCACATCAAGGTGCAATTTTTATATTTTCCTCAACCTCAATTAATGATTCTTCATAAGCAAATAGGTCATTCAAACAATGCATCAGTTCAACTAGAATCACTATCTAGTGTATATTCACAACTCAAAAGATTATTAGAATCAATAAATATACCAAAACTAACACTTCAAAATATCACTATGCTCATCACAAGAAGAAAGAATGTTAGGCTTAGCAATTATACCTTGATACACTTCTAAAGATTTTATTTTACCTCCTTAAAGAATGAAAGAATCTTCACTTCGGGCAAGGGTGGATTCAGCCACCTCTCTTGGAGCTCTTTCTTGAAGCCTTTCACTTGAATTTTTCTTCAAAGGTTCTACACAATAAGCCAAACAACTAGCAAGAAAAACATTAGTTATGAAAGAATTATAAAAAGGATTTGTTTCACTTAAATTCTCTTATTTTGTCTCTTTTTTCTTTTCAATCTTCTGGCCAATCTTTTATTTTTCTTTTCAATCTTCTCTCCAAACTTTTCTTTTCTCTCTTTCTTGGCTCTCTTACTCAATTTTTTTATATGCCTATACTCTTTACTCACTTGAAATGTGATCAAAGGAGTAAGGACTATCTTTTTGCCATTTTCTCTCAAAGGAATACTTATTAGTCCCTACATCATGTAGAACACCCTTGTCATATCACCATGGCCTCCCCAATAATAAATGACATGCTTGCATGGAAACATCATCACAAAGAATGTCATCAACATACTTTTTAATTTTAAAATTCACCAAGATTTGTCTAGTCATTTTAAGTCCACCACATTCATTAAGCCATTGAAGTTTATAAGGACGACTATGTCTTTGAGTCTTCATGTCCAACTTGTCAATCATAGAAATACTAGCAATATTAGCATAACTACCACTATCAATAATCAAAGAAAATACTTGATCTTTAACATTACACCTTCCATGGAACAAGCTCTCTCTTTAGTTCAAGTCTTCCATTATTTGTAAGGGTGGGCATATTTTAGGCAAACCCAAAATACAAACCGAAATTAATTTTTTTTGGATTTTTGGTTTGGATTTTTGAATTATGGATTCAATTTTGGATTCAATTTTTAAAAATTTTGGATTTCGGATTGGATGTTGGATTTGGTACTTTGGATTTTTGGATATCCGAAAATCTAAATTTTTTATACTTTATATATTTAGTGCTACCCATTAGACATTAGTCCCCTATTCATATGCCAATTTAATAAGTCCAATACCCTATCAATTAGACATTATCTCATATATTCAATACTAATTACTAAGTTATTATCAGAATAGTTTTTATGTGGATATGACTTTACTATTGCTAATTCTTATCGGCCTTATTAATGCCTCTTTGTATTTTCTTAATAATGATTTATTACTTGCGTGAATATTTTTTTAGATGATTGCTGTGAGAATGAGGAGCTTTTAAGCAGTTTAACATACTTCATTTGGATATTTATTTTTGTAAGAAGAATAAACAACTCCACTTATAAGCTCAAAATCAAAAATCATAAATATCCTAACCGGTTAATCCAAAATCGAATTTAAAAAATTTGACCCAATCCAAGCTTATTTGTATTGGATTTGGAGTGTTATTTCTTCATTCCAAAAATCAAAACTCCAAACCAAAATTTTTATATCCAATCTAAACTGCCCGAACGCCCACCCCTAATTATTTGGGTACTTACACTCTCCTAAATTAGGAGTGTTATATTCTACTTTATCATCACATTCAACCTCCCCTTCTTCACATGGTTCTCTACTTTCTTCCTTTTCATAAGCTTCTTCCATACAGATTGTGGTTATTCTATTAATACATTCACTCATTTTATGACCATATCATTGATATTTATAGCACATTTTAGAGTTAGCATTTTTAAGTAAGGTTTAGAATTGTATCCCCATCCTTAGCTTCCACATTTGGTTTTTATTTATCATTTTCCCACTTGGAGTTAATTATTGCCTTGTTTTCATTTGAAAGAGATTGCCAAGTTTCCTTTTTTTGCTCCATGAAGCGTTTGTAGCTTTTGGATTTACTCTCTTTGAGTTGATTCTCTTCTTGGAGTTTATTTTCAACTTTGATAGCCCCTTGGAATGCCTCATGTATAATAGTAAATTTGTGCGAAGTCATTTGGCTAGCCAAAAATCTAGAAATCATGAGTCTTCCATTATAATCAAGATTGGCTCTAACCCTAGTTGTCTCCAACTCTTCAAAGTAAACCTCCACATTCTTGCTTCCTTGCTTTAAGTTGTAAAATTTGATAAGCAATTCTTTTACATACTCTTCGGGCAAACATCCTGCTCTCATAACTACCCTAAGAAACCCCCAAGAATCAATGACAACATCTCCATTTTTATTTCTATCCCGTTTCTCTTTCTCCCATAAAGAAGAAGCATAACCAACAAGTCGAGAAATAACATGCTTAAACCTCTTTGCATCTGAGACATTATTAAGCTCAAACATCCTTTCCATTTGTATTTTCATTCTAGGAATTTCTCAGGTTCACTATTCTTTTGAAAGTAGGAAATGAAATCTTGATGTTGTTAAGACCCTGGTCTTCTTCATCTCTCCACCTTCTATCATGTGAATTATTACCAAAATTTTCATCATAACCATAATAAGCATCATTCATCTTTCTACCTTGATAATCCCTACCATGCCTTCCATTTGTCCCTCTAAATCCTCGTTGTCCATTCCTTGTAGGTTGTACTTTAACCGGTTCATCATATTACTCGTCATAATCCAAATCATCGTCAAAGTTATTTTGCGGTTATTGTGGCCTAAGAGATTATTGTTTTTGCTCAATTATTGGTTGTATTTATTGTGAAAGTGGACCTCATCTTGGTACTTCATTGTTAGCAACTTGTGATTGAATAATTGATTAGGTTTGCAATGTGAGGTACATTTAGAGTAGAACTAGTTTATTGTGTTGTACTAGTTCACCCTTCTTTATTCGGGCTAGTGACAAGACTTACCATTGGTTAAGAAGGTTATCATGAGACTTGACCGCTTATTCTATGTTATCAACTTTTATAATCAAAGCTTGTAAAGCCTCCAAGATGGTCTCATTGCAGACTCCCTCCCTTGGAGTTGTAGTATCTCCAATATTCAAAGATAGTACTTACAAACAAAGAAAATAAGTTAAAAGTAAAAGAACCTCTTTAATTTACTCTCTTAGTGTATCCCTTATAGATTGCACTCAAATTTCACCATCGTGTATTACTATTGTGCACTTGACTTTTAGGCACACACTCGAAAAATCTCACCACTAAAGACTTTTTTCACTCTTGGATGATGTAACGACCCAACTTATCGATTTAAGTTATTACTCTCTTTTTTACTGTTTGAAGTCTTGAATAGATTCATATGATGCATTATGACTTGTGTGCAAAATTGGAGGTCAATCGGACTTGATTTGCTATATTTCGATATCGATTCTTCAAGAATACATGGTATCACATTATGCAAATGAGCTCCAAATTCAGTTTAGATTGAAGCATTAGATTTGTATTGAAATGTTTAAGCCATAGCAAAAAGGATCGTCGAATTCGGATATTGTATGAGAAAGTTATGTCCATTTTCGTGTTAAGAATAATTTTCCGTCGCCGTCATCGCCCAGGGTAGCGTGGAGCGCTAGCCCTAGCGCTGGGATGTTTAAAGGTACTGTAAATAGTGCCACAGGCAGCGCCCCATGCTACCTATGGCTCCTGAAACAGCTGAGACCCTATAAACAGGGGTTTTCCTATCATTTTTGACAAAAATAGAGTTGGGGAGCTCGATTTGGGAGATATTTGGACGATTTGCACGGGTAAATATTGAGGTAAGTGTTCCTTATCCTATATTAATTATTTTTCATGATTCTATTCTTATTTACATCATGAATCCGTGAATTTATGGAAGAAAAATCAGATTTTTGTAAAATCTTCCAAAAATGTAAAATGAAGATTTGAAGGTCAATCCGATATCGGAATTTGATAAAATTGGTATGGGTGGACTCCTAATTGAATGGGTTGTCAGATTTTGTGAGTTTCGTCAGATTCCGAGACGTGGGCCCTACGGGCAATTTTTGCGTTAAATTTCGGATTTTGTTGAAAAATTAGTATTTTCATATGGAATTAATTCCTATAATTGGTATTGACTAAATTGAATTAATCTGGATAGATTTGAGCTATCCGGAGGTCAATTCAAGCAAGAAGGCAATTTTGGAATATTGGCCTAACTTCAAAAAGGTAAGTGTCTTGCCTAACCTCGAGTGTGGGAATTACCCCTTAGGCATTGAGTCTTATGTGCCATTTGTGAAATATGAAAAGCTGTGTACGTGAGGTGACAAGTACGTACTCGGACTTATATGTGCAAATTTTATTGGGTTAAAGTCTTAGGCATTATTGTGTAGTAAATTGGATAATTGTTGGCATTTATTTAATCATCTATTTGCCATGCCTCAAACCATATTTATTGAATTTGTTTTTATATGACGATTTGATGTGAATGTTACCTATATATTTATGTGAATTCCGTGAGTTTGATGGTTTGATATTCTTGGAATTTAATTTCATTATGAATTTTTCCTCTGCAAATAATTAATTAAATGAATTTAAGAAGAGGTATTTATATAATTATTGAGAATTTGGATTAAATGAAGGCGTTGCCTTATACTGAGTATTTTCAATCTATGTTGTTGTTTTTAGGTTTTATACACATTGTGTGGAGCCTTTGGCTATTTATTGTGAAATTAATTAATTTTGTTATATCTTTGGAATTGGTTGTGGCCATTGGACAAATTGTGATATGAATTGATTTTGTTATGTTGCCGGGATAATATTTTGTGTAAATTATTGTGTTATTTGAGTTATTATTTTGAGGATATAAGAGTGGCATTTCACTGTTGATATTATATGGGTATAAAGGTAGCATTTCACTGTTGTTATGTGTGTTGGGATATTGTCTGTACGAAGCGATAATGATGGCTGTATGAGAGATAAGGATGGCTATTGATATTGTCAGGGCGGAGGGATAAGTGAGGCTATTATATGCATGATAAGGGTAGCTATAGGCGCGATAAGGGTGGCTATCGATATTGTCAGGGCGGAGGGATAAGGGAGGCTATTATAGGAGTGATAAGGGTGGCTATAAGAGCGATAAGGGTGGCTATTGATATTGTCAGGGCGTAGGGATAAGGGAGGCTATTATATGAGTGATAAGAGTGGCTATAGAAGAGATAAGGGTGGCTATTGTCAGGGATAATATGTGATGATGTGGGGTTATTGCGTTAGTAATTTTCATGTGATGTTGTGATTTTTCTTGTGTTCATTTTTATACCTAGTGCAATTTGTCTTGTTAGTAAATTGATAATAGTATGATCTATGCTGAAATTGGGAGCCTGTGGTTATTGCCAGGCGGGTTATGAAATGAAATGTGGGCACGAGGTGCCGTGAGTAAATGATGATGATATTGGCACGTGAATTGTCCGTGCAGTTCTGATATGAAATGTGGGTACGAGGTGCCGTGAGTAAATAATGATGATATTCGCACGTGAATTGCCCGTGCAGTTGTGATATGAAATGTGGGCACGAGGTGCCGTGGTTAAATGAATGATGATATTTGGCATGTGAGTTGTCCGTGCGGGTATGATAGAGAAATTGGCATGAGGTGCCGGAGAAATATAAAAGTGGGCCGAGACCCGTATTTTATGATTTTGAAATGTTGTGTCACACGGTGACTTTTATTCGAAAGAGATTTAGTTGAAAGAATTTTATTTGAAAAATATTTATTTGAAGGAATTATATTTGAAAGAGATTGAAAGAGATTTATTTGAAAGTATTATATCCTGAAGATTTCAATTTGAAAAATATATAGGCGAAAGATTTATATTGGAAGGACTTGATTAATTGGTTGTACTTGTAATCATTATTTGTTGCACAATATTTATGGTGTTCTTGTTGTCCTGTTGTGCATATCACTGGTTGATTTATGTTGCCCTTATTATTATTATTATTATTATTATTATTATTATTATTATTATTATTATTATTATTATTTGTTTCCTATTATTTTGTATATCATATTGCATAGGTTATTAGACTAGTGAGTGTCTTGACTGTACCACGTCTTTACTCTACTGAGGTTAGTCTTGATACTTACTAGGTACCGACCGTGATGTACTCATACTACACTTCTGCACATTTTTGTGCAGAGTCAGGTATTGGAGCTATCGGACTCAGACAGAGTTAAAGTGAGATTGCAAGGATTCAAGGTAGAGTTGCTTGGTCGTCGCAGTCCCTTTGAGTCTTTTCATTTTATTGTATTGTCAACTCTTATTCGAACAGTATTGTATATTCGATCCTTGAGATTATTTCATGTATTCAGTTAGAGTTTGTGACTCAGTATTACCATTCTTGGGAGGTTGTTATATTTGTTTCCGCTTTTGGTTTTAAAAAAATGACTTGAAATGTAATTATAATTGGCTTACCTAGTCTTAGAGACTAAGTGCCATCACGATACCTGTGGTGGGATTTTTGGGTCGTGAGAAGTTGGTATCAGAGCTCTAGGTTCATAGGTTCTACGAGTCACGAACGAGTCTAGTAGAGTCTTGCGGATCGGTATGGAGATGTCTGTATTTATCTTCAAGAGGCTACAGAACTGTTAGGAAATTTCCACTTCTTTCATTCCTGTCGTGCAGAATTTGTTGAAGTTGAAATTTGAGCCTTTGTATCTCTATTCTCTCACTAATGGCGAGGACACGTGCTACCGGGTCAGCTGAGCAGATACCCGCGCATACTGCTAGGGCCGCAAGAGGTAGAGGTCGAGGTAGAGACCAAGGAAGGGCACGTGCTGCGACTAGAGCACCTGTTAGAACAGTAGTTGAGGAGCCGCCAGTAGCTCCAGTTGGGGGATATGTACCAGAAGCACCTGTTATTACACCCGGACTTCAGGAGACTTTAGCACAGTTCCTGAGTATGTTTGGTACATTAACTCAGGCGGGATTGATCTCTGTTGCATCAAATATTTCATAGATTGGGGGAGTAGCTCAGACTCCTACCACGACTCCAGAGGAGCAGGTTCACATTGGTCAGGTTCTGGGTGTAGTACCGGTACAACCTGTTATTCCGGTTCAGCTCGAGGTCAGGCCAGGGGCATCAGAAGAAGATCAAAAGAGAATTGAAAGGTTTAAGAGGTATAGTCCACCTACTTTCAGTGGAACAGCTACAGAGGATGCCCAAGGATTTTGAGAAAATTATCACCGTATTCTCCGCACCATGGGTATTTTGGAAATGAACGGAGTTATCTTTACTATATTTCAACTGTCATGTGTAGTGTATCAGTGGTGGAAACTCTATGAAGAATGTAGACCAGCCGATGCAACACCACCAACATGGGCTTAATTTTCGAAAATATTCTTGAAAGAATTTGTTCCCTAGACTCTCCGAGATGTGTGGCGCACAGAGTTTGAACGGTTGTGTCAGGGCACTATGACAGTGTCAGAATATGTTATCAGGTTTAGTGAGTTAGCCCGTCATGCACCTATCTTGGTTCCTACAGTTAGAGAACGGGTCCACAGATTCATTGAGGGGCTCGATTATGATATTAAAATATGCATGGCTCGAGAGTTGCAAACTTATACTTCATTTCAACAAGTAGTGGAGATTGCAAGGAAGATTGAGGGTGTTTTAGGCGAGGAAAGAGAGTCTAAGGAAGCGAAAAGGTCTCGAAGATCTGGAGGCTTCAATGAATTTTATTCTTCAGCTAGGACCCATTATAACGGAGGCTTGAACAGTCGGCCATCTCAGTCCGCACATCAGATTACTCGGGGTGCTCCAATAAGTTCTTATAGTGCACCACCGACATGAGATTATTACAGTGGTTATTGCAGTTATCCGGCACAAACTCAGTACGAGCAGTCGCGACCTCAGATGGCCTGTTATGAGTGTGATGACATTAGGCACATTATGAGAGATTATCCTAGACTCGGGAGAGGTGGATTTTATCAGAACACTCAGACTATGGGCCCAGTGTAGCTACTACCCCACGTGCACAGCTAGTTAGGGGTGGAGGAAAGACGGGTAGAGGGCGCCTAAAAGGTGGAGGCCCGACCCGTTGATATAACCGCTATGATTTGGCTGAGGCCGATACACCAGATGGTGTCGTTATAGGTATGATCCTGATTTGTTATAAAAGGATAATTCTCCTTAATTTGATTCGGTTTTGAATATTGAGGCGAGCCCTTATTTTATGCTCCGCTTATGGGTGAGCATCGTAATTTTGTGAACCACTTATATTTTTATACCTTGTTGGGAGGTTTGCTGATGTTAGCCCGTGTCTACCATTTTATTTTTGGGCACCATTGAGGACTATAAGTCCAAATGTAAATTTTATTAATCACTATAGTAGGTTTTGATGGGATTTTGAGATAGTTGATTTCAATTTTATGAATTATATACCCTACCGGTATGGGGGTTCATTATGTGTTATGAAAATTGTTTACAAAATTTATTGAAAAGTAGAAAGAAAAGAAATTAAAAAATTTAGTTGGCACAATGTGCAAAATACTTTTGATTTGGAGTTGAGGATGAGATCCTCTCATTTTTATATGATGTGAAATATTTAAACCAGGCTACAAGCCGCGGTGGAAGTTATATAAGGACGAGGTCCTTGATGTGAAATATTTATGAGTTTAAATTCTCCTTTTGTGAAGTTAAATTTGTACTATGGTACTAATAGGGAGTTATGCCTAATAGACTTATGTAATAATTCTTTTGTGTTTCTGTGCCATAATTGTGCTGTAATTATTAAGCTTTAGCCTACGAGGTGAGTGCCTAGGTGGCGTTAAATGTGACTCGTTAAGTCAGGTAAATAGTTATGAGGTCTTCATGCCTCACATTCTGTTGTCAGTGTTGTGAAAATTCGAAACGAGGTGTTGGTTAATATGAGA
Source organism: Nicotiana tomentosiformis (assembly GCF_000390325.3). Lineage (NCBI taxonomy): Eukaryota > Viridiplantae > Streptophyta > Magnoliopsida > Solanales > Solanaceae > Nicotiana > Nicotiana tomentosiformis. The sequence continues at coordinate 52,096,349 of NC_090820.1, forward strand.
TTAATTGATGATGCTGGAATTAATTATGAACAACTTTTAAGACCAGAGATGTGGTGATGAGCATACATATGATGTGCTTCATGTCCTGATATCCTTATGTTAATGAAATGCTTCTAATGCTGAGATTAGTGTTATGGATATATACCTTGTGGTATTTTGTTGGGTTGTGGAGGTGCTGTTAAAAGTTGTTTCGGTGTTACTCTGGCAGGTCGATATGCCCAATTACAGGGGAGACTCTGCCAAAATTTCTGAAAAATAATTTGGGAGTTAGTAAAATTTGGGGGAGTGAGATTTGCAAAAGAAGGGATAAGTTATGTTATATGTTTGAGGGCGGATGATCCTAAGCGGGGGAGAATGTAACACCCCGAAAAACTTTTGATGTACCTCAACACTATCAAGAAAGTTGATGTGTGCGTAGGCACGAGTTTCTATAGCAGTTGAGAATAATACCGTGTGTTGATGTGAAAATCAAGCCTTTTGAAAATGTTTGGAGTGTAAGAAATTTAGTCTTAAAGTTTACAAATATGGATAAAAGGAATAATCTCAATTGAGATGGTGTTGTCGGGCTTATGTTGAATAGGGTGACGTGGTATCACCCCCCGGGTATGTGTGCGGTAAGATGGAATAGTGATTTGATGGCTTGTAAAACAACTCTTGGCACGTTCGAGGACGAACCTATGTTTAAGTGGGGGAGAATGTAACGACCCGACTTGTCGATTTGAGTTATTACTCTCCTTTCTACTATTTGAAGTCTTGAATAGTTTCATATGATGTATTATGACTTGTGTACAAAATTTGAGGTCAATCGGACTTAATTTGCTATATTTTGACATCGATTCTTTAAGAATACGTGGTATCACATTAAGCAAATGAGCTCCAAATTCAGTTTTGATTGAAGCATTAGATCCTATTAATATTTTTGAGCCATAGCAAAAAGAATTGTCAAATTCGGACATCGTATGAGAAAGTTATATCCATTTTCGTGTCAGGAACAATTTTCCGTCGTCGTCAGCGCCCAAGGTAGCGTGGGGCGCTAGCCCTGGCGCTGGGATATTTAAAGGTACTATAAAAAGCGCCACAGGCAGCACCCCACTCTACCTGTGGTGCCCGAAACAACTGAGACCCTATAAAACGGGGGTTTTCTATCATTTTTGACAAAAATAGAGTTGGGGAGCTCGGTTTGGGCAATTTTCCCGGGTAAACATTGGGGTAAGTGTTCCAAATTTTAGATAAATATATTAATGCCTATTTTTTAAAAATTTATTTAATTAATTATTTGGAGAGCAAAAAATCCATTATATAATTATTTTCAGGAAATGTCAACTCAACAAAAGCACGGAATTCACATAAAAATCAAAGTGGCAATCACACCAAATTATCATATAAAATAAATTCGACAAACAAAGAATGAGGCATGCCAAATAAGGATTAATAAGTGCCAACAATTTCCAATTTAATACATAAAAATGCCTAAGACTTTAAACAAATAAAATTTGCACATATAATCCCGAATACGTACTTGTCACCTCGCGTACACGGCCTTCACATTACACAAATAGCACACACGACTCAATGCCTAAGGGGTAATTTCCTCACTCAAGGTTAGGCAGGATACTTACCTTTTTGAAGCTAAGCCGATATTCCAAAATAGCCTTCTTGTGTTAAATGACCTCCGGACAGCTCAAATCTAACCAAATTAATTGCATAACTTCATTAAAATTCATCGGAAATAATTCTGTATAATATAACGTCGATTTAAAATTTCACATTAAAAAATCAACCAAAAAGTCAACACGGGACTTGCATCTAGGAACCCGATAAAGTTTTCACGAAATCCGAACACCCACTCCGATACGAGTTCAACCATACCAATTTTACCAAATTCCGACATCAACTCGACCTCCAAATCTTCATTTTTCGTTTTTGAAAGATTTTGCAAGAATCCCAATTTCTTCCATTAAATTCACAAATAAATGATGAATATAACTATGGAATCATGAAATATAATCACTTTCGGATATAGAACACTTACCCAAGTCAAAGTCGTGAATAACTCCTCCAAAATCTCCCAAAACCCGAGCTTCAAACCCCAAAACGAAATGAAGAAAATGATCACTTTCGACCCCTTAACATTCTGCCCAAATATTTACTCTTCGCGATTGCGGAAAATGCTTCGCGATCACGAAGCACAACTTATCTCAGCTCAAATTTTGCCCTTCGCGATCGCAAAGAACAAGCTGCTCAGCTCTTCCAGACAGCCTCTAGTATAAGGGTCATATCCTTTTGTACAAAACTCCAAATGACATATGGTCTGCCTTTCTAAAAACTAGACACCAAGGAATACAACTTTTATATTTTGATCATCTCCCAATTCCTTATAGATTGTGAGATATAAGCTTCCAAAATCAGCTCTGTGCATCAGAAATTTCTTCTTCGCGATTTCCAAACTCTTCCCAGACAGCCTGTAGTTTATCAACCATAACTTTTTTGTACACAACTTCAGATTCCAAACGGTTTGATTTTCTGAAAATTAGACACAAAGGTCTACAACTTTCATTTTTGGATCATCTCTAAATTCCTTATAGATTGCAAGATATAAGCTTCCAAAGTCAAGTTAGTGCAGCAGAATTTTTCTCTACGCGATCGCGTAAAGACTTCCGTGATCACGATTCACAGGCTAATATTTCCCATTTTACTCTTCGTGATCGCGTCCAATTCCCCGCGATCGCAATGCATACTACTTTAGTAAAAAACCAGCAACTAAAAATGGCCTAGAAATGGTCCGAAACCACCCTGAAACTCACCCGAGCCACTCGGGACCCCGTTCGAATATACCAACAAGTCTCATAACATAATATGGACTTACTCAAGGCCTTAAATCACACATAACAACATCAAAACTACCTCGACCCTACGAATCACAACCCAAATTCAAGCCTATAAACTATGAACTTCCAAATTCCGAAATCGATGCCGATTTATATCAAAACAACTCCGATTGACTTCAAATTTTGCACGCAATTCATAAATGACATTACGGACCCATTCTAACTTCCGAAATCAGTTTCAGACCCCGATATTGATAAAGTCAACTCCCGGTCAAATTTTCAAATTCCATTTTTCAACTTTTGCCAATTTACGTCGAAATGACCTACGGACCTCCAAATCAATATCCGGTCGTGCTCCTAAGTCTAAAATATCATACGGAGCTATCATAATCATCAAAACTCCATTTCAGAGTCATTTACACAAAAGTCAGACTCTGGTAAACTCTTTTCGCTTAAACTTTAGAAATAAGAGTTCTTCTTTCAAATTGATCCTGAATCGTTCAAAAACTAAACTCGGCCTTGTATGCAAGTCATAGCACATATTACGAAGTTGCTCGAGACCTTAAGCCACCGAACGAGACATTAATTCTTAAAACGACAAGTCGGATCGTTACACCACCCTTATGCTTACCATAACAACAACCAATCCACATAATAATTCACATGTGCTAACATCACAATAACACAACAAATCAACTCGTACCACAAGTGCCCATAGGTCACAACCTTTATAAAAGAACTAACAATATCCATGTTTCCACAACAAATAGCCCACGACTCAGACACAAAGTGTAGAGGTGTCAATGGTTCGGTTCGGTTCGTCCGGTTATTTTATAAAATTTGTACCATACCAATTTTTCGGTTATTCTATTATGTATAACCAAAATTAGACTTTTTGAAATCGTCCCAATCATGTCGGTTTCTCTTCGGTATCGGTACGGTTCGGTTAATTTTCGGTATTGTTTTAAATATCATGTAAAATTCACCAGTAGAAGTAGAATGCAATAACATACGTTCTTTAATAGGACTTAACAAAACTCTCTAGATATTATTACTGTTTAAAGGGTGATGAATAAAAAAAAATGAAAGATGGCTAGAGTATAGATCCATCAACTATTCTACGACAACGTAAAAGAAACCAAGCAAAGGCAAAGAAAATATAAATCACACGAGTGGAAAGATATTAACCAAATTGGGACTCAAGAATAAAGTCTATAGAAGATTAAATATTCAAAAAGATAAATCTAAATTATATGAAAGAAAACATATTCAATACATTGTAGTTTGCTACTCACTATCGCTACAATACTTTGTGTCTTGCTAATAAAGATACTTGAAACAACTTAGTTTAAGTAGATGTAGCATAATAGATTTTAGGAACTAGTATTTTGAGTTTAATTACTGTTGGCTTGTAATAGTTTTCATAATTCCAATGTACAAAGAAATATTTAATGCATTATTATTTTTAAACTTACTAGATAAATACATTTTTCACATGTAAAATTTATTCGGTACGATTCAGTATTTTTTTGATTTATTTTTATAAAATAAAAAAAACTACCTTAATTATCGGTGCGGTTATAGATTTATATAAAAACTTACGGTTTCTTACCAAGAAACCTAAAAATCGATTCGGTGTGGTACGATTTGGTCGGTTTAGTCGGTTTTCGAATATCCATTGATACCCCTAACAAAGTGTATAGAATCTCAATAACAACAAATGAACGGAAAAGTAACTCAACATTGAACAGCACCCCCTTTAAACACAACTTCAATTAAAATAGATTATGACTTTCAATATCTTCAACGTTAATTAATTGCTTAAGGATAAACTCGATAATGAAGGTATTTCCATGAAATGGCAAACTTCAGATTATAGTGTATGAAATAGGCTAACAATGAAAGAGATGACACAAACTAGCGACTACGTCTAAATGCATGAGAATAACCCGACAACAAAAGGACATCATGTAACAACAATTTCAATTAAGAGTAACTCAATAATAAAAGAAGTCACATAATGGTAAAAGAGGTAACAACTCCAAATAAAGCATGTAAGAGTAAACTTGACAAGTAAAAGATGTAACATGTAACGACAACTTCAAATAAAGCATGTGATAGTAAACATGACGATTAAGAGATATAACATGTGCTAAGTATTCCAAATAAATACATGAAAGAAGCCTAAGAGTCTAAACCGATTGATTTCCATATATAAGCCTGAGTACGTGCTCATCACCTCACGTACATGACTTTCACATGATACAAATAGCACAAACGACTCAAATCATAAGGGGTAGTTTCCCCCACATAAAGTTAGGCAAGATACTTACCTCAAGGAAGCCAAATCAATACTCTATATGACCTTCTCATGTGAAACAAACCTCCGAACGACTCAAATCTAGCCAAAATAACTCAATCTTATAAATAAAAATCATTGGAAACAATTTCGGGTAATAAAGCTTTGATCTTTAATTAAAACTAAATAGTTAACTCAAAAAGTCAACTCTGGGTCCGCACCTCGGAACCAACAAAATTCACAAAATCTAAAAATTCATTCCGATACCAGTCCAACCATATCAAAATTATCCAATTCTGACATCAAATGGGGCTTCAAACCCTCATTTTGATTTTAGAAAGTTTTTATGAAAATCCCCAATTTTCTCCAACTCAAATCACTAATTTAATGATAAAAACGAAGATGGAATCACGAAATATAATCAAATCCGGGTGAAGAACACTTACCCCAATCCAAAGCATGAAAATCCCCTCAAGAATTGCTCAAAACAGAGCTCTCTAAACCCCAAAAGTGATAAAATATCAAAAGCCCTCGAAATAAAGTACTTTATATTCTGCCCAATGAAATATACATCGCGGTCGCGGAACATCCATCGTGATCGCGGAGAACAAAGCCTTCAGCTGCTAAAACGTGCTTCGCGAACGCGTGAGTACAGTCGCGAACGCGATCCCCAACCCCCATCAAACATCGCAAACGCACACTTAACCTCGCAAACGCGGAGAGAAAATTCCTGGTGACCCCTTCCAATCCCTTATATGTGATCGCGTATACCATAATGTGAACGCGAAGAGAACAATCCTCAAAGCCTCGTGAATGCGGTCGTCTCTTCGCGACCGTGAAGAACAAAAATGCCAGCTTCCACGGAACACTACAAGAACGCAATTGCTTAATCGCGATCGCGATGAAAAACACCAGATAAAAAGAATCAACAGACTAAAAATAGAAGAAAATAACATGTAGCCCATCCGGATTGCACCCGAGGCCCCCGGGACCCCATCTAATCATACCAATCAGTTTCATAACATAACACGGAGCTGCTCGAGGACTCAAATCACATCAAACAATATCAAAACTACGAATTGCACCTCAAATCGAACTTAATGAACTTATGAACTTTCAACTTCTATAACTCGCGCTCAATCATATCAAATCGACCCTGAATGACGTCAAATTTTGCATGCAAGTCTCAAATGATACAACAGAGCTATTCCAACTCCCGGAATCGCAATCTGACCCTGATATCAACAAAGTCAACTCCCGGTCAAACCTCTCAACCTTCCAAACCTTCAACTTTTCTAACTTTTGCCAAAATGCATCAAATCAACCCACGGACCTCCAAATCCAAATCCATACATACGCCTAAGTCCAAAATCACCATACGAATATATTGAAATCATCCAAACACCATTCCGGATTCGTCTATATAAAAGTCAAACTCTAGTCAACTCTTACCGTTTAAGCTTCTAAAACAAGAATCATCCTTCTAAATCAATCCTGAATCATCCGAAAACCAAACCCGACCACACATGCAAGTCAAAGTACATAATGCGAAGCTACTCGAGACCATAAGCTACCAAACGAAATGTTAATTCTCAAAACGACCGGTCGGATTGTTACACATAGCAGCTCACTACTATAAAATATCATAAATCATATGAAAACATGCTCATAAACACCATATAAATTCACCGTCACCTTATTTTCACAGTAAAGAGGAGGAGGAGGAGGAGGAGGAGAAAAATACCTGAAGTTGTCAATATTTTGGGTACTAATTAAATAAATTTGAAAAAGTGGGTACAGGTTAAATGGGGGCTACCAAATAGGACAATGTATGGGGTAAAACTGGTTTATAATAACTGGATGAATGGAAGTGCGACATGTGGTATTGGAGACAAGTAGGATATGAGTCAGCAAATAGTTGTCGCCGGTTGCAAACAACTAGCGATCAACACCGAACAAACCCCAAAGACAAAATAACCGATAGCAAAGATTTGCCGCATTGTCATCGGGTAACATTCATTGGGCAGCGGTTACAGAGAATATTTGCATTTAAAGCCAATCGTTATGCACCCATCAATGGTGATCTATTTCTCATTCAAGAGGTGCTTGATTTGAGGATCTTGTCCCTCTAAATATAGCTATAAATAGCAGGGTTAACAACTATTCTAGGTCATGAAATATTCTGCATAAAAAAGCTATAATCTACTATCTTGTTACGCTAAATTTAAATAGTTTATCAATTGCTTTTACTTTTGTCCTCAAAAAGGCTAAGTTATGAGTCAGGCTTGTCATCTTCTTTAATTTCAGTCGTTAATCTTATTTCTGTTCCTATTTATTTATCATTTTTTGGATCAAATTAATTCGCTTGTCTATAAATCACGCTATAAATTTAATTATACCATTTTACGGGTAAACAGTCTAGCGCCCACTGTGGGAAATAGACAATTGCATAATTGCTTTGGTCCATTCGTTTGTTACTAACAAAGCTTTGACTCTTTCCTTAGTAAAAATCAGATATGATAGCTAATCATGTCAACAATGCTTATAACGTTGGAGCACATGATGAACGGGAAGAGACATCCCAAAGTAATGACTCAATCAGTGAGACCAACAATGAAGGGGATGAAACAACCCTGGTTCATGAAGGTCAATACCCTCGACATGTGCGGGGCCTAACTCCTGATAATGCGGAGGATGAACACGTTGTTGAGACGGTCAAACTCCTGAGAGAACATCAAAGAGCAATCATGGATCACCTCTCAAGGAAAGATCGGGTGATGACGGAATTAAAACAAGCATTGTAGGGAGCTTCCAATAATGCAAATGGAAGGGGCCCAATTCCTCTAAGTGTTCCCGCAAAGCAAACAGCTCAAAGAACTGATAACAACATTCCAAGGGATGAAGTCGGTTTCGATAAAGTCGGGGGGACAGAAAGTTGATCTGGGAACAACAACTTGAATGATCATTTCAAAACCGAGCTCATGAGATTCATGAGAGAGATGTATGAGAGAATGGGTCAGAACACAAAAGAGTTTCACGCGCGGATGGATCAGATCCCAAGAGCGTCGCCGGTGTTAAAGGGTTGAGATTCAAAAAAGTATAAGCAATTGTCGTTTAAAACCAAGTGCCACACCAGAGTGTATCCCAAATAGGTTCAAAATGCCAGATATACCAAAGTATGATGGGACGTCGGATCCATAAGAACACGTCACGACCTACACCATGGCGGTGAAAGGAAACGACTTGGCTAAACACGAGATCGAGTCGGTTTTGTTGAAGAAGTTTGGTGAAACCTTCACGAAGGGGCCCTGGCATGGTATTCCCTCCTACTTGAGCATTCAATCGATTCTTTCGAAATACTTGCAGATTCATTCATCAAAGCCTATGCTAGAGCAAGAAAGGTCAAGGCCAGAAAGGCATATATATTCAGAATTTCGCAAGGAGAATCCGAGTTGTTGCAGTAATTCTTTATTTAGTTCCACAAGGTAAGGATGCTGCTACCAGCAGTTCTGGATGAGTGGGCAAAGGAGGCATTCACAAAGGGTCTAAATCCACTAGGTTCCGATGCCTCCCGAAAAGTGAAGGTGAGCTTGCTCGAGTTTCAGGCAACCACATGGGTAGATGTCCATAATCGCTATGAGTCAAAGATAAGGATAGAAGATGATCAACTTGGTTCGTCGATGTCATGCAAGGGAAGGGGTTGTGATAAAAATCAGGATAATTTTAAAATGACTTTGATACAGACCGAAATTAGGAGGTCCTCTATAGGTCATTTTCTACCATACGAGAGGAATGATGGGTGTAGTAGTAAAGGGTTCCAGTCATCGGATAGGTTCGCCTCTGAAAGAAGGACAGATCACTACCGGAATAACAAATCCTTGCAAGAGAAAGAGGTGTGAGGGTCCCGATATCCTGCGTATCCCTGGTTGTCAGATTATAACTTTAACATCAACCTGGTAGAATTGGTGTCAGTAATGAGAAACATCAAAGAGGCACGGTTTCTGAAACCAATCCGATCAGATCCTAGCCAAAGGGACCCAAATTTGTGGTGTGAATTCCACGTGACTCGCGACAATAGAACTGGGGATTGCCGACACCTTCGAGAAGAGGTGGCAATATTGCTGAAGAATGGCCACCTCAGATAGTTCTTAAGCGACGCGCTAAGAACAACAATGGAAGAAACCGGGATAATGCAGAGCCATCAAAACTAGAAACAGGGTCACCCCGGATGACAATCAACATGATCCTTGGAGGGAATGAATCAATGGGGTGACATTTTCGACAATGAAGAAGACAAAGATATCGGTAGCTCATGGTAAGAGGATCCGAGAAGTCTCAGAAGATGACATCGCCTTTACGGAGGAAGATGTTGACGGACTCCTCCTACCACACAATGATGCCCTGGTAATCTTTCTTAATGTTTTAGATTTCAAAATTAAATGTGTTTTTGTAGATCTATCAAGTTCAGCCAACATCATACAATGGAGAGTCCTGGAGCAAGAGAAGTTAACCAGAAACATAATTTCAACTACAAAGCTCCCAGCTGGCTTAAATCTAACAGGCGTTACGACCCGAGGAGAAATCCTACTGCCCACTCACGCCGAAGGAATAACAAAAGACCACCTTGTTCTAAGTGGCAGATGGCGACATGGGTTATAATGTAGTTTGACTAGGTGTTGCCACGACGTCACCACAATTTATATTATAACCCATGTTCTAAGACTAGGTAAGCCTAACACTTACTGAATTAATAGAAGAATTTGACCAACAATTAATAATTAGGAATTAGAACCTTATTACACAACTTACAATTCTCAAAAGCGGTAGTACAAGTCATAAACTCTACTGAGTTTATTACAAAAACCTCTAAATATAAGTGTTTTGAAATAGAGATAAACAGTGCAAGTACAATACAAAAGGTGAATCTGAAGCCTGTGAACGCAACAACAGGTTTACTTCAGTCTCCAAAACAAGATCCGTACAGCTAGCTAGCGATCGACTAACTCTGAATTACTTGGATCTGCACAAAAATGTTCAGAAGTGTAGTATGAGTACACCATAGCAGTACCCAGTAAGTATCAAGACTAACCTCAGTGGAGTAGTGACGAGGAATAATCAAGATACCTACTAGACTAGATAACCTGAACACGTATAGGTATAGGACTAACAGAGTATAATATATCTACAAAACTACACATAAAGACAACAATAATACGGTGCTTGCAATAGGAAATATAAGCAACAATTTGCAGCGGGACACCACAAGTAATGACACAGTAGATTAAGCTGGACGCAGTTTAAATCCGGTGAAAAGCAAATAAAGGAAAGACAAGTAGCAACTTGATAAGACTAACCACTTCCTCACCAGGTTTATTCAATAATCCCCACGAGGTACCAAACCTCAAAACTCACACAATTCACAAGTCCCAATTCATAAACCCTAATCACTTGGCATCTTGTGCCCTTATTATAACTTATAACTACACGGACGTCTTACGTGCCAATAGAACAAATCTCACATATAAGACAAGTAGATGGAGTACGTACAAATAATCGATAGCTTCAGGGTTCATCATCTTAAACCGATAGGGTGATAAAGTATGTGTATGCTTGTGCAAGTGCTCTCACAGTTCGGGCTAACAAATAAGAGTATAGAAAATGAACGACACATAAGGAACGATCCCCACAATTTTCCCCAAGTAAAACTCACACAGGTTAGGCACGCCACTACACAAATATCAACAACAATGCCCCCAGGCCATCACAAGTCATCACAAATCAATCCCCGACATAATCCACCTTGTCTCGCCACGTGCGCAATAATAAAGTAAATGCCCGCCTTGTCTCGCCGCACGTGCATAATAATATTCTCACTTTGTCTCTCCACATGCAGATAATAATATTCTCACCTTGTCTCGCCACATGCGCATAATAATATTCCCACCTTGTCTCGACACATGCGCAAACCCACATACTAGCATGATTTTTAATGTATTTAAAATGTAGGTAAAATGGGGGAAAGAATTTTAAGAAGACTTCCCTTTTTGAGATTTTTGTTGTTGCAGAGTTGCTTTTTTATCCCCCGCACGATTTTCTTTTGCGATCCCTGCTTTTTGTGAGGTTGTTTTCCTGCATTTTATACGTTTCCTATTTTTCAACAAAGAACAATTGTTAGTTTGGATTGGTGGTTAGTTTTGTGGCCTTGAGTGCTTCAATCACTTGATTTCATCCCATTATCTTTTGATGATGATCTCGACTGCGGCTGGTCATTTCCTGAATACCAATTTGCTTTTCTGTCCCCAAGGACCCTTTTACTTTTCAAACTTTGCCATGATGATTAGTCACGTGGGACTTATCCTTTTCAACTTTATTTTTCCTTTATGGGCATTTCAATTTGACTTCTTTCTTCTAAAATTTCCAATTTGAAAGCATTGGGGAACCTTTGGCTTTTCAAACTTTTGCCATCACGGTTAGTCGCGTGGGACTTGACCTTTTCAACTTTATTTTGCCTTTGTGGGTGATGACGTCTAAATTCACTACTAAAAAATAAATGGGCACGGTCACATACAATATAATATACCCAACTATGAGTCGGGGTCGAATCCCACAGAGAACAATATGTAGGAGATTAGGCATGTAAGAGAATTATTACTTATTATGCTAAGACAAACACTTATAAAGGATTTTTGAGAAATATTTATATCTAAATGAAAAAATATAAACTAACCTATAAAGAAAGTAAAATGATCAATGGATACACGGAGAATTATACTCAAGTAACGATCCAATATATTTCATGATTTTATAAATATGAGCGAGTTTATGTTAATTAGCCTCGAGTAATAATTCTTTATTAGCTTATTCCAAAGACTAACAAGACCTCCTAATTGAATTATCACTAAAACAATTAAGAGATTAAACACACCCGAATATAGCTACAAGTAGTTCAATCCTATCCCTATGTAGAATCTATAAAGTGAGGGTTAACGCCTCAAGTTCTTGTTAATTAATCTTTCCCAATCCCAAATTATCTTTTCCAAAATTATTTCAAAATTAATGGGCGAGTCTAGGGTTAGCTAATCCATTTGGAAACATTAAAGAACAAGAATAATTAAACAAATAATAATTCACTTCATAATAAATAAAAATCGTTCAATACATAAGCACAACAAGATATTTAATCCACACTTTAAATGTGAATATTCTCATAAACAAGATTCAAGTGTTGGAAAAAATACTACACACTTAGATATTCAATGCAAAGCAAGGAAATGAAGAAATGAACATAAATGGGTAAGAAATTCGCAACCACAAGGTTCAAATCTTCAAGACACAAGTGTGTGTGCAAGAACCCTAGCTCTAAAACTTGCGTTCTCTAGTCAAGAGACTAAAAAAAAGCCAAAGATGTGTTTCCAATAAGTTAGGTCGTGTATTAAATGGTTTTGGGGTCAAAAATGTGGAATTCAAGAACTGCCGAGCTTTTCTGCTCATTTCTTCTTCGCGTTCGCGATCATTCCTTCGTGTTCGCGAAGGTTTGGTTTCCTGCTGCTTCGCGTTCACATCACCCCTTCACGTTCGCAAAGGGTAATTCATTGGGCAGATTTCCATTCTTCATTATAGCTCCTTTTTTACTCATTTTTACTTGGTTTCTTCATGATCACTTCTAAATCACATAAAACCTGTAAAATAAAAGTAAATGACATTAGACACAAAATTTTATCAATCAAACATAGCAAAAATCTAAGATTAAAGATGAGATAAGTTGGTAAAATACCAACTTGTCAGTGGTTATTCCAATTTTGACTTCTTTCTTCCAAAATTCCAATTTCAGAGCATTAGAGAACTTTTGGCTTTTCAAACTTTTGCCATGATGGTTAGTCGCGTGGGGCTTAAACTTTTCAACTTTATTTTACCTTTGTGGGCATTTTAATTTTGACTTCTTTCTTCCAAAATTTCCAATTTTAGAGCATTCACCAATCATGGCCAGTCGGGGTCGACTTGACGATTTTATCGAGGCTTCGTGCCTTTTGAAAATACCGGCTCGCTTCAAATAAGATCTCTGTAATCAGTCTTGCCATCTTTTCTTTACATTATTTTGGAACAAAGTTAGACCAAAAGGGATTCAAAGAAAAATAAGTAATGGAATAAAGAATGAATTTAAACAAGAGGTATCCGTTTTGGGGAACTGAAAGAAGAACTTATCTGGGAGTATATGCGGGTTTCAATGAACATGACATGCCTATTGGATTGGATGCCTGATCTGCGTAAACCATCTGACTCTCTGAAACTCATCACAAAACTTATCTTGAAACTAAGAAGCCCTACCCAGGATTGTGTTGATGCCATGGTTGTGTGGATCCTCCTTCGACCAGTAGCGCACTCTGCGGATATTTACCAACTGAACTCTCTCATTTCTCTTCTCATTGTCGCCTTGTAGTGCCTTTTGCGGGTTTTGACTAACAAGACTCTCATTTTCATTTTTTCTACTCGTCATCGTCCTACGGTGCCCGTGAGAGTTTTTACCAATAAGACTCTCTCATTTATTTTTTCTCATTTGGGTAAAAAGAATTTGGATTGAACTACAGCTTGGGAACCTTTGGGCGAAACCATCACCAAAATATCATAACAATTACCCTAGTTTTGTTTTACTTTTTGGGGAAAGTAGATTTTTTGTTTGATGTGACCGAACCTCAAAGTGAGGCTGCCTACGTATCCTTTTGGAATTGTCAAGACCCAAACCGATGGGCCGCGACGGGCACCCCGTACCTTACTCAACCGAGTACCAACATAGCGTATATTTTCGTATCATACTATCATATATAACTCAGCCGGAGAGGCTGCTGTGAGATAAGTAGAATACAATATGAAATACCAACTTATACTTAAGACATACGGGCCTATAAGTCCAAAATGAGAACTCTTACACTGAACATAGGCCGACAAGGCCATACAATCTTTCATATACATGACACATGTCTATAAGCCTCTAAGAGTTCATAACATCATAAAGGTCGGGACAGAGCCCCGCCACACCAATCAACACATATTCTAATCATACTGACCAAATAGCAATTCCGGAGCAAATGGAGCGCACCAACACCTTCCGCTGAGCTGATAGCCTACTTGGAGGACTCTCATCTTGTCTAACGGGACCTGCGGGCATGGAACACAGCGTCCCCAGGAAAAAGGGACGTCAGTATAAATAATGTACCGAGTATGTAAGGAATGAAAATCATTAAACAATAGACATGAGAGAAACATAGAGTAAAAGACTCGACATGTATGTCTGAATAACTCTATGAATAATTTCATATTTATAATATCATGCATATGCCTATAAATATGATACCATGCATAGGTATATGCGTTCATAACACCATCAAGCCTCTGAGGGCATCCTATCATATCATCTCGGTCACTGTGGGCAATTCATCAACGTATACCAGCTGATCAAGTGGTGGTGCGTATATAACGCCGTAACCTTTTTCCATATCCTATATACATATAAATACGCGTATATAACGCCATCTGGTCATGGATCAATATACATGTATAAATGAATGCAATGCATGAAAAGTACGTCAATAAAATCTTTCGGAATGTCATAAGACCATTATACCTCTGATTAATATCATGAAATAAACTTTATCAACTTACGTAGTTTTTTGAGACCCATGAACAGATGATAGAATAATAGGACACATGGGGAATCAAGAATATAGACACCCCTAATATTTCTATTAATAGAGTTATTTATGAAAGTTGCATATTTTGCTTGTTTCGTTTGTATCATTTGGATCATGCCAAAAAGAAAGAAGGGATACCCTTAACATACCTGAGCCGATTCTATTGACAATCCCTCTAATACACGTCAATTGCAACAATATATAATCGGCAATATCGAAGTAGGGAAAACTACGTATGATATTCTTGAGAAGGATTGCACCGTACTCCCTTAAAGTTTCAACACCTGACGTTGCTAAGATGATTAAGAGATCTTGTTTTGATTTTTTGTTTCAAGAACATCACGTTACTACTGCAAAATCATATTTGTCGAAGCTTTATTTCTTAACTTAGTAAATGAGAGCAATTCCTTTTGTGAATTTTTAAGAGTCTGTCACGTTTGAAGCTATTAAGAAACCAAAGAAAGTATGGACCAAAGTCTTTAATATTTGCTGAAACCTTTGATGTGTAAAGATTCAAAAATGAGTTAGAGAGGTTCTCTTTAACCCTTGGGAGTGGGCCCCACTTAGTGGCTTAGTTGGCCAAAGACACCTCCACATTCTTGTCACCTTTTATGTGACTTTAAGAGTCACCATCTCTAAATACAAGGGCTGCCACGTTTTTTTTTTGGGGGGAGGGGGGAGGGGGGTTTAGCTTATCCAAAGAATTGTAATTAATTACCCACTAAGTTTTAATTAACTTGCTAATTTTTTCATTAACCAATAATCCATATAATTAAGAATTAACTCAATTTACTTAAAATATTACTCACTTTTAAGACACTTTATATACCTCACTATCATGACCATGTAGTACCTTGTATGGTATTAGTTCATAAATACCAGGTATTTTAGCTCGGGTCGTATTTTATCCCAAAATGTTAAATTTCGACGAAATTCATTTTTTTTATTTGCTTACCCTCTCTCCTTCACGAATTTACTCATCACTTATTTTGAAATAGCATAATGCTTATAATCTCAAAATAATCCCATTCTCAAACTTACAACGATTAACTTACGACGAAACTTTAACGTACGAAAATGCGGGATGTAATATCTCATTTTCGAGATTTCATCAATTTACTCATGGAGTACTTTTACGTACGAAAATATGTGGTGTAAGATTACTTCCCCCTTTGGAACATTCGTCCTCGAATGTTGACTTATGCACTTATCATTCTCATAACCCATAGCTCTTGTGAATACTTTAATACTATTCTTGCCATTTAGGCAACTGTTCTTTGAATAAATCCAAAGGCCAGGGCATTCCCCCCTTTAGGCCTCTTTCTCACACCACGGTCTGTGGTCGGAATTCTTTCAATTTCGTAACTCTTGCTACCTTCTATAATGCAGCATGTACGACTTTTTCCTTGTATGTGCGCCTATGCGACTCTTTTCTCCTCTTCCCTTCAGTTTTTTGCCAATCTCTAGGCCTCACTTTGTAAGCATATACCGAGCTTGATAAGATGTCTTTTTGTCATCTATAGGTATACTGAAGTTCTTCGCTCGGTACTTTGTCAAACTTACGAATATTGCTACATCTCGATTTATCGTTACTGAGGTCGGCTACCAAACTCCAGGTTACTTTTCGTTGCTTTATCCCATATGTATAAATCTATGTCCTTTAATGCTTCCTCATTACTGTTCATCTTAAGAATGACAGCCTAATCTCACCATATATTTATTGACTTTTGTCCATCCATTGTTGATTCACCTTAATGTTGATCTGCAATCTACTAGTGATAACTTGAAACCTCTTACGTAATACATTGTCACTAGGGCTCACGTTGAATGGAGGAATATTTGAAGTGATTTTCCTGATCAATCTAGTGATGATACTATACTTTGATAACCGTATTTTATAGCATCCCATCGTGATTCACTTTACATGGGTATTTTAATCCCGTACAATTCATGAAATCCTCTTCAAGTCATTACTCAATCGAAGGCCCAAACGTCATCCTTTATTTATCACAATTATACCCTTATTCTACTACCATGCAATATTCCATCTCTTTTAAATGCTATTAGTCTTAGATTCCTTTGAGTTCATTCAGGCTACACTGAACTTTCTATAACTTAGAGATATCATTAGCTCTTCTTGTTTTCATGGGCTTAATCCTGAGGACTTATCCATTCTCGTCACCTTCTCACTCGCCCTTTCTTATCCTTATTCATGTCTTCCTAAAACCTTATCACTTTACCATACTTTAGCTTGCGACCTACACATATCTATTTATATTGCTTGCCATCTTCCTTCAACTTGCTTGCACCATAGATTTTCTTATGTTACTCTAGAACATCAAGAGAGACATCACATCATCTCAAATTCTTCTTTACTCTCTTAACTAGGTCTCTCGGTACCTAAAAACCATAGGTGGAAGATATATGCCACTGACAACGCCGCTATCATTCCTGGATACTGAATCCCAGCACTTCTAGCCTTCTAACCTTCTAACCAAAGTATGGACTATTCACGATCTTCTGCATTTGAGTATCTCATACATTGTTCACCTTTACCTTACTTACATTAAAATATCACATCACATATTCTATCTCTTTCATGACCTCCCTTCCACATAGGTATAATTCCCATCCGCGACTTGAAGTTCTATTATTATACTTGCACCTCTGGTGCATACATACTTCGGTGGGAGCTTCATATTGACTTCTTATGAGGTTGGTACTCTTCTAACTGACTTTATCGTAGACCATTATAGAATATGGATACTATACTATCTCTCTTGTACCTTTGATATTAATAGCGATCCTGCAATGTTCTCAATCACGATTTCTATAATTTTCCAGGTCCAATAATCAGACTCCTGATTTACCTCGTTGTTGTAACTCTTTAGTTTCCTCTTCCTTCCGATTAGCCTTTATGTAGGCTTAAGCTATCTTCTGATCTATGGCTCACGGTATTAGTTATTACTTTAATCTTTAATGGGCGCTATGGAATATCCATAATACAATCTTATGATAATTCAATCCTTTGTCTATGCCCTAGTCTCAATTCTTTCTTTTAATTTATATCGGAGTCTTCTATGACTGTATGAATGTCAACATATATGTTGCATGGATAATATTCAGAAATATTAAGTGCGTTCATAACGTAGCTAACTATGGATTATTGATCGAATAATTTCTTCCGTTCCTTCATAGCTTCCGTTAAACATAAGTTATTACTTTTACCGGTCGTTCTACCGCTTATTGCATGAATACTTGGCTTATCTTAGTGCTCACACATATTGAAATTCCGTACAACTCATATGATCTTGAATATCACCTTTTGATTTTGTTCTTCCTCCTGTTCATAGCCACGATAGGGGCCACTTTCTTATTGAGTACATACAATGCCGTTATGAGACTGTTGTTACAAGACCATTTCTTCTTCAACTTGCTATGCTTAGGTTGCATCCTTCTTCCTTATTTCCTCAGCTAGTCTTTCATTGTAGTACTTATGGAGGACCTTCTAACTCTTGTAAAGATGCAAGCTTATTACATCGCAATCCCAATAAAAGTTTTTTGATGTCCTTCCTCGCCTATAATTATCCGTAGTTACTTACCTCCACGCCCTTGTGCTTGTAGGGTTGCTTCTAAACTTGATATTTTGATAGTTTTCTCGGTGGCATTCTCTTTTATTTACGTAATACTCATATGGTACCTTTAACTACCCCAACTCCTATCTGGATATTTCTCAAGTATTATAATGTCATTACTACGGGTCTGAATCCACTATATTAGGTTTTATTATTTTTATCTTGCACGACCTGCTGATTTGTCTGTATCCTCTTGTCTAGCCATAACTAAGCTCGTCCTGAATCAACTACTAACTACTCGTTGGCCCATTCTCATATCAATATTTCGCGTAATCGTTCTTGTGTTATTTCCTTTGTCTTAACTTACCACTCACACTAGCCTCTTTATTTATCAATAACATCTCTGGTAGGAATCCTTACTTCCTTTCCTTGACGTCGTGTTTGCATAGTGTTCTGGAATCGTAGCATATCTGTAGGATTTGAATAAGTGCAATCTTATCCCTTTTTCATTCTTATCACATTCTTCATTTATTATTCCATAGTTACTAGAACCACTTGATTCTGACTTAATGCCACATCACTCCATATTCCCCCCTTTAGGGGAGTACTAAGAGCTGGAGCCACAAGGATCTACCTATAGATGTTTTACCTCTTCATCTTTGTCGTCTTTTCACATCATCGATGACCCTTACTTACCTTGCGGCAATCCTTCTGTACCAAGGATAAAATAATTCCTTATTCGTGAGGGTGACACTTAGTATAACTGGCACATACAGTCCCTTAAGCTTAACTTTGCTCACATTGCTTGCTTTAGGGAAGTGTCTTCCTGGATGACCATTCTCTGAATTTCTCGTGAATCTTTTTCTGTTATCCACTCTATTATCGCCGGAACAAAATTTGAAATTCTCATGATGCCAACTATTATCCAATCACTCAGTCCCTAATTCATGTTTAGTTTATCTTGTTCACCAGCCCATACTGATTTCTATTATTTTGGGGTCTAACTTTTCCTTCCGATAGTCGTGTTGGAGTCACGAACTTATTTCTTCAAATGAGGATATGACTTTATGGCCTATACTCTTTTGTTGTCTCAAGGCATGTCACCTCTCGTCTTTTCCTTGAATTGACTATAGACTCTGTAATACTGTCATCTTTTTTATCTACCGTTGTCATCCATGTATTTCATCTTACTCATAATACTTCATTAACTCTCTTTTCATTTTCCGCTAACATTTATGTCTATCACTTTATTCTGAAAACTTGAACAAGACATTCTTTTTATTTTAGCTCCCTTTTGCTCCATCCAGTGGCTCTTTGGGTTGCTTAACGTTCTCACTCTACTAGGGACGCGAGTCAAACTAAGGTAATATTTATCCCCTCCAGGCTTTCAGTGCCTATCTTCTGAATTTTGTTTTTTCATGCTAGTATTCACATCTAATTGTAATATTCTAGAGTGCACCATTTGGATGTCTGACAAGGAGATCTATTAGCACCTTTGTAATATCCTTAGAAAATGTCAACTAACACAAATAATCCATTTACCATTTTGGGTTACTCTAACCCCAGCCGGATCCTGATATCCCGTCCTTTTCTTAAACTATACCTGTTAGCCCCCATAGGGCATAACTGAAATGTGTGTTCCCAATTGTACATTCCTTTGTTAGTGTTGAAGGTAACTGAAAATGCTTATATCTCTCTTCCTGAATTGTAGATAATGTTCATCTTTACTAACTGGGTACCTCGTACCCTTCTTCACCTTGCTTCTTTTACTTGTTGAAATTTGTATCTATCTTCTAAATCTCTTATTGATTTTCACCATAGGGGTGGATATATATTATTTCCTTAAGGCTCCTTATAAAGAAGCTTGCACGTATTAATATCCACATATTCTGCTGGAGACCTTATATTTAATCATCATAAGCGTGATGCAAAATCGAGTTCCTCTGACTCAATTATTCAACAGCTATATTCAATCCCTTACCAACTGTATTTCTAGATATCGGTATCGTTGTATTACGAATGTAATATAATTTAGGAATTTGAATTTCTATGACTGAGCTCTACCACACGATCTAGAGTAAGAAGAAAGAGTGACAGTCCTAAATTCCCTGTAGCCTCCTCCTTATAAGTGTGGTGCACAACAAACCCATAAACATGACTCTCATCCTATCTAACGGGACCTGCGGGCATGGAACACTGTGTCCCCAGTCAAAAGGGACGTCAGTACAAATAATGTACCGAGTACGTAAGGAATGAAAATCAGTAAACAATAGACATGAGAGAAACATGGAATAAAAGACTCGACATGTATGTCTGAATAACTCTATGAATAATTTAATATTTATAATATCATGCATATGCCTATAAATGTGATACCATGCATAGGTATATGCGTTCATAACATCATCAAGCCTTTGAGGGCATCCCATCATATCATCTCGGTCATTGTGGGCAATTCATCAACGTATACCAGCTGATCAGGTGGTGGTGCATACATAACGACGCAACCTTTTTTCATATCCCATATACATATATATACATATGAATACGCGTATATAACGCCATCTGGTCATGGATCAATATACATGTATAAATGAATGCAATGCATAAAAAGTACGTCCATAAAATCTTTCGGAATGTCATAAGACCATTATATCTCTAATTGATATCGTGAAATAAACTTTATCAACTTACGTATTTCTTTTAGACCAATGAACAGATGATAGAATAATAGGACACATGGGGAATCAAGAATATAGACACCCCTAATATTTCTATGAATAGAGTCATTTATGAAAGTTGCGTATTTTGCTCGTTTCGTTTGTATCATTTGGATCATGCCAAAACGAAAGAAGGGATAGCCTTACCATACCTGAGCATGTTCTCTTGACAATCCCTCTAATACACGTCAATTGCGACAATATATAATCGGCAAGACTGGAGTAGGGAAAACTCTGTGTGATATTCTTGAGAAGGATTGCACTGTACTCCCTTAAAGTTTCAACACCTCATGTTGCTAAGATGATTAAGAGATCTAGTTTCGATTTTTTGTTTCAAGAACATCACGTTACTACTGCAAAATCATCTTTGTCGAAGCTTTATTTCTTAACTTAGTAAATGAGAGCAATTCCTTTTTGTGAATTTTTAAGAGTCTCTCACGTTTGAAGCTATTAAGAAACCAAAGAAAGTTGGGACCAAAGTCTTTAATATTTGCTGAAACCTTCTTTGATGTGTAAAGATTCAAAAATTAGTTAGAGAGGTTCTCTTTAACTTGCTAATTTTCCCATTAACTAATAATCCACATAATTAAGAATTAACTCAATTTACTTAAAATATTTCTCACTTTTAACATACTTTATACACCTCACTATCATGACCATGTGATACCTTGTATGGTACTAGTTCATAAATACCGGGTATTTTAGCTCGGGTCGTATTTTATCCCAAAATGTCAAACTTCGACGAAATTTATTTTTTCGATTTGCTTACCCTCTCTCCTTCACGAATTTACTCATCACTTATATTGAAATAGCATAATGCTTATAATCTCAAAATAATCTCATTCTCGAACTTACAACGATTAACTTACGACGAATCTTTAATGTACGAAAATGCGAGATGTAATATCTCATTTTCGAGATTTCATCAATTTACTCATGGCGTACTTTTAGGTACAAAAATATGTGGTGTAACAGGAATCAGGTCGAACATAGTTCAATTAACACGAACTTGTTTTTTATTTTTGTTTTGTTTTTCTTTTCTTTTTCCTTTTTTTTTTTTATCTTTTTCTTCTCTTTTTTTCTCTTCTTTTTTTCTTCTTCTATCTTTTAGTTCTTTTCCTATTTTCTTTCGTTTACATACAAGGTTCCAAAGAGGGTAATCAAAGAAGGTAATCGGCTCAAAGGGTTGGAAAATCAGTTAATGGTGTTTGGGCAGCGAGAATAAAAAGCCTTCGTCATCCCAATCAGAGAGCATTAATGTTACATAATGGGTCAAACATAATACTTTTTGACTGCATCTGCATTGACAATTGTCTTGTGAATATTTCTTTCGATGTTTCCCAAGTACAACACTCTTTTTGGCAATACTCTTGTTACATTATATGGGCTTTTCCAATTTAGAGCAAATGATGCAGGAGAATATGTCTCAGCACGAGTTGCCCCACTTCAAATTTCTTGGGCCGCACTTTCTTGTTGTAGGCACGTGCCACTCTTTGTTGATACAACTGACCGTGATAGACTGTGGCCAATCACTTTTCATCACTCAAAGTCAATTGTTCGAACCGGGTCTTGACCCATTCTTCATCCTCAATCTCGGCTTCGACATGTATTATGGCTTTCGTGCCGTAAACCAATAAGTAAAATGGGTGGCACCCATTGATGTGCGCACGATTTCATTCAGACTTGTCTTAGGATTATTCTCATACTATTCTGATTCTTTGTTTTACTTCCTTAAAACCTTATATTCATTGCATTCTCCTTCGTGATTCATTATTTTGAAGTCTGACAATATTTTCGGATCTGGGTATGAAGTTCGCAAGCATGTCATGTTATTAGAATCTACATTAACATAATTGAAAAGAGAATAAGAAAAGTGACAAGATTAAAAAAAAGACATTTATGGACGATGAAATATTGATTTCATTTATTTGGATTTTAAACGATAGACAGGTTTACATCAGAAAGTAAGACAATAAAGTAAAAGGTCCGGATCACATCTTAAAATAATTCGGACGCAGAAAAGATAGAAAGACCAGCTACCGAGATTCCCGTTTGACATGAAACTTTTCAAGTATGGCACCCGTTTTTAGGTTTCTCTTCTGTTGCGGCGATGGCTACTATGACTTTCAGTGCCGGATCAAATTCCCCAACATCACAGATCATTCCAACAATTGGACCATTGTTGTGAGTAGGCAGAGGATTGTTCGTCACATTAGGGGCGTCTTCTTCCCTAAGAACTATTGCGTTGACCTCAATGAGGTCATCCACCTCTCTTCTGAGAGTCCAACAATCTTCAGTATCGTGTCCCACTGCTCCGGAGTGGTATTCACATGTAGCATTAGCTCGGTGTGAGAGGGACTCGAGGTTCAGCCGGTTCGGGGCCACTAGCTGCAACATACCTAGCCTGGTTAGCTTTTGAAACAAACTTGAATACGATTCACCAATAGGGATGAACTGATTCCTTCTGGGAGGCTCTCTTGGACGAGGATATATTGGGGAATATTTTGTAGGGATTATATGGAGCTTGGTAGAGACGGGCATTTCTGGGAGATGGAGCTCAGTTTTGTGTATAATGTTGTGGCCGTGTGTAAGGTTGCGCATTCATTATCACATAGTGAGGCGGTTCCATGACGTATGCAGCATCATGATGCGGGTAATAATGTTGCAAGGCTCTAGGTGCCATATATGATTGGTAGAATGACCTGTGGGCCCCCTTCGAGCTCAAAGCCATCATGGCTCTCTATTCTCTCCTATTTCTATTCGTCGAACCCCCCGAGCCATTTTTGATGGCCTGCGATGTGGCCTTGAGGGCGGCCTGACTCAATATTCTTCCCGTTTTCAAACTGTTTTTGACCATCTCTTCATTTTTATGGCCTCAGCGAACGGTTTCCCCATAACAGACATCATGTTTTGGAAGTAGACCGACTCTTGGGCCTATAGGAAGACCGTAACCATTTCTGCCTCATCCAGTAGAGGCTTTACCCTGGCAACCTTCTCCGGCCACCTAATTGCATACTCCCAGAAACTTTCCACATTTTTCTTTTTCAAATTGGATAAGGAATTTCTATCGGGAGCGATGTCCACATTATACTGGAACTGGAGGACAAAATCTCGAGCCAGATGATCCCATATATGCCAATGGACGATCTCTTGATCCATGTACCACTCGGAAGCAATTCCTGTAAGACTTTCTCCAAAATAATCCATTAACAGCTCCTTTTTCCTGCTAGTGCCCCTTAGCTGGTTATAATACCATTTTAGATGAACGATCGGGTCTTCGTGCCTGTTGTATTTTTCAAACTTTGGTGTATTAAAGCCAGCCGACAAGTGTACGTGAGGAAACATGCAGAGGTCATAGTATGAGACACTCTTTTGGCTGCTTAGGCCCTGCATATTTTTTAGTCTTTGTTCCATGCTTTTCATCTTTCGAGCTATTTTCTCCTTCTCGATATTCCTTACCACTCTTTCCTGTTCAACTGGGAAGTTATATTGTGGAGGTTAAGTAAATGAGTCCGGGGCGACATATGTTGTTTCTAGTTGAAATTGTGGACCCTGAAAGGTGAATGTCGGAGGCTCGACATACGGCCTGGGTATAGTTAGTTGTGATGTGGTAAAGACTAGTGTCGTAGAGAACATGGTTGGCGATGCTCTTGAAACTAGCACCTAGGGGTAAACCATAGAAGGCATTCCATGGCCATTAGCCGGCATAAGTGGGTATCCATATAGGATGGACGGGTTGGTCATAGTGATAGGGATATTAGTAGTCCCGCCCGATCTAGGGATCAACTTGGGAAATCTAGGGATGGAACTTGGTGGTTCCTACCCGTTAGACCAAGCGTCCAACATTTACAACACGTGGAGTCGTAACATTCTGTTCTCTTCAATCGCAGCTTACTCTAGTGGAGGAATAGTCGGTGTCGGGCTATCCTCGGGGTTAACAATCGGCAGATTACTTTTGGTGGCCATAGGAACCTTTCCTTTTGATCTAGTGATGTATGGATGGGAAGCCATAATACCAACAAAACCAACCACCTAAACAGAACCTAACTTTGGGCACACACAACAAAATTGTTAGTTCAAAGCATTTAACAGATAGGAAATGCACTTTGGGATGCAATGCACCTAGCAGTTAAGACGCTTCTATTATGTGTTTGAATAATTGGATATTTCATCCCGGCTTTAATATCTCACTTCTGCTCTAAACCTCTTTTCTCTCATTTCACGCTCTTTTCTTGGATTTTATTACTCTTGGTTATTCTCATTTTGTTTTTGTCGCTCTTTGTTTCTTTCTCTTTTTGTTTGTTTTTTTTCACTCAATCTATTTATGACTTTGATCACATCTGATGGGGATTGCCTACGTATCATGACATTGC
This sequence comes from Nicotiana tomentosiformis, assembly GCF_000390325.3. Taxonomy (NCBI): domain Eukaryota; kingdom Viridiplantae; phylum Streptophyta; class Magnoliopsida; order Solanales; family Solanaceae; genus Nicotiana; species Nicotiana tomentosiformis. The sequence goes on from NC_090820.1 coordinate 52,121,830, forward strand.
ATGAATCAGATCATTATGTAGTTTAAGGGAATAATGTAAAATACAATAAAGAATCTTTTGGGTTTTCAATATTTCATTAAATAAAATCTTTTTGGATTTTTTAATACAATGAATCGAAAACATCAACAACTGACATTAAAAAGAACATGTACAGACTCGAAGCAAAAATAAACAACAGACTCAAACACGAACAACAACAACAGACTTGAAGTAAGAAAACAAACTACAAACTCGATAATTGAAATGACTGGTTCAATAGAAAAATTGATTCTCCAACTCTAATAGGGTCCCGGGTGACATCAGTCAGTCACAACGTGGGCCTGGTCGCGAGCTGATCATGAAGGGCTTCCAAATAAACCATGACCTTGTGAGCGAAACTCAACACCGTGGCAAAGAAAATAGCCCTGGTCATATCTTCACATTCATTGCATTTCATTGTGGTGTAGTCAGTTATTTCTCTAATCCTAAACTTTGTGATGTTTCGGTCCCAGAGCAGCTACCTTATTTGCTATTCTCGGGCTTCCAATACCCTCATGGATCCATCTTGTTGACTTTGCAGGTTCACCACATCCCCCTCCAACTTATTAAGCAACGCATAGCAATGCTCCCTCTCTGCCTTGAGTTCTTTCACTTGTTGGCCCATTTCATTTTCAAGGATGACCAACTCTTTTCTTAAACTCGTGACCTCTATGTCGTAGTTTTGCATTACTTGACGGGCTAACCTGATGCATTTCTCGAAATCCTTCCCCAATTGGACCATCTTTGCCCGGGCTTTTGCCAAATCTTTCTCGGCTTTTGTTAGGTCAGCCGCATGATCATACACTTTTTGCCTTAGGTTGGCTTCTTTGGTATCTTTCACTCCTCACGGGCGTCTCAGATGCATTTTTCATTTCCCATAATTGGGCTCGAAGGGCTTCATTTTCTCGAGCTAACATTTTCTTTTCTCCCTCATCCTCAGCAACTTGTAGGACACTTTCAAATTTAAGGGCGCTCACCTGATCTCTTAATTTGCTGATAGTGGCCCGATATTATTCCTCTTTTGTCACCGAAGCCCATTGCTCTTGCGCTCTATCAACAAACTCCTAGACATGGGGCCTTATAGCCGGCCTTTCGGACTCATCATTCACTATAACTCTCTTTCCATACCAAGCCGCATACCCTAGTTCAACATCGCCCTTTGACAGATCATGTACTCGGGTGTTTGAACCTAAATACTCGGTCGTTGTCATCATCAACACTGTTGATAATGGCGTGGTGACCATGCTTGCTGATTTTCAGCACACCCTCGCAAAATATCTTGGGAGAGTAAAGATTCATCATGTGCGCAAGACTCAGGGTTTCCTCGGTCTTAGAGCATAACTTACAAAGGTAAGCCACCGTACGCCATGTAGATGGGCCTACTTATGCCAAGAAGACCTGGTACGGGTTGCAGAACTCCAAGATTATTGGGTTAAGTCCTTCACCCGACCCCAAGGTGAAGGGACCCAAAGTGAAGGGGTATGTATAGACATACATGAACCCCACTTTGGAGTAGGAGTTTTTAATGTTATTGTAGTTACAGTCCTACCTCACAATAGGGATGATAGAAGGACGAATGGAGTAGGGGTACCTTTGAATAGGCCAAAACTTCCCAATTGAGAGATCTGCATGTACTTTTTGCTCTAGGAGATCAAACACGGTGCTAAGGTAAAGTGGAATGATGGTATTTATGGTTGGAGGTTCAGATTCAACATCGACTTCTTTGGTTTTATTTTTATTTGGGCCTCCACCGAAGAGAAGGCTAGTGTTTTCGGAGATAGAAGTGTAAGAAGACATGGTGGTAAAAGAATAATGAATAAGTTCTTACTGAGAAAGTTGAGTGTTGCAGAAAGGTTCTAAGAAAATTCAGAGAAGGAGAAAGAGTTGTGAAAATAGTGAAGGTAAAGAGTAAAAATGATGAGTAGTGGAGGAGTTATAGACAACAAAAATCATGGTAATGATTACCTCAAAAACCGACAAAAATACTTGTTGAATCACGTAACAATACGTGTTCGGATTATTAAATGCGAGAAAACATGCGTCCTTTAGAATGTCAGAGACCGTTCCTGTCACACCCCGAACCTGGGGGCAAGACCGGCACCCAGTGCCTCATTTAACATAGCGTACTAACTTGCGACTGAGGGGCTCTGAACATACAATGTCATACTTTGGCCATGGGGCCACATTGAAAGACAATTTGTGAAGAAAAATATAAAATAGAATGGAAACTAGCTTTGACTAAACATTAATATAAAGCTGGGCCGACAAGGCCGTCATAACTACCACAACTGACAAACCAACAAAATATACATACAAAGCCTACAAGCCCAACATGCTGCACTAACTGACAGGATATGTCTACAAGCCTCTACTGGTGGATGTACTGTGATCACAACAAGGCCCCGACCTACCTATAACATATATACATAATATGTACACAAAACCCTAGAGTTGGCAACTCCGAAGGACATGGAGCTTACCGATCAGGCTGAACTCGGGCAACACCTACTGAGGAGGTCTACCCGTCTATCTATCTGAACCTGTACGCATGAAATGCAGCGTCCCTAGAAAAGGGACGTTAGTACGAAATAATGTATCGAGTATGTAAGGCAATAAAATAACTGAAAGCTGAAACTGAACTGATAATATAATAACTGAAACTAACTGGGAGTCAAAGATGATCTGGAGATATACTTACCTGCTGCTACTGACTCAACTCCTTTAAAATAGTAAGTAAAATAAATGTCCGGCCCTAAAAGGCTCGGTACATGTAACTGCTCGGTCGTAGTAGGCTCGCTCATAGGCGCTCGACCATACTAGGCTAGGTATCTCAGCCATTCTAGGCTCGCTCATAGGCGCTCGGCCATAGTAGGCTCGGTATATAACTTATCATTTGATCAGAGGTTTCCCAATAGGGACCTACCCACCGATTATAGCTCGATGGTGGTGAAAATATTGTAATACCGTATATATATATATATAGAGAGAGAGAGAGAGAGAGAGAGACCCTCTACTCTCTTGACTGGAAGAAGACAATACTTAGTTGAATATAAAGTCCCGATAAGGGATAATATTGTAACTTATGAGACTAGGATAATATACATAAGTTCAGGAATACGAACTTCTTTTATGCCTCGTTATTAAACGCATATAGTTACGAGATCATGCCAAAATAAAGAAAGTTTTAGCCTTAACATACCTTATCACAGTATTTCCAGTCACCAAGTTGAACTCGCCTCTTCGCACCTTAATCTACAACAACGATAATAATACTATCATTAAGTTATGAAGGGTACAACTATCGCACAATGAACGACAAGCTTATTTAATATTAAAACGGGAAACATCTCCTCTATAATCCTTACTTTCTCTAAATTCAAGATAACACCAACAACACAAGAACACAACAATATCAACATATATACATTATTTCCAACCTTATATACACCAAACAATACTACAAAATAGCACAACACACCCCAATATCTTCATACACAAAACGACCACCGTAGTAGTGTCAAACAACCCAAAACTATTACGACGAACGACCATCCCACCACCCAGCATTTATGTGGTGTTTCTCCACACACTTCCTCCTCCAAAACTCCACAAAATAGTAGTAAAACATGCAGCCCAACAGCAACAAAAAATGGTCTGCTACAAGTGAATAACTCGAACTCATGGCTTCCGATCACCGTCCCGTGAGTTCTTACAAATATAGAACAACTTACCATGCATTTACAGCAGAAAAAAATGGATGAAAGATAGAAGTAAACATACCTTATTTGTTTGATAACTCAGCTCCTATCTTAGTTATTCAAACTCTAGGTTTTACCTCTAATTAAACTTGAAAGGGAGAGAAAATCAACTAAGGTTTGTGGGCAATTTTTGGGAGGATTTTTTGCAAAGCTTATGTCTGGTTATTATACCCTATTATCAGTCTAATATATGAAGGAAATAATCCTTTAAAAAGGCCTCTTTGGATGACCCGAACAGGCCCATTTTTGGACTCTCATTTAAGCAAGTAGGTGACACGCCTACTTGTCACCTAGCAGCTTGCGCAGTCTCGCAAGAATACATAAATCTCTCTACTCTTATGTCGTATTAAAAACGGTTTAATTAGTTAGAAAATAGATTCATAAATATTCAATTTGATAGGTGGAACACCCCGTAACTCTAAGTATATTGGGAGAAAATTGCAGTTACATGTGACCCCAATTTCAGTAAAACCTATGAACGTAACTTGTGATAACTTTCATCGACTTTTCTTCCACAACTCGCTTGACATCAAAACATAACACACGACTATCATAAGACTAGAATAACTCATAACATAACCTCCTTATCATGTTAAGCACCCTAGTCTTACCCCAAAAGTACATGTTATAATATTCTCAACTTGTCGACTTTTGACGAAATATTATTTCTTCAATTCCTTTAGCTTATGAACCTTCCAACCCTCTTTGTACTTGTTGTTCATGATCTTAAATATTTGTAACCTCCGAGGTAACATGATTAACTTAATTTATATACTTTCAAATATGATCTCATTTTTGGTCCTACATTAGTTTGCTTACGATGTACTTTTACATACTAAAATATAGGGTGTTACATCATCCCCCCCTTGTGAACATTCATCCTCGAATGTTTACTCTTAGAGACTTTAGAAATCTTCTCCAGAGTCTCTTCCATACACTAGACTAAAACCAAACTGCATGCAACCAGAAAATATACTATGCATCCCACACATAGCCAATGTCTATAAATAGCAACACTTGGCCTCACACGGTCGTCAATCATAAATACTGAAAGTCAAAAATAAGAGCTTACCCGATGACCTATTGGCCCGAATAGAGATGTGTTGATGTATCCCATCTCGAGCCATATCTTCAGCTTGAAATAGGTGGGGCATTTAGACTTCATTTCTTCCTCCGCTTCCCACGTCATCTCTTCCACATTCTTGCTTCTCCATAAAACCTTCACGGAGGCTACCTCCTTATTTCGTAGCTTGCGTATTTGTCGGTCTAGGATGGAAGCTAGAACTTCCTCGTATGACAAGTCATCTGTAATCTATACATCATCAGTGGGCACCACTCAGCTAGGATCGCCAATGCACTTCTGTAGCATAGATACGTGAAAAACCAGATGGACAGACTCCAATTCTGAGGGTAATTCTAACTCATAAGCTACTTGGCCCACTCTCCGAATAATCCTATAAGGCCCAATATACCGTGGGCTAAGCTTTCCTTTCTTGCCAAACCTCATAGATGATACCTTTAAGAATACTGAGTCATTAACCTCGAACTCTAAGTCTCGGCGCCACACATTAGAATATGACTTCTGACGACTCTGAGTTGTTAACAGTCGCTCCTAGATAAGATTTACTTTCTCTTAGGCCTGCTGAACCAGGTCTAGCCCATGCAACCCAGATTCTCCAACATAAAACAACCCTATAGGAGATTTGCACTTAAGCCCATACATATCCCTATACGGAGCCATCTGGATACTGGAGTGGTAACTGTTATTATATGCAAACTCGATAAGAGGTATATGTTCATCCCAACTTCTTTTAAAATCCAACACACATGCTTGCAACATATCCTCGAGCATCTAAATTGTGCGTTCGGCTTGTCCAGTCTGTGGATGAAAAGTTGTGCTAAGATTCATCTGAGTCCCTAGAGCTCTATGAAATGACCTCCATAAATGTGTTGTAAACTGGGCCCCACGGTCAGATATAATAGATATTGGTACTTCGTGTAGCCTCACTATCTCCTTAATATATAACTTCGCATAATCTCCGGTTGTATATGTAGATTTGACTGGTAGGTTGATTTCGTGAGCATATCGACTATCGCCCATATAGAATCGAACTTACGATGAGAACGAGGCAAACCTATGATGCAGTCCATGTTTATCGCCTCCCATTTCCACGTTGGGATCTCTATAGCCTGCATTAGCCCTCCAGGCTTCTCTTGCTCTACCTTCACCTGCTGGCAACTAGGACACTGGGCGAGAAACTCAGCAATGCTCTTCTTCATATTGTTCCACCAGTACACATATATATAGACCCTCTGCTCTCTTGACTAGAAGAAGACAATACTTAACTGAATATAAAGTCCCGATAAGGGAGAATACTGCAACTTATGAGACTAGGATAATGTACATAAGTTTAGGAATACAAACTTCTTTTATGCCTCGTTATTAAACGCATGTAGTTACGAGATCATGCCAAAATGAAGAAAGGTTTAGCCTTAACATACCTTATCACAGTATTTCTAGTCACCAAGTTGAACTCGCCTCTTCGCACCTTAATCTACAACAACGATAATAATGCTAGCATTAAGTTAGGAAGGGTACAACTATCGCACAACGAACGAGAAACTTATTTTGTATTAAAACGGGTAGCATCTCCCCTATAATCCTTACTTCCTTCAAATTCAAGATAACACCAACAACACAAGAACACAACAATATCAACATATATATTATTTCCAACTTTATATACACCACAAAATACTACAAAATAGCCCAATACACCCTAATCTCTTCATACACAAAACGATCACCGTAGTAGTGTCAAACAACCCGAAAATGTTATGATGAACGACCAGCTCACCACCCAGCATTAATGTGGTGTTTCTCCACACCTATCCTCCTCCAAAACTCCACAAAATAGTAGTAAAACACGCAGCCCAACAGCGACACAAAACGGTCTTCTACAAGTGAATAACTCGAACTCACGGCTTCGATCACCGTCCCGTGAGTTCTTACAAATAAAGAATGACTTACCATGCATTTACAGTAGAAAAAAATGGATGAAAGATAGCAGTAAACTTACCTTATTTGTTGGATAACTCAACTCCTATCTTGGTTCTTCAAACTCTAGGTTTTACCTCCAATTAGAACTTGAAAGGGAGAGAAAATCAACTAGGGTTTGTGGGCAATTTTTGGGAGGATTTTTGCATAGCTTATGTCTGGTTATTATGCCCTATTATCAGTCTATATGAAGGAAATATGCCTTTAAAAAGGCCTTTTTGGACAACCCGAATTGGCCCATTTTCGAACTCTCGTTTAAGTGAGTAGGTGACACAGCTACTTGTCACCTAGCAGCTTGTGCAGTCTCGCAAAAATACAGATATATCTCTACTCCAATGTCGTATTGACAAACGGTTTAATTCGTTAGAAAATAGACTCATAGATCTTCAATATGATGGGTGGAACACCCCGTAACGCTACGTATATCGGGAGAAAATCGCAGTTACATTTTACCCCAGTTTCAGTAAAACTTATGAACGTAACTTGTGATAACTTTCATCGACTTTTGTTTCACAACTCGCTTGACTTTAAAACATAACACACGACTATCATAAGACTAACATAACCTCCTTATTATGTTAATCACCCTAGTTTTATCCCAAAAGTACATGTTATAAAATTCTCAACTTGTCGACTTTCGACGAAACATTATTTCTTCAATTCCTTTAGCTTCTGAACCTTCCAACCCTCTTTGTACTTGTTATTCATGATCTTCAATATTTGTAACCTCCGAGGTAATATGATTAACTTAATTTATATACTTTCAAAGATGATCTCATTTTTGGTCCTACATTAGTTTGCTTATGACGCACTTTTACGTATGAAAATATAGGGTATTACAGTTCCAGAACTTTCCTGCCAAGAAAGGAATTCTTTTCTACTTCCCGGTAATACTTAATTGCATCATCGAAAAGTAGAGGGACTATCTATATTTGGTAAAACTGGTTTATAACAACTGGACAAACGGAAGTGTGACACGTGGCATTAGATACAAGTAGGATATGAGTCAGCAAACAGTTGTCACCGGTTGCAAACAACTAGCGATCACCGCCGAACAAACCCCTAAGATAGAACAACGATAGCAAAGATTTTCCACATTGTCATAGGGTAACATTCATTGGACAACCGTTACAGAGAATATTTGCATTTAAAGCCAATCGTTATACACCCATCAATGGTGATTTATTTTTCATTCAAGAGGAGCTTGATTTTAGGATCTTCTCCTTCTAAATAGAGCTATAAGCGCTTTCACCCGAATGGGGCCCTACGCGGCGCGAATTCGGATATAGTCGAACTCCAATATTGGTACCGGACACCGGGTGGAAAACCAAAAAATAACCGGGTTAACAACCATTGTAGGACATGAAATATTCTACATACAAAAGCTATAATCTGCTATCTTGTTACGCGCAATTAAAACAATTTATCAATTGCTTTTACTTTTGTCCTCGAAAAGGCTAAGTTCTCAGTCAGACTTGTTATCTCCTTTAATTTCATTCGTTAATCTTATTTTCGTTCCTATTTATTTATTATTTTTGTATCAAATCGATTCGCTTGTCTATAAACCACGCTATAAATTCAACTGTACCGTTTTACGGGTAAACAGACGCCCCGTAAAATTTTTACTATTTCGTGCCCTATTAATGCCACTCATCACATTTTTTATGTTCATGAGGCATTGGATAATTGCCTATAAAAAGGTAGTCCATTAGTAACAACCAAAAAGCCTAAGAATACATTTAAGTTATTCTGCTTATTAATTGGGGCATATTAAACAAATAAATGGCTCAAAATAATTTATATATTTATACAAAGGAGCGCATTAAAAAATGTGATGTGGCATCTCTCAAAGCTTAAGAATCCTATTACTGTTTTTGGACTTTTTGCCTCTTTCTCATTTATTTATTGATAATTATTAGAATATAAGAAAAGTGAATTAAGAATAAGAGATGAGGTTTTGGGTTATGAGGAGATTTGAGTTATGAATAAAAGGAGAGTGTTATTATTAGTTTAATACGCATAAATTGTGAATAACATTATTGTGAGCTTGTAACGTTTCTTCCACTTCTTTCACTATCAAATTATCTCAAACATCAACAAAATTATTGTGTAATGTGTATGATGGAAATGCCGAGGGTCTATCGAAAACAACCTCTCTACCTTCACAAGGTAGGAACAAGGTATGCGTATACATTATCCTTTCCATACCCCACTTGTGAAATTATATTGATATGATAATGGGGAACTGAAAAGGCAGCATATTGTATGTATAAGTTTGTACACATTTGCTTCATATTCTTGCCATGGATATCCATGAGAATATTAGCTATGAGGTCGATCGGTCTTCCAACAACTGAGAAGACTAGGCTAGCTTACAAAATTGAATTTACGGAAGGCCTTGCAGTTCCCTCTCATGACTAAATAATCGAAGTGTAAGTACCAGATTTTTTTGAACAAGATGTCAAATGAATAAGTTGAATCTACTGGTCCGTGTTTATTTTTTGTGAGTCATTTTTATTAATAGGGTAAGATTACACAACAAAGGATTTGAATTGGGCAATACAGAACCATTTTTCCTCTTTATTTTCTTAATCTTTCCTATATGAGCCTATGGTATTTCATTTATGAACTATCTTAAAGCCTTTAAATTTGTTTCATGTTCTGATGATGGAAGAAATCTGCCTTTTGGGACCTCGTAAAAAATCTGCTATATATTTTCGTCGATACATCTTTCTAATATTTAATAGTATGATATGATAAACTAGCTTTTTGCAGCCATAATTAAATAACTATTGATTTATTTTATGTTGTCACAAACAGGTTTATTTCAGGGGCGGCTTAACCCTAAAGCCACTAAAGCAATGACTTTAGGCCCCCAAAAATTAATTCCCAAATTTATTCAAATTATATATAATATAAATAATTATGTATTTATTATTATTGATAACTTTTTTTAAATAATTTGTTGTCAATTTTTAACCAATCATTACTCGTTGATTTTCAAAGTTTATGATATTTTCTTAAAATATAATTGATGTAATTATAGTTGAAAGTTGTAGACAATTAAATTTGCAATTACTTCCTACTTGTTAATTTGTCAAACTCACTCCAACTTGAATCAATTTTTTTTTTATAACTATGACTTTGTAAAATCTTCTTCTATTCTTTAAGTGCTTTTTAGACAATGTTTCAGTCTCGAGCTACTGAAATTAGCATAAGATTTAGATATGAAAAAGCATTTTCTTCTGTGAATTTTTTCAATGGGTATTATTGCGATTCGTTGAAAATACATAGATGAGACAATATACAAAATTTGAGAAAGTTTGAAGGTGGATTATGTAGATAATAAAATTGCGTCAAAAAAAATAAAATCGAGACCGAAAAATATTGCAACAATTGTAGTATTTGATTTCAAAAAATATGAGTGTACAATCTCTATGAATCCTCTTATTCTATTTTTTCAATATAAATTCAAGGGCCTTTGAGCTTGATTTTGAATTTGAATTTGTTATCACGAACGATGATCTTGAATTCAACTAGTGCGAACTTTGATTTGAACTCGTACTCATTGAATCTTGATTTGTTCTTCGTTCTTGAGCTTGAACTTGATTTCTTGGACTTGAACTTGATTGCTTGATGCTTGAAACTTGTGGAGGAATTTACAGTGTTTGATCCACGAGCTCTTCCGTGCTTCTTGTTATAACTTCTAGTGTCTCTTCTAGGTTATGAAGACCCCTATTTACAGTTGTGGGAGGGAAGAATTATGTTAAGAACAAACTTTTTCCGACCAATCCAATTGAAGTATGACAAGACCACATTCGATTGGCCAGAACATGTCACTTGTACACGTGGAGCGGTTTCATTAGCATTTGAATGTGACTTTGCATGCCTTGTCATTTTGACACGTGACATGATCCTATTGGATCTTTCGTTTGACTTGCCGTGCCATGTCATTTGACACGTGGCACTGAATTGGGCCTCTAGGAAAATGACATCTTGGGCTTAGTGAAGCAGGCTCATCACTTGTAGCCCAATTAAATGGGCTAGCCCAATAGATTTAGACCTATGTATTTAACCCATATGTATTGGACTTATATAATTAATTCAATTATATTAGCTTATAATATTTACTTGGCCTAATATATCTTGCATTTAAAATATGATCCAAGTAATTTTATTGGATTTAATTCCGATAAAATTTATATGCCTACAAATGCCCCATACTTCAAGACTCGTCAAGGTTTTTACACTTTTTAAGACTAAGCTTGAAGTATTTAGGTAACAAATGTCTTTATTTTATTTTACCCATTTTTTGCAAACATCCAGTTGGTCTTCACGTAAAAAGGTGCTTTAGGATAATAATTGAAAAGAATAAAAAATATAACTTTGAAATTCTAATTGAAAATTTACGTGAGATATAAGCTTAATTGAGAAGAATCAAAATATAACTTCCTTCCTGCCTTTCTAATTTGAGTGGACTTCTGAGACTTTGAACTCACTATAGCCTTTTTACAATAATTTGTACATCTCCGAATTGATTTAGAAGACTTCTCGCCGCCTTAGCTTTCTCCTTTCAACTTGAATTAGGATAACAAATTCATGTTGGACTCTAACTATTGCTCCTCCCACACCGACAAAGGCACTTAATATGTTTTTTTTGTCATAAAAGATTACTTAGCTTCATTACTGATTTGCAAAAGATACAGGGGGCAAGGTGCAATAGGCACCAAGGGTGGCTGATGTTACATGATTATCTACTACTGAACTATGATCCATAGTTGGATCAGTACTAAAACTACTTACTACGGCAAAGCTAGGATCCATAGAAGGACCATGACAAAAACCATTTGTAGTTCTACAAGAGGGAGTGACAAAGAGCATGTTTCGGGATGAATTTACATCTGAGGGATTAGGGGGTGTATCAAAAACGCAAGAGTTGACAAATCTTCCTCTCTCCACTCCTGCTTTGTCCGACTGGAAGTCATCGTAGACAAAAGGCGATGTTGTATCAAAAAACTGTAGACTTTGTACCATACTTCGCTAAGCCATCGGCTACCATATTTACCTCCCTGTATGTATGCTGGATGATAGGATCACCCAGCTTCCGGAGTAGTAACCTGCAGCCATTGATCAAGTTAGTATAGTGAGGATTATTCGTATGTAGTAATGTGATTACCTCCTTTGCATCAAGATTAATCTCCAATGGGTAGTAACCATATTGTAACGATAAGCGTAATCCATAGAGCAAAGCTGTTAACTCCATTTGTATGCTAGTGACAAAAGCTATATGTCCTGGAAAACCTAATATCCAGTCCCCATAAGAGGATCTTATAACCCATCCTATTCCATTTAACCCGGGATTTCTAGAAGCCGCGCCATCAGTATTTAATTGGTAGTGGTTTTGGGGGGGGGGGGGGGGGGGGAATTCCATTTGATGTAAAGAGGGGTTGGTTATGTGTTCTTATGCAGTGTAGATACGAGAAAGTGGAATTCTGCAGCCCTATTAAGAATTTGGAGATAGTGAAGGGGAGCATTACGGTTATTAAAAAGATTTTGGTTGCGGTGTAGCCATATACCCCATAAACAGAAAGGAATTAGTGTGGCTGGAGGGATATTATGCGGGGTAAGGTGCTGATGTTGTTTGATCAAGAAATGGATTCGCTCAATGAGTGGAATGGGTAGGTGTTGGAGTGTGTTGATAAGTTGGAGAAGGCCCAGTTGGGTCCATAGTGCTCGAGAGGTGGAGTATTCAAAGAAGAGAGGTGGATAGTCTCTGCAAATGTGGAACAATTTGGACAAAGATTATTGTCTAAAATATTAAGGCGGGCCAAGTAAGCATTCGTAGGTAATCTGTTATGGCTACATAGCCAGAGAAAGTACACGATTTTAGGCGGTATGGGCAGTTTACATACCCAAGTGTGAGTTATAGAGGGAGCATTTGAGGTCAAGGAGGAGTAGCATGATTCGACAGTAAATTGTCCCGAATTTGTGAGGTTCCAGATGAGATTATCATGGTGTGTCGGGTATTGGGGGTAAGTAAATGCTAAGGATCTTAAGAAGTAGAACCCGAGGAAGATCAAAAGGGATACTATCAAGGTTCCATCTAGTGTTATTGATGTAGGAGCTAACCGGACGTTGGTACTCTAATAGTGGTAGGGGATCATGAATCAATGATCTTAAGGAGCTGTTGTTATCAATCCAGTGGTCATTCCAAAAGTTGATATGGTTGCCCGTTGCTATTATCCATTTAGATCCCATTTGACGGTAGGTCCATCCCTTTTGGATGTTTTTCCAGACAAACGAGGTCATTGTAGATTTGGTGTAAGTCGTTAGAAGTATTGATGCCCAAAAGGATGACGGGTGCTTAAAAAGTCGCCAGGCTAAGCTTGACAAAGGCACTTAATATGCTGCCTTGAGAAATCTATAAATAGCCACATTCTCATGTATTTTGAGCATCATTGACGTGAAAGTAATTTCTTTTTCTTTTTTTTTCAATTTTCGTCACCCTTTTACATCCAGCACATCTTGTGGTATAAAATTAATATCTTGCTGTAGAAAAGTTCAAATCACGGTCTATTTAATTCCATAGAAGCTAGACTTTTACTTCTAGAATATATCCGAAATTAAGAATTAGAATCTTCGCGTATCACCCTAGGCGAGTTTTCGAAGTTAGCCTTAATTTCTGACATGATGATAGTTTCAGATTTGTGCGACTTCACCAAAATAATTATATCTTGATATAGAAATATTGGAATTGCAATCCGTTTGATTTCTGAGAAACTAGAGTTCAAGATCTACAACATATCCGAAATTTAGAATTAAACACTTTCAGGATCGTTCTAGATAAGTTTTTGAAGTCGTCTCTAAATTCTAAAGGGCCTACAGTTTCAGATTATTACGGCTTTACCAAAACCTTTGTATCTCGATTTTGGAATGTCGGAATTAAAAACCATTTTAATTGATAGAAACTAGACTCAGAGTGCTTCATTCTCGCCAAAAATCATGGCCTGAAGCATGCCATATTATTCTAGGCAATATTTTGAACTCAATTTTCGAATCTAACATGCCTTAGTAGGTAGTTATCTTTCTTGTACTTGTATTTTTTTTTGTTGCCTTCATTTTGTTGTTATAGGCAATGGAGATATCTTCGTCAACAAGGTTAGATGCACATAGAAGGAAAATATATGGCAAAAAATAGAAGGACAAATCTTCAACATCATATGTGAGGACAAATCTATGACGGCATATGGAAGGGCAAATCCATGACAGCATACATGGAATGACAAATCCATGACAACATATAGAAGTATCAAATTCATGAAAGCATATAGAAGTATCAAATCCATGATAATATATAGAAGTATAAAATCCATGAAGAGGCCAACTTAAGGTGCAAAGGTACTTAAACGTCCACCTTAAGCTTGGAAAATTATAGTTTCTTTTAAGAACAAACCTACGAAGAGGTCAACTTAAGGTGGAAAGGGACTTCAACGTCCACCTCAAGATTAAAAAATTATAGTTTCTTTTAAGGACAAACCCGCGAAGAGGTTAACTTAAGGTGCATAGGGACTTCAACGTCTACCTTAAGATTGAGAAATTAGAAAACTTCAACTTGAAGACTTGGCAGACTTTGCAGATTTCAACTTGAAGACCAACAAATTTGAAGATTTGACGGACTTGAAAATGTGGGGGACTTTGATGCTTCAACTTGAAGAGCGGTGGACTTTTAAACTTCAACTTTAAGATTTGTAGGGCTTAAATAATTCAACTTGAAGACCGGCGAGTTTGAGGACTTCAAATTGAAGACCGACGGACATGAAAACTTGGAGGGATTGAATACTTCAACTTAAATTTTGGCGGGCTTGAAAAATTTAACTTGAAGAGAGACATACTTGAAGATTTGAAGGGCTTATATAATTCAACTTGATGACCGGCGAACTTGAGGACATCAAATTGAAGATTTGGCCTTCTACTAAAAGTCTACATCCATCCATCGGAGATGCTAATTTTCTATGGAGGCTTGCCCCCATTGAACCACCAATCCTTGATAAGGCACAAAGTTCATGTAAGCCCGATTTTTAAGTTCCAATCAAATGGATTATATTCCATCATTCTTCCTTTAAATAACGATTGGGATAATATGTATATTTTAAACTCAGAATGAAACTCTAAGTTGCCTATGTACCTAGGTGAAGAGGATCAAGTCACACCGTAGTTCAGAATAGGTGATTACATTTTTTTTTCTTATGTCCTAACTTTTGCCCAGGCCGCCTCTTTCGAGGTTTTTAGTCCAGCGGACTTTTTTTTTGGGTGGGCCATACACAATTTAGACTCATACGGGCCAGGAGTGTAGGAACATGAAGTTTAGGCTCCTACATCAAGGAGCGTAGCGATTTGCAATTTAAGCTCGTATTTTGAGGAGCTTTGCAACCTGAAGATTTTGCTCAAATTTGAAGAGTTTCATGACATGCAGTTTAGGCTCGTGAGTCCAGGAGCGTTGCAACTTCAAGGATAATACTTCTTCAAAAACTTGCCATTGATAGGGCCGATTCTCATGCCATCTGCATCAACCAACTTGTAGGCTCCACCTGAATAAGCTTGTTGCACGACATATGGCCCATCCCATTTTGAAGTGAACTTCCTTACAAGTTTATGGGAAGTAATAATGGGTCTTCGTATGGAAAGGACTTGATCACCTACTTGAAAGGATCTTGGGCGAACTCTTTTATTGAAAGGGCGAGACAATCGAGCCTGATAACATTCAAGACTCTATTGAGCTTCAACCTCTTTTCATCAAGAGCCTCCAACTCTGCTAGTCGAAGTCGAGCATTTTCTTCATCAGTGATACCTTCTTGAATAGATAATCGTAATGAAGGTATTTGACGCTCAAGTGGAAAATGGCTTCGACTCCATAGATAAGTGAAAAAGGGGTCGCTTGTGTTGGTGTGTGGTGAGTTGTCATGTATGACCATAGAGCTTCTTCCATACGGTCATGCCAATCACGTTTGGATTTGGAAACAATTTTCTTTAACAAGTTGCATAGAGGTTTGTTGAATGCCTCATCTAGACATTGGCGGAAGCATTGTACATAGAAGAGTTATGTTGCTTGAACCCAAAGAGATCACAAATCTTGTTCATCAACCTATTGTAGAATAACTTTCCATTATCCGTTATTATATAACGAGGAATGCCAAAGTGATAGATTATGTTTACTCGGATGAAACTTGCAACATTTTTCTTTTTTACTTCTTTAAGAGCAACAACTTCTGCCTATTCCGAGAAGTAGTCAGTTGCAGCCAAGATGTATAAATTCCCACCAGAGGATTTTTGCAGTGGTCCAACAACATCCAGTCCCCAAGAGTCAAATGGCCATGATGCAACAGTCGGATGTAACACTTCAGGAGGCTGGTGAATAAAATTTGCATGGAATTGGAATGCCTTGCATCTTCGAGCGTAGTCCAAGCAATCTTTTACCATCGTTGGCCAAAAATATCCCATCTTTTTTATACGGAAGTGGAGCTTTGGTCTAGACTGATGTGATCCACATACCCCAGAATGTACTTCTTGCAAAGCTTGAAGTGCTTCATCTTCCCCTAAGCATCGCAAGAGTACTCCCTCAAATGATCTTCTATATAGAGTATCTTTGTAGTAAATGAAGCGAGGTGCACGACGACAAATTTCAGCCCTTCTCCTCATATTTTCTGGGAGTATCCTATAACTCAAGTAGTCGATAATGGGTTGTCAGCATTCTTCCTTCTCAGCTTCAGAAACAACGACAAGATGCTCGAGTTCATTGTCTTCACTTTCACCCTCATTTGGTGGTGGTACTACCCATTTTTGGTAGATAGTAACTTGCGCTTGATCAGGCACGGTTAACGATGAAGCTAGGGCAGCTAAAGTATCGGCCTTCTTGTTTTCTTTCCTAGGTACATGTTGAATAGTCACATCACCAACCCATCCCATTAATTATTTTAGCATAATTATGATAACGGTGTAGTTCAGGTTTCTTGACCTCATAACTACCTGAAAGTTGGTGGACCACTAACTACAAATCACCAAAAACTTGCAATTACAACTGCTTCATATTGACAACCATTTCAAGCCCAAGTATTAGTGCTTGATATTCAACAACATTGTTGGAGCATAATTGTGTCAACCTAAAGGAGTAGGGTAGAACCTCCCCTTGAGAAGTGACAAATACTACACCAGCACCAACTCCTCTGTGATGTGAAGCACCATCAAAGTACATTTTCCATGGAGGTTGTACTTCAACGGCCATTGCGTCTTGGCCTAGTAGTGTAAGGCCCCATAATATTTCGTCAAGGGATTCAAGTTTTTTGTTGCCGAGGTAGGGTGATGTGTACAGATGTACTAGTTACAGACTTTTTAGGTTGAAGAACGCATCGAGGTATTGTTGAAATATTTTTTGATGAAGGGCCAGTTATACGGTTAGATTTGCGACCGCAGATCCATTCTGCGGGCCGCATACCCATCGTAGAGTTTAGCAAAAAAATGGTTGAATTTTTTAATGTCGTTTTGCGGTCCATTCTGAGATCGCATATCCATTTCGTTGTCCGCATTTTCCATCCCAGATTTGGCATGAAGAATGTTTTTGGATGATTCTGCGGTCCATTCTGCGACCGCATAAGTGGTCTGCGAACCGCAGACCTGTCGCAGACCGGTCCAGACCAACCCAGTTCTTGGCATCATTTTCACGGCCCATTTTGCGGGTCGCATATTTGTTATGCGGTCTATTCTGCGACCGCAGACCTGAGTTCGTAGGATCTATTTTCCTATTTTTATAACCCATCTCCATTTTTATAAATAGCTTTAGGGGCTCATTTTGAAGCAAATGTCTAATGATTTTAGAGAGAGGTAAGAGTATTTTAGAGAGAGAAGGAGGAAACCTAGCATTGTAATCACCCATTCTTGCACCAATCTTCAAGAATCAAGGAAGCCAATCACTAGATTATCATCTATCCGGGTAAGTCATACTCCTAAGCTTTCATGCAAGAGGTTATGAGTTCAAGTATATTGTGGGGGTTGAAAATAGGTCATGCATGTAACAATAGATTGTAGTATGTGGAATTAATGAACCATTTTGGTTAGTTTATTGTTTAAATTGGTTGAGGGAGGAAGGGATTACCATTTTAGAGCTTTATAGTCTATTTTGCATACTAGGTGTTTGACAAAATTCCTAAGAGAGTTACACCATGAGAATCCTTCTAATT
The DNA here is from genome assembly GCF_000390325.3 of Nicotiana tomentosiformis. Taxonomy (NCBI): domain Eukaryota; kingdom Viridiplantae; phylum Streptophyta; class Magnoliopsida; order Solanales; family Solanaceae; genus Nicotiana; species Nicotiana tomentosiformis. Next base: position 52,139,895 of record NC_090820.1, read on the forward strand.
ATTATCCGATTTTCGCTATCTTCCTATATATTGTTATTTCTAGAAGTGTTAGGACATTGTTGTAACTTAAGAAGATCTCAAACAAGGTATGTTGGCTAAACTACTATCTTAGAATTGAATTCCATGATGTTCCCGTAGGTTTCAAGTATGGTTGGCTCAAGTTCCTTATTCCCATGTTCCGAGTTGTTCCCAATAAATTCGATTGTCCCGAGTAAGCAAAGTGTCTAGAATTATGTATTCAAAATGTGTTCTGAATGTTCCTATCACCTTATGTTATCCTTCAGGAATGTGTTCAAGAATGATTTGTGTATTAAAATATTATGACTTTGAGTCATATTTCAAATGAAAGTCCATTATGCTTAACTTGGAAAGAATACTCCATGTGCCTAAAACTCCAATTGCTTATATGTGTACCTAAAGTCTTGATTTGAAATATCTTGTTGTTGATAATCTATAAGGATGCTTTAAAGTGAAAGAAGTGGGTTGGAGATACAAAGTGTGGCCAACATGCCAAGAATGAAAGTTATACTTGTGGTCAATGGTGCCTAGGAAATGAAATGATATGAGAAAGGTTATGAAATAAGACTTGATTTAACTGTTCCAAACTGACTTTGAAAATAGATTTTCCTAAAAGCTTAAGTACCCAAGTCATGCCCAATTGTGGCTGTTTTAACTAATGATATGCTTTGTAAGTACTTCCAATGTGTTTTGAGCTCTTATATCTTCATGAGTTGAAATTCTGTATTGCCCTTTTTGGGGAAAAGTATTTCAAGAACAAATGATGTGTTTTATTTAACTCCATTTCTTGAAAAGAAATCCATTGTGTTTAAAGTCTTCATTACTAATAAACCAAAAATTGTGATTTCCGGAATATTCTATTTGTTAATATTTATGATGATGATCCATGAAAGTAAAGAAATGAAAGTGTGGAATATGAGATACGACCATCATGCCATGAATGAAAAATCATAAGTATGGCCAAGAGAGCCAAGGAAATAATGATGTTGTGAATGGTTGAAAGTACTAACGAAGCTATATATATAGTGTGAAAGGTTAAGAGGTGAATATAAAATATATTTGTACTTTTGTGTTCCTTGTGTGCAAAAAAAAAAAGGATTTTGGGAGTATCATTAGCAAATCGAGGAAGGGTGGGTCATAAGGCCCACACCCGAAACTACATGTGCCGATGTAGGGGTGAATTGTCATTATTCCCCTTATTTGGGATGAGATTGAAATATTGATGTGATTGTGATTATTCCCCTTAATTGGGATGAGATTGATATTAGTTGTGAATTGGAAAGTCAACCCACACGACATATGTGGGAAGGCGACCTAGCTGATCGAATGGAGATCTGACACCATGTTGCGCACATGGTGGTACTACTCTTGGTAGCACCTTCTTTTCGCAATATTTATAAACTTGTAATATTTTGAAAATCATAAATGAATATCCTTTAGTAATGGAAAAAGAATGTGGAACATTTGACTCTTCTCATGTCTATCACTTGTACTGATTCTTATATTGTTAATGGGAAAGGTTGGGTAGAAGGCATCTAACAGGCTTGCTTAACCGGGGTATCTTGGTTGAGTGTCGGTCGCGCTCACCGAGGTCGGGGCGCGACAGGTAGTTCATCAGTTAGTTCCCAGTCATATGGTATCGGATGTTCTGCCAAGAAGTATGCCAATGCTTGTCCTTTTACAGCCTTTTGAGGGAAGTACACAATCTCAAATTGTTGAAATTGGAGGTACCATATCGCAAGTCGATCACTAAGAATAGGTTTTGACATCACGAACTTGATGGGATATGCTTTAGAAACAAGACGAACAACATGAGCTTGAAATTAGCGCTTTAACTTTTGAATTGAGAAGACTAATGCCAAACATAATTTTTCAATTGGCGAATAATTCAGCTCGTTTGGTGTCATCATCCTTCTCAAGTAGTAAAGAGAGTTTTCTTTCCCCTCACTATTTTCTTGGGACAACAGTGCTCCAAAAGACCTTTCTTGTGCCGCAATGTATTGTATCAATGGCTTTCCAGGTATAGGGGCTGCTAAAACTGGAGGCTACATCAAGTAGGATTTAATGCTCTCAAAGGCATTGCTACACACTTGGTCCCACTTGAAAGGGACACCTTTCTTCATAAGGCGACTGAATGGTTGGCATATCCTAGATAGATTCGAGATGAATCTCCTAATATAATCTAGCATTCCTTGTAAACTTTTCAATTCATGAATATTTCGAGGCTCAGGCATTTTCAAAATTGCATCAACTTTGGCTTGATCAATTTCGATACCTCGATGTCGGACAATGAAACCAAGGAACTTTCCAAAAGTAACTCCAAAGGCACATTTCAATGGATTCATCCTAAGTTGGTACCTCCGAAGCCACTCAAATACCATTCTTAAGTCTTTCAAGTGGTCGATCATTTTTCTCGATTTTACCACCAAGTTGTCGACATAACATTCAACTTTCTTGTGGAAAAGGTCATCAAAAATATTCTGCCTAGCCCTTTGGTTTGTGGAACCAACATTTTTCAAGCCAAAATGCATTACCCTGTAGCAATAAATACCCTTTGGGGTGCGGAATGCAATAAGCTTTTCATCTTTTGGTGCCATGCAAATTTGGTTATAGCCTGATGAACCATACATGAATGAAATTGCCTTGTACCCAATGGTAGCATCAATCATAAGCTCTGGAATAGGAAGCAGGAATTCATCCTTAGGGTATGCATTATTGAGATCCCTAAAGTCAACACACACTCGAATTTGGCCATTCTTCTTTCTCACGGGAACAATACTTGAAACCCAGGTTGGGTACTTAACTTCACGAATAAAGCCAACTTCAATGATTTTGTTAACTTCACTTTCGATCAAGGGAACCAAGTCCGGCGTAAAGCGCCTTTGGGCTTGCTTAACAGGACGGGCGTTATTCTTGACTGCAAGGTGATGGACTGCTACTTTAAGGTCCAAGCAAGGCATCTCTTTGTAACTTCAAGCAAAAAACATCGTTGAACTCCTTGAGTAACTCTATATAAGTGCTTTCTTCATCGATTGCTAGTAAAGCACTTAGGTAAGTGGGACTTGGTTCTTCATTTGTGTCAAGGTTAACTTCTTTTAAGGCATCAATCATTGTCTTCACCCCTTATTCAAGTTCAGGGGGAGCATATTTTGCATCCTCATCTTCTTGAGGGTCTCCATCATTGAAATATATGTGGTAAAACTAAGAAATATCCTCCAATTTCTCGTCAACCTTCTTAGATATAAAACATATTGCTCGCCTTCTAAAGTGACGTGATATGAAGAGCCCACGCTCTCTTCGTCTTCTTCACGTTTCTTGGTGTAGACCATAGTATATGGCTTTACCTTCAGTACCTCATCACATGAAACCACGAGTTTCGTCTGTCGCCTCATTCTAGAAGGAACCGGACTTTGGAAATCCTTAGAGATCTTTTGAATTTTGGGAAAAGTGTATGCTCTTGTATTTCGAAAATTTATCTGGAACTTATTCCCCTTCTTTAATGGACCCAATATCTCAAATACGAAAGTCTTAACAGTTGGTTTTCCAAGTCGATCAAAGATTGAAGGTCTGTTAGAAGCGACAAATTCATCTTTTACAATGATCTAATTATTGCTTGCCTTTCACGTTGTTGCCTCGTAGCAGCTTCTGATGGGAGCTTCCCTAACTTTGAAGGCTCATTAGGATTGTATCCAGCTTTTTCAAATAGCCTGTAAGCATTAGCATCAAAATCTTCATCTGTTCACTTTGTAGGGAGTACCACATTCTGCAAATGATTTTGGACCACAAACCCTGCAAGTAGTGTTGAGGGAAACTTTACTGCCTCAATTCATTTGATCAGAAGAGTTAACTCCCTTAGCATATTGGTTTGGAGTTTGGTTGATTCTCCATCCTCTTTCATCTTTTTAGGGACATAGCGTAGCGTAGCAATTACTTTCTTTCCATAAGACACAGTGTTCCCTCCATGAGATTTATTTGAGTTAGGGTATGCCTCCTCACCAAAAACCTTGGTTTTATCGGCAACTACCTCAGCTCTTTTAATCGTGGACTCGTCATTCTTGCCATTCATGACATCATCAGCTTTTAGCTTCTTCACAATGCGGTTTTTCAAGTAGAACTTCACATCGGCGAAGTGTGACTCAGTCTCGGTGAATGGCTCATCATCAATAACTATCTTCTTCTCGACTTCACCCTCGTAGTATTTCAAACATTGATGGTAGGTAGATGGAACCACTTTATTCTCATGTATCCAAGGCCTTCCAAGCAAGATGGTGTATGAAGTCTTTGCATCGATCACATGCATCCATGGACTTGATTATATATCTTCAATGGTGATTCCCAACCTGATCGCACCTATGGCTCTTTGCCCCCCTTGGTTGAATCCTTGAATCATCACATGACTTTTCGAGAGTTTGTTCATGGGAATGCCAAGTTCCTTCACAGTGCGAATTAGCAAGATATTCACTAAGAATCTTCCATCAACCAAAATTCTATTTACTCTTTGATCCCACATATAGCCAACTAGGTACAATGGGCGGTTATGAAGAGTGTCACCTAGTAGAAGATCGGCATTTGTGAATGTAACGTTTTCCTCGCAAGCATTAACTTCTTGAGGAATAGACTCGATGACCTTTTCCGAAGATGGTGCTAACGGTAGGTCATCATTCTTTTCTTCCTCTTTGCTAGCATGGAAACAAAAGGCCTCACTACCATTATGAGAAATCTTCGTGTGGAACCAACTTGGCAAGAACTTCTCCAATGTCACTAGATGTCGTGGATTTTGAGGGTGGTGCACTTCCTTTTTTCCTTCTTCAAATGCTTAACTTGATTTCGTTTCCTTGGTCTTTTTACCACCATTTTCCTTGTTGGTTGTTCTATTGATTCTTTTCGTGGGCTCCTTTTGTGGTGCCTATACCGAGTCACCAATATCCAACCTTCATCATAATTAGTTTGATCAACTTCAACTTTGTTGTTCTCCAGTAATTCTTCATCTTTACTTTCTTTAAAACTACATAATTCATCTGGACTGAATGAGCCAAAGGTGATAGAGACTTGGTTTGCACTTTCTTTCTCATCTTCAAGCACGATCTTCTTTTCACGAGCCAAGTCCATAACTTGTTACTTGAAGACAAAGCACTTATCCAGAGGGGGAGCTCACAAGTAGATGATATTTGCAGTAATTTGGGTTATCATATTTCCCAGATTCATTTGGCCACTTCATCTCCGGAAGCTCAATGAGTTTTAACTCTAGAAGCTCTTCAAAACTTGCAGGCACATACGAATCTAAGAATGGATACTCATTTGCTTGCATTTCTTTTAGAGTCAACTTTCCGCTTGTCTTATCTTGAAAGGAAGTGAATTTCATACTCTTCTTCTTGCTCACCTTCGTTGTGAACTTCACAGGTGATTTATTGATATTCATAGCTTCTTTGCCTTCAGACTTGGGTACAAACTTGGTCCATTTTCTGACTTCTTTCTAGTCATTCCCTTTGCGAAGCTCATAGATGGGCAGCCTTTTATTTCCAATGGAGTCCATGCTCAACTCCATGTCGTGGGCACGAGTCTCAAGTTCTTCAAATATGCTTGGCTTGATACCTTGCAAGATGTAGCACAGTCCCCAATGCATACCTTGGATGCACATCTCTATGCTCGAAGCTTCACTAAGGCATGCATTCCTCCAACGATTGATAAAGTCGATAACTGGTTCACCATTTCATTGACGAGTATTTGTTAGTTATATCATACTCACAGTACATCTCGTGCTATAAAAGAGATTGAGGAACTCTTGATCTAGTTGATCCCAGCTATCAATAGATCTAGCCTCGAGGTCTGTGTACCAATCAAAAGCATTTCCTTTAGTGAGCGGACCAACTGCTTGACGAGGTAATCTCCATAAGTCCTAGAATTGTTTTATATCTCAACTAAGTTTCAAAGCCTTGCAATCAAACATTGAAAATTCCTCCACGAGATTGTGTACGTCCCACTGGGGGTGCCAGAATTTGTAGACAATAAAATTGCGTCAAGAAAATAAAACCGAGACCGAAAAATATTACAACAATCATAGAATTTGATTTCAAATAGTATGAGTGTATAATCTCTATGAATCCTCTGATTCTACTTTTTCAATATAAATTTAAGGGCCTGAGCTTGAGCTTGAATTTTAATTTGTTTTCACAAACGATGATCTTGAATTCAACTTGCACGAACTTTGATTTGAACTTGTACTCCTTGAATATTGATTTGTTCTTCGTTCTTGAGCTTGAAGTTGATTTCTTGGACTTGAACATGATTGCTTGAGGCTTGAAACTTATGGAGGAATTTGTGTTTGATCCACGAGCTCTTTCTTGCTTCTTGTTATAACTTCTAGTGTCTCTTCTGGGTTATGAAGACCCATGTTTATAGTTGTGGGAGGAAAGAGTTGTGATAAGAACAAAAGTTTTCCGACCAATCAAATTGAAGTATGACAAGATCGCATTTGATTGGCCAGAACATGTCACTTGCACACGTGGAGTGGTTTCATTGGCCTTTTAATATGACTTGGCATGCCTTGTCATTTTGACACGTGGCATGATCCTATTGGCTATTTCGTTTGACTTGACGTGCCACGTCATTTGAAATATGGCACCGAATTGGGCCTCTAGGAAGATGACATCTTGAGCTTAGTGAAGTGAGCTTATCACTTGCAGCCCAATTAAATGGGCTAGCCTAATAGATTTGGACCTATTTATTTAGTCCATATGTTTTGGACTTATATAATTCAATTATATTAGACCATAATATTTATTTAGCCTAATATATCTTGTATTTAAAATATGATCCAAATTATTTTATTGGATTTAACTACGATAAAATTTATATGCCTACAAATTAGACTAGTTTGGAGTCGGAATTCATTATCAATGATATACAATATTAAAAAAGATTAGGCAAAAAATAATTTATTTTAATGGGTATGGTTGAAATTCATTGAAACATATGTATGAGTCAAAATATAAAATTTGAGGAAGATTGGAGGTGATTTGGTATCAAAATTCGTATTTAAAATCGAGTTTAAAATATTCTTCCGAGACACATGTATCACGCATGTATCTCACACATTGGTATACATGGATATACTTTTGATATACATTTAGTACAAATATATATATATATATATATATATATATATATATATATCATCTTTTTTCATGTTCATCTTCTACTTCAAATATTCAATTCAAACCACCTCAAAACTACATCAAATCATCCCAAAACTGAGATTGAATTGAATATTTGAAGTAGAAGATGAACATGAAAAAAGATGATATGTATATATATATATATATATATATATATATATATATACATATCATCTTTTTTCATGTTCATCTTCTACTTCAAATATTCAATTCAAACCACCTCAAAACTACATCAAATCATCCCAAAATTGAGATTCAAACTTCTTAAGATGTACCAAATCAATTCCAACAACACCCACACAAAAAAAAGCAAAAATTTAACTTTTTTAAAGCTACAACTAGTTAATTAGCTAATATTGGTAGTATTTGGCTAATATTGATAATATTTTATGAATTGGCTGGATCAACATGTGGTATGTTTGTAAGCTGAATATAAACATGCAACATGCTGATATACTAAAGATTATGACTGAAATATCATAATTGCAGAAAGTACTGAAAAGTATGGAAGTATAAACGAGTAGCTGACAAGGATAACACATAGAAGCCTGCTATCATGTGACTAACTGGACTATAGTCTTCTAAGCCTCTAAAGAATACTGAAATGCTAATTGTTTACCGGGACAAGGTCCCCGGCGTACCTTACTAACTGAAATACTATAAAGACTGAAAAGAAAGGAATATCTGATATGAGATGTCCTAGCAAGCAGAATCGTCAATCTGTAAATAGTTACCTGCATCGCGAGATTCAAGCCTCAGGCAAAAAGGGAAGTCAGTATATTTAAATTGCACGTGTATGTAAAACAACTAAAAGAAAGAACTGTAAATACTAAAACTGAAACTGGCTGATAACTGATAATTGAACTGAGCAAGGAAGTGAAGATATGAATACTCCCTATTTTGAATGAGAAACCACATGTTTATTTGATTAAGTAATCTGCAGCCTCAGGGCCAATATACATACATATATATATATATATATATATATATATATATATATATATATATACACACACACATATACTACGGCCTCAGACCCAAGTATACGTATACATAAGTGCGGCCTCAGGCCCAAAGACGCATAAAGCATAAACTGCGGCCTCATGCCCAAATATAGGTGTTCAACATTCAGGGATTTAAAATCAAGAACTAAGAATCATACTGCAATACATGATACTGAAATATTGAATCATATTGAGTTACATGATACTGGAATGCTGAATAGAATTAGACTGGGACATGTATTCATAATAAAATGATTTGTCATAACCGAATTGAACTAGACTGGGACATGTATTCGTAATAAAATGATTTTTCATAACCGAGACACGTGGAATATTGAACGAATTATGAAACCATGACATCCAGAGAATAGAAGTTCTACAACTATTCATAGAACTGGGGCATAATAACTTTGAGAGGCAATTCATAATAACCATAAGAATGAGACGTAGGGAGAATCATAAGCATTCCCAAGCGTAGAGAGTTAGCCTCACATACCTTGACACTGGCCTTTTTAAGCGTATCACAATGTTCATCGCCTCTTTCAATGATAATCTATGGCAATATTTATCTAGAGGAACCAATATTAACATTAAGGCTCATGTTTTGGTTGATAAGAGTGGGTTGCTCTAGTGGTGAGCACTCTTCACTTTCAACCAAGAGGTTGTGAGTTCGAGCCACCCCAAGAGCAAGGTGGGGAGTTCTTGGAGGGAGGGAGCCGAGGGTCTATAGAAAACAACCTCTCTACCCCCAGGGTAAGGGTAAGGTCTGCGTACACACTACCCTCCCCAGACCCTACTAGTGGGATTATACTGGGTTGTTGTTGTTGTTGCTCATGTTTTGGTTACTTAGAAATTTTATCAAACACCTTATGGGTGTAAAGCCTCATAACCATCATTAATGGTGTTTACTTCACCCAATTCTCATTCTACTACTTCTAGATGATCTACAATTGAAAATAGATATAACTAACACAACTTCTCATCATCCAAATGATTATAACAATCTTAAGTCAACAACCCAAAATCCTAACATAGTTCAAATGATTCCCTTTATCAATCCTATCTACTATTCTCCCAAAAACTCATCAATTCATAGCTATAAATTATTAGTGAGTAGAAGCATTACCTTTTTGAAGGACAATCCTCTTGAATTCGAGTTATAGGGTTTCTTCTCTCAAAGTTGATGTCTCAATCGAATATCTAATGATTTGAAGGGTTTACCCATGTTAATAAGATGTTAGAGAATTGAAATTAACTTTGAATCATCATTAGAACTTACCTTGGATGATGGAGAGACCTTGGAAGAAGTTAGGTTCTTGAGAGATTCCCTTTCTAGAGCAAATTTTCATGTTTTGGGGTGTGGGGGACGAGGTAAGCCTTTTAAACAGCCCTTCAGGTTCACTTGAATGACAGCTGGGAGCGCAAGCTGCACATTGTCCAATAAAATGCGAATAACTCTTTTCACAAAGATCTGTTCGGGATCCATAATAAATAATTGGAAAGGTATTTCAAAGTTCTACAATTTTATGGTTTTAAGTTTTCTCAAATTTGTCACGACCAAATTTGGAATCATGACCGGCGCTTAGGAGCAAGTGCTCCCAAGTAAGCCTCATCGATAATTTACAGAAAATCGGATAGAGTTTTCCCTGTTTTAGGACTATCCAAAAATAAAATTGTCTCATAAATCAACAGCACATCCAACCTATATCGACCAAACAAGTTATAATCCTCATCTGCGAAGTATTTCCAACACAAAAATACTAACTTCATCTCCAAGTATACGATAGGAAAGTCTAATACGAGTCACAAGTCTATATCAATAAAATAATATTTATGACTCATAAAAATGACTATGGAGGGACTCTAAGAGTTTTAAGAAAGAGACTATAACAAATAAATAACAATCTTTGCCCACGCGAATAAATGCGGGGCTCGCCAGAAATTGTCAACTCGTGTACTCTAACTAACGGAATCGTCGCCTGCATCTACTGTTGTCTCTGTAAAAATAATAGCGGGGAGTGAGTCGCTAGATCAGTGAGTAATAATACTTAACCACAACTATTTTTAATTGGGGACAAGTCAGAAAACATGCTAGTATATCAAATAGAAAATATCATAAGAATGCCCTTTATAAAACGGTAAATATAATCAGGCTTTTCATGTGTTTCCTGTAACAGAAATCGATTTAACAAATCAGTAATAAACTCAATAAACACTTTATCATAGCAAATCTTTATGTTTGGGAGGTTTCCAAGAAAGGATCATGTAATCTGTATCACTTTGTGGACCCCTTCGTCAAAGGAGTCAAATATAACTACAGGTCCCAACTAGAGGGAAAACTGTTATTGTATGCTAGTTCTACCTTCCCACGAGCGAGGGCTATAACTGTACTTGGTAATCGGTAAATACAAGGTGCACTAGGTCTAACGAACCTGCCGTTAGCTACGGGATCCTTCAAAGCCTCCTCCCATTTATACTCTTTCTTGTAAACAGTAAATACTCGTACGAAAGCATTTTCAAAATAATAAAGGGAATATCATTTCATATCAAATCTTATAATTTTATTTCGGTAACGGTAATCATGTCTCAAGTAACAGTAAAACATGCATGTCTAGTAACAGTGAGAATAATTTAAATAACTGTAACATCTCAAGTAACGGTAAAACATATCTAGTAACGGTGAAAACATTTAGATTAACCGGTAAACATCTCAAGTAAATTGTTCGGTACCATATCAAATCAAGGACTTGTCCCAAATGTAATTTCAAAGTATTAGTAACACATTTATTTTCAAAATCATATATAAACCATGCAGGTTATGAAAACACAAATTATGGTAAGATTACTACTCACAATACTCGTGTCGAAATATCAAACTCGTCACTTCGAACAATCCGTGCGCCTTCGTTCAATCAATCTATAATCACATCATATTATTCTCGAATTAACTTTCTTCTTTAGGCTAATTTGTAACTAATTTAGAATACCCAAGTCTCGAAGTTTTATGTTTGATTATCAATTTGTCAAGTTGGATTTGTCGAGATCACGTAAAAATAGTTTTATACCCTAATCGCATTCCTTTAAGTCATATGTATATTTTGAGATTAAGGTAAGTTACCGTAGAAAATATACTGTTCCAAATTGTTTTGTTTTTGATAATTTTAAAACTTGCTTAAGTAATTAATTGCACCATATCTCTATCAAGATAGTTTCTTCAATGAATTCTTCACTCAAATATACATCAGTAACTCTATCTCTTTGTGGTATTTAAATAAGCTATTCACAATCTATGTAAATTTCTTAAATTTTAGAAAATAAGTTATTAAAGAATTTGTCCACATAACTAAAGTAAAGAGTTTAGATATTTATTGCAGTACTCGAAACGCGAAAGTTCTTAGGCTTCAAAGGTACTATTGAAACGATCCATTCTTGGCTTTCAAAATTATTTGTGTGGGGCTTTTCTATGTTTCCTTCTCCATAGAAAAACAATTCTTTCTCTGTTGGTTTTCTCCAAATCTAAAGCTTCCAAGATTGAAGTATTTATATTGTTCTTGGTTCATATAACAACTGTTTGGTAGATTCTCTTTCGGCAGAAGCTTTAGAATACGTAAACCCTTCCCTGAACCCCTTTTTCCTTTCTCGTTCTAGTGGGCTTTTTCCCTTTCTTTTAATTGATTAGGCTTCTCCTCTTTTTTTTTTTTAATTTAAGTTATGCTTAAAGACCAATATACCCTAGTTTGAATATGAGGTATTATATTCTCCCCACCTTATAAAATTTGATCCCAGAATTTAGCTCAGTTACATATCTGTAAATTGAAAAATATAAGGATACTTGACTCGCATAGCATCTTTCACGTCCCATGTAGCTTCTGTAGTTTCTGTTACTGTATGATTTCTCCATAAGACTTTCACGAACATGTTTCTTTTGGCTATAACTTCCTAACTTGTCTATCAACAATAGCCATTGGCTCCTCCTCGTAAGACAATTTCTCATCGAGCGGTATAGTAGGTGCTTCAAGCACGTGAGATGAGTCTCATATACATTTTCTTAGTATTGAGACATGAAAAACCAGATCAATAAAAGACAACTCAGGAGGGAGTGCCAAACGATATGCCATACCTCCCACTTATTCAAGTATCTCGGACGGACCTATAAGCCTCGGGCTCAACTTACCTTTTTTCGAATCGCATCACGCCCTTCATAGTAGAGACTCGTAGAAACACTTTATCCCCCAATTGTAAACACTAAGTCTCTTATTCTCTTATCCGCATAAGCTTTTTGTCTGCTTTGAACTATGAGTAATATCTATATGATCAATTGGGCCTTGTCTATAGCTTCTTGTACTAAGCCGGGTCCCAATAAGTTAGTCTCACCAGCATCAAACCCTCCGATAGGAGAACGTCATCTTCTACCATATAATGTTTCGTACGGTACCATCTGAATACTGGACTGGAAACTATTGTTGTAAGCAAATTCAGCTAAAGGTAGATAAGCATCCCAACTACCTCCAAACTCAAGAATGCAAGCTCTCAACATATCCTCCAAGATCTGTATAGAACATTTGGACTTTGCGTTTGCGTGCAATGAAATCTAGTACTAAGATCTACTCAAGTACCCAACGTTTCTTGGAAAGGTTTTTAAATCGTGAAGTGAATGTGATCCTCTATTAAAGATGATGAACCATAGAGCTCTATTGAGTCAGATAATTTTCTGTTTATGTATATCTGTGCATATGTTACCTCACTGTAAGAGGTTTTGACTAGCAAGAAACGTCCCTACTTTGTAAGACAATTTACAGCTTTCCCACATATAATCATAACTTTAATGGTTTGAATAATTTAGTCATATAATGTATTGTAATTCTATTGTATTTTCACTTCAGAATCTTGAGTTGTTATATTGGACTTGTGAGTCGCAAGTGCTTGCCTTAACATGCTGACATGTCAAATAGTTAGAAACAAAGTTAACGAATTTTTTTCCTTCTATCTTTTCCAACCAAACATTTTTTTATATTCATGGTGCATCTTATAGACCTGAGATATACAGTGTTTCTAGAGTTGTGAGCTCCATCACGGATAGTCTATCTCAACCCATATATATTTACTACACATAATTAATTATCTAGTCGGAGAATACCCTCACTATTAACAGTCATATCCTTGCTTTTACCAGCTACAAACTAAGCTTGATAGTTAAACAATCTCTCATCCTCATATTGGCTAGTCTTTATACACTCTACATCAGGCTTGACCAATAGCTAATAATGTCTTTGAATTTTATTTTTTTCACATTGAATCCAATACGTATACCCTCTAGTCTATGCATATCTTTGAAAAGAAATATCTTTACAGAAGCTATATGTGCCAAATCACCCATATTTGTTTTTCATAAGCTATAATATTTATCTTTCCCGAATAATACAAAACAGTACACTTATATCTTCAGTAGTTTCCTCCATCAGCATTGCTAAATATTTATATCTCTACTGATTTTAAATGTACGTTGGACTTTTGTACTAGGTATAATTCTTATAGGTTTCTTCGTATAAATAGTGTTTCTAAATCTTAAAAGGAAATACCACTATGACCATCTCCAAATCATGAGTGGCATAATACAACTTGAGCTTCTTCAATTTTCTTGAAGCATAGGCTAACATTGGTGTGATTGTCAAATATGCTTTGGGCTTCTGGAATCTCGTTGTACATTCCTCCATCCACTAAAATCTAGTGATTTTCTATGTTAACGTGGTGAGTGGTGGTGCTATTCTAGATAAATCCTACACAAATACCTATAGTAGCATGTCAAGCCAAAAGCAATCTCTGTAGGAGAAATGGGTCTTGACCATTTATGAACTGCTTCTATCTTCTTTGAAGCTACCATCTTTTCATTCTTAGATACAATGTGTCCTATGAATACCACTAAGTTTAGCTAATTGAAAAACTTGGTAAAAAGTTGATTTCCCTACAGCGTCTTTAACATATGTTTCAAGTAATTCTCGTGCTCTTTCTGGGTACGAGAATATACCAGAATATAGTAAGTAAAAACTATGACTTTTGTTTTTCCAAAAACAACTTTGAGCACCATAGTCATTATATACATCAATGCAGTTGGAGCATTGGCCAATCTAAAGGACATCACAAGTAACTCATATGTTTGTACCGAGTACTAGAGGCAAACATCAAAATATCTTCCTTTCTTATTCTAAGCTGATGATAACCAGACTAAAGATCAATAGCTCGTAACTGATCAAATAAGTTATCTATACAAGACATGGGATATTTGTTGTGTATTGGTATCTTATTTAATTATCTGTAGTCGTGCATATTCTTAAAGACTTATCTTTTTTTTCCTCAAACAATATTAGTGTATCCCATGGCTCAACACTTGATACGATAAAACCCGTATCCAGTAAGTCTTGCAATTGTTCATTAGCTCTCTCAATTCGTTGGTGCCATACGATATGGTTTACGTGTCTGGTGTCAAATCAATACCGAAGTCTATTTCTCCTATTCGAGGTAGTCTTGGAAAATCTCTCACTATGATACTTTTATTTTTCAACCTAAGTTTCACATCTCTTGGATCTCTTTATGAAAGTTACGAGACCCTAACCACTCTTATTCAATAATTGTAGAGCCTTCTTAAATGATATAACCTCGACTATCACTAGGATATGATTCTTTCTTCTTCTTCTTTTTTTTTTTTTACAAATAAGTTTGCTAGATATATCAATCTCACTGCCTTCTCATGGTAATAAAAGGTAATGTAATAAGATAATAATCTATCACACCTATAAGCATGTCAAATTAACAAGGTCAAGTACAATTTGGCTAGATAGGGTATCCTCTCTCTCTAAGTTGAATCTAATAAGCTTAATATAAAGTTTCAACTGTACAAGATTCTTCCATAAAAGTAGCAATTATTAAACGATATCATAATATCTCAAGATGTTATTTATCTAACTCTTCGTCCTATATAAGAAAAATAAATTTATATTGCGAGATTTCCTAGTCTCTACCTTCTTAAATGAATTCTTAGTTGCATGCCATTCACATCTAGTTCTTAAATATATTTTTTCCTAGCAAGTTCAACTTCCACAGAATAAGTCAGAGTCTTCGTATATGAGAGTATTTCTTTGTTTAAATAGTTAACCAACCATTAGACAAGCCTCTAGTCCTAAGGCATCATGTACCTAGTCAGCTGATAAAGTCTGGTGTCACATGTCAGTACATTCATCGTTTGAATTAATTTCTTAAGTACATGTCAGGTTTGCGCTTTCGACTATCGAAAAGGAAACGATTCATAAAAATTTTACTAAACTTATTTCTAAGTCAGTTGTGTCACTCATAATCTCGTCCCTAATAATATGGTTCCATTCCATATATTCGTCATATACTCCAGGCGATAAGTTGCTAGCTCCACAGGCTTCTCGCGGGAATATTTTAGAACTCATAATGCTTTAAGTGTTTTGCCAAAACCTTTAAGGATGATTAAAGTGTCAGAAAAAGTAAACTTTGTGGTTTTAATTTTTAGTAACTATATTAAGAATGCATCTCTGCTCCAGACGATCTTAGTACTGAATGCCTAAAGCTTTTATATCCCTAATCTATTACCCGTTTTTTTATTCTGTCTACCAATTATATCTATCAAGCTCTTAATTATTCTCTACATAGAGGTAAGAACCTCAATGATACTAATCTCCTAGCCATAATTGGGTCTAGTGCGTAATTCAAGAGTGGATATTATTACATATTTTATCGGTATGAAAGCCCCTCATTGTGGCACAACAATCTTTTCATTGACCTTGCTTACTTTTCTATTGCTTTCCTTTGGTGGGAGACAATTGTTAGCCAGTGGAAGCAATTTAATGTCCTTAAACTTCTAGCCAAACTCTATTATTGAATGACTGGTCCGCGCCATACAGAAACAAGATAAAAGGTGATGTTCAGTTATTTCCTCCTAATCGTCACACACGTACGGAGGAACAAGAAATAAGACAAGACACATCTTATCACATCCTCGCAGAATCACGATTATGGGAATGATCGGCTATATAACAATAATTGAGATTCTACTACCGACGTGTGCTCCATTAGTCAGAAGAATAACCTAGGCCCTGATACCAAATTTGTCATGACCCAATTTAGGATCATGACCGGCGCTTAGGAGCAAGTGCTCCCAAGTAAGCCTCATCGGTAATTTACAGAAAATCGGACAAAGTTTTCTCTATTTTAGGACTATCCAAAAGTAAACATGCCTCAGAAATCAACAACACAACCAACCTATATCGACCAAACAAGTTATAATCCCCATTCGCGAAGTATTTCCAATATAATAATACTAACTTCATCTCCAAGTATACGATAGGAAAGTCTAATACGAGTCACAAGTCTATATCAATAAAAAAATATTTATTACTCATAAAAATGACTATGTAGGGACTCTAAGAGTTTTAAGAAAGAGACTATAACAAATAAATAATAATCTTTGCCCACATGAATAAATGCGGGGCTCACCAGGAATTGTCAACTCGTGTACTCTAACTAACGGAATCCTCGCTTGCGTCTACTGCTGTCTCTGTAAAAATAATAGCGGGGAGTAAGTCGTTAGCTCAGTGAATAATAATACTTAACCACTACTGTTTTTAATTGGGAACAAGTTAGAAAACATTCTAGTATATCAAACAGAAAATATCATAAGAATGCCCTTTCTAAAACGGTAAATATAATCAGTCTTTTCATGTGTTTTCTGTAACACAAATCAATTTAACAAATCGGTAATAAACTCAATAAACACTTGCTCATAGCAAATCTTTATGTTTGGGAGGTTTCCAAGAAAGGATCATGTAATTTGTATCACTGTGTGGACCCCTTCATCAAAGGAGTCAAATATAACTATAGGTCCCTACTCGAGGGAAAACTATTATTGTATGCTAGTTCTACCTTCCCACTAGAGAGAGCTATAATTGTACTCGATAATCGATAAATACAAGGTACACCACATCTAACGAACCCGTCGTTAGCTACGGGATCCTTCAAAGTCTCCTCCCATTTATAGTTTTTCTTGTAAACAGTAAATACTCGTACGAAAGTATTTTCAAAATAATAAAGCGCATATCAAATCTTATAATTTTATTTCGGTAACGGTAATCATGTCTCAAGTAACAGTAAAACATGCATGTCTAGTAATAGTGAGAATAATTTAAATAACTGTAACATCTCAACTAACGGTAAAACATATCTAGTAACGGTGAAAATATTTAGATTAACCGGTAAACATCTCAAGTAAATTGTTCGGTACCATATCAAGTAAATGACTTGTCCCACATGCAATTTCAAAGCATCAGTAACACATTTATTTTCAAAATCATATATAAACCATGCAAGTTATGAAAACAGAAATTGTGGTAAGATTACTACTTACAATACTCGTGTAGAAATATTAAACTTGTCACTTCGAACAATCCGTGCGCCTTCCTTCAATCAATCTATAATCACATCATATTGTTCTCGAATTAACTTTCTTGTTTAGGCTAATTTGTAACTAATTTAGAATACCCAATTCTCGGAGTTTCATGTTTGATTATCAATTTGTCAAGTTGGATTTATCGAGATCACGTGAAAATAGTTTTATACCTTGATCGCATTCCTTTAAGTCATATGTATACTTTGAGAGTAAGGCAAGTTACCGTAGAAAACATATTGTTCCAAATTATTATTTTTTGAAAATTTTAAAACTTGCTTAAGTAATTAATTGTACCATATCTCTATCAAGATAGTTTCTTCAATGAATTCTTCACTCAAATATACACCAGTAACTCTATCTCTTTGTGGTATTTAAATAAGCTATTCACAATCTATGTAAATTGCTTAAATTTCAGAAAAGAAGTTATTAAAGAATCTGTCCACATAACTAAAATAAAGAGTTTAGATATTTACCGCAGTACTCGAAACTCGAAAGTGCTTAGGCTTCAAAGGTGCTATTGAAATGATCCATTCTTGGCTTTCAAAATTATTTGTGTGGAGCTTTTCTATGTTTCCTTCTCTATAGAAAAGAAATTCTTTCTCTGTTGGTTTTCACCAAATCTAAAGCTTCCAAGATTGAAGTATTTATGTTATTTTTGGTTCATATAGCAATTGTTTGGTGGCTTCTCTTTCGGCAAAAGTTTTAGAATACATAAACCCTTCCCTGAACCCCTTTTTCTTTTCTCATTTTAGTGGGCTTTTGCCCTTTCTTTTAATTGATTAGGTTTTTCCTTTATTTTTTAAATTTAAGTTATGCTTAAAGACCAATATACCCTAGTTTGAATATGAGGTATTACAAAATTCCTAACAGATTTTCATTAAGTTAGGCTGGAAGACAGACCTTCCATAAACTTAATCGATTTTTCGAATCTTATGCACCCCACTCTCCGTCTTGATTCCAAAACAACTATTTTCACCCATACTCATCCCGATATGACTTCACATGCCTAAAATTTCACATTAATACTCATTTAACACATCCGTACCTAATCCAAATTTACGAAATGTTACAACAACAACTTATATATATATTCATTATTATAGTTCGCGTCGAGGACACTGAGTGCACGTGCACCAACTACTTATCTGTTGGATCCACCTCTAAATAAACTCAATTAGAATTTTGATGACAAATATTTATGGCCTTAACTGATTCCCGTCTCAGCATCCCATTTGAATTTTCATTTCTTATGTGATTATTCTCAACAGTCCACCATTTGTGACCTTGAGCTTTGGACCAATCTCATTTGTCAATCTAGTATATCTAGCAGCAAACTTTTAGATGTTTTCCCACAGTCATGATGACATTTGGCATACACATAAGGCTTTGATCTCTGGTTTGCGTTGTGCGTTGAGGCTCATAAATTCCTTGCCATGTAACAGGAAAGACAAATAAGACACCATTGATAAGAGAAGCACGGGTAAGACTGTGTACTATAGACCAGGAGGTCACGGGTTCAAGCCGTGGAAACAGCCTCTTGCAAAAATACAGGGTAAGGCTGCGTACTATAGACTCTCGTGGTCCGGTCCTTTCCCGGACTCCGCACATAGTGGGAACTTAGTGCACCGGGCTGCGCTGCCAGTTTTGATAAGAGAAGCACGCGTACAAGGCCTCAGTAAGACTAGTATTACAATCAAAGGCGGCTGAACTACCTCTGTTAGAAAGTCTCTTAACATCTTACCAAATCAATGTAATAGAATACTCATTAAGGGACAACTATTAACAAAATAAAGTAATAACCAAAAGAGGAAAAACAAAACGGCAAGTATAACTTATAATCATCACTCAGACATTCAGGCTAGCTCACTCTCACACCCTTTTTTCAGTATCTTACAGACTATGCATGCTCTCAACACTCCATTGTGATGAAAAATGCCACATGAAAATACCTTTAATATGGTGAAAAACCAATCAATTATGAAAAAGAATCAAAACACAAAACAAATATCTTTTTGAGTCTGTTCAATAATGAGTGGCTGCTGTGCAGCATATGCAAGTGCTGAAGAAAGATGGTCTGGCCCTGCGTTTTCCGCTCCCCTTTGGTGAAGTTAGAGAAGTTTCCTTTGCTTGTGAAGTCTGCAATTCCTCTCCTTTCATATCAGCAACATGGTTCTGCTGTGTTTCAGGTGTAACCTTCGGATCACCATTTTCTCCATTCTTCAACAAGCCTAAAAGAGGAGCTTCAGAATCACTTCTTTCCATTCTAATGGTCTTCTCTTCGACTGCTACTGACCCGTAGTCTAATGAGTTTGAGAACTTTGCATTGGAGCCAACTGATGAGCTTCTTGTAGGAATCTTCTCAGGACAGAGAAGTGGAGTTTGATCTGATTCTAAAGATCTTCTATGAAAAGGGACACCAAAATCAAAGCTTGGCGACTTTCGAAGCTCAATTCCATCGTTTGATTTATCTGGGATCGATTCGAGGCTTAACCTTCCAATACTCTCTGGTGCTTTGGAAAGAGTTTCATCATGAAAACTTGGCACCATTTGATCATAGGCACATTTTTCATCGGAAAATGCTAATGCTTCAAGACTTGGCTGAACATTCTGTGCAATTCCTGACTCAGGAAAAGCTGCAATTTTCGTTATCCCTTTTTCTGATGTCTTGAGTTCAAAAACACCAGAGTCCTCAGTGATAACAAATTCACAGCTATTCTGTTCTGTCAAGGCTGCATTGCATTCTTTTTTATCCTCAACCGACTCAAACCCCTGCATTCTTCCTTCTGCATATGCTATATCGACACCATTTTCCAGTTTTGATGACCCCAACTGCACTATGCACTTCTCCATTATTTCCTTTCTACTATACTTCTCAACTCCTCCCTTTGCTTTATAAAGAAGACCATTTTCTGTTGAGCTCTCTTCTTCATGATTAGTAGCTGTTCCAAAGAATTTTGTAGGGTGCAGTCCCATTTCTACTAGTGGCGTGTGATCATAATGAAGAATATCAGGTCGAACGTTTATGTCATCCTCCTTAATTGAATAATCCATTACAATATCAGTACTAGTGTTGTTTCCTGGTAGTTTTTCCTCTGTAGCCTCTTTGGGGTGTGATTCAATTGAAGAAGCTACGTTGTCAATCTGCATTTCATGCACTGCCTGCATACATGACTCAGTTTTCTTCAGATCGCATTCCTTTACAGCATTATCCGATTCGTTTGATATCAATTCACTCTCTGGAGTATGAACCGCACATTTGTCTTCTGGCTCAATAACTGCTGCCAACGAACTCGATGGAGTACTCAGTGGAATATCTGTCAACAGTGTAACTGTAGCATCGATTTGACTGGACTCCACTTTAGGAATTTCATCCCAATCACCTCCATTTGAGAAACCATTTTCAACCTGATTTTCAGCACTCATAAGCTCATGTTTTTCCTCATTTGATCCATCTGCTGAGGCAGCCATATCTCTCACCAAGGAATCGTCTCTTTGATCATCAGTATCAGAAACAATTCCCTTATCTGCAAGTGCAAGTTCAGAGTTGATCAACTGAGTTTTATCTTCATTTTGGCCTGATCTTCCATTCTTTGTAGTTTCTTGTTCCTCAATTGATGATGATATGATGCATTCTTCTACGGTCTCATTGGCAACACTTGAGGATTCACCTGGATCAGTCTTTAAAACTTCATCATGAGGTAAACTTCCTTCTGCCTCACCTGTTGTAAGTTTTACCATTTAGAAAGAAATTCCAAAGGGTTTTATTTTTCTGGATTACTTATCTCTCTCTATATATACAATTATATATTTTGTATATGTCCTTGTTATATAATCGCGAAAGAGTACAACGAAAGGAGGGGGAACATGCATAAGAATATAGTTATCTTTTCCACTATCAAACATAAGTTACAATCAAAAACTAATTAAGTTTTGTTTGATTGAATGCACAAGCAGATTAAATATAGCTAAGGGTATAATATAATTAGGTTCTACGATGACAGGGAAAGTTACTGACCTTTCTGGTTACATGGTTGGTCATGAGGATCATCCTTCCCCTCCAAAACTGACTCCAGAGGTTGATCAAAATTATGTGTTTCAATATTAGTGATTTCATTCACTAAATCATTTGCAGCTGTTTGAAATCCTGTACATGGAAAAGGATGCTTATGCTGTGTCTCTCTCTTATATTCATCTGCATTAGAGATTTGAACGACGTTCTCTAAGTAAAAGACAACTACCATAAAACAAATACTACTACAGAAGAGAAGCTAATTCCATAACCAAGAAACTTCAGTGAAAATAACCTGCTTTGCCATCTTCAGAGTTCTCAAGGTCATAAGTAGGCAAAACTGCAGCTTTCTCATGATAATCTTTACTTTCACCTTCAGAAATTACGTTGTTTTCTTCTTTAACACCATTTTCATTGCCAGCAGCTTCTCCTTTTTGTTGAGCGTCAACTGCAGCATTCTCTGCTTCTGTGACATCAATCATGAAACACATCAAACAAACAGATTCTTGAAATTCAAAAGGAATAATAACAATCTTGAACTTCAAAGCTCTTCTGTTTTACCTGATGAATTTGTGTTCCCCATCTCATTTACCATACTCTAACTATCCAACTCCTGCATTAAAACTGTGATTCAGATTCTCTTTTTTTGTGTTTTCCAGAGACAAGTGCAAAGATTATAGTATGTACAAAGTGAAAAATTATGGTCCAAAAAACATCAATACCATGGTGATGATGACAACAGAGATATTCACATGCTAATAGCTAAGAAGCTTTAGAGGACAGCTTAGACCTTTTGGAACATGCCAGAGTGTTATTAGGTGACTAGTATGGACACCACCATTAATATTTGCTTCGACTATAAGCCTTTCCAGAAAGATGAGCCACAAAAATAAAAAATAGAACAAGAAAAGCAAGTCATGGAAGATTTAAGTGATCTATTTTTCTTGTCATAGGGACATTTCTTGATGATGAGCGTCACATTCTTGATCTAAAAATAACATTTTACCTAGAGAATGTCTTCTTTTGGGGACACTAGATGCTTCATTACATCATGATCTGCTAATCTTTAAACTTATAGTTTAGGCTGCTTTCTTTACAAGGCATTTCTTTAGTTTGCCTCCTTTACATTATGACAATTTAATATATGTATCTATGCCAAACCAACTACAAAATTGCAGTGTGCGGCTTGCTGTTGTTCTTTTATGGGACAGTAGTTTATTTGTCATCTAATATTGCATCAAAAGACCACATTCTTGTTGATATTAAATTGTAATTCTGGCATGATCATTAGCATAAAGCAATGTAATATATTCATGTGATGGTTTATTTTCTTTCGACCTAAAGATTTCAATTTTCATATAATTTTTCGGGTTTCTCTTCCCATTATATTTTAATCATCATATGACGGAAGCAATAACAGATTAATAGGGAAACTTTGGATTTAGAATACAAAATCGACAAAAGGGACAATTAAAACACTTTAGAGGTCGCACAATGCTGGCAAGTAAGGCATTTGGCCCCCAAAATTGGGGCCCCATTTTTCGGCAATAAAAGATTTATAGGTTTTCTTTAAAAAAAGGGAATCTTGCATAAATGTCTCAAAAAAGTCACAACTTACCGACCTTTAGCTATTAATCATAGACTTATCAAAACTAGCCAAGCACATATATAAGAATTAAAAACCAAAGAAATAAGATTCTTTCTCTCCAAGAATCACACACAAAGATCTCCTACCATATTTTTAAGCGTGGTTAGCAAAATTAGATGCAAGACGGAAAAGAAATCTCATAAATGAGGTAGCAAATAAGGTGATAAAATATAAAAATATATCTATACAAGATTCCAAAAATCTAAGTAAAAAAGGACTTTTTTCAATGGGTATGGTTGAGATTCATTGAAAACATATAGATGAGTCAATATACAAAATTTGAGCAAGATTGGAGGTGATTTGGGCTGAATTAGTATCAAAATTCGTTGTTAAAATCGAGTTTATAAAGTTCTTCACCGACACATGTATCTCACACGTAGGTATACATGGATATACATGTGATACACATTTGATACAAATATGATACACATTTGATACAAATATGATACATATTTGATACACAAGTGATACACATCATTTTTTCATGTTCATCTTCTATTTCGAATTTTCAATTCAAATTACCTCAAAACTCCACCAAATCATTCCAAACTGAGATTCAAGCTCCTTAAGAACTACTCAATCTATTCTAATAACACCCACTCAAACAAAAAAATAAAAACTTGACTTTTATTTTTGCTACAAATAGCTAATTGGCTAATATTAGTTATATTTTATAAATTGGCCAATTTTTATAATAAGCTACTTATAAATTGACATAGCTGGTATTTTTCCTAAAAAGAATAGTGAGTACTTTTAGTAGAAAAATAAATTTTTTCATATAAAAGGAAAGATAAATTTGTTACATTTATGAATAAACCATTAATATTAGAATTATTATTATTATGGGATATATGAATAGTTGTAAATTTTTACACTCTCTTTTTTTTTTTTTTTTAAGTCACAATCTTTATTTTTCGCTTCTCTTAAGATTACATACTTTCTCTTTTATTTCTTGCTTACTTTCTTTTTCAAAGAGTTTAAAAGTTCAACAGTTAAAAAATTTGAGATTATTAGATGACTAAAATTTAAGAAAAAATAAATACTGCTTTATGATTTTTCTAGTAATTATGCAAACAATTAATTTGCCGACGTATAGACACTCGTCACCTCGCCTATACATCGTTACACATGAAATTCTCTTAACAAATAATTTAAGGGTTTTATTCCCTCAAGTCAAGGTTAACCACGACACTTACCTCACTTTGCAACCAAATTCAAGATTCCAATAAACCTTTGCCTCGCGAATTAGTGTCCGAAAGCTTCAAATCTATTCACAAATAATTCAATATACTCAATACGAATCGTAAGAATTAATTCCATATGAAATTACTAATTTTCCGGATTAAAATCCAAAATTTATTTTAAAACTCGACAGTGGGACCCACATCTCGAATCACATAAAAACTCACGAAATCCGAACACCCGTTCCGATACGAGTTCAACCATACAAAAATTATCGAATTCCTACATCGGATTACCTTTCAAATCCTCAACTAAAGTCTTTGAAGATTTCTACCATTTTCAACTCAAACTTTACCCATTTGAACTCAACAATCTTTGCAAAAACCTTATTGGTACAAGCATGTATAACTAATACTCTCACATCCAAGAATCATCTTACTAATTACCTATTTCTAGTTGGATTTCGAAATTGAAGGATTGGGGAAAGAAATTCTTACCTCTTTGAAGCTCTAACAACTCTTTGATGCGATTTCAAGGTTTGATTGAAGGTAGAGTAGTAAAATCCTTAGTCGTTCCTTTCCTCTCTCTAGAATCGCTCTCCTCTCTCTCTCTAAAACACCAAAAAATACCCAAAATATGAACCCTAAACTAGTTAAATGAAATAGGGAGGGTCGGGTTATAAAAACTCTCCAAATTCTGAACCGGGCTACAGACCAGTCTAGGAACGCTCTGTAGCGAGCTACAGACTAGGTTTTGCGAGCTCTATAGAGAGCTAAATACCAGGCTTCACAAGATCTATAGCGAGCTAAATACCAGGCTTTGCGAGGGATATAGCGAGCTAAATATCAGGCTTCGCGAGCTCTATAGCGAGATAAATACTAGGCTTAGCGAGGGATATAGCACGGTCTAGCGTGCTACAGACCTGGCTTCACGAGGTCGAAATGATTCAAATCTCCAACGCACTGTTCAACCTAATAAGTCCGAAAATACAATACATTAGCCTAACTTAGCACCACGAAATCTTAAATTTCTTGGCGAAAGTTTACGGGGCATTACATTCTCCCCCGCTTAGGATCATTCATCCTCGAATGAGAATTAGAGTCCACCCCAAACACCTAACATAACACATCTCTTCTCTTACACATCTCAGGCTCCCAAATTTGAATAACTCCCAAAATTTTCAGAAAGTTTGCCTGAGTTTTCTTTGTAACTGGGCTTATCCACCTGCCAGAGAATCCCAGAAACCAATCCTAACAACACATACATAATCCAATCAACGTAACACAACATGAAAACAATACTAACAATGGCATCATAAGCAATATATTACTAGATAAAGAACACCATTAACATTAACTATTCAGGTGATACGTAACTCAAAGCAGGTAAGCTCTCAACATCTTCATAGAACACATAAATGAACGTTTAAATTAAAGATGACATTTTTGGGTCATCACATTATCCAGCTCTAAAATAAACGTTCGTCCTCGAACGGAATTAGAAAATTACCTGAGCTGGTGAAAAGGTGTGGATATCTACTCCGCATGTCCGACTCGGACTCGACAATAGTGGGTTGCTCTAGTGGTAAGCACCCTCCACTTCCAACCAAGAGGTTGTGAGTTCGAGTCACCCCAAGATCAAGGTGGGGAGTTCTTGGAGGGAGGGAGCCGAGGGTCTATCGGAAACAGCCTCTCTACCCTAGGGTAGGGGTAAGGTCTGCGTACACACTACCCTCCCCAAACCCCACTAGTGGGATTATACTGGGTTGTTGTTGCTGTTGTTGTATGTCCGACTCGGACTCCCAGATAGATGTTTCTACTGGCTAACCTGTTCATTGAACCCAAACTGAAGGATAACTCTTAGACCTCAAATGTCGAACCTGCCGGGCTAGAATAGCTACAAGCTCCTCCTCATAAGTCAAATCCTTGTCCAATTGGACTGAGCTGAAATCTAATACATGGGACAGATCACCATGATATGTTCGGAGCATAGACACATGGAACACCAGATGAACTGCTGATAAACTAGGTGGTAGTTCAAGCCTGTAGGTTACTTCACCCACCCTTTCAAGAATTTCAAAGGGTCCGATATACCTAGGGCTCAACTTGCCCTTCTTTTCGAATCTCATTACACCTTTTATAGGTGAAACACGGAGCAATACTCTTTCTCCTGCCATGAATGAAATGTCACGAACTTTACGGTCGGCATAACTATTTTGCCTAGACTGAGCAGTGCGAAGTCGATCTTAAATATCCTTGACCTTATCTAAGGCATCCCATACCAAATCAGTACCCAACAACCGAGCCTCTCCCGGTTCAAACCAGCCAACTGGCAAACGACATCGCCTCCCGTATAATGCTTCATATGGAGCCATCTTAATGGTTGACTAGTAACTGTTATTATAGGCAAACTCCGCAAGTGGCAAGAACTGATCCTAAGAACCTCCAAAGTCTATAACACAAGCGCGAATTATATCTTCCAATATCTGAAAAGTGCGTTCAGACTGTCCGTCTATTTGTGAATGAAATGATGTACTCAACTCAACCCGCGTGCCTAACTCACATTGTACATCCCTCCAGAAGTGCGAGGCGAACTGTGTAGCTCGATCAGAAATGATAGACACAGGCACATCTTGAAGGCGGGCAATCTTGCGGATGTAAATCTCCGCTAACCACTCTGAAGAATAGGTAACTGCTATTGGAATGAAATGTGCTAACTTGGTCAACCTGTCCACAATGACCCATACAGCGTCAAACTTTCTCTGAGTTCGTGGGAGTCCAACAACAAAATCCATAGTGATACGCTCCCACTTCCACTCAGGAATTTCTATCTTCTGAAGCAAGCCATCAGGTCTCTGATGCTCGCACTTGACTTGTTAATAATTAGACACCGAGCTACATATGCCACTATATCCTTTTTTATTCTTCTCTACCAATAATGTTGTCGCAAATCTTGATATATTTTGGTGGCACCTGGATGAATAGAATACCTGGAACTGTGTGCCTCTTCAAGAATTAATTCACGAAGCCCATCCATATTAGGCACACAAATATGACCCTGCATCCGCAGAACTCCATCTTCCCCCACAATAATTTATTTGGCGTCACCGTGCTGCACCCTGTCCTTAAGGATAAGCAAATGAGGATCATCATATTGTCGCTCTCTGATATGCTCATATAAAGAAGACCGAGCGACTGTACAAGCTAGAACCCGACTGGGTTCTGAAAAATCCAACCTCACAAACAGATTGGCTAAAGTCTGAACATCTGCAGCTAGCGGCCTCTCACCAACTAGAATATATTCAAGGCTACCCATACTCACATCCTTTCTACTCAAAGCATCGGCCACCACATTGGCCTTTCTAGGGTGATACAAAATGGTGATATCGTAGTCTTTCAACAGCTCCAACCATCTTCTCTGCCTCAAATTTAGATCTTTTTATCTGAATAGATACCGTAGACTACGATGATTTGTGAATACTTCACATGACACGCCGTAGAGGTAGTGTCTCCAAATCTTCAGCGCATGAACAATGGCTGCCAATTCTAAGTCATGAACAGGATAATTCTTCTCATGGACTTTCAACTGTCGTGACGCATAAGTAATCACTCTGCCATCTTGCATTAATACTGCACCAAGTCCAATTCGAGATGCATCACAATACACCATGTAAGACCCTGAACCTGTAAGTAATACCAATACTGGGGTTGTAGTCAAAGCTGTCTTGAGCTTTTGAAGGCTCTCCTCACACTATTCGGTCAACCTGAACGGAGCACCCTTCAGGTCAATCTGGTTTTAATAGTTGTTCATAATCAATTACAGAATCGTCAATTAACTTCATGTTAACAAAAAATCTCGTTTCAAACCTTCACTATACTGATAACGAGATGCGTGGCATGAAGACCTCATAATTATTTACCCGAATTAACGAGTCACATTTAACGCCACCTGGGCGGGCACCTACCTCGTAGGTTAAAACTCAATAATTACAACACGAATTTGGCAAGTATGCACAGAGAATTTCATACAAGAATTTTCAAATAAGCCTAACATGCATGACTCCTTATTAGTACTATAGTACAAATTTAGTTTCACAGGGGAGAACTTAAACGCAAGAATATTCCTCACAAGGATCTCGTCCTTATATAACTTCCACCGCAGCTTGTAGCCCGGTTTAAACATATCAATTGATATTAAAATGCGAGGATCTCGTCCTCAGTTCTGAATCACAAGTAATATGCATATCGTGCCAATCGAAAATTTCCATTTCTTTCTTTTAAATAATTTTGGCTAAACAAAATCATAACACATAATGAACCCCACGCCGGTTGGGCATATAATTCATAATTTGTAATTAATTATCCGAAAATTACATCATAACTTGCCGAAATGAGTAACAGAAAGCCACATTTAGCCTCGCAGCTCTTATTAGTGACCAACACGGAATGATATGCGTAGTTATCTCTATAGAATCTCCCAACATAAGTAAAGACATAAGTAGATTATAGAATTACGAAGATCACTCATAAGTGGAGCACAATAGGAGGACTCGTCTCGATACTCAGAACCGAATCAAGTTAAGGAAATTATTCCTTTATATTAAATCGAGGTCGTACAAGTAACGAAACCATCTGATGTAGTGACCTATGCCATACCATAAAACAAATATATCAACGATTGGGCCTCCACCTCTAGGACGCCTTCTACCCGCCCGTCCTCCACCCCTAACTAGTCGTGTGGGTGGTGGAGTAACTGCAATGGGACACGTAGCCTGAGTGCTTTGATGAAATATGTCTCTCCTAAGTCTGGGCAATTTTCTCATGATGTGCCTAGTATCACCACATTCATAACAACCTCTTTGCGGGTTTGACTGCTCATACTGAGTTTGTGCCAGATAATTGGAATAAACATTGTTGGAAACTCATGTCAGTGGCGCATTAAAAGAACTTACTAGAGCACCCCGAGTAATCCGATGTGCAGACTGGGATGGCCGACTGCCCGAGCCCCCGCCATAATGATTTATACTCGCAGAGTATAATCCACTGAATCCTCCAGAACCTCGAACATATTCTAATATCTTGGCAATTTCTACCGCTAGCAGAAATGAAGTATAAGCATGTAGCTCCCCAGTCGTACAAAATTTTACGATCATAATTGAGTCCTTCAATGAGTTTGTGGACTCGCTCTCTATCTGTAGGAAACAAAGTAGGAATATGACGGGCTAAGGTATTGAACCTGATGGCATATTCTGACACCATCATGGTGACCTGACGCAACCGTTCAAACCACATGCGCTACGCATTACAGAGAGTATGGGAAACAAACTCTTTCAAAAGTGTTTCTGAGAACTGAGCCAAGTGAGCGGTGTTGCATTGGCTGGTCTGCCCTCTTCATAGGCTTGCCACGAACACCGGTGGAGAATTATCTCTTCCAAGGCCAATTTCTTCTTTTGTTATGCTGACTCAACACTGCTGAGCTGACCCATTTCTTAACATACTCTTCAATTCTTCTTTGGAGTAACCCTTACGCCCTATTTATACACAACGATCACAAAAGTAGAGCTCCATACAGATAAATCTTGGCACGAACCACATAGTCCAGAATCTCGTCAACCACTGTACTTACTCCGAAGCACCCCAAAATCCGCAACTGTGATGTCCACGCTGAGTTGACCTTCTGTAAATTTAAAGTTGTTTCTCTAACTCCTTTGGTATTGAAGTATAGGATTATTAAGGAGGCGGACATACCGCAAGTCCCAACCTTATCCTCTATAAAATATCATGCCTTAAACATGTGTAAATTTTTGGGAACATTTCAGTACCACATATATACATTTCAGGCCAAAAATGATATAACACATGACCCCGCAATCTATCCATTGATAGTAGACTCCCCCACTCGGCGCTAAGTCATAGGTCATAACGTCCGATGATCCACAATATTAACCTTCACAGCACGTATAAATCAACCAGATGCCAAGGTCCGTTGTACCCCCCCCCCCCACATGATTCATTGGGTGATCTCTTAATACGTCTGCATCTTCAGTCGGAACCACACGTTGAGGAATGTTTGAGCATCTCTGGCTCCCTCGTAGTCCATCTACGGCATCACAAACTGTCGACGCATAACTAATACCGAGTTCTCAATGTCATACACGAGGGGATACAAAAGAATATGAGATATATGTTTCAAGCTAAATCAATACCGCACGATAACGAATGAAAGAAATGGAATTATTCCTAAACCCTGTAGCCTCTGGAAGATAAGTACAGACGTCTATGTACCGATCCTTCAGACTCTACTAAGCTTTCTTGTGACTTGTGGGACCTATGTAACCTAGTGCTTTGATACCAACTTGTTACGGCCCGCAGTTCCCACCTTCGGAACCGTGATGGCACCTAACATTTCACAATCTTTATTTTTCGCTTCTCTTAATATTGCATACTTTCTCTTTTATTTCTTGCTTACTTTCTTTTTCAAAGAGTTTAAAAGTTCAACAATTAAAAAATTTGAGATTATTAGATGACTAAAAACTTTTTTAAAACAATAATGCGGTTTTGTCGTATATTCCCTGTAGATACTTCTGATAAGGTAGTGTTTATTATACCTGCATTCAAAGAAACATTGTAAGTTTAAAGGGGGAAAGGTTGGTTTGTGCTTTGATTCCTTGGTCTGTCCTTACGCCTGACTTTGTTTTCCGAGCTTGGCACTTTTGTGCTTTGGGCTAGCCTGGGTAGCATTTGTCTATTACTAAAATTGAGTTTTGAAAATATGAATTTTGCAATTGGTTAGTCGTAAGAAATGCAGTTATTTAAAATACGTGATAATGCATAAAAATAGATAGTTTCGTCGAATCATAGATTGTAACACATTTTGAGACATTGCAATCTATCACATTTCTGGCGATATCCATTCGACAACCGTTAGTGTGACAATATTGAATCTGACGAAGCTCAAAATTTTGCCCCAGTTTTTTACCACGGAGGGAAATGGAAATTTTATTATAATGTGACTGAAGCCACAGGGTTGCGTACATATCCCCTCTTAAACGGGAATCAGGCCAGGAATAGTTCATGTTATATTAATAAGAAAGTGCGAATACAATCTTATACATAATATATTTTGACAGCATCTGAATTGATAGGATTTGGCCATATCTCTCTATCCATTTCTGCTAGTATGAGTGCTCCTCCTGTCAATACTCGGTAAACCATGTAAGGACCTTTCAAGTTTAGTGAGAATTTACCCTTTGCCTCATCCTAATGTGGGAAGATCGGCTTTAAGACCAGTTGCCCCTGTGTGAATTGTCTTGGTCTAACCTTCTTGTTGAATGCTCTTGCCATTCTGTTCTGGTAAAGTTGGCCGTGACACACCGCATTCATCCTTTAACATTCAATGAGAGCTAACTGATCATATCAACTCTGTACCCATTCTGCATCACTAAGATCGGTTTCCTGTATGATCTGCAGGGAAAGAATTTCCACCTCGGAGGGTATAACTGCTTCGGTACCATAAACCAAGAGATGGGTAGTTTCCCTAGTCGTTGTTCAGACCGTAGTGCGGTATCCAAGCAAAGAAAATGGTAACTTCTCATGCTACTTGTTTGCACCCTATTTTGCACGAGTCAAAACAAGATTCAACTAGTGGTTTCCATGTTGATGATAAAAGAGAGTCGTCACCTAATATTTAAAGGTATACTAGAGTACCTATTTAATTATTAGGATCATTATCCTATTATTATGCTAACTAGCGAGATTTGGGTAAGGGTTCTTAATCTTCTAAGGGGAAGGTATTAGGCAACCCCTAGAATCTACCTAAGGTAGCTCCATAGGACTTAGACTAGGTTTGGGAAATTAAATATTTGTATTCTACTTAGTTAGTATTTAAAAGTGTATGGCTTACTCTATGTCATATTTAAAACTTATCATTTTGAAAGATAGGATAGTGTATGCATTTGAGAAGAGTATAGGTTTCATAAAGTCTAAAGGCTTATATCTATATGAGTGGACGAATTTTAGAAAGTATTTATAATGTTTATAATTGTAAAATTTGTAAATAAGGGCTAAGTTTGAAATGCTTTCCCTTTTGAAGTAAAAATGACTATTTGCGTAACTTTAACATAGTAAGGATTATTTGAAAAAAAAGGTTGAGTTATACCTTGAAACAAGTTTCAAATCTTTGCATCCAAGTTTAGAAAAAAATCCCTGTAAATTCTATGATTGCAACAATGTTTGTTTGGTTTGAAGAAAACTCGACTTTGAGATTATTTGCCCATTTCTGGCCTTTAAAGAAAGAGGGTTGTCGACTTTTCAAATCTGTTTTGAACTTCGAAAAATCATGAGAAATGGTTAGTATGGATGAAAGTGAAGACTGGATAATAGAAATAATTAAACAAGTTGAAGCTATTTAACTGATATAGGAGACAACCATTCCTTTTGATTTTACCTATGGTCTTTTAGGTGGCCTAGGTTTCTGAAGAATCAAAGAACAATAAAGAAGAAAACATTCACTCAATATCGTCAGCGTTATATACATATAGAAGCAACAACATATTTATATAAAAGCAATGAAAGAAAGGGAATTGAACTCATGGTTTGGACCTGAAGAAGGTTAGATCCAGCGGACAACGAACAACGGCATTGGCTTCTATGACTTTAGACTCAAGGGTTGGAACTTGGGCCTGATTTCTTGAGATATCAGCATGCCTAGTTTGGTTACATGTACAAATGATAAAGGCAGACATTAGTGATCAGGCCCAATATAACACTTAAACATAAATAAGATTAATGTAAGGCCCAAAAACAGAATTATAACATGTACTGGTAATTAAGAGATGCAATAGAATTAATGCAAGGTCAAAATAGAGTAAACATGTTAGTAATGAGGCATTTATTTCATTTTTGCACTAAATCAAAAGAGATTAACAAACGTAAATAATTAAAGGCTTAAGGTAGAATTCCATTTATGGCCAAGATACCCTTTGGATCCCTGGCAGTGCTTGTATCATGGAGGGCATCTCAACCACAAACTAAATCTTACTCCTAAATACCCTTAACCACTCATACTTACTCTTCCCTGTAGGTTTAAGTGTCAATGAGGCATTCACTGCAACTCTAACACAGTAACAATAACACAAAGACATATACATTTCTCACATAAACTATATAGAGTAATACAGATAACATCATGGGGATCATAATCCAAACATAAGTACATGGTACATTATTAATACTTTCAATATGTTCAAGGATACTTAAAGAAAATAATTGCAGGTGCAAACGAAGGAAGAGAATACCAGTAGATTATCTCAGAAGCCTAAACAATTAAGTCAACTATCTTAAGGAGTAGAGAAGATACATGTACATTAGCCTTATTGATCCTATTGACAAATTCTTAGTTGCAGTGACAATATCTTAGTCATGTTCAGAGTTAGTGAAAGTCCACACATAGATTAAACCTTCATTTCTTACTAGGTATGTGAGTCAATAACTTTATTCAGAACCTCTGAAGAGTATTGACAAGGAGTATTTATGCAAATAGATTGATTTCAACTTAACAGGTGAGCACTTCCTCCTTAAAGGGTTTCTAATCTCATGTTCAAACTGGGTTCATTAAGAGTTAAGGCATGGTATTATACTCAGGAAAATCAGATAACATCAAAAGTTTCATCATAAGTCCATTAATCTGTAAGCTTTGCAGGTTTCAAAGATATGAAAGCACATGCATAGGCATGGAGGACAAGCGGGAAATTTATTTAAGAACAAGATGAGTGCATGAAACCCAAGAGATGGCATTCAAACACATATATGAGACATTATATCAAGATTACAACATTGCAAAAATGGTTGAGTATCAAATATCATGGCATCAGACTAACAGTGTCATCATGGTAATACAAGGGTGAAGATCAGTAGAGCAATCATGAGAGCCATAACAAAGTTATCAGGAAGGTTTAAAGTCAAAACATGCATAGAGGATCATTAAGGTTATTCATTAATCACAACAATTTAACAGCACATAGATTATTAAACTCGGAGAAAACACTCATCATAATTACAAAGATAGTCGATTAATCTTGGTTTACTTTCAGATTATTAAAGAATCATGTAACTCCAAAGAATGATAATCGATCATAAGCTAATAACAACTCATTATAGGTAGAGATAAGTAATTATAAACTAATGATAATACACCATAAGCATAGATAATTA
This sequence comes from Nicotiana tomentosiformis, assembly GCF_000390325.3. Classification (NCBI taxonomy): domain Eukaryota; kingdom Viridiplantae; phylum Streptophyta; class Magnoliopsida; order Solanales; family Solanaceae; genus Nicotiana; species Nicotiana tomentosiformis. The sequence goes on from NC_090820.1 coordinate 52,174,605, forward strand.
ACAGAGACTGACAGAGTAGACATGGTTTCGATTCAAACAATCAAAGAGGGAGAAGGTCTAGGTACACTGACCTTTCTTTGAGAAGCAAACCAAATGAGGATTTTGTTTTAATCGCTTAGGAACCAAATCTCAAACAACCACCAGAACTCAGAACCAGAAAGAGAAGAGATGAGAAATCGATTAAAACCTAGATTTTTGATTGAAACTGTAAGTTATTCGTATTATGTTGTTTTTAGTGTATTAGGTCTATTACGTAAGAGCATTGAAGAATCCAATTTATAGTGGCAATCAATGTCTTAGGGTTTCAACATATTCAAAAATGATAGTGGAGAGTGACGAAGATCAGATGATGCAAGCAAACGTGTGAAAATCAAAGAAATCCGAGGGGAAAATGTGGGAAGATTTACCTGAGTGGGGAACGGCGGTTGCAGACAAAAGACCATCTAATAAAACCCAATCCAGAGGTCACTATGTTTGACCTCTGGACAAAGAATAATGGTGATGATGATGAAGAAATTACCATGCATGCCTATCACGCCCCAAACCTGGGGAGGCTTGGCCAGCACCCAGTGCCATACTTAGCCCGAGCGTACCACTCTATAACTCTAAACTCTGGAGGGACAGCCCTCAACTTAGGCCGATGAGGCCTACCTGAAAGTTGACAATACCAATCAATACCGACAGAGCGATATTCTGAATTATCTGAAAATAACACCTCTCTCATCTGAGGGGTAAACATACCCAAAAGCTCATATATATAATTGTGCAGGTCGACGAGGCTGCCATGAACATCTACCGATATACAAAATATATAAGACTCATCTACAAGCCTCTAGAGATAACCGAAATGTATTATGGTAAGGGTAAGGCCTCGACCTACCCATCAAACATATATATATATATATAAAATGGACTCGAAGTTCTAGACATGTTAACTCCGAGGAAGTGGATCTTACCAACAAAGCTAATGTTTGTCTCTGTCCACTGGAAAGGTCTATCCAGCTGTCTATCAGGGCCTGCAGGCATGAAATGTAGCATCCCCAGCAAAAGGGACGTTAGTACAAAATAATGTACCGAGTATGTAAGGCAACAGAACAACTGAAAGCTGAAACTGAACTGATAATATAATAACTGAAAGTAACTGGGAGTCAAAGATAATCTGAAGATATGCTTATGTGCTGATACTGACTCATCTCTTTCAATATAGTAAGTAAAATAGTTGTTTGGCCCTATAAGGCTCGGTACGTGTAACTGCTCTACCGTAGTAGGCTTGCTCATCGGCACTCGGCCATACTAGGCTCTGTATCTCATCCATTCTAGGCTCGCTCATAGGCGCTCGGTGATAAGTAGGTATTTTACCAACTTATCTCTTCTTGATACTTAGGCTTTTGTATGATTTTGTTGAGAAACTAGGGCATATATTGAGGTTTATTGGCATGTTTCAGGTATCAAGTGATTTAGAGAAGATACGGAAGCAACCAAGTCAAAATGTGTTAAAATGAGAAAAAATGACTGCTTCCAGATTGAAAGGCCCTGTAAACTATTTCCTAAAAACCCGGTTCCGTGATGCCAAAGTAGGCGTAGAGGTTATATTAGTAGAAATTCTTTGCGGCGAGATTGCGAGCCACTCTTCGGACTTTTTGGATTGAATGATGCATTGGGGAGTTTAAGGAAAACGTTGGGCAGAAGTACGCATTTCTGCGGCCCATTCTGCGGACCGCAAACTGGTCGCAGAGTGGGGCAGATTTCTAGGGTATTTTTTATGCCCAATTTCCCAGCCATTATACGACTGCATAACCGCTTCGTGGGCCGCATTCTTATCGCATATCCCGCCTTATAATTATTCGGAGGGAGGTTATGCGGTGCACTATGCGACCGCAGAACAGGTCTGCGGGTCGCATAGTGGCCGCATACCAGGTTAGTTTTTTCAGTTTTGGCACCCAATTTCGCGGTCATTTTGCAGACCGCATAACCATTATACGGTCACATATGCGATCGCAGAACCCATTCCGGAGCTTCATTTTTGAGGTTTTTAAACCTTAAAACACACCTCATAGACTATTTTGAGCAAACTTCTGATATTTTAGAGTGAGAGGGAGAGTTCTTAGAGTGGGGGAGCAATCTTTAAGCATTACCCACCAATTTTTGCTCAATCATTGAGGATTAACAAAGGAAGTCTTCACCCTAAAGGTAAGAATCTATGTCCTAGCTCTCAATTTTGAAATGTTGTAAAAATGGGGTAATTAAAGAGGAAATTATTGGGTGGGGGGGTTGTTGTCTTGCATGCATGTATCCTTGAAGTATGTGGGAAGATTGTGAGCTAAAAATGATAGAGAGTGGGTTGGAAAATGATGAAATCTTCCACAAAAGAGCCTTAGAACTTTAATGCATACCTAGTATTTGATAAAATGCTCAAATGTGTTAAAACCATGATCATCTTCCTAATTTTTGGTTCAACTTGTTATATTTCTAAAATAGATTGAAGTTGCTAAGAATTCTGGATCATTTTAGAGTTAAGAAGCTCAATTGAGGTTTGTTGGCTAAACCCCCCTTCTTCTTAGAATCGAATCCCACGGTGTTCATGTAATTGGAGTAAGTCCTTGATCGTCATTGAATTGGCTTTTCCTAATGTGGTTGTGTTGAAGGATGTTTGTTCAATGTTTATTGTAAATGCTTCATCATGTCATCTTGCCATTTGATAATATGTTCAAAAATGTAGAATATGTGTTAGGAATGTTAAAACTTCATGTCAAGACCGAAATAAAGATTGCTATGCCAAATTGTGTGAAAGGCCTCTATGTGCCTAAGATTTCCTAAATTGCTCATATGTGAATTAATGTCTTGAATGGGAAGCCCTATTGATGTTGATAATGATAATGATATTTGAACGTGGAAAAGGGAACTGGAACTATGAAAAACGGCCAAGTGCCAAGAATGACTTTGTAATTGTTAAGAAGTACGATGTGAGATGATTGACTGAAGAAGGTAATGTCTCAAATGAGATGGCCTAGCCGATCGGGCCGAGATCGGACTCTGTATAAGAACACAATGGTATTGTGGATGAAATTGTGGTAATGTCTCAAATGAGAAGGCCTAGCCGATCGGGCCGTGATCGGATGCCATGCCGCACACATAGTGGCATTGTGCTGAAAAGCATAATGAAATTGTGGTAATGTCTCAAATGAGACGACCTAGCCGATCGGGTCGAGATCGGACTCCGTGTAAGAATATGGAGGTATTGTGAATTATGGAATATTGGTACTAAAGATCACCCAACCTAATAATATGAAAATTGACTTGAACACGTATATGATCCTTAACTTGTTGTTTTAATATTATTTGAAGCCCTTATTGAATTCTTGATTGTTCCTCTTGTATTATTATTCATTCTATTAAGTTGGTGTTTAGCTTTACATACTAGTGCTATTCGACGGAACTAACGTCCCTTTTGCCGGGGGCGCTGCATCTTTAAATGGATGCAGGTGGTTTCATAGCAGACAGTGTTGATCACATGTAGTGTTGCATCCTCTTCTCAGCGGACTCGGTGAGCCCCATTTCATTCAGGGGTCATGTATTCTACCTTTTGTTTATATTGTGGTCACTTTTGAGGTATAACCGGGGCCTTGTTACCGGAACCATCTTGACTCTCTTTTGTATCTTTAGAGGCTCCGTAGACACTATGTGGGTTGTGCATGGGTAATAGAAAGGTCAAACGGATTATGTTGTATTTTGGATTTTTCGTTCCACTAAATCAAAAAATGTATGCCTTTTTGAAACTTAACAGGAAGTAGCAAAATGAGATGGTTCGATAATGTCTATGCATATGGTCCTTCTACTGGTTAGCTAATAAAAACATGCCTTCTCTTATCATGGGTGAGTTGGGTAGAAAGTATCTAACAGACTTGCTCGGTCGGGTTCACTCGGTTGAGCATCGGTCGTGCCTCCCGAGGTTAGGGCATGACACAGATAATGTTCTTCGTGATCGCAAATATTGGCATGAGATCGCGGAAGGCCAAGAAAATATACATCGTAAACGCAGGGCAAATTCTGCGAATGCGATAAAGAAAACTGATCAGCGGCTATCAAGTGCCCTACGCGAACGCGGATTCTGGTTTGCGATCGCAATGCTTTGTAGCATTACTCTCCGTGATCGTAGGCCTATTTTCGCGAACGCGATTCACTCAAATGGGCAGAAATCTGGGCAGGTTTAGCATTTTACATTTTTTTTTCTACCCCTAAACCACTTAATACACGACCTAGCTCATTTGTAAAGGATCTTTGGACGATCTCTGCACATATTTAATATCTGGCCGATCTCTGCACATCTTTAACATCTCTTGACTAGAGAACACAAGTTTTGGATCTAGGGTTCTTGCACACACACTTGGATCTTGAAGATTTGAAGCTTTTGGTTGAGAATTTCTTAGCCATTTATGTTCATTTCCTTGCTTTGTATTGAATATCTAAGTGTGTAGTATTTTTTCCAATACTTGAATCTTTTTTATGAGAATATTCATATTTAAAGTGTGGATTAAATATCATGTTGTGCTTATGTATTGAACGATTTTTATTTATTATGAAGTGAGTTATTATTTCTTTAATTATTTTTGTTCTTTAATGTTTCCAAAAGGATTAGCTAACCCTAGGACTCACCCATTAACTTCGAATTAATTTTGGAAAAGATAATTTGGGGTTGGAAAAGATTAATTAACAAGAACTTGAGGCGTTAACCCTCACTTTATAGATTTTACCTAGGGATAGAATTGAACTACTTGTAGCCAAATTCGGGTGTGCTTAATCTCTTAATTATTTTAGGGATAGTTCAATTAGGAAGTCTTGTTAGTCTTTGGAAGAAGCTAATATGGAATTATTACCCAAGGCTAATTAACATAAACTCGCTCATATTTGTAAAATCGTGGAATACATTAGATCGTTACTTGAGTGTAATTCCCATTGCATCCATTCTTGTAGTCATTGATCATTTTGATGGCTTTTTATGTTAGTTTATATTTTCGTATTTAGACATAAATATTTTCTCAAAACTCTTTTAAGTGTTTGGCTTGGCATAATACGTGATAATTATCTTACACGCCTAATCGCCTACATATTGTTCTCTGTGGGATTCGACCCCGACTCATAGTTGGGCATATTATATTGCATGCGACTGTGTCCATTTACTTTTTAGTAGTGGATTTGGACGTAACCACTCAGCCATAGTAGGCTCGGTATATAACTTACCATCTGATCAGATGTTGCGCAATAGGGGCCTGCCCACCGATTATAGCTCGATGGTGGTGAAAATACTGTAATACTGCCCAATGAGGACTGCCCACCGATTATAGCTCGATGGTGGTGAAAATACTGTAATACTGTATATATATAGACCCTCTTCTCTCTTGACTGGAAAAAGACAATACTTAACAGAATATAAAGTCCCGATAATGGAGAATACTGTGACTTATGAGACTAGGATAATATGCATAAATTAAGGAATATAAACTTCTCTTTTAATCTCGCTATCAAATACATGTAATTACGGGATCATTCCAAAATAAAGGAAAGGTTTAGCCTTAACATACCTTATCAAAATCTATCCAATAATCACGTTAAATGTGTCTCATCGCACCTTAATCTACAACAACGATAATAATACTATCATTAAGTTACGGAAGGTACTATCGCACAATGAACGACAAGCTTATTTTATAATAAAACAGGCAACATCTCCCATATAATCTTTACTTTCTCCCAATTCGACATAACACCACCAACAACAACAACACAACAATACCAACATGTATACATCATTTTCAAACTGTAAATCCATCACAAAATACCACAAAACAGCCCACACACCCCAATCACTTCATATACAAAACGACAATCATAGTAGTGTCAAACAACCCGAATATGTAACGAAGAACGACCAGCCCACCATTCCTCCATTATGTGGTGTTTATACATACAATTTCTCCTCCCAAACTCCATAAATTATTAGCAAAATAAAAAACCCAACAACAACACAAAACAGCCCACAAAACAGTCCACTACAAGTTGAATAACTCGAACTCATGGCTTCCGATCACCGTCCCGTGAGTTCTTACAATTATAGAACGAATTTATCTACTTTTACAGCAGAAAAAATGGATGACAGAGGTCAGTATACTTACCTTATTTGGTGAATATCTCAGCTCCTAACTTGGTTCTTCAACACTTAGGTTTTCCTCCAACTAGAACTTGAAAATAAGAGAAAATCATTTAGGGTTTTGTGTTGAATTTGTGGGAGACGTTTGCAGGGGTTTATCTCTGATTTTTGTCTCTATAATGAGTGGAATATATGAAGTAAATAATCCCTTGAAAGGGCTCTTTGGCCTACCCCAACTAGCCCCTTTCTGGACATATTTGGTCCTTTCATTTAAGCAAGTACATGACGCACCTACTTGTCACCTATGCAGTCTGCGCAGTCTCGCAAATATGAAAATATCTCTACTCCGATATCGTATTGACAAAAGGATTAATGAGTTGGAAACTAGACTCATAGTTATTCAATTTGATGGGTGAATCATCTCGTAACTCTAAGTATATTAGGAGAAAAGTGCATCCACATTCGACCTAATTTTTAGCACATTTATGAATGTAACCTATGTTGACCTTTGCTAACTTTTGTTCCACAACTCGCTTGACTTTAAAACATAACACAAGGCTATGATAAGACTAAAATAACTTATAAAATATCACCCTTATTATGTTAAGCACCCTAGTCTCACCCTAAAAGTATATGTTATAACATTCCCAACTTGTCGACTTTTAACGAAACTTATTTTCTTCAATTCGTTTAGCTTCTAAGACTTCCAACCCTCTTAGTACTTAGTATTCATGATTTTAAATATTTGTAACCTCCACAATAATATGATTAACTTACTTTATGTACTTTTAAAAATGATCTCATTTCTAAGCTTACATCAATTGACTTACGATGTACTTTTACATATGAAACATGGGGTGTAACATCATCCCCCCTTTGGAATATTCATCCTCGAATGTTGATTGGTGCGCTTATCAGTCTCATAACTTATAACTCTTACGAATACCTTAATATTGTCCTTGCCATCTAGGCAACTGTTCTGCGAATAAATCCAAATAATAAATAATTAGCATAATCAATATAATTGACGCTTGGCCGCCTACGATATATTATGAGTTGCGGCCATGTTGGCCTATGTATGTTCTAGGTTACGTCTAGCATTCAAGAGTTGTAGAGTGGTTATTTCGGCCCAGTGCGGCACCGGGTGCTAGCCATGCCTCACCTAGGTTGGGGTGTGATATTATGTTGTTCCATGTTGTTCCATCTATGATCCTTCCCTTTAAATGGATACATGGCTTGACATCTCTTGTTATGTCATCTTCCAGCCATAAAAGGTAATAGTACAAGTGTCCAACATGATACCTATCAGGATCTATGGTCTCTTCTTCAACAATGATTTTTGATTCCACATATGCTGAGCTTAGAACATGAAAGGAATGATGTCCCCCTTAAAATCTGTCTTGTATTGTGTCATGTTGGCTACTTGGTTAACCTGCTTTCTTACAGCTTGCATCATGGTTCTTATTGGAGTGTAATGGTAAATACCTCGCAATCTAAATAACACCAAATGAGTGGCCTTCTTGGATCAGATTATGAACTCCTTGCTTGGAAACCATTCGAACATCCAGTGTACCTATTCATCAGTTAGAATGCTAAAAAGGCATACCCATCCTAGAGCATTTGTAGGCCTTGCAAATCTCTCAGGAGAAAAGGTCATATATGTAGCAGAAGGTTGCACCCCTCAAAAGAACCAACCCCGTGCTTACATCGGTTACATTTCTGCTAATATCATAGGAACAATGGTGTAGGTATGTCCCTCAATTCCTTCCATCATGGTTCTGGCAACCATGGCTATTCGAGTATGAATCTTCCCTTCTTGCATCGGGAAGATCATCAACACTAAGAAACACACAATGAATACATAAACTCGATGGTGAATCTACCCAACAGAAGTGATGGATAATTCTTCATGATACAACCGGTATGATTTGCTATTTCTGTACCGTTCATACAAAAAGTCGAAGGGAATGTAAGACTTCTTTAGGCATCCTAATTCATCATTTTTCTTGATCCCGAACATTTTTAAAAAACTGTGAGGTGTACAATTTTTCGGTACCAACAAACCCAAACTATCCCAGGGGAGTCTAGCAAAACTTCCAATTTCCTCCAAGAGAGGGGTCATCTCCAACTTTACGAATTGAAAGGCGTCTCTTGTCTCGTCCCAAAACATAGCGGCAACCTCAATCAGTTCCCTGCTTGGATGAATGTCCATTAAGGATAGCAAATTACCCAGTATACTTCTTGCATGATTCCTATCAGACTGAGGGAGGTCTTTCCACCAATCAATCAACTTGGGTGGAATGTTCTGGACCATGTCGAACCTAGTAATGTCATGCTTCATTTTCTGTATTAAACAAAAAATTTATCCTTACCCCCCCCTGATTTGATTAATTAAGAGATAATAGTAAACATCTTGGCATATTTTCCTCTAAGTAATGCACATAGTATAAATGTGTCCCTTGGAATTGTAGAGATCCCTTTGGACAAAGTTTATCCAAATGGATTTAATACGCCACGGTATTTAATCAATCCTAGGTTTAGCATGATGCATGCAACATTTCGATCAGAGTAAGTTTCTAAAGAGTGTAGACCGGTACTCTCAAGTGCACAACTTGAGAGGGAAAGGCACAAGACCGTCGACTGCACCGCTGATCAACTAGTCTACTGCCAATAAGCCTTTTCGATTTAAAAATAATATTTTTGGAAAGTGCAGACACTCATCAAGTGCCTCTATGTTGATAATAAGCACAAGTGGAATATGATATTAAAAGCATGCTTATGCAAAAGGCGATAACATATAGTCAAGTAATTTTACATGGTGAAAAACACATAAAGGTAGTATTAAATAATGCGATAAATAAGTAAGGAAGAAAAGGAAAAAGAAAAGATAAGGAAAATAGTTAGCATGGTCCACAAAATTCGTAAAGCATGACTAAATCTATAAAGCAAATAGAGGAGAGGAGAAAGGGACTCAACGACGGAACTTTGCTTATTTCTTTTTTAAGGATTGACGAATCGAATGATATTATTGTTCCAAGTTTTGACTCATCTTCTCCCTCTGAATCCAGGCTAAGGTAACAAAGTTATACCGAGATTCACGGCTGACTTCCTCTACAAAGTAGTAGAATAAGTTGCAAGAGAGCCATTCCTTTAGAACAAGAAGATTTTGATTCTGGGAGATGTATACTAGAGCAGCTGGTTCATGCTTATCAGACCTCGGGTATAATGCCAGTACATCCAGTAGTTGCAGTTCAGCATGAGGTAGGGCCAGTTGTATCGGCTGAGGGGAAGAAGCGTTTGGAGAGGTTTTAGAAATTTCATCATCCCTAGTTTAGTGGAGGGGATTCTGAGGATGTACAAGGTTTCTTGGATTAGTGTCATCGTATTCTACGTACCTTAGGTTTGGCGCAGTCAAGCGGGGTCGACCTTACTACTTTTCGGTTGAAGGGGCCGGCATATAGATGGTGGCAAACTTATGAGGCGAGTAGGTCAGCTGGCGCAGCACTACTTACATGGTCCTAGTTCTTTGATCTTTTCTTGAGGGAGTTTATTCCACAGACCCATTTGGACAAATTGCGTAGTGTGCTTGAGCATTTTCACTAGGGGAGTGTGATTGTGTCTGCATATGCTATAAGGTTTATGGAGTTATCTTGTCATGCAGCTCCCTTGGTTTCCACTGAAAGAGAGAGAGTCCGTAGATTTATTGAGAGGACTCATATGCATCCTGAAGGCCATGCCTGTTATTATGCTTTCCCTCGTAGAACTACGGCAATTACATCAAATGCAGTCATTACAGGTATTATTTTGATCTATCATTGAGATGCATCAGTTTTATTTGATTCGGGTTCTACCAATTCCTGTGTCATCCTACTTTGCTTCATCTTTGGAGATGTGTCGAGATCTTTTGGATACTATTATTTATGTGTCTAAACCCATTGCAGATTCTATTATGGTGTATTGTGTCTATCGTTCTTGTTTGGTCACTATTGGGGGCTACTAGACTAGGGTTGATCTTCTGTTGCTTAATATGATGGATTTTGATGTGATTTTGGGTATAGATTGGTTATCTTCGTACCACGTTATTCTTGATTGTCAAGCTGAAACTGTGATGTTGCTATGTCGAGGTTGCCGAGGTTGAAATAGAGAGGTTCCTTAGGTCATATTCCTAGTAGGGTGGTTTCCTTTCTGAAAGCTCGATAGGTAGTTGAGAAAGGATTCTTGGCGTGCTTAGCCTTTGTTAGAGATATGAGTGTTGATACTCCCATGGTTGATTCAGCCCCCACGGTGAGGGAGTTTCCAGATGTTTTCCTTGTAGATCTACCGGGCATGCTGCCCGATAGGGACATTAATTTTGGTATTGATTTGGCACCGGGCACTCGGCCCATATTTATTCCACCTTATCGCATGTCTCCAGCAGAGTTGAAGGCATTGAAGGAACAGTTGCAAGAATTGCTAGATAAAGGTTTTATCATGCCAGGTTTGTCATCTTGGGGACCCCTGGTTCTATTTGTGAAGAGGAAAGATAGTTCCATGAGAATGTGTGTGTGTTGACTACAAGAAATTGAACAAGGGTACCATCAAGAACAAGTATCCACTTTCATGTATTGATGATTTATTTAATTAGCTTCAGGGTGCTAGGGTGTTCTCGAAGATTGACTTGACAATAGGGTGCCATCAGTTGAAGATCAGAGCTTCGGACATTCCTAAGATGACCTTCAATAGTCATTATGCGCATTATGAGTTCTTGGTGATGTCTTTTCGACTGACCAATGCTCCAACAGCTTTCATCCATTTGATAAACATCATGTTTTAGCCCTATTTGGATTCCTTCATCATTGTATTCATTGATGATATATTGATGTATACCGTTGTAGGGAGAAGCACGAGCAGCATTTGAGGAATGTGCTTCAGACTCTAGAAAGAAGAAGTTGTATGCTAAGTTCTTCAAGTGTGAGTTTTGATTGGACTCGATGGCATTCTCAAATCACGTGGTGTCTAGTGATGGGATTAGGATAGATCCGAAGAAGATTGAGGCAGTTCTGAGTTGGCCCAGACCTTTTACCGCTACTGAGATTAGGATTTTCCTAGGTTTGGCTGGTTACTATCGCCATTTTGTGGAGGGTTTCTCGTCTATTGTAGCTCTATTAACCAAGTTGACTCATAAGGGTTCTCCCTTCAGATGGTTTGATGAGTGTGAGGAGAGCTTTCAGAAGCTCAAGACAGCTTTGACTACAGCTCTGGTATTGGTTTTACCTTTATGATCAAGTCATATATGGTTTATTGTGATGCTTCGCGGGTTGGAACTAGGTGTGTGTTGATTCAGGACGGTAGGGCGATTGAGTATGTGTTGCATTAGTTGTAGCCTTATAAGAAGAACAAATTAGTACATGATTTGGAGTTGGCAGTTATTGTTCACACGCTCAAGATTTTGAGGCATTAATTATAAGGTGTCTCTTATGAGATGTATACAGATCATCAGTCTTCAACATCTATTCAAGAAAAAGTATATGAACTTGAGGTAGCAGAAGTGGTTATAGTTATTGAAGGACTATGATATCACTATTCTTTATCATCCGGGAAAAGCTAAGGTAGTTGCGGACACCTTGAGGAGGAAGATAGAGAGTATCGGGAGTCTTTCTTTTATTCCAGTTAGGGAGAGGCTTTTGGCTATGGATGTTTAGGACTTGGCCAACAGGTTAGTGAAATTGGATATTTCAGAGCCTGGCAAAATCCTTGCTTGTGTTGTATCACAATCATTCTTGTTTGAGCGCATCAAGACTCGCCAGTATGATGATACCCATTTACTTGTATTTTGGGACATGATGCAGCTAGGTGGTGTCAAGGAGGTGACTATTAGTGATGATGGTGTGTTGCGGATTCGGGATCGGATTTGTGTTCCTAATATGGACGAGTTGAGAGAGTTGATCCTTGAGGAGGCTCATAGTTTATGGTATTCTATTCACTTGGGTACTACGAAGATGTACTGTGCTTTGAAGGAACATTATTGGTGTTGGAGGATGAAGAAGGACATTGTTGGATATTTTGCTTAGTGTTTGAATTGTCAGCAGGTCAAGTATGAGCCTCATAGACCTGGTGAGTTACTTCAGAAGATTGAGATACCGAAGTGGAAGTGGGAGCGCATCATTATGGACTTTGTGGTAAGTTTGCCATGGACGTTGAGGAGATTCGACGTTGTTTGGGTCATTGTGGACAGACTAACCAAGTTCGCACATTTCATTCCAGTCTTGACTTCCTACCCTTCGGAGGAGTTGACTAAGATCTACATCAGGGAGATTACTTGCTTGCATGGTGTGCCTATGTCTATTCTCTCGGATCGAGGCACTCAATTTACTTCGTATTTCTGGAGGCTTGTTTAGTATGAGTTAGACATGTAGGTTGAGTTGAACACCGTATTTTACCCTTAGACGGACAGGCAGTCTAAGCGGACACTCAAATTTTGGAAGATATGTTGAGGGCATGCACTATTGATTTTGGAGGTCAATGGGACCAGTTTCTACCTTTAGTGGTATTTGCCTACAACAACATCTATCAGTCGAGCATTCATATGGCTCCGTAAGAGGCATTATATGGGAGGCGATGTTGTTCTTTAGTTGGTTGGTTTGAGCCTAAAGAGACTAGGCTATTTGGCACGGATTTGGTTTGTAATGCTTTGAACAAGGTAAAATTGATTTTGGAGCGGCTTTGTGCAGTGCAATCCAGGAAAAAGAGTTATGTTGATAAGAGGGCTCATGATTTGGCATTCATTGTGAGTGAGAAGGTTCTACTCAGAGTCTAACCCATGAAGGGTGTGATGAGATTTGGGAAGAAGGGCAAGTTGAGCCCTCGGTATATTGGTCTATTCGAGGTGTTGGAGAGAGTTGGTGAGGTAGCCTATAGACTTGCTTTTCCATCCAGCTTATCGGGAGTTCATCAGGTATTTCATGTTTCCATAGTTCGGAAGTACTATGAGGATCAGTCACATGTGTTGGATTTCAGCTCATTGCAGTTGGACAATGATTTGACTTATGTTGAGGAGCCGGAGGCCATTTTAGATAGGCAGGTTTGAAAGACGATGTCTAAGGATATTGCATTGGTGGAGGTTCAATGGAGAGGTCAACCGGTCTAGGAGGCGATGTAGGAGATCGAGCATGATATGCGGAGCAGATATCCTCACTGTTTTTATATCCCAGGTATGATACTAAACCAATTCGAGGATAAACGTTTTTTTAAGAGGGGGAGAATGTAACAACCCGACCGGTTGTTTGTTTATTTTAGCTCTATTCCCCTATTTTATGTTCTATGTATGTGTATTTGATGTTTGGTGACTTGCGTGGATGGTGGGGATTGGTTTCGGGAAGGTTTTGGAGAGAATTAAGACACTTAATCTCATTTTGGAAGATTAAGTATTAAGAGCTGACCAAGGTTTGAATTTTGTATAAACGACCGCGGAATGGTGTTTTGATGGTTCCAATATGTACGTATGGTAATTTTGGACTTAGGTGTATGTTTGGATTTAGATTTGGAGGTCCCTAGGTTTATTTGGCTCTAATTGTCAAAAAATGGGAAAGTTGAAGGTTTGGAGAGTTCATAAGTTTGGGGCTATCTAGTTCGGATTGTTATTTCGTAAGTTGGAATAGATTAAAAATGTCATTTGGGACTTGTGTGCAAAATTTGAGGTCATTCCGAGTTGGTTAGACGTGGTTCGACATGAGTTTTGGAAGTTGGAAATTTGATTATTTCATTAAGCTTGAATTGAGGTGCGATTTGTGTTTTTATGTTATTTGGTATGATTTGAGACCTTGAGTAGGTCTATCTTAGGTTTTGGGACTGGCTAGTGTGATTGGGTAGGGTCCTGGAAGCCTCGGGTGTATTTCGGATAGATTCCGAATTATTTTGGAGTTATTTGGCAAATAAGGTCTAGTGTTTTTGCAACTGTGAAGTTTGGTCCGCAGGTGCTAGTATGCAAAAGCGAACACGAGGGCTCAGAAGTGAAGTCTTGTCTAAGCAGGGCAGTCTACATCTACGGAGGAGTGAGGGGCAGAAGTGCTTGCGCATGTGCTGAGAACTATCTGCAGGAGCGGCTTCGTAGAAGTGAGAATTTTCTTTGCAGAAGCAGATGGTCAGGTAGTTAGTGAATTTCGCAGATGCGAGCGTGGGCTCACAGAAGCGATATTGCAAATGCGATGGAATGGTTCGCAGAAGCAAAAATCACTGGGCAAAGTATGTTTATCGAGGCTTTGTTTTATTTTATCATATTTTGAGATTGGGACCTCGGATTGGGGTGATTGTTTAGGCGATTTTCACTACTTGTATTGGGGTAAGTGTTCTTGACTTGGATTTGATTTTATTTCATGATTCCATTTTTGATTTTGGCTTTTGGTTGATGAAATCTAAGGAAGAAAATGGGGTTTTGTGAGCAAATTTAGAGAGTGATTATTTAGGATTTGAACCCGATTTGAAGTCATATTTGGATGAAACTTGTATATTTGGACTCGGATTGGAATGGGTGATAGAGATTTGTGACTTTTGTCACGTTTCAAGAGACAGGCCCGCATTGACTTTTTGGTTGACTTTTTGATATTTGATAAAGATTGGAGCTTTATTACTTGGGGTCGATTTATGTAGCCGAACCGCAACCTTGTTCATTCAATTCCAATTCCACACAGCCATCGCATCTATCATGCTATGATGTGAAGATATAAGGATCCCATAATCAACTCTGAATCATGAATAAGATACACACTCTATCGACTAGAAACAATCCACTTAGCTCAATTCAGGAGAAATCACAACACGCAATAAAATATTGATGCATGTAGAAGACACCAACTGCAAGTCGTGGTCATAATCAACGCAAACTCTTCGGAACCCATATGTATAAAACCCATCCATCAAAACTGAATCCCTCTAATCAACAAAGTCATGCAGACTGCCAAACCCACAAGTATTACCTTAAAAACACTTGTAAAGTCCCATTATATCAAAGGAACAGATCGTCCATGTTACCATATTGATCCCACCACTGCCAAACAGACCCAACTTCTTCAGATTACTCATGACCCACCTTCATGGAAACATTTCTCCTTCCTACTACACTCTAGACATCAATCAAAAACTCATCCCAAGTCCTCCCAACAAGAAATCTCAGCATCCCAAAACTCGTAAGCCATTTTTTCCTATCTTATACACCTAATAGTACCTCAAATCGAAATACTTGGTCTGAAGAAGCCTTCTATGAATCTGAAGTTGTTTCTTCCATCTCTCAAATACAGCCTCGCAGAACCAATAATGATACAGAAATGGTCCAAGTCTCTTCCACAATCCAATGCAAATTTTGAATTCTTAGTCACACACAAATTCAAAAATCCTTAGATACCACATAATAATCTTGAATCATTTAGAACCTTCTCGAGAGTCACCCACTCAGTCCTAGTTCCAAATACTTAGCCAATCATGCCAAATGATTAGTGTTATGTTAGCATATGAATACTCCAAAAATAAAACAACCTCTCCAATCATAAATACCCAATCTCTCAACTCTATCAACCAAAGCCTGAACATCCATACCGCAATTCTCTCCTCTACTGGAACAAATGCCAAACTCCAAATCATGAACCGGATATTCCTTCTCATGGGGTTGCTACTGCTACAAGATTAAGCAATCATCCTACTATTCTACACTAACACCACATCAAAACCAACGAATGAATTGTCACAATATACTATATAAAGCCCTGAACTCGTGGGCAACACCAATACTGGGGCTGCAATAGATGGCAGCCCTTTTCGCAAAGTAACAATAGTAGTTTGGCTCATAACATGTAACGACCTGCTGGCTTTTATATATTTGATCCCTTTTGATGTTTGATGATTTTTGGGGCTGGTTGGATTAGTTTCAGGAAGGTTTGAGAGTGACTAGACCACTTAGTTTTATTTTTGAAAGCTTAAGTTGTAAGAGTTTACCAAGGTTTGACTTTTAAATACACGATCTCGGATTGGTATTTTGATACTTTCAATAGGTTTGTATGTCAATTTTAGACTTAGGCATTCATATTTGATTTGAAGGTTCCTACGATTTTTTGGCTATATTTGCCGAAAGTTGGCGATTTGAAGGTTTGGAGTGTTCATAAGTTTGATGGGAGTTGGCTTTAATGATATCGGGTTCGGATTATTGTTTTGAAACTTAGAATAGGTTCGTTTTGTCATTTGTAACTTGTGTGCAAAGTTTGGTTGCATTCCGAGTTGGTTAGGCATGAATCGGATGCTCGGTTGTGAATCTATGAAGTTCCTAAACTTGAACACATGCTACATATATTTTGGTGCTTAATTCATTGTTTTGGATGTTATTTTGATGTTCTGAGCTTATGAGCGAGTTTTTATATGGTTTATATACTTGTGTGGATGTTTGGAGGGGGACCTTAGAGGTTTCAGTGAGTTTCAGATTGATTTCAGGTTGATTTTTAAGTTGGGAGTGTTGCTGGTGCTGCAAACATCATATTTGCTATGGTATGCCTGCATTTGCAAGGTTACGATGCAGCACTGGGGATGCTATATTCGTATTTGCAAAGTTGGTATCGCAATTGCGACTTCCTTTTGCAATTAAGGGTCGCATTTGCGAGGTTTTTGGTCGCTTTTGCGACATCTGCTGCACAGGGGTTCTGTTCGCTTTTGCGATCTTTTGGTCTCATTTGAGAGGGTCATATTTGCAAACCCCCTTATCGCAAAATGCGACACCTGCGGTTGGTTTCATTTAGGCATTTCGAGATTTAGGCTCATTATCTCATATTTTGAACCCTAGACTTGGTAGAGGCGATTTAGGCTTGGAGATTTCAACACAAGGCTTTGCAGTAAGTGATTTTTATGCATTTCTAATATTATTTCAAGAATCTGCTTGGATTATTAACAAACAACATGGAATTTTGAGGAAAATTTGGGAATTATTCCTACAACTTAAGAAAATAAAAAAATGGGATTTTGAGATATGATTTGGACTTGGTTTTGGAATCTAATTATATATTTGGACTCATGGGGTTATGGGTAATGGGGATATACCTCTTGACTCGGGTTTTGACAGTGTGGGTCCGGGGTTGACTTTTGTTACTTTTTGAGAATTGAATAAAGATTGAAGCTTTGTTTAGAATTGATTCTTATAGATTTATTTGACGTTATTGAGTTATTTTGGCTAGATTCGATCCGTTTGGAGGCCGATTTGCGAGGGAAGGTATTTTGGAATATTGATCTTGCATGGTTGAGGTAGTATCTTGCGTAGCTTTATCTTGAGGGACTAATTGCTTGAATTATTGATGTTGGCAATGTGCCGATAGGTGGTGTACATGCGAGGGGTTGAGCATATGCGCGTACACCGGGTTTATCCATGTTTGGGGTGGTCTTTGA
The DNA here is from genome assembly GCF_000390325.3 of Nicotiana tomentosiformis. Taxonomy (NCBI): domain Eukaryota; kingdom Viridiplantae; phylum Streptophyta; class Magnoliopsida; order Solanales; family Solanaceae; genus Nicotiana; species Nicotiana tomentosiformis. Next base: position 52,192,144 of record NC_090820.1, read on the forward strand.
GCTATATTATGACTTTATTTTGAATATTTATGATTCTTGCTATCAAGCATTATATTTTGTACGACTACGTGACTTTGTAAATCATGTTATAGATCATGTGTAGGATTACTTTCTTGTTTGAACATGATACTCACCGTTGTGTGGCGTATCCACCTAATTTGATCTGTAGTTGTACACTTTGCACATGCATACATACTAGCATGTTATTTTATCAGTGCAAGAGTATGTGATTTGATATCCATTTATTGTATACATGTATATAATTTTTGTGTTTTAGATTGGTTTGATAGCACGTGAGTTGTATGTGCGGGTTGAGTTGATTGTGGCGCATGAGTTTCCCCTGCGGTTATGGCACATAACTTGTCCCTGCAGTGTGTGGACAAGGATACATTCCCTAAGGGTCATCCACTCATATTTCTCCTTTATGACGTACATGCGGTTATGGAAAATAGATCAATGTTGAGTTTTTGTGTATCTTCTCAATATGCAAATTTTTGGTATATACATGATTTTTATTGCATATCTCCTCTAATGTTAGCTCCAGAATTATATACATGCCCTTTTATGTATATCTTCTCTATATGTTGCTTAGTTGATGAAAGGATACTCAGTTCATATCTTCTCTATATGTCTCTCTCTGTGTAACTTGACTTGTACATTTATGCATATCTCCTCTATATGCTGAACTGTTGTTTCGCTTTGATGCTAGTGCATATCTTCTCTATTGCACTGTAGGACTTATCTTTATTTTATGCATAGATTCTAGTATTACTGATGCGTATATTTGTATTCATGAATTGTACAAATTCGAAATGTGAGTATCATTGATGATTCTCGCTTACTACCTTTCCAAGTTAGTCATGATACTTACTGAGTATATGAGGTCAGTTGTACTCATATTACACCTTATAATTATTTGTGCAGATCTGGGAGTTGAGCTAAGTTGAGCTTTTAGAGAATTCTGCTGCTGCGAAGACTTGAGGTAGAGCTACATCTTGATTACAGTCCTTGTGTCTCCTTTTATCATTTTATTAGTGTATTTGATTTAGACAGTACTTTGTATTATCATATTTGTATTCAGGTATTAGAGCTCAAGACTCAATATTCCCAGTTCTAGGGGATTTACATATTTGTCGCAGTTTTTATCTATGATTATTGGACTCTCGAACTTTTACATTCTGTAAATTTGTTATCATGCTTTGTTATTGCTTTATGATTGATATGCCTAGCAAGTGGATTATGCGTCATCAGGATCAATGGTGATTTTGGATCGTGACATAACACGGGGAAAACATCCTGCACCATATATGTATCATCATCACAACTCGCAGGTTCCCAACTGACATCGAGTACTCAAAATTACAAACAATTGAATAGGACGGAACGGATGATATAGGCTTCGAGCCGAAATAAAGTTGCACGATAAGGAATCAAGAAAGAGAAAGTTCCTAACACCTTATAGCCTCTCTAAGATAAGTACAGAGGTCTCCGTACAGATCCTCAAGACTCTACTAGGCCTCCTCATGACTCGTGAGGCCTATATAAACCTAGTGCTCTGATACCAACTTGTCATGACCCAAAATCCCACCGGAACTGTAATGGCACGTAACACCACTTGCCAGGCAAGCCAACAACAAATATGAGGAAATAAACTTCAATAATAACAAGAAATAGGCTCAACAACAGAATAGCATAAATAATTGTAGTCCAAATGACAATACAACTGAAACCACCCATGATCTGGCGTCACCGAGTGCATGAGCTCTATAGAATACGAAATAAAAAGTCTGAACAAAATACAACATTTTTCGAAAAGCTAAAAAATAATAATAATAGGTAAAGGAGGGGACTTTAAGGCTTGCGAATGGAACTGCAGTGCTACCTCAAAATTACCAAGCAAATCTGGATAAACAGCTCATTAGCAACTATTGCCATCAGCAACACATGGATATGCACACAAAGTGCAGAGTGTAGTATAAGTACAACCAAACTCATGTAATCAATAATAGCAAGCCTAACCTTGGAGAAAATAGTGGCGAGGTTGGCAAAGTCTGATGTTCACTTTCCACAACCAACAACAACAATAACAGAAGAATAATAGCATATAGGAAAATGCAGATCAAATAATAACAGGCTCAACCTAACAGAATAAGAGGAGAATTAGGCATGTTTTTCAAGAATATCAATCAAGGCATCAACTTTTCTACAAAAATCACTTAGAGAGAGATTTATCAAGGTAAACTGTGATTTCAAGCTCTAAACATCAAGTAGAGACATCAATACTAATTAGCATGAGGACAAATACAACTTTATACATGCATGTCAAATATACATGCCAAATCAACAATATCACAGTTTAATTATCAAGTGTACACAAACTTAGAGCCTCTCGAAAATCAAGACCAACCATACACGCAAATTATAATGCACCATATGAAACTACTCAAAATCTCAAACCGCCGAACGAAATGCTAAAGCTCAAAACTTTTTAGTTTTGGGATTTTAACTTTTTTAATAATATAGACATAATAGATATAAATTATTATAAACATAAAATTATCAAGATTTACACATGCTTTTCACAGAAAAAAGATAATTACGTGAAACAAGAAAATGTGGAATTATTTATAAAGAAAATTATTTGATCGAAGAGAATTACTTAAACTAATAATTATCAAACAAAAACTCATTAAACAAAACTAACCTTATGTAACCATTTAAATCTTTACTTTGACTATGGAATATAAAAAAAACCCATCAAGGCGCTCAACTCACTTTTATTTTTCACGCCTCTGAAAAATAGTTTCCAAATAGAGCAAACCATCTTGAAACGTTTTGAAAGTTTGCCTATTAACATTTGTCCAGGTCTACCGGTGCAGTTGCTACTCAAATTTCACTTAGATTACAAGAGGGAAAATCCTAATTTTGCTGTATATAACGTAAACATCGGGTTCTATGCTAGATTCTTTTACCAGCAAACACCTAGGTTATCTAATTGTCTACTGAGAAATTGTGCTGCATTTGCAAAAAAAAAAAAAGAGAGACTCTACTTTGCAATTGGGGTCTAGTATGAGGACCAATTCCAAATCAATATTGATTGCGGTTGAGGTCTATGCCTCATTTTTCTTTCTCCGCAAGGTTCCTAAAATTCTTTATCAATGTTATTATAACTATGAATATTGGAAAATTAGGATGAGATCTAGGAAAAGATAGACACAAGTGCTAAAAATATAATTAAATAATTATATAGAAATATGTTATATCTAACGGCTTAAGTTATTAGATAATTAAGATGATTATTGTATGGGGGTAAAATTGGTTGATAATAGGTGGTCGAATGGTAAGATGACATGTGGAGTCGAAGATAGACAATGGACGAGTCGGGAAACAATTAGTACTGAATGCGACGTGTGTGACCGGCACCGGATGGATTCCGAAGGGAATGTAGTCGGCGGTAAAAGTTCAAAGATTTTCCATCGGACATCATTCAATCAGAGAATATTTGCTAGCGTTAAATGAGCAGCTGTTACAGAGAATATTTGCATTCAAGGCCTGCCGTTACATATTCATCAATGACACTTTTATTCTGATTAAAAGAGGAGCTTGATCCTAGGATTTTGTTACCCTAGGTAGAACTATAAATAGTGTGGTTAACAGCCATTGTGAGGACAGGAAATATTATGCACACAAAAGCTCTATTTTACCATTTTGTTCTCAATCTAACAGCTCACTTTATCATTATTTTCACTTTTGCTCTCGAAAATGCTGAGTTCGGAACCAAGCATGTTATCTTCTTTAATTTCAGTCATATTTCTTTATCATTTTTTGGATCAAATCGATTCGCTTGTCCATAAACTACATTATAAATTCAACTTTACTATTTTACGGGTAAACAGTTTGGCGTCCATTGTGGGGCATAGACAGTTGCATAATTGCTTTGATACATTCATTTATTACTAACAAGTTTCAGTTCTTTCCTTAGTGAAAATCAGATATGGCAGCTAACAATGTCAACAACATATACAACATTGAAGCACGCATTGAACGGGAAGAATTGTCCCTGCGTGATGACTCAATCAGCGACACCCGTAGTGAGGGGGAAGAAATAACCCCGGTTCGCGAGGATCAGTATCCTCTCCATGTGCGAGACCCAACTCCCGATGATGCGGAGGAGGAACATGTCGTGGAGATGGTCAAACTCATGAGGGAACAAAAGAAAACAATCACGGATCATCTCTCAAGGCAGGATCGGGGGATGATATAGTTAAAACAAGCATTGACATGTGTTTCCAACAACGCAAACGTAAGGGTCCAATACCTCCTAGCGTTCCCATAAATCAAACGGCTCAGAGAACCGATAACAACACCCCAAGGGGAGAAGTCAGTTTTGTCGAAGCCGGAGGGACCGGTAGCAGATCTAGGAACAACAACGAAAGTGATCCTTTCATAACCGAGCTCATGAGATTCATGAGAGAAATGAACGAACTAATGGATCAGAATGCGAAGGAGTTTCACGCTCGGATGGATCAGATTCCGGGCGCACCACCATTGTTAAAGGATCCGGATTCAAAAAAATACACACAGTTGCAGTTTAAGCCAAGTGCAGCACCAGAATTAATTCCACAAAGATTGCAAGACATACCGCAAGAGCACATCACAACCTATACCACGGCTGTGACAGGAAACGATTTGGCTCAACATGAGATCGAGTCGATCTTGTTGAAGAAGTTTGGTTAAACCCTCAAAAAGAGGGCCCTGACATGGTACTCTCTTTTAACCGAGCATTCAATTTATTCTTTTTGAAATGCTTGAAATTCATTCATTAAGGCCCATGCCGGAGCAAGGAAGGTTCATGCCAGAAAGGAAGACATATTCAGAATTGCGTAGGGCGAATCTGAGCTACTGCGAGAATTTGTGATCCAGTTCCAGAAAGAAAGGATGTTGTTATCAGCGGTTCCAGATGAATTGGCAGCGGAGGCATTCACAAAGGCTCTAAATACATTGAGTTCTGATGCCTCCATAAAACTGAAGAAGAGTTTACTCGAGTTTCAGGCAACCACATGGGCAGATGTCCATAACTATTATGAGTCAAAAATAAGTATGGAAGACGATCATCTTGGGTCTTCGATATCGGCTAAGGGACCAGGTCGAGAAAAAAGCTAGGACAAGTTTAAAAGCTATTTCGATGCGGATCGGCAGTTCTCTAGAGGCCATTTTATACCGTACAAGAAGACTGATGGGTATAGCAGCAAAGGGTTTCAGACATCGGATAGGGTCACTCCCGATGATATCACCTTCACGGAGAAGGACACAGATGGATTTCTTCTGCCACACAACGACGCTTTTGTAATCTCTCTAATTGTTTTAGATTTCAAAACTAAACGTGGTTTGGTTAACCCAGGAAGTTCAGCCAAAATAATACAATGGAGAGTTGTAGAGCAAGCAAAGTTAATTGGGAACATCATTCCTGTGACAAAACTCTTAGCTATCTTCATATTGACAAGCGTGACAACCCGAGGAGAGATTTTGCTGACCACACATGCCGAAAAAGTAACGAAGGCCACTTTATTCGAAGTGGTGGATGGCGATATGGGTTATAATGTAATCCTCGGAGGGCCGTGGATAAAAGAGATGAAGGTTGTACCCTCAACATATCACCAATCGTTGAAATTTTTGATGCAGGGGGGAATCAAGAAAATAAGAGTAAACCAGCCGGCAGCGACGGAAATGAACGAGGTGACTGTTTCCAGCAGAAAAGGGAAAGGTCCAACAAAAAGAAATTACAGGAACCGATGCCTTCTCCCTTTTTGAATGAAGACGATAAAAGCGAGGATTCATCGGAATCCTATCATGTTCCGAGATACTTTCAATTACTATAATAGACGGATGTGACCAAGTCGACCACAGAAGAACTTGAGCAAGTGGCCTTGTTCAAAGAGTTTTTGGAAAGGAAGTTTCATCTAGGAACAGGGTTAAATCCCGAGCGTAGGTTAGAATTTACAAATTTTCTTAAAGCTAACATTGGCTGCTTTGCATGTTCGCACTCAGATATGACAGGTATCCTATTGGAGGTAGAGGTCCACAAGCTAAGTCTGGGTCCAAACTTTCCACCGGTAAGGCAAAAGAAATGCCCGAAAGCGGAGGTCAGGAACATGTTTGTTAAAGAAGAAGTAACAGGACTACTCAATATTGGTTCAATCCGGATGGTAAAGTATCCGGAATGGTTAGCCAACGTAGTTGTAGTACCTAAAAAGAATAATAAATTTAGGATTTGCGTAGACTATAAAGATTTAAATAAGGTGTGCCCTAAAGACTCATTACCGTTGCCAAACATTGATCAAATGATTGATGCGATGGCCGAACACGAGCTAATGAGTTTCCTTGATGCTTCCTCCAGGTACAATCAAATCAAGATGAATCTGGAGGATCAGGAAAAAACTTCTTTCATAACAAACTTTGGCACATATTGCTATAATGTGATGCCTTTTGGGCTTAAGAACGCCGGAGCCACCTATCAAAGGCTTGTTAATAAAATGTTTAAGGATCTGATAGGCTAAACAATGGAAGTATATATTGATGACATGTTAGTCAAGTATTTAAATGCATGAGATCATTTGAAATACCTCCAAGAGACTTTTGACATTCTGAGGAAGCATAACATGAAACTCAACCCGGAGAAATGCGTGTTCGGGGTTAGTTCCGGTAAGTTTTGGGATTCCTAGTCTCGCAATGAGGGATCGAGGTAAATCTAGACAAAATCAAAGCTATCGAAGAAATTTCGGGCCAATTGACAAGTGTGAAGGAAGTACATAGGCTAATCGGAAGGTTGGCGTCTCTAAAGAGATTCATCTCAAGATTCTCAGAGAAGTGCCATCACTTCTTTTCACTTCTGAAAAAGAAGAACGATTTCGAATGGACTCCGGAATTCCAACAGGCATTGAAAGACCTAAAAAGGTACCTGTCTAGCCCACCGTTACTTTCAAAACCAGGGGAAGGCGAGCAGTTGTTAATATATCTAGCAGTCTCGGAAGTAGTAGTAAGTTTTATTTTGGTCCGAGAGGAAGAAGGTATGCAATTTACTATTAATTATATTAATAAAATATTGTCGGTAGAGGAGACTCATTATCCGCACCTCAAAAAGCTGGCCTTAGCTCTCGTAGTTGCCCTCCCGATAGTCGTTGTCACAACCTTTCCCTTTAGGAATGTCCTTCACAAGCCTAAGTTGTCAGGCCGTTTGACTAAATGGACAGTCAAAATTATCGAATTCGATGTTGAGTACAAACCCAGTACTGCAATCAAGTCATAAGTTTTGGCCGATTTCAGTCCCGGGTTAATGCCCTTGGCTGCTAAAGAAGCAGTGTTGGTGTCGTATATGGCATCGGTAGTTTGGACCTTGTTTACGTATGGAGCATCCAATGTAAAAGGGTCCGGTCTCGGGGTAGTTCTAATCACTCCCTCGGGGGAAACTTTTAGGCAGGCCATTAAAATTGCTTTGTTAACTAACAATGAAGCCGATTATGAGGCTTTGGTTGCATGACTGGAACTAGTGCGGGAACTATGCTCTGAGTTCATCGAAGTGAAATACGACTGCCAACTGGTAGTAAACCAAGTGTATGGGACTTTCAACACAAAGGAAGAACGCATGCAACAGTATTTGAAATAGTTTCAGGCATTGCTTGCACGATTTAGGGAATGGACAAACATCCACATTCAAAGGGAAGAGAATGTGGAAGCTGATGCATTGGGTAATTTGGGGTCATCCACGAAAATGAAAGGATCTAATTCTGGTACGGTCGTCCAACTTCTACATTTGGTGTTGGGCGTGGATGGCTATTGCGAGGCAAATTTGACCAACTTGGTATGGGACTGGAGGAATGAATTCATTTAGCATCTCCGGCATGGTAAATTACTCAAGGACCCAAAGGTGTCCCGGCCACTACGGACCAAAGCAACTCGCTACTGCCTCGTAAATGAGCAGTTATATAGGAGGTCGTTCCAATGACCATTATCCAAGTGTCTATGGGCCTCGGAGGCAGACTACGTGATGAGGGAAGTCCACGAAGAAGTTTGCGGGAATCATTCTGGTGTAGATTCGTTAGTGCTAAAGTTGATCTGGGTAGGTTATTACTGGTCGCGAATGGAACATGATACAAAGGCATTCGCTCAAAACTGTGACAAATGTCAACATCATGTGCACTTGGTGCACCAATTAGCAGAACTTATGCATTCGTTCATGTCCCCGTGGCCATTAATGAAATGGGGGATGGACATAGTTGGTCCTCTACCACCGGGCCCCGTAAAGGTAAGATTTCTTTAGTTTTATCTGATTTTTTTTACTAAATGGGTTGAATCAAGTCCTAATCAAAAGATAGGTTAATGCGAAGTGGTCGACTTCATATGGGACCACAAAATATGCCGATTTGGAATACCGAAAGAAATCGCTTGTGATAACGGGCCACAGTTTATAGGTTCAAAAGGCACAAAATTATTGGAAGAGTTAAAAATTAAGAGAATTACGTCTTCATCGTACCACCCAAGTGCTAACGGATTGGCAGAATTAACCAACAAGGTAATTATTCAGAAGCTTAAGAAGAAGTTAGAAGATGCTAAGGGAAAAGTGGCCCGATGAGCTACCGGGAGTACTATGGGCATATCGAACAAAGGAAAAGTCGAGCACGGAAGAAACACCCTTCTCACTCGTGTATGGCGCGGAGGCTCATATACCGGTAGAAGTGGGGGAGACGCCTTTAAAGTTTTTCCAAGCAAACAAAGAAGAAAATAATAAAGTGTTGATGGTGAAGCTGGACTTGCTTGATGAACACCGGGACTTGGCGTACGCAAGGATGATGGCTCAACTGCAAAGAATGGAAAGATATTATAATCGCAGGGCCAATCTCCGCTATTTCAAAGTAGGAGATTTGGTGTTGAGGAAGGTGACTCAGAGCACTCAGGAAGTCAACACCGGGAGACTGGGACGAGTATGTGAAGGTCCTTACCGGGTTTCAGCTATCACCGGTAAGGGATCATATGAGTTGAAAAATCAAGATGGAGTCAAATTTCCTAGTAATTGGAACGTGACTCACCTCAAAAGGTTTTATTGATGACGGTTCCTATCAATACTGAATGTATGTGATGCACTTTTTTTCCCTTCGACCGATTTTTATCCCAATCGGGTTTTTCTAGTAAGGTTTTTAATGAGGCAGCAACGAAAAGCATACTACGAAAGAAGCATTATCAGCAAAGTCAAGACCTTTAAATACAAGGCACTAAAAATTTCACATCGATGGTATAACAACTATGTGGATTGTTAAATTATCTTTGGCTCGACGGTAAGCCTTGCCTTCCATTATTAAAAAAAGATTATTTAATCATTCACAATTTGTCTCCATCGATGAAGTAATCTGGGTACAAGACTTCCAATGTTCAAATTTGCATGCTTTGCATTCGAACGCTGGGGGGATAATATCTGATATGGCACCAGGAATGCTACGAAAATGGGGACTACGAGAACAGGGATCAATATTTCATCAGGACCGAGGACTGCTCAATCAGCCTTGTAGAAATAAGTTGTACAAGTTAGCCACACGTATTGGTAACTTTATTTACTTAAGCAAATGAATGCCTACGTACTTTTAAAAATAGAGGGAATAAAACAAAGTCCTTTTATTTTTATCTTATTTTGTCTAAATAATGAGTTAATTTTATCGTTTGAAAGTTAACAAAAACTTCAAATGCTTGTGCCGGAATGAATAGTAGACATCCTCTTCAAGAGCACCATAAACATAAGGGTCCCCTCTTACGAAACTCGCATAGTAAAAGGTAGATTACGGAAGAATTTATGCCCGGAATCAAAAGATATCGGATGAATAAATATACCTGAAGCTTTAATCAACTAGACATAAAAAGGATATTTTTGCACAATACTTAAGCAAAAAAGAAAAATTATTAAAGTGCCGAACTCAATAAAATTTTGGCATAATTACAAAAGATTAAAAAAAATTATACATCATTCGTGCCGCCAAAACTCGAAAGAGGAGAAGAAGGCGGATCCACTGCTGGTTCAGGGCCTTCATCTTCTTTAGTCTCCCCTTCGATTCCCGAATACTCAAAACTATTATTCGAGGAGTCAGTCGCAGTGGGCCGAGCAGGAAGGTTTTCACGAGCGGATAACTCTAGTTCCCGGGCCTGGGCAACACAATCATCTAAGTTGGTGATGCCCACTTTGGACTCCTCCAAGGTCTTCCTCTTCATATGATACATGGCATAGGTCTTCTTGAAGATAAGGGAATCCTCTTGATCTCGGAGTTTTTCCCGGAGTTTATCAGTTTCGGCCTGGAGCTCTTCTCTTTCGGACTTCATGGCGCCAGGAGTCAAGCTCAACATTTGTAGTTGAGTGAAGCCGATTTTGCTCCATGGCCATCTTAAGCCTCTCTTACATTCGGGCTCTCTTCTCCTTGGAAGTATTGGCCTCCTCGGTTTTGGATCATAATCTGGCCTTTAGATTATTAATTTTCTCCTTGAAGGAAAACTCTCGTTCGGTAATAGCGATTACATCATCTTGAAATTCGACACACTTAGCCTTAGCCTTTTTAAGGTCTTTGTGCAGTTGAGAAGCTTCTTGGTTGTGGGCCATCTTGTCTTGCTTGGTTTGCTGTAATCGAGCTTCAAGCTCATCTATATGAGTAGCTTTTGCCTCCAGCACTGGGAGGTGCACGGCAAGCTAGTTCCTCTCAGCCAAAAATTGATCCCACTCGGAAGAAAGTTCTTGTTTATAAAGGATCAACCTTTGCAGGCATTCAGAAGCAAGGAGGTTGGCCTAGAAAAAAAAGATTACAATGAAGGTTACCATTACAGCATATAAATGTCAAAAAGGATAGAAGTAAAGTAGGATGGTACATGCGCCGCATTGTGCATGACATTGTTTATCAAACACTCCCTAGAAAGGGAGCCTATTTTTTTTTCCAATCCTTCACCGATGCCAGCAGCTTCATATAATTGGCAAGTTCCACCGGCCTGGAGAGGACGTGACACTCTTTCGAGATTGAAAGAGTGACGTTTTGCCTTCCTTGGGGATCTTGAGAAGGCATAGCATAGGTTCTCCCCAGGTTCCCGTGGTCAGGAGACCGGGGGGAAACATCCCTTTCTCAATCAGCTGATGCGGTGGAGATGATGCAGTTAGTACCGGTGGCGGCAGCTGGCGTCTATGGGCGAGAAGTTGTTGGTGTAAAAGAAGAAGCAGATGTGGCAGAAGGAGTGTTGGTTGTTATTTGCTCAGTGATTGGGGACAGAAAAGGCTCAGGGTCCGAACTCCTTGGACCGCATACAGCAATTGGGGCCAGGAAGCAAGAATCGACATTCTCGACCAGGTCCATCTCACCCCAAAGCGCCTGAGTTTCCTTTAATTATGGGTTTGAAGCTCCCCCGGCTGAGCATCCGGTTGGGCTAATGAAGATATCCTTTTAAGGGAAGCCTCTTCATCACTGGATTCTCCTTCATCAACGAGGACCACTATGGACGGCTCGGATGGTGTTTTCTTCACTCTTTTTTCCTGAGTCCCTGCCGAGGAGGAGCATCTTCTTTACGGTCTTTTGTTCTCAGATTGGGGACTCCGAGAGGAGGCACCCTTACCAAAGACTCGGGCAGATCCACGAGCTCTGCTTCGAGCGAGGGCATTTTGTAGCACCCTCCTGGCCTCCTCGAGGTCATCTAAGGTGTCGACTTCGGGCCAGATGACAGAGCCCCTCAGAAGCCCTGTATCAAGCAAAAATGGAGTTAGCAACTTATCCATGAGATTTCTTGTGTTCGAACAAGTATAAAAGAAAAGAAGGACTTGGCTTACAATGGTGCTTGGGATTCTACCCATATTTGGTGGGCCATCTCCTTCCACCGTCGGGATTCTGGAGTTGTAATTTTCTGAACCCATTGGTCAAGGCCTTGAACCCATGGCAATTCCCATCGGGTGGCTGAAACGAAGGAAACAAAAAATCAACAAAAGTGAGAAATGGTCTGTTCGCGGAGAAAGAAAGTAGAAAATCGAAAACTTACGAAAAAGGTTCCACGACTCGAGAAAGGCTGGAGATGTGGTCGGGATGATGTCCATGGTAGAAATAATGACGAACCGTTCCATCTATCCGTGGTCGTTGTCATCGTCTACGCTGGTGAGGAGAGCGTAGTGACCACGCTTACTAAAGTTTATTACCCCATGGAAAATCTTGCGAGAGTAAGTATTCATTATATATGCAAGAGTTAGGGTTTTCCCGGTCTCAGTGGACAATTGACGAAGGTAGACCACCGTCCGCTATATAGATAGGCCTACTTGTACTAAGCAAACCTAATATCGGTGGAAAAACTCCAAAATTATTGGGTCGATCCCTTCACTCGACCCCAAAGAGAATGGATCCAATGTGAAGGGATACGTATAGACGTACATAAACCCCCCCTTTGGAGTAGGTAACTCGCTCTGCCATATCTGGGGCGAGGATTTCAATATTGGGACAGTTGTAGTCCCCCTTCACAGTTGGGATACTGAAAGGGCGAATGGAGGAGGAAAACCTACGAACTGGCCAAAACCGGTGGCCTTGAGAAGTTGCAGAAGAAGCTTTTTCTTGAAGGTTGTTTGCAGTGCTGAGATGAAAAGGTATGATGGTGCTAACAGTTGGAGGTTCAGATTCAACGTCAACCTCCTTGTCTTTATTTTTCTTCGGGCCTCCACCAAAGAAAAGACCGGTATTACCAACGAAAGTAGTGTATGAAGACATGGTGGTAACTCGTAAGAGGTTTGTAAAAGAAAAAGTTATTGCTAAGAAAGTTGAAGGTTGTTAAAGTTTCTAAGCAAATGCAGAGAAGAAGGAAGACTTATGAAAGTTGTGGGAGTAAAGAAGTAAAAATGATAAGTAGCAGAGAAGTTATAGACGGCAAAAATCGTGGTCATAATTACCTCGAAAACCAGCGAAAATATTTGTTGTATCGGGGGGCAATACATGTTCGGGCTATTAAATGCGAGAAGGCGTGCATCCTTTCAAGTTGCAGAGACTGTTGAGGAACTTTTTTGCCAAGCAAGGAATCTTCACCTACTTCCCGGTAACACTAAGTTGCGTCACCAGAAAGTAGGGGGACTATCTGCATGGGGTAAAATTGGTTGATAATAAGTGGTCGAATGGTAAGATGACACATGGAGCTGAAGATAGACAAAGAACGAGTCGAGAAATAATTAGTACCGAATGCGACGCGTGTGATCGGTACCGGATGGATTCCGAAAGGAACATAGTCGGCAGTAGAAGTTCAAAGATTTGCCATCGGACAGCATTCAATGAGGGAATATTTGCTAGCATTAAATGAGCAGCCGTTACAGAGAATTTTTGCATTTAAGGTCTGTCGTTACATATTCATCAATGACACTTTTATTCTCATTAAAAGAGGAGCTTGATCCTAGGATCTGGTTTCCCTAGGTAGAACTATAAATAGTGTGGTTAACAACCATTGTGAGGACAGGAAATATTATGCACACAAAAGCTATTTTTTACCATTTTGTTCTCAATCTAATAGCTTTTTCATCGTTTTATCATTATTTTTACTTTTGATCTTGGAAACGCTGATTTCGGAACCAGGCCTATTATCTTCTTTAATTTCAGTCCTATTTCTTTATCATTTTTTGGGTCAAATCGATTTGTTTGTCTATAAATCACATTACAAATTCAACTATATCGTTTTACGAGTAAATAGTTATATGCTTCGACATGGTAGTAGAGCAGATAGAGGTCTTGAATTTGGTTCTCAACATCATTCATTAGCAAAAGAATCTTGGATGAATTTGATGAGTTTCATCATCATCCATTATCAAAAGAATTTAAATGTGTTTGCCCCCTAAAATAGAAGTCAACCAACGTGAGGGTACGTGTTGAATATATAATGTCACGCAATTCCTCAACAAGCAGACATTCATTTGGAAAAAGAAGGGGGACAGGAGAAGATCAGGAATTCGCAAGGTTCAAAGCAAAAATTTGGAAGTTAAGGAAAGAGATTGGGGCATAAATATCTTGGAATTGTTCCAGAAGGAATACATTGTAGCTTCCATTTTTTTTACAAATCTTTTCCATTCTCGTTCTCATTCTATTAATTCTACCAAATAATTTAATTTTAACTTTAAAGCTCCCCTGGCCATCTTCGTACTACATTGAGCTTCCAGGCAAACTTCCCCATTAACGATACAAAAGTCAAACATCTCCTTTTCTATTGTTATTCGAAGTTTTAAACATGTACGGAAGAATTCAAGGTATATTCCAAGCAAAAATGTGATCTTTAACATGTTAGGCAACTTTGATTGCGTTAATCTTAGATCTTAAACTTTATTTTACTTGTTATGACTTTTTGGATACAAACAGGAAATATTGAGCTGAGTAAGCTCGGTATAGGTTATGTACAATTTACCTGAGCTATTATACATCACGTTAAAGAAAACAAAATAAATAAAAAAATTCAATGCTTCATAAGGGGCGGAGCCACATGCATCCAAGGGGTGTCAACTGCCACTCTTTCGTCGGAAAATTACACTGTTTAGCTCGGTAATATTTTTTAAAATATGTGTATATATATATACTATATAATAACACTCCTTAACTTCTGGTGAGTTTATTTCTTTATATTCTGACTCCCTTAATGAAAATTCTGACTCCGACACTGTGCTCCATCGTTCATTCCAATTTTATGGTGTAGTTTAAATACCCATCATTAACAAGGAAAAAGAATAACAGTTCTCTCTATAAAATTTCTTGGAAATATTTGTCAAGAAACTGGACATATATTTTCCAATAACTGCATAGGACTATCGAAAAAAGAAACATAAAGTAAGAAGATACTAAATAATGATGTTGGAAATCTGAGATAATCATTTGAAACTCAATCTTACGTAAGGGAAGTAGAGACGTACTAAGCCGAGAATAACTATTCCAGGAGGTACTCATTTTGTCCTTTAACTGGAATGAAGCTAGATATTGAGATGACTTGTCCCTCGTTCAATTACAAGACCTGCATTGATTATATATACTCCCCGTTCAAAAAAATAAACATATTGCTATTTGAGGAATCAATAATATTTTCTTTGATTATGGTTTTCACAAATAATTTTTAAATATTTTGAATTGTTAATTTTTGTGATTTATAACACTTTTTATATAGTTTCTAAATATGTAAATTTTATTTAAGAAACTTAAAAATTTATGTACTAATTCATACAAAAAATTAGCTTGTTTGATCCTTATACGCCGAAAAGATTCAAACAAATTAAAATAAAAGGAGTATAAAATTTGATTTGCGGGTGACCCTTACTTCTCTTTCCCCCTCCTAAAAGGTTGTATCTTACCAGACCTGCATTGACTAGGAAAACAAAATATTGCAACAATTTTCTCATTGAACTTCTTGGAAAGATTTGTCAAGAAAATTAATACAATCTAGATAACCATCGAGCAGTTTGGATTATAATTGGAGGCTATTCTTACAATGAGATGGCATGTTGTGCAATTTTGTCAACAATTGAAGACTACGTTATATTTGGTGGCTATACTTGTAATACTTTACTCCCTAATATAAATAACCCTTAAGGCTCTCATTTTAGAGTTAGCTTAATTTGATATTGATATTATTAACTACTTGATCGAGAGTTATAGATGCATTATATTGTTGCTTGAAAACCTTTAAGGTGGCTTTTATTACTCTTCATCTTGAGAGTTATCGTATAGTTTAGGGTTGATTAGGATTTAAATTGAAGGGTATTTGTATTTGATTTAAAATATTTTTCAATTTTTCTAATTAGTTCTTTGTTAAATTATATCTTTCTATCCTTTGTTCTTATTATTTTTGCTTTCATGTTCATATCATCTTGTTATTAGATCGAAGGTTAAAAGGATTTATTTCTACAAATTTCTTGATTATTTACACTAATTTTTATATTAGAAATTTTAAAAAATCTAAAAACAAATTGCAAAATTGGTAGATCCGAATCTGTTTGATGAATCTTTGGAGGATTTGGAGTTCTATTTAAAGATTTATGTGGTGAATCTGAGTTGGAATTGAATAGAAGTTTCATTTGGTGATTTGTATTTGATTTGAGCTCAAAATTTCAAAATTGAAGAAACAAAATGAAGAACTTTGAGCTACATTTTTAGAAATTCCAATATAAATCTTTGAAGTTTATTTGAATCTGAAAGTTGTTTTACATTGCTCCTTGGGTTAAATATTATTATTTTCTAGCTGAAGGTGAAGAAAACATGGTTTCC
The DNA here is from genome assembly GCF_000390325.3 of Nicotiana tomentosiformis. Classification (NCBI taxonomy): domain Eukaryota; kingdom Viridiplantae; phylum Streptophyta; class Magnoliopsida; order Solanales; family Solanaceae; genus Nicotiana; species Nicotiana tomentosiformis. Next base: position 52,208,415 of record NC_090820.1, read on the forward strand.
AAATTATGGTATAGGGTTTGAAGCTTGGAAGAAGAAATTTGAAAATAGGTTTCAAATTTTTGGTGGTGATTTTGAGATAGATTATTGGGGTTTATTTATGGAGTTGTGGGGAACTTGTATCTTAAATTTAATGAAGATTTGAGGTATTTTTGGTTGGATTTGGGATTGAAGAATGAAGAACTTGAAGGAAATTGCTAAATTTTCAGATTTTTGCAAAAATAGCCCAAATTCGTCCACTTTGCACCAGTGGCCATCTTGCTCCAGTAACCAATTTTCTACCTAAATTTTAAATATATCCTTTTCGGTTTGTTTTTTTTTCTTTCTTTTCATGTTTATTCTAGACGTATTAGCTCATACTTAGTGATTAACTAGTTTTTGTATGCTTTCTTTTAGTTCGTGCTTATTTTATTTGTGCTTTTCTCTTTAGTTTCGTTGTTAATTTCTTGTTTTCATTGTCCATTAGTTATTTTAACTTCTTTGTTGAGTCCTATAAACTCCATGCTCGCCCTGAAGCTGGAAGAACCACTTGAAAGTGCCTTGATTGAGTTTGACATCAACTTTAGATATTCATCTGTCACAACCCAAAAATCCCACCACAGGCGTCGTGATGGCACTTAGTCTCTAAGACTAGGTAAGCCGATTACAATTATATTTTGAGCCATTTTTTTTAAACCAAAAGCGGAAACAAATATAATAACCTTCTAAAACTGGTAATATTAAGTCACAAACTCTAACTGAATACATGAAATGATCTCAAGGATCAAATATACAATAATGTTAGAATAAGAGTTGACAGTACAATAAAATGGAAAGACTCCAAGGGACTGTGACGACCGAGCAACTTTACCTTGAATCCTTGCAATCTCACTTTAACTCTATCTGAGTCCGATAGCGCTAATACCTGACTCTGCACAAAAATGTGCAGAAGTGTAATATGAGTACACCATGGTCGGTACCCAGTAAGTATCAAGACTAACCTCGGTGGAGTAGAGACGAGGTACAGTCAAGACACTCACTAGTCTAATAACCTATGCAATATGATATACAAAATAATAGGAAATAAATAACAATAAGGGCAACATAAATCAACCAGTGATATGCACAACATGACAACAAGAATACCATAAATATTGCACAACAAATAATGAATACAAGTACAACCAATTAATCAAGTCCTTCCAATATAAATCTTTCGCCTATATATTTTTCAAATAGAAATCTTCAGGATATAATACTTTCAAATAAATCTCTTTCGAGTAAAATTCACCCTGTAAAAGTCACCATGTAATACAACATTTCAAAATCATAAAATACGGGTCTCAGCCCACTTTCATATTTCCATGGCACCTCGTGCCAATTTCTCTATCACAACCGCACGGATAACTCACGTGCCAAATATCATCACTCATTTAACCACGGCACCTCGTGCCCACATTTCACATCACAACTGCACGGACAATTCACGTGCCAATATCATCATTATTTACTCACGGCACCTCGGCACCTCATGCCCACATTTCATATCACAAATGTACGGACAGTTCACGTGCCAATATCATCATTATTTACTCACGGCACCTCGTGCCCACATTTCATTTCATAATCCGCCTGGCAATAACCACAGGCTCCCAATTTCAACATAGATCATACTATTATCAATTTACCAACAAGAAGACAAATTGCACAAGGTATAAAAATAAACACTAGAAAAATCACAACATCACATGAAAATTACCAACGCAATAACCCCACATCATCACATATCATCCCTGACAATAGCCACCCATATCTCTCATATAGCCACCCTTATCACTCCTATAATAGCCTAATTTATCCCTACGCCCTGACAATATCAATAGCCATCTTTATCGCTCCTATAGCCACCCTTATCACTCCTAAATAACCTCAATTATCCCTCCGCCCTGACAATATCAATAGCCATCTTTATCGCTCATATAGCCACCCTTATCACTCCTATAATAGCCTCATTTATCCCTCCGCCCTGACAATATCAATAGCCACCCTTATCGCTCATATAGCCATTATTATCGCTCCGTTCAGACAATATCTCAACACACATAACAACAATGAAATACCACCCTTATACCCACATAATATCAACAGTGAAATGCTACCCTTATATCCTCAAAATAATAACTCAAATAACACAATAATTTACACGGAATATTATCCCGACAACATAACAAAATCATTTCATATCACAATTTGCCCAATGGCCACAACCAATTCCAAAGATATAACAAAATTAATTAATTTCACAACAAATAGCCCAGGGCTCCACACAATGTGTATAAAATCTAAAAACAACAACATATATGGAAAATACTCAATATAGGGCAACGCCTTCATTTAATCCAAATTCTCAATAATTATATAAATACCTCTTCTTAAGCTCATTTAATTAATTATTTACAGAGGAAAAACTCATAATGAAATTAAATTCCAAGAATATCAAACCATCAAACTCACGAAATTCACATAAATATACAGGTAACATTCACTTCAAATCGTCATATAAAAATAAATTCAATAAATGTGGTTTGAGGCATTGCAAATAGATGATTAAATAAATGTCAACAATTATCTAATTTACTACACAATAATGCCTAAGACATTAACCCAATAAAATTTGCACATATAAGCCTGAGTACGTACTCGTCACCTCGTGTACACGACTTTTCACATTTCACAAATGGCACATAAGACTTAATGCCTAAGGGGTAATTTCCCCACTCGAGGTTAGGCAAGACACTTACCTTTTTGAAGTTAGGCCGATATTCTAAAATTGTCTTCTTGCTTAAATTGACCATCGGATAGCTCAAATCTATCCAAATTAATTCAATTCAATCAATACTAATTATAGGAATTAATTCCATATGAAAATACTAATTTTCCAATAAAATTCGAAATTTAACTCAAAAATTGCCCGTAGGTCCCACGTCTCGGAATCTGACAAAACTCACAAAATCTGACAACCCATTCAATTACAAATTCACCCATACCAATTTTATCAAATTCCGATATCAGATTGACCTTCAAATCTTCATTTTACATTTTTTGAAGATTTTACAAAAATCTGATTTTTCTTTCATAAATTCACGGATTCATGATGTAAATGAGTATGGAATCATGAAATATAATCAATATAGGTTAAAGAAGGTGTTGTCCTATGCTGAGTTACTTTTCCATCATTACTATTATTTTTGAGATTTTATATACGTTGTGTGGAGCCTTGGGTTACTTGTTGTGAAATTAATTGATTTCGTTGTGTCTTTAGAAATGGTTGTGGCCTATGGGTAATTTGTGATATGAATATGCTGTGTTGTGTTGTTGTGATAATATTCCGTGCAAATTGTTGTGTGATTTGAGTTATTATTATAGGGGCATAAGGGTGGCATTCCACATTTGATAATATGCGGACATAAGGGTGTCATTTCACTATTGTTATGTGTATTGGGTATTGTCTTGGAGGAGAGATAAGGGAGGCTAATATACAGAGCGATAAATGAGGCTATCATAAGGAGAGATAAGGGTGGTTATATGAGAGATAAAGGTGGCTATAGGAGCGATAAAGGTGGCTATTGATATTGTCAGGATGGACGGATAAGGGTGCCTATTATATGGAGTGATACAGGTGGCTATATAAGAGATAAGGGTGGTTATTGTCTGGGATGATATGTGATGAGGTGAGGTTATTTTGTTGATGATTTTTATATAATGATGTGGGGTTATTGCGTTAGTAATTTTCATGTGATGTTATGATTTTCCTTGTGTTTATTTTTATATCTTGTGCAACTTGACTTGTTGTTTCGGTAAACTTAATAATAGTCTGATCTATGTTGAAATTATGAGCCAGTGGCTATTGCCGGGTGGATTATGTTATTGGCACGTGAACTTTCCGTGCATATGTGATATGAAATGTGGGAATGAGGTGCCGGGAAATATAATGATTATGTTATTGGCACGTGAACTGTCCGTGCAGATGTGATATGAAATGTGGGCACGAGGTGTTGGGAAAAAAATATAATAATTTTATTATTGGCACGCGAGTTGTTCGTGTGGTTATGATAGAAATATGGGCACGAGGTGCCGTAGAAATATGAAAGTGGGCTGAAACCCGTGGTTTATGATTATGAAATGAGGTCTCACAGAGTGACTTTTATTTGAAAGAATTATATTCAAAAGATTTTATTTGAAAGAATTATATTCGAAAGATATTTATTTGAAAGATTTATATTCGAAAGATTTTAAATGAAATATTTTTATTTGAAAAACTTATATTTGAAAGACGTATATTTGAAGAACTTAGATTAATTTGTTGTACTTGTGTTCCTTATTCGTTTGAGCAATATTTATGGTGTTCTTGTTGCCTTGTTGTTCATATCCCTGATTGATCCTCGTTGGCATCACTGCTATTTGTTTTTTATTATTTTTGTATACTGCTATAATGCACAGGTTAATAGACTAGTGAGTGTCTTGACCGTACCTCGTCACTACTCCACCGAGGTTTGTCTTGATACTTACTGGGTACCGACTGTGGTGTACTCATACTACACTTCTGCACATTTTTGTGTAGAGCTAGGTATTGGAGATATCAGATTCGGATAGAGATTAGAGTGTGATCGCAAGAATTCAAGGCAGGGCTGCTTGGTCATCGCAGTCCCTTGGAGTCTTTCCATTTTATTGTATTATCAACTCTTATTCGAACAATATTGTATATTCGATCCTTGAGATCATTGCATGTTTTCAGTTAGAGTTCGTGACTCAGTATTACCAGTCTTGGGAGGTGGTTATATTTATTTTCCGCTTTTGGTTTCAACTCTTGCATTAAATTATATGTTTCAAAAATAAAATGGCTTGAAATGTAATTGTAATCGACTTACCTAGTCTTAAAGACTAAGTGCCATCATGACGTCTGTGGTGGGATTTTGGATCGTGACCGGTGGCATCTCACTGTGGTTGTTATGCGGGGCATAAGGGTGGCATCTCACTGCTGTTGATTGTACGGAGTGATACGGGTGGCTATTGTGTTATTATCCGGACGGAGCGATAAGGGTGGCTATTGTGCAGAGTGATACATGTGGTTAATGATATTGTCAAGGCGGAGTAATATGGGTGGCCATCAGAGAGATAAAGGTGGCAATGTCAGGGATGATGTGTGATGGCCTGGGGTTATTATGTTGATGATATTTGTGTGATAGTGTGATCCTCCTTGTGTATGTCATACACCTTACGTGACTTGTGGTGTTGTTTTCAATGAACTACTCGATGCCTTTGATATTACTTATTGACTTGAGTTGTACTAGAACACTCGTATAAGTATACGCCTTAGGATGCCACTTATACTAGTTCGGGAGTATGAAACTTAACATCTATTGATCATGCCCATGTATTCTTGTATTACCTGATTTCATGTTGATATTGAGCCTGTGCCTATTCCTGGCGGATTGTGATTGGGAGCCTGTGAACATGTCGGGCGGATTGGGAATTGACACATGAGTTATCCGTGCGGTTGTGATTAGACATGTGGGCACAAGTTATCGTGAGCTTATGATTTGTGGTTTGAGATTCGTGACTTGTGATTATGAGATGAGGTATCTCGGAGTAACATTGCGAAACTTGTGCTAGAACGGCTTGATTTAATTGGTTGTTATTTGTTTTCCTCATTTGGTTTCAATGGTACTTTCACGGTGTTCGTATTACTTTACTGTTTATATCATATGTTGATTCTTGTCGCCATTTACTGATTCCTGCTTTCATTATTAGCTTTATACTTCTATACTGCACAAGTTATTTTTGACTAGTATGTGTCTTGACTTGTACCTCGTCACTACTCCACCGAAGTTAGTCTTGATACTTACTGGGTATCGATTGTGGTGTACTCATACTACACTTCTGCACATCTTTATGCAGAACTAGGTATTGGAGATATTGGACTCGGGCAGAGTTAGCTTATTGATCGCGAGAATTCAAGGTAGAGTTGATTGGTCGTCGCAATCCCTTGGAGTCCTTTTCCTTTCATTGTATTGTGAGCTTGTCATTTGAACAATATTGTATTTCGATCTTTGAGATCTTTCCATGTATTCAGCTAGAGTTCGTGACTCTATATTATCTAGTCTTGGGAGGTTGTTATGATTATTATCGCGTAGGCTTATTTTGCTTTATTTCGGTATTCACATTAAACTCTGTTTTAAATTATCATTGTTAAAACTAGCTTAATCGTTTTAAGTAATCATCTTACCTAGTCTTAGAGACTAGGTGCCATCACGACGCATGTGGTGGGATTTTGGGTCGTGACACTATGACACTTTATTTTTGATACTGCTTAGGGTTTCTTCTTCTTCTTCTTCTTGATTGCGAAATGACTTTGTTAGATTTATTGTTATTTTGACAAATTGATGATTAGAGTTTGTTCTTGATGATATTTGGAGGCTATGTTTCAAATTTGAGCTCATTTGGAGTAGATTTAGGTGTAAATCGTGTATTGCATTGTTGAAATTCGAAGAACAAGTTTTTGTTTCTAAGCAATTTGCACTTCAGACCTATTTGGCCTTAAGTGCATGAAAACATTGGTTGCACTTCAGACCTATTTGGCCTTAAGTGCATATAAAATGTAATTTTTTCACTTCAGAACAATTTGGCCTTAAGTGCATCTTAAGTGCAGTTTTTGTACTTTAGACTTAATTGGCCTTAAGTGCACTGCACTTTTTTCCGGCAAAGGGTCCAAATATACCCTTCTACTTTCGAAAATGGTCTAAAAATACTCCTAGTTATACTATTTGGTTATTTATACCCCTGCAGTCATACTTTGGGTTCATATATACCCCTCATTTAAACGGAGGGACACGTGTCGCTGTTCTGTTGGTCAATTCTAAATATCTCATAATTAATTAAAAAGACCCATTACCCATACCCGAAAAATAATTTTTTTTTTTGTAAAAACTGGAAAAAACTAAAAAACAATTTACAAAAAACTGAAAAACGAAAATAATTTTTTTCTAGTTTTTACAAAAAAAACTGCTTTAAAAAAAACTAAAACATATTTTCTAAAACAATATTTTTGTAAAAACTGGAAAAAAAATTGAAAAGCAATTTTCTAAAGTAATTAAAAACTGGAAAAAACCGAAATATTTTTAACTAAAAACTGAGAAAAAAGAAAATATTTGTTTTTTCAGTTTTTACAAAAATATTACTTTAAAATTTTGGTTTTTAGTTTTTACAAAAATATTATTTAGAATTTTTTTTAGCTTTTTTTAACAGCAGTTTTTATGTAAAAACTGGAAAAAAAAATATTTTCATTTTTTCAGTTTTTAGTTAAAAAAAAACCAGTTTTTCCAATTTTTATAAAAAAAAAGAAAATTGATTTTTTTTTTTTTTTTCAGTCTTTACAAAAACCTTGTTTTAGAAAATATTTTTCAGTTTTTTCTAAAGTAGTTTTTTTGTAAAAACTGAAAAAAAAATATTTTCGTTTTTTAAGTTTTTAGTAAAAATAATTTCATTTTTTTCCAGTTTTTACAAAAAAATAATTATTTTTCGGGTATGGTTAATGCGTCTTTTTAATTAATTAGGAGATATTTAGAATTGACCAACATGACGATAACACGTGTCCCTCCGTTTAAATGATGGGTATATTTAAACCCAAAATATAACTGCAGGGGTATAGATAACCCAATAAGTCTGAAGTTGATCATAAAATAGGTAAGCTTGAAACTTTTTGTGCAAAATAGGTATAACTTGTGACCCAAAAATTGAGTATAAATACAATTGTCCCCACGAAATAGGATTTCACACTGAAAGCGCTTTAAGTAAACAATATAACTAGTAGCGGTAATTAAGAGTAGCCGGATAAGATAGACAAATTTCTTGATCAATCATTGCACTTTGATTGATTGGTAAAAAGCCTTAGTTAACTTTTATTAATTTAACCTCGTCTATATGTTTATTATTTCTATTTGTTACATCTATATTATTACGTAAAATAACTAAGTATTTATTCAAACCTTTATTAAATTTAGACTCGTTATTTCTTCAAAATTGTATACTTATTTTCTCTTATGTAAAGTTTGTACTCGAATTGGCTTATCGTATAAAACTTTCTATATTATTACGTAAGATAGCCAAGTATTTATTTAAACCTTTATTAAATTCAGATTCGTTCTTTCTTCAAAATTATTTACTTATTTTCTCTTATGTAAAGTTTGTACTCGAATTGGCTTATCGTATAAAACTTTCTTTATTTGTATCTAAAGTTTATCTTTTCTATTGTTTATTATTTTTTGTTTCTTTAATGCCTAGCTCACTTAGAATAATAACTTGTATGTCTTAATCATATAATTCCAATTAATATAAGTATGGAAATCGCCTTACGTGGATTTTGAAAGGTATCTAACACGTTCTTTTTTATTTAATTTGAACCCTTACCTAGATCTTTAAATTTGTAGATTTTAATGGAATTAATCAATGCAATTAGCAATAAATAGGTGGTTAATACACCTTGTTAACTTATTAGGTAGCAACTCTTTTTTACCCCTGAAAATATTTGATGTAATACTTTATTTTAAACCCGCTTTAAGATTAGATGCGACAACCTCAATTAAAATAATATTTATATTGTAATCCTTATTACTAATCTGTGTATTACATTTTGTGCCGAATTTGTTTATTGTTTCTAAACCAAATGATCGACCACTTATTTTAGGGTTTATATTTTGGTCCATCACGGGCAAGACAATGTGTAGGAGTTATTTTTTTTGAAAATTAGGATATCCCAAGATTATAATTTTGGAATTATTTATCCTATTTTTTATATGTAATAAGTTATATTTGTTATAAAATAAAGATTATAAAGTAAATTAACCAAAGACAAGTATAGAGAGAGATTGATATATTACTCAACTTCAAATTGATGTACATAATGAACTGAAAACTCTTATATTTATAGAAGAAAAGAAGAAGGTGTGAGGCTTTTCAACTGCGAGACTTTTCTTGAGCTGCTTGTAAGCTATCTGCATGAGCTGCTCGCAACCTGCCTGTTTAATAAGAAACTGCTGCAAGTCATTTCATTGAATTGCTTGCAATCTGCCTGTATAAGCTGCTTGTAGATACACTTCAATATAGAGTACTAAATGGATAATATTCTTCAGTAAGATTATCTACAATATAGTAATAAATTGATATCCACATTGTAGTATTTTCATAACAATATTTAGATTTTGATAGAAAAACAATACTACCAATTTTAGCTAATAACTCCAACCAAATAGTATAAAATAACTGCCAAAATTTATATCGAATAACCCACATAATTTTGAACCAAACGGCCCTTAAGTCTTTCATCCTGCAAAGCCCAACCCACAAACTAAAACCCTTGCAAAACCCCAACTCACAGACCATAGCGAAGCTGAATCTCAGAGTAAACAGCAATGGCAGCAAAACCCCAAAAAAGAGACGACTCCAAAAAGCGAAAGCATGCTCCGGCAGCCGCCTTAGGGAAATCAACTCCCAAGAAACTGAAATCATCAACTGGTGTTCCAGCTAAGGTTCTGAAGAAACCCCATAATAAATTTTCAAAGCCGGGAGATAAAAAGCAACAACCTAAGCCTCATGTTGGGAACGACCCAGTTGATACCAAGCGACAGCGTCGTATACAGGCAAAGGTACGCTACTTTTTCTGTTGAAACATTTATATTTACGAGTCCCAGGTTCGCCTTTTTTCGTAGTTTCGTTAAAGTTTTGGCAATGGGGGGAAATGCAAATGGAGAAAAGATTGAAATTTCAGTCCCAAGATCGTTTTATTTTCTTAATATTTGCTATAATTTGAAAAGTTAATAATTTTGAGCTGCAAAATGTCCTTTTGATTAGTGTTTGGTTAATAATGGGGTTTTGTTGCAGGAGCTAGCTGAAGCAAGGAAGAAGAAGAGGAAGAAACATTACACATTGGAGCAAGTACTACATTCTTTTAAGATTTAAGTTAACTTTTAATACCGCTGACTAATTTTTTTTTTTTTTTTTGAAATTTACCAAAGCTATTTTATCTTTCTGATGGCTATGGTGAAAGAAAGATGAATCAATCTTTAGTTCGGTTTCGTTTACAGATGTTAAAACATGACATTTTTATTTTGTCAAGATAAAGATGCCATTTCTCTACATCTTTAAACAAAGCCAAGATAAAATGATATCTGTAAACGGCCTTTTTGTTTATCAATAATGGTAATGATAATAGTAATAAATGGCACCTTTATCTTAAATTTCAACTTTAACAAGCTTTTCATCTTTATATTGTCATCAGTTTATGCTTTACTGCTGCTATTACACTTCTTTTCATCTTAATATTTTTTTCTTAAAAATTTTCTGTTCAATCTTATTATCCTAGTGGAATATGTTCATTAACTTATTTATAGGAAATGTAAGGATTTCTTGAATTTACAAATAAACCAGTGGGGTTGGTGGGGAAACTGGATTTGATCTGATGGCCTCGGGGGCATACAATTTGTGTCTAAAATTTTAATTGAAATATTTTTTATCACAATGGTGCTTCAACCTTAACATGGCTTCATGAAGACTCTAATAGTTGATTGTTTGTTTGGCTCAACTGTTTGTGTTATCATATTTAATTGCTTAGTCATTCAACCACTGGTCTCTTGATAGGAGCTCGCATCACTCTGGGAGAAGATGAGAACTCGAAATATTGCAAAAGAAGAAAGATCAAGGTGTGTTGTCATATAACTTCAAACATTTGATTTGATCCTGAATCTTGCAGGAAGATCGTACTTTATTTGTTACTCAGTCTTTATAATGTCTTTTTTTCAATCTTTTTATCCATTGATGCAGATTGGTGACTGATGCCTTAAAGAAAATGAAAGGGAAGATCCCTGAAATAGCAAGCTCCCATGTTTCCTCTCGTGTTCTTCAGGTTCATCCTCCCTTTTCTTCTTGTTGATGACAATGATTTATGATGCTCCATATGGTTTTATTAACTCTTTTTTGTTAACATTAGACTTGTGTGAAACATTGTACACAAGATGAAAGAAATGCTGTGTTTGTGGAGATTCGGCCTCATTTTATCACTCTTGCCAGCAATACCTATGCAGTTCATCTGGTGACAAAGATGCTTGATACTGGTAATCTGGATTGAGTTACTAATTATTCTTCCGAGCAATTTGATCAACTCAAACAGAGAAAACGTCTTTCGTGTCTTTTTAACTGCTTCGTTTGTGCTTTGCAGCATCCAAGGAGCAACTGGCGGAGTTTATTTCCTCTCTTCATGGGCATGTTGCTACTCTTCTTAGGCATATGGTTGGTTCACTTGGTAAGATAACGTGGTTCCTATTGTTGTGAACTTTGTTTTGATTAATTTTTTACCTCTCAGCTTTTGATCTATTTTGTCTGATCCTGCATTTCTGTTTAAAAATCAATTCCTGCGGCTGTTGCAAGCCATAATTTTGGGATAAATCCCCCCCCCCCCCCCCAATAATTCCCTTAATACCACTGCTTCTGTTGCAGTTGTTGAACATGCTTATCAGTTGGGAAATGCAGCTCAGAAACAAACTCTTCTCATGGAGCTGTATTCTCCCGAGCTTCAGTTGTTCAAAGATTTGACCTCACTGAAGGAAGCAAGGTAAAAATTCAAGCTGTTAATGATGGCATGCTGCATATGTACTTTTGGCTATTTAAATAGTTTTCTGTGTCAGCTTGGGGCATGTTTTTACTTCTTCTACAGGGATATCCTTATGACACTTTTTTTTGTGATGGATCCTTATGATACTTTTTTTGTTTCTCTGCATGTCATTTTCTCTCAAGGAAGTATCCTTTTACTGTTACTCCTTCATTTGATATTGTTGAGTAAATGGGTAATCGCCTTTCCTCTGTGTATTGATAGCAAACTTTGGTGCGAAAAAACAAAGCGTGTTGCATACAATTAATATTAGATCATATTGGTTCTCTTATGAAGAGTATACTTTACATCGTATCTCATCTTTTAACTTTACGAATGCATTTGCTTTCTGATTTAGCCCCCATTCACATTTTATGACACTTCCAGAATAGTTGATGTTATATCCACGCTAAAGCTTCAAAAGACTTCAGTCATACGGCACATGACTTCTGTACTTCAGCCTATTTTGGAGAAAGGAATACTAGACCACTCAATTATACACAGGGCACTTGTGGAGTACTTAACTATTGCTGATCAGGTACCTCAGAAACCTTAATGAGGAATTAATGAGTTGGCTTATTCTGAATCATCCCTTTCTAAATTTTAGTTTGTTCCAAGTCTTCTGCTGCAGATGTAATCCAGCAGTTGTCAAGTCCAGACCTTGTTCGAATGATTCACACAAAGGATGGATCCAGGATTGGGATATTTTGCATCAAACATGGGACTGCAAAGGTTTTGGAGCACTCTTTATATATCCTAAACATGTCCTAGTGGATTTTTTGTAAGTGAACTTATTTCAAATTCCTTTTGGAACCTTCCTGTTTTAGGACCGAAAGAAAATCATTAAAGGGATGAAAGACAAGGTCGGAAAGATAGCTCGGGATAAATGTGGGACTTTGGTAAGCTTGATTTTCTTGCATTTGCCATGTGTTTTGGTCTATTTGTGTCCATTGTGATTTCTTTCAGATATTTCCAGTCTTCATCCATGCCACTGTCTCTCACTTGTATAGTACTTTTATTATTCTATTAGTTTCACGGCTTCCATTCTCAAAAACTTTCAGGTGCTCGTCTCCATCCTTTCAATTGTTGATGACACGAAACTTTTATCAAAGGTTTGTTCCTGCTGCTTTTCCTAACTTATCTAGGCTGCAGCCTGTTATGAAGATTTCCACTCTTAAAGCTGGTCACATTGAACTCTTTGCAGGTTATCATTCGTGAGCTTGAAGGAATCCTTACGGAGCTTCTTTCAGATCAGGTTTATCCTTCATCTGCTGTATAAAATCTTCTGCCCCCTGGCAATGCGTCCTGTGAATTTATTATTGTGCTTGTTGGTTCTGGCTGTCACAGAATGGTAGACGCCCATTGTTGCAATTACTGCATCCAAATAGCTCACGCCATTTCAGCCCTGATGAGCTAGTAGCTCTTGGTTCATCTGTTCCTTCGCTTGTCACCAAGGTATCTTTTCAAGCTTTTTGTGAAATTATACCATTATCTTATCAACAACAACTACACCTCGATCCCAAACACCATTACCTTATAAAAGGAGATTTTCATGAAATTCTGAAAAGTGTTGTAAGCTGTGCAGCTAAATTTAATGATCTTTTATTTTTGAAATTAAAAATTGATAGAGCCCCTCAGATGTAAATGTTGCATTGGATGAAGAAACAGAAGCTTCAGGGCTTGGTGAAGCTGATAAAGAAGATAGCTGTGACACAGGTGCTGCAGCCGATGCCACCCAAAGTTCACATTTGAACGAAGGAGGAAAGAAGGATCCTCTTACAAGGCGGCAAGAATTATTGGTCAACAGTGGGCTAGCTGAGGTCAATATTTTCTACTCTCTCATTCATATATCTCTATAGAGCTGTTCTTTATTCTCAGTTATCAAGCTTGCTGCCTTGCCCATTTCACTTTCTGTGATCCTTTCCTTCTGCCACTCTTTTCAACTCTCAAAGCTCTTTGAACGCTGTCTCCTTTTGTTTTAAATGAAATGTCTTCTGTATTGTCCTGTCATTTATGTATTCAACTTTATCCCCTTTACCAAGTCATTCCTGATCAATATTGCAGAAACTCATCGATGCATGTTGTGAGATGGCAGGGGAATTGCTAAAATCAAACTTTGGTAAAGAGGTCATTTATGAGGTATTGCCCTGTTGATTTAATAAACTTATTGCAGTTTCAATGTATCATAACCTTTAAATACCACTCTGTCCTAAACTAGTTTTCATGAATAAATGTTGGATTTCTTTCCTGAACTATACATATATCTTTTTTGGTCCTATAGAAAATAAACTTTGTTCCAAACTTCTACTGTACTGCTTGAAACATGCTGAATATGTTGTTTTGCTATCAAGAATATACTTACACTCATTTTTGTTTAATACAGGTCGCCATGGAAGGTGCAGACAGCATCCTTCACGCAACTTTAGATGGAAAGTTGAAAACCTTACATGGTGCTATAGCAACTCTGGCAGCACATCCTAAAGTGGAGGAATCAGATAAAGAACATCTCCTTGAACACTTCCATTCTAGCAGGACCATCAGAAAACTGATCTTGGACTCCCCTTCTTTTGCTTGCACTTTGTATGAGAAAGCCCTGAAAGGGAAATGCGCAATTTGGGCTCAAGGCCACAGGTTGGTTTGTTGAACTCATTTCCTCCTTTCAAGCAAATTTGCAGAGGAAAAACCTCTTTCTGACATCTTTTACAATTTGCAGTGCGAAAGTGATTAGTGCACTGTTGGAAACTTCAAGTTCTAAGGTACACAAGCTTGTGAAGAAGGAAGTTCAGCCCTTGGTAGATGATGGTATCCTCAAATTAGCCAAATGATCTGCTAAAGCAGAATGAGCCAATAATGAGGAAGACAAGTCCATGATCTTGTTTAGATTGATCAAGCATTTGGACTCCAATGTCCAAGGTTATTATAGTGATCAAGGAGCGCATAGGATGAGTTCCTGGCAAATGTCTTCACACTCAAAAGATGAAGTTTTCTGTAAGTCAATGAATAGATGATACGATAAAAGAATCTTTAATTTTTCTTTTGGTTGTACCATATACTGTTATGTTAAAGTCTTGCATTGTTTCCTAATATTCAGTAAAGCTCGTCTTTTTATCATTAAGAAACATCTTTTGGAGGTGTTTGAAGTTGTCCTGATTTGTCTATGACAACATGGAGAAATTACAAAAGGAGAAAAGTATAGGGAAACTCAGGTTGAAAACTTGAATGAAGCATTCATTGCTAGCTGTAAGTTGTATATTTTCAGCGTAGTATGATCCAAACACTAAATGACAGCTTAAAGGAGATGAAAAGTGCATCATGGTGTCTGCTAGTTGTAGAACTTATGCTTAGAGCCGGTTCTATTAAATCTATCTACATATGCTTCCCTTTCTGATCTAAGCTCAAACACTGGATAGCTACAGTCGTGACTACTAGAAACATGTTTCTCAATGCTTCTTTCCTGAAATCTATGCAGCAACTTCCTATAATTGCTAGGATGAGGATAGCCTTGTAACTCATAATTAAATGTATTGAAGATTGGTATTTCATTCTGTCTCGTGAAAGTCTGAGCTTCTGTTGAGCAAGTACATGGAGATTTCGCCTTCAGACATGTGTTTATAACTGCAACTTCTTCCATAAATCTGGCTTTAAGTTGTTTAACACGTGAAATGCTTCTGGAAACTGGCCGTGCCTCTTCATTAGTAGTAAATGTTTTGGCCACTTTTGCAACATTGCCATGTCTAGGAGGCTTTTCACTTGATTTTATGTGACACTTTGGGCATATGTGGTGGTTTCTTCTGTCTGCTTCAAAAGTCTCTCTGCTTGCTTCATCTGTCAGGCAAACATATGCCTGTACCAAAACATGAGTTCTTTTGGTGTTTAGGTAATTATCTGTTTGTCTTAGCTAATTATTCGAAAGGGAAAATAAGGAAACAGGGACACTATTCATCAGTTTTCTTTTACAAACATGGAGCACAATCTTAAAAAGGATAAAGGGTAAAAGGAAGCTTGCTGCTAGCGTCATTCCTGATCTTTACTCAAGTGAAGGACACGTCTTAGATAAAAGCTTACACTTTTAGTGAGTTTAAATTCATAAATCATACTCCTATATAACAAGTGCCTACAATTATACATGTTAAAAAAACTCGAAGTTCCTCCATCATTAAAATTTTAGTTAGGAAGGACAAACATGGAGGAATCAAAGACTTGAGGATAAGGGGCTACGATTTATCTCCCAAAGTGTTGCGTCAGGACTATTTTGGGAAGAAAGCCTTTTCTATTAAATGAGTAGTACAAATCTTTCTTAATCAACAATTTTGTAACACAAAAGCACTTTATTTTTAGCATACTTAGTAACGAAAAGCACGTAAATTTCCAAATCATGGAGTGCGTAAATGATATCCTTCCCAAGAATATAGGGGTAAAGAAAATAAAAGAAGTAGCTATTTAAAGAGAAAGGGAGTAGAGAAAAACTTTAAAACTACTCCAAGTATCCAACTGAGCATGATTTTTTGGTTCTTGCATCATCAACAATATCACAATGAGGGATTTGAATCATAGTCCATTGCCAAAAGTACCACGGACTGAGCATGAAAGTTAAAATTAATACAGAAAATGATAAACCAAAGTTCATATGCCTACCTGGGAAACCAACTTGAATGCAATCTCAGCTTTGGGATGTTTGTTCTTATCAGGATGAAGCTGCAAAGCTACAATCAAACTTAATTAAAAGTTCATAATAACCAGAATCTGAGCTATAAATCTTGCAAATTAGTTGTACCTAGTTTACGATATCGTTGCTTAATGACATCTGCTCCATCACTCTCATCGACCTGAACTCAGAAATCAGAACCATCAAAATTCTTGATAAAACCAATTACAAAGAACCTGATAACACAAGATGATGAGTCCCAAGAGATAACCCCATGACCAAGAAGTTACAATGAGAACTACAGTGACACAAGTTCAAATTCAATTAGACTCATGGCAATTATCATGTAATTGAATTTTCTATTTCCTGGTCAGCCATCCAATTGAACATCTCTTATTTCCTTGTTAACAATGTGAAAAAAACAACAACACAAGTTAAGTCCCTAGTAGGAAAAATTAGTATTAGTGGCGAAGTCATATTTTTTGAATTATAGTGTCACGAGTTTAGAATTCCAGTGATCTGATAGGACTATTGCTGCCCGTTTTATTAGCCTTCCACAAATTGTTGTAAACTCTATACCACAGAAAGAAGGACAAACACAATAGGGAACTTGCATCGCATGTCAATAAAGAGAAGAAACTAGAAAATACACGTACATCAAGAACAAGATACCAGTCGATGAATGCCGAATCTCTGTGATACAAAAGGTATTGATGGGAACAAGGAATCATCCCTTTAGAGAGTTTACAAATTTCTGAGACCAATTGCCATTTTGCATCTGCAGATTCATTTCCATTACTTCTTCCCATGACGAATGCAATTCTTGAATAATCAAATGCAATGATAATTGTGGTTATTATTACTTGAAGATCTATACCAAATATTCAAACGCAATGATGATTAATTATGATTATAGGTGGAATATGTATAGAGTATAGCGAGAGTTGATTAAGAGCGTTAATATAATTTAAGAATGGGTGGAGCGGTTAAGAAAAAGAAGCGCACAGTTTGCGGGGACTATAGATTTGTTTTTCAAAAGTTGTTCAGTTGTTGGGACGAAGTAAAAGAAGAGGGCGAGTATGATTACTGTTAGTGTTGACACGTACGTGGTTTGATCTTGGGCTAATTAACATCTTGCTTAACCAAGTCCATGTTATACCGAGCGACATGTTAATTTTGAATATTTTCCTACTTTTCTTAACGTATTATATGTCTAATACCGTTTAGTCAGTTGATATTTCCTATTTAAGGACGACTATTTTTATACCTATCAATAGAGATTTTTGTGTCTATTACTATTGTATATAGAGATATATAATATATTTTCAAAATTGTATGTAAGTTTTCATTTGTTTTACCATGTTGCTAAAATATTTTTTCTTAGCTAGGAAATTAATCAATATAATAATTTGTATTAACAAATCTAAGTTATGCAAATCATTTTACGACAACTATATACCAGGTAAAACCGAAGTCCAAATATACTTGAATTCATAAAATCAAATAAATATTTGCCTATTAACTTCAATGAAAGTAATGATACTAAATCTGTAATGAAATCATGAGTAAGTATATACAATAATTTAAACATTGAATCATCTAAGATGGATTCTTCATGCCAAGTTTGCTAAAATTATAATCTTACAGTATGATGCGAATATTCATTTTCAATTAATAATGAAGCAAAATAATTTGTTCACCTCATTTACTTTCCCGTGGACTTGTTTGCTGGAACATCGACAGAAGTAGATGTTTCATGTGATTGTCAGTTTCCGTATCCTTGTTTGGTAAAGGAATAAATGAGAAAAGTTACTAATGGCAATATTATTTAAAAAGCACATACTGGGTGAAAGGTGAATTCTAAACCGTAATATTCTGGACTTAAGGATATTTGGCAAGTGTCATCTACTTTGAGGAAGTTGACTTTTTATATATTCTCGGATCCTTTAATTATGTTATTCATAGTTTAGCAAAATTTGTTATTTCTGTAGTGCAAGGATTTTCTTGGAAGTGTGTTCGTAGGTTGGCATGTAAATTATTTGACCCAAAAACTCATTTTGAGAATAGACAATTGAATTAATATTTTTCAGGGCCACTAGCATTTTGTTTGATTTAAGATATTCACAAATAATAAACAATGATAAATAAGAAAGAATGGAATAAACTAAACAGATTGATAAGGCAGAGGAGATTCTTTTTGATTTTCAATCTCCAAACAATCCCCGATAGCAAGAATGATCGAGTTACAAAGCTATTTAAAAAGATTCTAATAACAAGATGATTTTGTGTGTAAAGAGAGTTTTCTTTCTTTTCTCATATGCCCCTTTCTCGAAGTATTAGGACGGGATTTCTAGTAGTAGAGGAAGCGTTGCCGCTTCGAGTTTTGGGCCAGCGCGCCAGGGGTTAGGTAGTTGAGAGCGATATCCTCGATAGTGGTAGCCGTCTCAGCGTAACGTCCGATGTCCAAATCTCTGGGCGTGGTTAACTGAGTCTCCGGGAATGCACGTTCACCTTTCAAATGTTTGACCTTCCGATAACCACTATCTCCGGAGCAAGAGGGTTTGCCGAACCCAATAGTGGATCCCATCATCTATCTCGATTTCTGTGTCTCTCTTGCCACAAGGGATTTTTCGGGCACACTACGTGGAGGGTAAATTTTATCAATATAGTCAGTTCCCCCACTTGTCGGGCGATTCGACAATGAATGCCTGATAAGTGATAATCTTTTGGTAGGTGGCAATCTTCCTGAGAATCCTTCTTTAACAAGAAAGGAATTTCAACAAAATTCAATCTTTAACACTGATGTGACTCACGCATAGTCCACATTTAATGTACTAGGATATGTGGCTGCCTTCCATTTGTTTCTTCATCTGTTACAGTCTTTAGGCAATGATGATTACTTATGATAAGAACCCTTCTCAATTTTGTCGATTATGAATGGCAGAGTTTCCTGCCTATATATACCAAGCTATGGGCCTCCTTTTTAGCTTTAAATTCTTCTCCAGACCTTTTCCTTCATTTTCCTTTTTGCTTCACTAGCTTTACCATTGGTCCTTCATTTCTCAATTCCTCTTTCATTATTCCCATGGATTCTTAAAATTTCGACCTTCCTTTAGCAAATGACCACCCCTCAACACCCTTAGCTGCATGCACTTCTCCACTTTTACCAGAAAACCCCCTACTTATGCACCTGCTACTTCTGCGAGTGTTTCATATGCTGCTCTTTTTGAAGTGAAGGAGAAGGCCCCAAATCTCACAATGGCAGATAGGGGAACTTTAAAGTTCCGAGCCCTCAGTCCTGGAGGTTCTCCCTAAATATTTGGATTTCGAGGGGGTCATTGAGGCATGGAATAAAGCGTCAGGGCAATTTGGGAGTTCTCATGTTGACAACATAGACTCTTTTGTTCATGATGGACATATTTCCCTAATTCTCTGTGACTGCCACTGGGGTGACTGTGTTATCGTTCATGTTCCTCGAGCGAACGAAAGAATTCCACCTCGTGTAGGAAAAAATCCACCAGCCCATAAATCCTTCTTCGTGAACGCGTTCGCGAAAGACAACACCAGCACCAGCAACAGCTTTTCATCCAAATTTTGTTCGAAACCACCCCGAAACACACCCGAGGCCCCCGGGACCCCATCCAATCACACCAACAAGTCCCAAAAAATAACATGAACCAGCTCGAGGCCTCAAATCACATCAAACAATGCTAAAACCACGAATAACCCCAATTCGAGCTTCTACATTCGACGCCGAAACCTATCAAATCAATCCGGAACGACTTCAAAGGGGTCGACGGGTCAAGGCGCGACCTAGAAGGTTCTTCTTCGGTGTCCTCCAAAAGGTTGGCAAGCTCTTCATCCTCCGAAAGTCCTCTCTTGGGAGAGGCTGCATTAAGATTAAGTTTATCTTCCTCCACGGCCCGTCTTGTCTTTTCTATTTCTTCCTCCAAGTCGGGGATTCCTACATGGACGCCCTCCAATGTGGATAACTTGGACTGCAGAAAGATGACATTATGTGCCAGCTCCAATTGCAACCTCATCGTATCAAGCGCTCGAGCCATGGCATCCCTCTCTTCCTGTAACCTATTCACCTATGCATGTTGGGCCTCGGTTGAGTCCTTCCATGACCTGAGGGCCTGCTCAAGGTATAATACACGGAGCCTAGCTCGAGCTAGGTTGTAAGTCAGTGTTGCATTAGCATCAACCAACTTGTTTGCTTGTGCTTCTTTCTCAACCAGAGATGACTCCAAGTGCTCGACACTGCCACAATATGTGGTGCCCATCTTATCGATCTACTTCTTCAGCTTTTTCAGGTCATCCTTGGCCAAACAGGCTAACAGCTAATAGATGCCTTTGCGCAGTGGGCTTCCCAATCTTTAGCATTATTCCTCAATACTTTTATGGTTCTCTCACAAAAGGAGAACATATCCTAGATATGGATCAAGATATAATTCGCCTGCACAAGAGAAATTTGGCCTTTGTCTGTGAGTGCCTTTGCGCAGTGGGCTTCCCAATCTTTAGCATTATTCCTCAATACTTTTATGGTTCTCTCACAAAAGGAGAACATATCCTAGATATGGATCAAGATATAATTCGCCTGCACAAGAGAAATTTGGCCTTACATACAAGTCGAACAAAGAAAAAAAAAGACAAAAGGTTGAAAACATTACTCGAAGGGTGCAGTGAAGCACATTGTTTGCCAGCGTGGTTCCGGATTGAGCAGATATCACTTTCCTTTCCAAGGTACCTATCAACCCTTCTAGACACACCATCCCTTCACCAGAATGGTTCAGGATATTGACCCCTTCCAGCACATTGATCAAAAATCAGATAGGTACCAGCGTTCGTCGAAGAACCAGTGAGAGGAGGGCACTGAGCTGAAGGATCCAGTAGGTGTGAACGAATAGGTCTTCCAGTGGGACATCCTAAGCAATTCCTTTCCCCCGATCCAAGTGAGGATTCATACTGGCTCCAAGCCACGGGACTCTGAACCAAGGAACTCCGAACCCTCATCCTCGACTACTATGGTGGTGGTGTCTTGTGGATGCTTGGTTTGAAGGGCGACTCAGGGGATGCCTTGGACACCATTAGTCCCTATCAAAAATTTTGATCCTTGGGAGGCCTACCAAAGTAGAAGCTGACGAGTCTTCTCTTCTTTTCAATGCCGAGTTGCTTGACTCTTTCCATGGCAGAGTCAATGGAAGTGGGGAGCTTGATCAATACTTGTGGAGTTGCCTTCCTCAGAGGAATACCTAGAGAAGAAATAAGCAAAACAATACCAGGGCACGAAATCCTACGAGCCAAACAATAGAAAAGCAGTTGGTTCAAATGCTTACCATGTTCCTTTGCTCACCATCCCAAAAACTATCGATATAAACCTCCAAGATCTCTCAGTTATAGAGGAGGTTGCTAAGATGACCCACTCTTCAATATTCAGAATGCTCTTCGAAACTAATGGCTACAAATAAGGGAACAAGAAAATGAAAATAATGGATTTAGAAAGAAAATGAAAGAAAGATATGAGCCAATAAAGAGGAAGTGTCCTCACATTTGTCGTTCTCCGAGATAAGCTCGTACTCAGGCCGAATCAACTCACAAGTAGGGACTACAACAAACTGGCCGAACCAACCCTTATTGTGATTGTCCTCAAAGTCCACGAGAGTTCGTGTACCCCGACTATCCATCGAAATAATTCTCCCCCTAAACGGCTTTGGAGTAAAGAGGTACAGAAGGTACGGGAGAGAGAACTCGACGTCAGCCACACTTGCTAGGAAATGGAAGCAGGCCACCAGCCTCCAAACATTCGGCCCAACTTGGGACAAGCGCACGCGCGAAGTGGTGGCAGAAATCTAAGATCACAGGATCTATCAGGGGTTCAAACCTGAAGGTAACGCATAAGTATTCACAAAGGAAAAAGGTTCGTTATCTTCATTCCCTCCTTCATCTACTTTTCCTCATGTGTTTTCTATTTGAGGCTATACCTCGTTTGCAATGAACCTTGTTAAGTATGAATGAAAACTACTTTATCTTCCTTCCTTTTTTTTGTAACAAATTATGGATTCGAACTAGACTTGCGACACCCCTCCGGACCTCGAAGAGACTAATTGCAGTCCCGGAGAGAGCATATTTGTGAAGACATATGTGGTGCTTGAATGGTATCGACTATGTCTAGTCGTCGGGACATGGTACAAAATGTACTTGGATATTTCCCCTTTGAGTTAAATTAATGCTCCTTGGGAAGGGTAAAGTGAAAAAGATGCGCCGTTCATGTCAGGCGTCCTTTCAAGCACTTGACACTTGATGTTGCTTTCATTAATACAACTGACACATGGTCACACCCAATTGCAATCAGTGTTTGGGGATGTGAAATTTGGATAGATATAAAAGATGAGGAAGACTCAAAGCTTGTCTTCTTTTCCTTCTCAAGTTTTTAAATCTCTCTAAGTTCCAATCATCTTCCTCGCCATTTTAAGAAAGACCCCATTCTTCAAAAGTTAAGCTCCATCTCATCTAATGGGACCCAGGACCAATACCTCTCAGAGTGGTCACCCTCTTCCTCTCCTTCAAATGTGCAGGAGGATGTTCCAGTGACCACCAATATAGAAAGGACGGTGGTGTGCACTGCCTCACCACCGGCGAAAATGAGGAGGACCACCAAGAAGGTGGATTTGGCATCTCAGCCTAAAAGAACATTCTCCGGTGTCATGCCTAGGGAGTAAAGAAAGACAACAACTTTAACGTTAAAGAGAAGTTAGTGGGGATCAAAATGCCCCCATTTTGATCCTGACCCTCATCACCAATGACATCCTGTGCCGACTTCAGAAGGATTTTAGATCGGAGATCCAGACAGACCTCGTTCTCGAACTTCCCCGAGAGGGTTAACGACTCACCAGTCATCATCCCGGACACTCAATTATCCCCATGTATCCTTTTACTATTGGGTTCCCTTCCCCAATTGATGACATGGTCGCTGAATTCTGTGTTCAGTAAAAACTGTGCTTGGCATAGGTTGGCCCTTAGCTCTGGAGGCTAGTTATGTGTCTATGTTATCTGGCAGAAAAGGTTGGCGTAGATTTTACCTTCCAACATCTTTTTCACCTATATTCCCCCAAGATCTATCGAGGGAGGGGGTAATCAACATTTTGCAGCGAAGCTCGAAGGCTCTAAATATTCGACTACAGAGATGACTTCGACTGTCACTGGTTCGAAAGATACTCGGTAGTTCCCATCAAGTTTCTTTATGCAAACGATAAGTTCCAGTTCCCGAAAAAGTGGAACAATGATCGTGGGTATTAGAGTTACCCTACCTTAGTAACATGCTTCAGATTATTTTTTACCTTTGATTTTTTGTAGCTATCGCTTTGCCTTTCGAAAGAGTATCCGACATTGAATAATCGATATCCAAGATCCTGCGAGTTTCGACCAACTGATCGAGCACTTGGAAGTTTATTGCTAGTGAGCTCGGTGATATTCGAGCGTCGTACCATGGTAGCCTTCCTATTCCTCTATGTGTGTCACGCCCCAGCCACGGAGAGCGCAACTGGAGCTCAACCGAGATACCATGTTTAAGCAAGCCTACTAGATGCCTTCTACCCAACTTTGCCCATTACCAATATAAGAATCAACACAAGTGATAGACATGAGAAGAGTCAAGTGTTCCACATTCTTTTTCCATTACTAAAGGATATTCATTTATGAATTCCAAAATATTACAAGTTTATAGATATGCTGAAAAACATGTTTTCCCAAATACCAACACTTACTAGTTTAATTCCCAACATCAATTACCACCCAAAACCTGTCTACGGAGCCTCTAAGTGCAACAGAAGCTAAGAATGGAAGTGCCGGAGACAAGGCCCCAGCTATACCTCAAAGCTCAAAATACAACGTCAAATGACACAAGGTCCGGAATAGAGTAGGTCTCACCAAAACCTGATGAATAGAGAGTGACTGCTAAAGAGGACTAAAGCTGCCTGCTGCTGAACCACCTGCATCCGTTGAAGGTGCAGTGCCCCCGACAAAAGGGATGTTAGTACATGTGGAATAGTACTAGTATGGAAACCAAAACACCTATTCAAGGACTTGGAAATACAACATGGATATGATGAATCATGGTAACAAATAAAGGGCTTAGATAGCCGTTAAAGTCAAAAGAAAATTTATCAAGGGCTTCCAACAACATTTATAAATTTTAAGTCGGGGATCCTCTGTTACCACCTTTACGCAAAGCGACCCTGCTGCCTCACCCGAATGTATGCGGGTGGAGGTGCAACCACAATACCATAAGCTTTACACAAAGTGGCCCTGCTGTCTCACCCAATGTATGCGGGTGGAGGTGTAATCACAATATCACAACTCTGCACAAAGCGGCCTTGCCGTCTCACCCCAATGTATGTGGGTGGAGGTGTAATCACAATACCACAACTCTACACAAAGAATCCCTGCCGCCTCACCCCAATGTATGTGAGTGTAAGTGTAATCACAATACCACAACTCTACACAAAGCGACTCCGCCGCCTCACCCCAATGTATGCGGGTGGAGGTGTAATCACAATACCACAACTCTAGATTCCAAAAATGCTAATAGTTTGTACAAAGGGTTCTCTTCCAATAACCGTTTTGCACCTTTGGCCTTAGCAAGAGTAGGTTCATAAAGTTTCATCATATGAGAAATAAGTGTTTGATTACATTGATTTCATACAAGGTTTTCTTCCCAAAAAGGGGTATAACATAATTAAGTCACAATAGAAAATCTTTAACACATCATTCATTCTTGAAATACTTTTTCCCAAAAGGGCAATACACAATTTCAACTAATGAATATATAAGAGCTCAAAACACTTTGGAAATACTTACAAAGTATAGCATTAGTTAAAACAACCACATTTGGGCATGACTTGAGTACATAAGATTTTAGGCACATCTATTTTCGAAGTCAATTTGGAACAGTTGAATCAAGACTCATTTCATAACCTTTCTCACATCATTTCATTTCCTTGGCACCATTCGCCACAAGTATAATTTTCATTCTTGGCACGTTGGCCACACTTTATATCTCCAACCCACTTCTTTCACTTTCAAGCATCCTTATAGATTATCCACAATAAGGCATTTCAAATCAAGACTTTAGGTACACATATAAGCAATTAGAGTTCTAGACGTATGGAGTATTCTTTCCAAGTTAAGCATAATGGACTTTTATTTGAAACACGACTCAATCCATAATAATTTAATACATATATCATTCTTGAACACATTCTCGAAGGATAACATAATGTGATAGGAACATTCGGAATACATTTTGAATACATAATTCTCGACACTTGCTTACTCGGGATAATCAAATTTATTGGGAACAACTCGGAACATGGGAATAAGGAATTTGATCCAACCATACTTGAAACTTAGGGGAACATCATGGAATTCAATTCTATGAGAGTAGTTTAGCCAACATACCTTGTTTGAGCTTTCCTTAAGTTACTACAACGTCCCAACACTTCTAGCAATAACAATCTATAGGAAGATAGTGAAAATCGGATAATAATTAGAAGGATTCTCATGGTGTAACTCTCTTAGGAATTTTGTCAAACACCTAGTATGCAAAATAGACTACAAAGTTCTACAATGGTAATCCCTTCCTCCCTCAACCAATTTCAACAAGAACTACCCAAAATGATTTATTAACCCCAAATACTACAACCTATTGTCACATGCATGGCCTATTTACAACCTCACAATACACTAGAACTCATAACCTCTTGCATGAAAGCTTAGGAGTAGGACTTACCCGGATAGATAATAATCTAGTGATTGACTTCCTTGATTCTTGAAGGTTGGTGCAAGATTGGATGATTAGAATGCTAGGTTTCCCCCTTCTCTCTCTAAAATGCTCTTACCTCTCTCTAAAATCATCAGACAATCGTTCCAAAATAATCCCCAAAGGCTGTTTATTAAAATGGGGCCGAGTTATAAAATAGGGAAAATGGACCCTCCGAACGCCGGTCTGTGGTCGCAGAATGGACCGCATAATAGATATGCGGCCCAAACAATGGGTCATGAATATGATGCCAAGAACTGGGCTGGTCTGGACCAGTTTGCGATAGGTCTGCGGTCCGTAGACCACTTATGCGGCCGCAGAATGGACTGCAGAATCATCCAACAAAATTCTTCATGCCAAATCTGCGATGGAAAATACGGACCGCGAAATGGATATGCGATTGCAGAATAGACCACAAAACTATATTCAAAATTCAACCATTTTTTTGCCAACTCTGTCACGGGTATGCGACCCATGGAGTGGTTCTGCGATCGTGAAACTGACCGCAGAATCAGCTTCTTCTGTCAAAAATTTCCATCAACTCCTTAGTGCATTCTTCAACCCAAAATGTTCGTACCGCGACGAGCAAGATTGCAGCGAAGATTAACTACTACATATATACACATAACTCTACCTTGGCACCACAAAACTTGAATCCCTTGGCAAAAATTTAATGAGCCTTATAATGGGCGTTTTCTTCTTTACGCTATCCCCTTTTCCCATTACTGACTCAAATAGACTTCTTGTAGGGATGAGGCTTGAGAAGAGAGTCTTTTTTTAACTACAAGCTCTAGTCGGCCTTCCTTCCATAGCTGATGCCTTTAGGTTGATCTGGGAACTACTTCTCAAAGTTTCACGAGAGGATGTTGCCGGAGCTTCCATAGTACTTCCCCGTCCCGTTGTCATCCGACGGAGGTAGGTTCCCGAGAGGAGAGCAACTCATCGTAGGGATGAGGGGGAGGCCCCTTAGGGCAGTCCCCAAGTCACTCAAGAGGAAGATTCTGAAAGGCCAACCCAGTCCGAGCCCTTCACGGTCGACTCTAATGAGGAATTCCCCTGTCATGTGGTTTTGAGGCCAAAGCAGATGACTAAAATAATCTCTGAGGAGGGATTGATAGCGGGGAAACACAGCCAATTCAAGGTGGTGAGGGCTATAGCACCTTCCCAAAGTTTCTAAAACCGATCAACCCATGGCCACCCGCCTATGAATGAGAGGGACCTTTCGAGGGACACTTTTGAGGTGCTCATTCAAACTCTTGATGTTTCTGCATGCCCAAGAACCGACAACTGGAGGGTCATTAGTTTTTCTTTGCCCAACGATGAAAATGTCTTCACGAATTCCCAACTTGTTGCTGTGAAACTCCCCAAGCTATTGAACCAACAAGAATGGGCTAAATTGGATTCTTTGAGTGCTGAGGTGGTGGTAACTCAGATAACTTATGACATAGAAAAGGTAAGATATACTATGGCAACCTCTTTGTGCTTATACTATCGGAGAAATCTTATGGACTTTCCCCCTCCCTTTTTGTATTTAAAAACAGCTCATTGCCCTGTCCTCGGGGGCCTTGAAAAGGGTTAGAGGTGACATGGCCTTGTCCAAGAAGGTGGTGAGATACGATAAAGTGCTAAGGACCGAGAATGAGAACCTCCAAAAAGAGATCGAGGAGATGAAGGCTAAGAACGAGGCCCTCAAAATACAGACGGAAGCCACATATAGGATCCATGATTAGAGGATGCAAGAATATTTGGCTAGTGAAACTTCCCTTTGGATCAAACGGAACATGGATTCCAAGAGGATTTCAGCTCTGGAATGAGAGTTGGCCACAAAGACTAGTGTTGAGGTGTGGCCGAGGGAAAGTTTCTCTCGATTGGAGACTAAGCTCCAGGGCCTAAGGTCCAAGTGAGAAGCGGTTGAGGCGACGACGTTAGTCAATAATACCGATCGAGAATCTGCTCAAGAGGCCTTTGTGAATTTACAGAAGTGGATGGTGTTAGACGGGGCCTGGGCAGTTCTATAGACTCGCCTCCACGCCCTCCACGAGGCATATATTGGTGAGTTGGATATACCTCTCAGAATTTCCAACCTTGAAGACGAGACAAGGGAGTTACCGGTATTATTTGGCCTTCCCTCTCCCGATAGGCATGGGCTTAACACCAACTTGGACGAGGAAGGCTGTGATGATAAAGACGGAGAGGGATAATAGGTTAACCATGAATCCTTGACCTCTCCGGAAACTACTAATATTGATCCCAATGCCCCATCCACTTATGCTTCCCAAGCCCCCGATTGTAGTCCGGCCCCCTAGTTCTTCTTAAGCAATAACTTGTATTCCTGATTCCAGGCCTTTTTTGATATATATATATATATATATATATATTCTTGTGAATTTGGTTGTGCCTTTTACACTTATGTCATAATTTATGCGTTTATTCTTCGTAGACTTAGAAACTTCTTTGAGTTGTTGCTCTGGAAGCAATCATTGCCAGTCATTACTCAACAATTTAAGTTATATTTATAAAAGTGGTTATTTGGTGCGAGTGGAGGTGACGTCTCACCTTCACTTTGGCGTAAAAGAAAGGGAGAGCTTGTTTGAAAGCATATTCATAAGACATGAGTGAAATATAAGTATTTAAAAAAAATGGAACTCTGTTCATTTGAATGGGACAATGAGTCTAAACACATTTGCTGTATCAGTTACCTTCTAGTTGTACGGCCTATGCTGATTTGAATTTACATTTCGCATTTCTTTTGAGGCGACTTTTTCTAAAAATCTTGCAGGCTTTTTCTTTGATGTCTTCAGTTGTGACATCTTTGTGAAGTCTTCCGAACTTTGGAGATATGAATCTTCTGTTCACCTTGAGATATTCCAAATGTATGTTTCCTGACCTTTTAAAATTCTCTTGTTCTGTCTTTTCACCTCCTGGATGTTCACATATGGACTCCATACGAGGTGTCAGTCCACTCAAAGTTCGAGTTTGAGGAATGAAGACTCGAATGCTAGAATGCCATCCGATGTCGACGATTTCTCTTAGGGGTCCTGTTCATGCAAAAGGAAACCGAGGGGCTGGGGGAGTATTCTTATATGAAGACGGTACCCTTTCATGATCAGACTGTTTGACCTTGGCGTAGAATAACAGAGGTTCATTGGTTATTCTAAAAAAGGCTTGTGTGGTCATTAACTAGACTGGGCTGATTTATTTCTTATCATATAAAAATATTAGTACAAAATAACAAATTCATAAGACAAGTTGAAGTATAGAGAAAGAAAATCGCCGCAATTTAGAATTAGAATCGTTTGAGATGTGTCACATTCCAATTTGCCTTTACTGACTTGTCGTCCATGTTTTCAAGCTTGTATGATCCCTCGTGAGTTATTTTGGTAATTCTATAGGGTCCTTCCCAGTTCGTCCTTAGCTTTCCCATGTTTGGTTCTTGGGAAACTGCAAATATGTTTCGGAGTACATAGTCGCCTACCATGAAACAATGTAGGTTGACTTTCTTGCTATGATATTTCTCGATTTGTTATTTTTGTGTATCCATTCTAATCAAAGCCATCTCCTTTCATCCTTCCACCAAGTCCATACTGCAAGCAATTGCCTCTTTATTCGAGTCTTCGATCGCGTGTGTAGACCATAGGCTGGGTTCCTCGATTTCAACTAGAATCAACAGTTTAGACCCATACACTAGGGAAAAAGGTATCTCTCCGGTGCTTGATTTTATCGTTGTGCGGTAAGCCCATAATAATCCGGGCAGTTCTTTTGGCCATTTTCCTTTTGCTGCTTCTAATCAGTTTTTCAAGTAACTAAGTAGGACTTTGTTTGAAGATTCAACTTGTCCATTAGCTCCTGGATGGTTGGCATGGGGGTGATTCTTTTGATCTGCTATTCCTGGAAAAGTTTTATAACTTTGTCCCCTACGAACTGTGTTGCGTTGTCACATGTAATTTCCTTAGATACCCCAAATCTGCATATGATGTTTCTCCACACGAAGTTGATCACTTCCTTTTCTAGGATCTATGAGTATGCACCTGCTTCCACCCATTCTGAGATGTAATCAGTCAACACAAGTAAGAATTGTACCTGACCTGGTGCTTGCAGTAGAAGTCCCACTATGTCCATTTCCCACATCATGAATGACCAAGGGGATAATATGGAATGTAATGGTTCACCAGCTGTTGTAGCCGTTGTGAGAATAGTTGGCACTTTCTGCATCGCTTGACAAAGTCGGCTGCTTCATGCTCCATTCGGGGCTAGTAGTATCATGCTCTAACTAAATTTCTAACTAGCGACCTGTCTCCTGAGTGGTTACCGTAGTGTCCTTCATGGACTTCTCTCATCACATACTCTACATCTTCTAGTCCCAAAATATTTGGCCAGTGGGCCATTAAAAGTTTTTTGGTAGCTGCCCGAATCCTGAGCTATCGAGCAACCTTCTTATCCTCAGACATCATGTTATTATGAAAATAATCAATAAAGTTATTTCTCCAATCTTCAATTATGTTAGTGGTATTTATCTCCTCTTGACTTGGTCGACCGTCGGACATAATAAATGGACGACAGAGCTTGCCTCGGAGACAGAGATGTTTGCAGCTAACCCCAAGTTGGATAGTGCATCCTCTTCGACAGTGTTTTCTTGGGGAATTTTAGTTGCCTTATATTCCTAGAACTAGCTTAGGAGTCGTGTTTCTCATGTGATACATTAATGCATGCGCGCCTCTCGATCTACACAAGTTTCGAGCACTTGATTAATGACCAGTTGTGAGTAACTTTTTAACTCTACTTGCTTGGGCTCGAGTCCCTGAACTAGCTCAAGTATTGAAACAACAGCTTCATACTCAGCTTCATTATTAGATATTGAATGACACTTGATCGACTACCAGACTGTCTCGCCAGTCGGTGCGATGGGCAATACTACGATCCCGGACCCATTCACATTAGATGAGATATCTATATACAATGTCTAGGTTCCTGATACAGTTTTAGAGGCTATTATCATTTCCTTTTCCACCTCGGGGAGTATATTAGCGCTAAAATTGGAAACAAAGTCCGCCAGAACTTGTGATTTTAATGCGGTTTGGGGTTGATACTATCATGACCCTAAAATCCACCTATTCGTGATTGCAGCTAACCGAACTCGCTAGGTAAGACAAATAATGATCAACACAATTCTTATGAAATAAAAGTGGTCAATAAATAAAAATAACTGAATTTCTTTACAATAAGCCAAGTACAGGTAGTACAAGTCATAATCCACTAGGATCAAGATTTATAAAACTGATATGAAGGTAAGTACAACATCTGTTCGAAATGTACATAAACAGAATTTAAATCTGAAACTACCAAGGACAAGTGGTAGCTAAATTCGAAAGGCAACCATACACAACAACATCAACTCCAAGATCAGCACGCAGGGTGCAAAAGTGAAGTATGAGTACAACCGACCCCATGTACTCAATAAGTAGCATAACTAACCTCGACGACGTAATAAAAGCAAGAATTATAAATGATAATCTCTATCACCTGTACAGTTCATACTTTCAACAAGTATAGAATATAAATATGATCAAATCATGAAATCACAGAGAAAACTACATTGGTGCTCTCAGTTTTCTCAACAGATTCTGCTCAGTCAACAATCCAGCACATAAGAAATATATGCAAATAAACTAGGCAACAACCAAGGAAATTGAAGGTACGGATGAAATGCAATAACCAAATATCAATCCGTTGCGGCACACTGCCTTGAAATCATCAATGGTATTGGTACAATACCATAGCAATCAACTCTATCAACATCACTTGGATCTACACTTAAAGTACAAACTGTAGTTTGAGTACAACTGACCCTATGTACTCAGTAAGTAACCAACCTAACCTCAAAATAAAGATATTGACGAGATTGGCAAAGTCTGCCACTCACTTTCAACAGTCAACAATAACGGTAACAACAACAACATAATAATAATAATAGCAACAATAACAACAACAACAATAACAATAACAATAACAATAACAATAACAATAACAATAATAATAAATAAAGAGAAAGCAACTCAAGAATAACAAGTTAAACTTATTCACATTAATAGGAAATAGGAATGCCTTCCAATCAACTCAGTTAAGTCACCACTATCAAGATGTAGAGTATTAATTAGCATGAGGTAGATACATCTCTATTCTAGCATGACAAGTATCAATACCAAAATCAATGAATTCATAGATAAATCATCAAGTGAGCACAATATCAGCACTGTACGTGTGCCTAGCATAAAGCCACTCACTCAGCACATACCAAGAGTCTGCACTCACAGGGCCCAAAGTGGTATGGGTTATCACCTAACTCTAGAGAGACGGATCCTAGCCTAAGCGCTGATCAAAAGTCAACGATCATAACTCAGCCAAATGGCCCGGAGAACGCGT
Source organism: Nicotiana tomentosiformis (assembly GCF_000390325.3). Classification (NCBI taxonomy): domain Eukaryota; kingdom Viridiplantae; phylum Streptophyta; class Magnoliopsida; order Solanales; family Solanaceae; genus Nicotiana; species Nicotiana tomentosiformis. The sequence goes on from NC_090820.1 coordinate 52,240,974, forward strand.
CACCTTAATATCAATACCACTCAGCCCAATAAAGGGGGTATGGCATACGCATAACCTCAATATCAATATCAATACGACTCTATGGCCCCAGTTCAGTCATTAATCCGCTAAAATCCCAATATTCCCATAGTTCACAACATCAAAAATCAATATACTGCATAGATTATACCAACAGACAACAAATCCACTCAAACCCATATCACACAAGTAAGGACACCAACAACATGTAAGAAGTATATAAAGATGGTGAAATAGCACGCAGATGTAATATCATGACTGAAAAGTATGACTATAATTAAGGCAAGCAACTCAACATAGCTAAATAGCCCTAACGTATCTCAAACGGATAAGAACATAGCTTAGACATGCATTCTAACATGAATAATAGCTTAATTAGTAATACAAATAGAGAAAATGCGGTAACATGAAGGCATGCTAGCAAAACATGACACATAATAGCCTAAGGTCTACTGGGGATCATGAATAATCACAGTGTATACATATATGCTCGTCACCACATACGTGTGTCAGTCCCAACACATAGCAAGTATAGTAGTTTATGGGGAAAATACCCTCAATATAAGCCTAGACAAGATACTTACCTCAAAGAGCGAGAATCAATACACCAAAAAGTCCTTGCCTCTCGAATCGGCCTTCGAACGGGTCAAATCTAGCCCAAAACAACTCAATAACGTCAAAAAATGGTGTAAGAATCGATTCCAAGTAATAAAGCTCCAATCTTTATCAAATTGCAAAATAGGCAACCAAAAAGTCAACCCAGGCCTGCTTCCCGGAACCCGACAAAAGTCACAAATCCGACTACCCATTTGAATCCAAATATAATGGTTTCATCCAAATACAACTCTGAGTCGAGGTTTAAATCTCCATTTTTACTCACCAAAACCATAGCCCAAATCCCCAAATTTCTCCTTCAAACCCATAAGCTATATGAAATATTCCATAGTTAAACAAGATATAACATTAAAATCAACTAGAAATCACTTACCCTCTTGTCTTGTGTGAAAATTCCCTTCACAAATATGTCCCCTCGAAGTCTAGGGATCAAAATATGAAATAATAGGTCTAAGTCCTAGAATTATAACTCTTACAAGTTTTCCCAGTGATACCCTTTGCAAATGCGGCCCAAGCCTCGCGTTCGCGAAGCACAAACAGCCCCTGGGGAAAATATCTCTTCGCAATGCAGTCTGCCACCCGCAAACGCGATGCAATTGCATCCCCACCCTAATCGAACATGTCCATGCCTTCGCAAAAGCTAAGGCTAAACCTAGAAGGATCCCAGCTACCCACTCCTTATACGCAAACGCGAGCCTTCTCCTTCAAATGTGAAGACCGATATCCCAAGCACTCCGTGAACGCGATGCCCTGTACGTGAACGCAAAGAACAAAAATAGTGCTGCCCAAAATAAGCCATCGCAATCGTGTGACCTGATCCACGACTCAGAAGCACGCACCAGACACCAACATTTATTCAGCAATCCAAGCAATCTTAAATGATCCGAAATCCATCCTAAATACTCCTAAGCCCCCGTCCAAACATGCCAATTAGTCCTAAAATATAACACGGACCTACTCGAGGTCTCAAATCACACAAAGTAACATAAAATTGCAAATTCCACCTCAACTCAAGCTTAATGAACTAATCAACTTCCAATATTCAAAACACATGCCGAACCACGTCTAACCAACTCGGAATAATGCCAAAATTTGTACACAAGTCCCATATAATATAAAAAATGATAATATCAAAGTCAACTCCCGGTCAAACCTATGAACCTTCCAAACCTTCAAATTTCCAACTTTTCTCCAAATAGAGCCAAAATAATCTAGGAACCTCCAAATCAAAATTTGGACATACTCCTAAGTATAAAATCACTATACAGACATATTGACACCATCCAAACACCATTCGAGGTTGTTTACACAAAAGTTAAATTTCGATTAACTCTTATAACTTAAGCTTCCAACCTTGGAACTAATTGTTCCATTTTGCTCCAAGCTTTCCCGAAACCAAACCAACCATCCCCGCAAGTCACAAAACAACAAGAAAGCATACGTGAAGAATAAAATAGGGAAATAGGGCTCAAATACACACTACAACCATCCGGGTTATTACAATCTCCCCCTCTTAAACAAACATTCATCCTCTAACGGGTTTTGAATCATACTTAAGATATCAAAACATGAGGATATCTGCTCTACATATCATGCTCGATCTCCCTAGTCACCTCCTCGACCGGCTAAACTCTCCATTGAAACTTCACTAAAGCAATATTCTTCGACCTCAACTCCCGATTCCTCCTCATAAGCCAAATTCTCATCCAACTACACTGAACTAAAATCCAACACGTGCGATGGATCCTTATAGTACTTCCGAAGCACGAAAATCTAAAACACCAGGTGTACTCCCGATAACCTGAGCGGAAAAGCATGTCTGTAGGCCACCTCACCCATTCTCTCTAATACCTCGAAACAACCAATATAATGAGGGCTTAACTTGCCCTTCCCAAATCTCATCACGCCTTTCATAGGCAAAACTCAGAAAAAAACCTTCACACCTTCCATGAAAGCCACATCAAGAACCTTCCTATCAGTGTTACTCTTCTGCCTGGACTGCGCTGTGCGAGGCTGCTCCTGAATCAATTTCACCTTCTCCAAAGAATCACGAACCAAATCTCTGCCTGACAATCTAGCCTCACTGGCTCAAACCAACCAACCAGAGAATGACATTGACTCCCATACAATGCCTCATTTGGAACCATCTGGATACTCAAATGATAGCCATTGTTATATGCAAACTCCACTAATGGAAGAAACTGATCTCACTAGCTTCTAAAATTCATGACACGTGCTCTCAACATATCCTCTAAAATATGAATGGTCCGCTCAGACTACCCGTCCGTCTGAAGGTGAAATGCGGTACTCAACTCAACCTATGTGCCCAACTCATGCTGAACAACTGTCCAAAAATGCGAAGTAAACCGAGTTCCACAATCCGAGATGATAGAAACAGGTACGCCATGTAAGTGAACAATCTCCTAGATATAGATCTTAGACAACTGCTCCGAAGTGTAGGAAGTGATAACTGGATACTTGGTCAGTCTGTCCACAATGACCCAAACAATGTCAAATATCCTCAATATCTGCGGCAAACCTACCACAAAGTCCATAGTGATGTTCTCACACTTCCACTCAGGCATCTCAATCTTCTAAAGCAATACACCAGGTCTCTGATGCTCATGCTTGACCTACTGACAATTCAAACACCGAGAAACATATCCAAAAATGTCTTTCTTCATCCTACGCTACCAATAATGTTACTTCAAATAACGATACATTTTCGTTGCACCCAGATGAATAGAATACCACTAACTATGAGACTCCTCAAGAAACAATGCTCTCAACCCATCCACATTAAGAACAATAGACTTACTTAGACACTTTCTTAGCACCACCTTGCTGCACCGTCCATAAGGAAAATGGGGATCATTATACTAACGAGCCTTAATGCGCTCAAATTAGGTTGATTGAGATACAACACAAGCAACAACCCTGCTAGACTATGATATATCCAATCTCACGGACCTATTGGCTAAAGCCTGAACATCCATAGCCAAAGGTATCTCCCTAGCTGGAATAAATGCTAAACTCTCTATACTCTCTGCCTTTTAACTTAAGGCGTCTGCTACCACATTGTCCTTCCCTGAATGATAAAGAATAGTGATATTATAGTCCTTCATAGCTCCACACACCTATACTGCCTCAAGTTCTAATCCTTTTGCTTGAATAAATGTTGAAGACCCCGATGATCCGTATACACCTTACAAGACATGCCATATAAGTAATGACTCGAAATCTTGAGTGCGTGAATAATAGCCACCAACTCCAAATCATGTACTGGATAGTTCTTCTCGTGGGGCTTCAACTGGCGCAACACATAGGCAATTACCCTACCATCCTGCATCAACACACACTCAATTCCAACCCACAAAGTATTATAATAAATTATATATGATCCCGATCCTGAAGGCAAAACCAATATAGGGCCCGTTTGGATTGGCTTAAAAAAAGTGGCTTTTAAGTTAAGTGCTTAAAAGCACTTTATAAGTGCTGGGACTTATTTTATAAATAAGCAGTTACATGTTTGGATAAAAGTGCTGAAACTTAAAATAAGCTGATGAAGTGTTTAGTAAACAAGTGCTGGTAGACACTTTTTCTTGTTAAAATGACTGAAATATCCTTAAAGTTGTTAACATTATAAAGAATATGATGACTATATTATTATATTTTCCGTTCATAGCTTCAAATTCAGGGGTAACACGTAAATTCATTGAATGATTTGATTTTAGAATATAATTACACCAATTAAATAAAAAAGGAAGGATTCAACGACAAAAAAATTAAATGTTATGGAACCAAAAAACGAAGCCAAAAGAATAATATTTACAAAATATTGGAATGTATCAAACATTATTTAAAAAACTATTGTTTGCTTCACGTTAAGAACTTCAATAAATTGACAAATATTAGAGAATGGAGAAAAAATAAGTAGTATGTTGTAGGGTTTTTACTTAGGGGTAATTTCGGGATTAAGAAAAATTATAAGGAATAAGAATATAATAACTTTGGTCAAAGCAATATGGCTTTTAAGCCAATTTAGATAAAAAGTTTGGTTTTCCAACTTATTGGTTTGTCTTTTTTTAAGCAGATTTTAACTTTTTTAAGCCTATTGTTTGGATTCCAAACACTTCCACAAGTTAAAAACTGCTTAAAAGCTGGTTTGACCAGCTTTTAAGCCCATCCAAATAGGCTCTTAGTCAATGGGGCGACAATAGATGAAAATCCCTTTACGAAGTAACGGTAATAACCAGCCAAACCCAAGAAGCTCTTGATCTTTATAGCGGTAGAAGGTCTGGTACAACTCTGAACTGCGTAAATCTTCTTCGGATCCAACTTGATACCATCAATAGATACCACATGACCCAAGAATCCATCGAGTCTAACCAAAACTTGAACTTGGAGAACTTATCATATAGCTTCTTCTCCCTCAAAGTCTGGAGCATGATCCTCAAATGCCGCTCATGCTCCTCCCTACTATGGGAATACACCAATATATTGTCAATGAACATAATGACCATTGAATCCAAATAAGACTAGAAAACACAGTTTATCAAGTGCATGAAAGTTGCTGGAGCATTAGTCAACCCAAATGACATCACCAAAAATTCATAAAGCCCATAACAAGCCCGAAAAATAGTCTTAGGGATGTCCGAAGCCCTAATCTGCAGCAAGTAATACCCTGATCTCAAGTCAATCTTCTAGAACACTCTAGCACCCTAAAGCTGATCAAATAAAACATCATTGTGAAGAAATTGGTACTTTTTCTTGATGGTCATCTTGTTCAATTGCGGATAGTACATACACATTCTCATAGATCTATCCGTATTCTTAATAAACAACACTTGTGCACCCCAAGGTGAAATACTAGGCATGATGAACCCCTTATCCGACAACTCTTACAACTGTTCCTTTAATTCCTTCAACTCTTTTGGAGACATACAACATGGAGGAATATAGATAGGTTGCATGCTTGGTGCCAAATCAATGCCGAAATTAATATCTCTTTCGGGTGGCATGCCTGGTAGGTCTGATGGAAACACATATGGAAACTCCCTCACTGCTAGAACTGACTCAACAATAGGAGTATCAGTACAACATCTCTAACAAAGGCTAAATATGCCAAACATCCCTTATCAATCATCTGTTAAGCCTTCAAAAATGAGATCACTCTACAAGGAGTACAACCAAGAGAACCCGTCCACTCCAACCTTGGAAACCCCAACATCACCAACGTCACGATATTAGAATTATAATCTTGAATAACATGGTATGGAGATAGCCAATCCATACCCAAGATCACATAAAAACCCACCATATCTAATAATAAAAAGTCCATCCTCATCTCAAAACTACAAATAGTGACCACATAGGACCAATAGACTCGATCCACCATAACAGAATCACCAGGTGTAGACACATGCACATGAGCATCAAGAGAACCACAAGGCATATCCAGACAAGAAGCAAAGTATGATGACACATATGAATAAGTGAAACCTCGAACAAATAATACTAAAGCATACTTGCGACACACAGAAACAATACATGTAATCACTACATCAAAAGCAACGACCTCGATCCTCCCTGGGAACGCACATCATCTGTACTGACCTCCACTAGACTGAGCTACCCCTCTAGGACGACCATGTCCTAGACGACCTTTGCCCCGATCTGGCTGAGCGGGTGGTGTAAAAGCCGATACTAGAACTATAGTCTGACCTCTCTACTGCACTGGACCTCTACAAAGATGTGGGAAGTACTTTCTGACATGCCCCAACTCTCTACACTCACAGCAACCTCTGACTAGAAATGACTGCGGGTCCTGAGTTGGACCCCATGAACCAGGATAACCGCTAGAAGAACCGGGTACTAATGAACTTTGAACAAATAGAGTGCGATGAGAACTTTGTGCAGGAAGTGTATTGAATGAAGGCTGCACAAAAGCTCCTCGATTGGGTTGTGCTGAATGATAAGCTGGCCTACTAGAATGGCCTTCCCCAAATCGGCCTCGGCCTCTAGATGAGGCACCCATGAAACTCCATGAACATCATGAACTCTTGTGCCTACCCTACATCATCTCTCTGGTCTTAATGCGAATGCGCTTAATACAATGCACTATCTCCACAATCTGGTGAAATGCAGTCCCGGTCTCCACCTCTTTAGACATAACAAATGCGAATACCATGGTGAAGATCATCAATGAATTTACTTAATCTCTCCTCCTCAATGGGTTTCAAAATAGTAGCATGATGGGATAGGCCCATGAACCTTATCTCACACTCAATAACTAACATCAGACCATGCTGAAGGTACTCAAACGCCTCATCAACTCCCCTCTCCTAGTGCGGGGTATGAAATAATCCAAAAAGACCCTTGAGAACTGAGGCCAGGTAAGAGGAGGTGATCTTACTGGTCTACCCATATCATAAACCTTCCACCACCTCTTGGGTAGACCCTGCATCTGGAAGGCGGTGAAATCAACCCCATTGGACTTAACTTCGCCCAAATTGCGTAGAATCTCATGAAAATGATCCAAGAATCCCTGGGCATCCTCTAAAGGTGTACCAATAAAGTGAGGAGGATTCAACTTGGTGAACTTATCTGACCATTTCAGCTCATTAGCTCACATCGCAGTCCTATCCTCAGGCTGCGCAACAATAGTAGGATGAACTACCCCAAATGGTAACACTACAGGAGTCTGATAAACATGGGCCACCTGCTCTGGGATATGGGTAGTTTGAGACTACTCTCCGCCCCCTGCTAGGAAGTAGATGGTATAGTAGGAATACCCCGATCGAAGCCAAATGCTCGAACAACCCAACCATATGGACCAAAGCATCCTGAACAGTTGGTAAAACAAATAGGCCGCGAGAAACCTGAGCTGGTACCTCCGATTATCATAGTCAAGAACCTGATCCTCAATAGGTGCTACTGGTGGCTCCATAGCAACAGCTTGAGCAAGTGCTCTAGCTGCGACGCGTGCTCTGCCCCTACCTCTACCTCGACCTTGGCCTCTCACAGCCCTAGCCTATGGTACCGACACCTGGTTAGCTGCATCCAACGATCGTGTCCTCACCATCAATGAGAAAATAGAAAACCAAATTCAGACTTAGGGATAAACAAATCCACACTCCCTAAAAACCCTATAGCCGCTCGAATATAAGTACAAATATCTCCATAACGATCCTCAAGACTCTACTATACTTGCTCATGACTTGTGAGACCTAAGCAAATTGGTGCTCTGATACCAACTTGTCATGACCCCAAATTCCACCAAACCCGTGACGGGGACTAACACTGCTTGCTAGAAAGGCCAATATTCAAAGTATAGAAATAAACTTCAATGATAATAAGAAATAGTCTCAAAAGCAGAATAAGGTAAATAACTGTAACATTATAGTGATACAACTGAAATACCATCTCAGAATCCTGGTGTCAGCGAGTATATGATCTCTATAGAATAAATAAGTACAACGGTCTGAATATTGATAAAACAATATCTAAAGTACATAAAGGTAAGGACAAAAGTAAGAAAAGGGACTCCAAGGCCTGAAGATGGGAATAACAGTGCTACCTTAAAATCACTAACGGTACCGGTACAACACCCTAGCAATCAACTCTATAAGCAACACCTGGATCTGCATATAAAGTGCATAATGTAGTAGCTAGCCTAACCTCGGATTGAAGAGAGTGACGAGATTGGAAAAGTCCATTACAGATGTGTCGTAGAAATGCGGCACTTTTGGTACTAATTACATAGACTGTATCTCATCCTTTAAAGCATTATAAGTCATTTCTTATGCAGTTTTGGTGTTTTGTAGGATACCATACTTGAAGAACCAAAAACATAAAAAAGATGACAAAAAACCCATGAAAAGGCAGATATGCGACAGGTCTGCGACCGCAAAAGTGAATTGCGGACTGTGAAGTTGTCACACAAATGCAAGAGGGCTTTCGGTGAAGTTAACTTTGCAGTACACTATGCGGACACAAAACCATTATGCAGACCGCATAATCAATATGCGAGGGAGAACTGGAAAACTTAGTGATCAGATATGCGGCACGACTGAAGATGTGCGGACCGTGAATGTGTTCTGCCACCCATTCTACGGCCGCATACTTAATCTGAAGGGTAATGTTTGTCACATATTGTCCACGAATTGTGGGGTCATCTTGTCTGAAAAAGAGGCTACACTTAGAGCATTGAATACACCATTATTTTGGAGTTTTTTGAGGGAGATTCCAAGACTTTGTCCTCTTTGTATGCTTTTATGACTTAATTTAATTCTTTATTCTTGTATTCTAGTTTGAACAACAAACTTTAAATACTAAGGTTGTGGACCCTAATTGGGTATAATGTTAATCGGTGTTTACCATTAAATATATATAATGGTTGGTTGATTTCAATTCATTTCGCATGCTTCATTTATAGTTAATTGTTGCAAACATTAACTAGTGCCATTTTACTCTATCTTTTACTTGGAAACGTGGGTTAGGGTTTGGTAGAATTGAATAGCAATAACTCAAGGCTTTAAGACTTGTTTAATAGAATCGGTTATGAATAAGTAGGTTCTACTTGGAATTAATTGGTTGTTCTTAATTGTAACTCTTTTATATTTGGGAAAATCATAAAAATGAAATACTACCTAATTATTGGAAAATATTGGGTGGTCATTTAGGAACTATTTTCATATCAAAGGACCTCCCATTAGAAATATATCATATTAATACCAATAACATTACATCGACAGGGACACAACCTTGGTTTCTTAATCAAATTAATCAATTCTCTTAACAAAATAGCTTTTCTTAACCATTCACAATTACAAAACTCTTTCCTAACTAACGGAGTAGATACAGCTTAAGTCAAGTTACACACTATTCAAGTAACCTTTTCACACATATTCCCTATGGGATTAGACCCCAACCTATTTAGGTTATTATATTTGACATCGACCGCCTTACACTTTTTATATAAGTGTAATTTGAGCGTATCCAGTTTTGGCGCCGTTGCCGGGGAATACAGTTTTGAAATTACTAACTAGTGCGTGCTTTACTTTACGTCTTCTTCTATTCCATCACATTTTTCTTGCCTTTCTTGGTGTCAATAGGTGAGCAAGGACAGACCGAAAGAAGAGAATTTGTTTGTAGACATAGATGAGTGTATTGAGGATACAAACGCCATTGTCCCTCCTAGAGTTGACGCTGCTACCTTCAAAGTGGAACATAGTCTAATCCTAATGCTAAAGATGGATGGGTTCTTCCAAAATTTCACCGACGATGATCCGACACAACATCTTAGAAACCTTTTGGATGTATGTGCAATGCATAAAAAGAATCATGTCTCGGATGATGCCCTAAGGTTGAGGCTGTTCAAATACTCTTTAATCGAAGAGGCAAGACAATAGATCCAAAATCTACCTCCTAACTCCATCCACACTTGGGAAGAACTTGTGCGAGATTTCCTAGCAAAATGGTTCCCACAATGCAAGAAGTCCGAGATTCAGGAAAGAATTTTCATCAATAAGAAATTACCAGGAGAACACCTTGATAAGTTGGTATTTTACCAACTTATCTTCTCTTTAAGCCTATATTTTTGCTATGTTTGAGTGATAAAATCATGTGTTTAATGTCATTTACTTCTATTTTATAGGTTCTCTGTGATTTGGAATTGATCATGAAGAAACCAAGTGAAAACGAGTCAAAGAAGATGTTAAAAATAAGAAAATCTAGAAAATGGCCTCAGATGTCGCAATTGCGACACAATTGTGGGAAATGCGAAGAAACAGACCTGGAAATTGCGAGAAATTAATTGCAAATGCGAAGCAAGCCCAATCAAGCATAGTTTGCAAATATGACAAAGGACCTCGCAAATCGGAAGTCAATCCAGACAGTCAAACTTCGCAAATGCGAAGTCCTTGTTGATTTTGCGAAGGTCAACAGGAAAGTCAATGATCGCAAATGTGAACATTGCGTCGCAAATACAAAGATCGCGCTTCAGTTCGGGGCAATTCTGTCATTTTACAATTTTTGGCCCTAAACCCATTTAATACCCGAAACATCATTGGCTTATTTTCAGTCCATATACTAGAGAGAACAAGTTTTGGAAGCTAGGGTTCTTGCACACACACTTGGGTCTTGATGATTTGAAGCATTTGGTTGAGAATTTCTTACTCCTTTATGCTCATTTCTTCATTGTCTTGCTTTGTATTGTATATCTAAGTGTGTAGTATTTATTTCCAACACTTGAATCTTGTTTATAGAAATATTCATATTTAAAGTGTGGATTAAATACCTTGTTGTGCTTATGTATTGAATGATTTTTATTTATTATGAAGCTAGTTGTTGTTTCTTTAATTATTCTTGCTCTTAAACGTTTCCAAAGGGATTAGTTAACCCTAGGACTCGCCCATTCACTTCGGATTAATTTTGGAAAAACTAATTCGGGGCTGGGAAAGATTAATTAACAATAACTTGAGGCGTTAACCCTCACTTTATAGATTCTACCTTGGGATAGGAATGAACTACTTGTAGCCATATTCGGGTGTGCTTAATATCTTAATTATTTTAGGGATAATTCAATTAGGAAGTCTTGTTAGTCTTCGGGAGAATCTAATATAGAATTATTATCCGAGGCTAATAAATAATAAACTTGTTCATATGTATAAAATTGTGAAATATATTGGATCGTTACTTGAGTGTAAATCCCGATGCACCCATGCTTGTAGCCATTGATCATTTTACTTGCTTTCTAGGTTAGTTTACGTTTTCACATTTAGCTATAATATTTTCTCAACAACCATTCTAAGTGTTTGGCATTGCATAATAAGTGATAATTCTCTTACATTCCTAATCGCCTACATATTGTTCTCTGTGGGATTCGACCCCGACTCATAGTTGGGTAAATTATATTACATGCGACCGTGCCCATTTACTTTTTAGTAGTGGATTTGGATGTAATCAAAATTGGCGCCGTTGCCAGGGAACAATTTGGCGTAATTTAGGTTGTTTGAGAAATAAGCGTAAGTGCTTTGGTCCAAACTTGTGAATATTTGTGTAATTATCTTTCTTACCTTGGTCTATTTTTCTTGTTTGTTTCTTGTTTATTTTTTTTAATTTTCAAAAGAAAAATAAATGGCATCATATAATGAAAATTGGTCGGATGGTAGTTATTCATACTTTGATGACCCTTGTCCTTATTGTAGAGGACCACACTCATGGCAAAATTGTTTAAATTCTCCCGAGGGTGGATTGTGCGCACAATCCCAAACCCACGAGTGGAGTATTTGTGATAAGTGTGGTCGTCAAAATAGTCACTGGGATGATTGTACTTATTTGTCCTTCCCTTCCCCAAGCCCCCGCTATGATGATTCTACTTTTTGTGATGAAAATTATAGGGATGAGGAAGTGGAAGAAATTGAGCATGGTAGAAATGGAGAGTTCAAATTCATGTTAGAATGCCTACTTGAAGGAGGAAACAATGAGCAAAATGCCTTGGAGGAGCTTTTGGAGAATAGTCTCCAAAATGACTTGGCGCTTGAAAGGTTGAAATCACAAATGGAAGATATGCTTGAAGCTTAAGAAGTCCAAAAAGCATCGGAAGTGAATGATAGACAAATATTTTCCTTAGAGGTTGAAGTCAAAAATCCTTCCTTGGCACTTGATCAAAACCAAGAAGAACTCTCAAATGCTCAAAATGAGAGGATGATGCTTATGTTGGAGGCCATTCTTGAAAATGAGGAAAAGCAAAGCTTGGAATTCGAGGACTTGAAACAAGGCTTGATTCAAAATGATGAGGATATCTGCACTTTGGAAAATCAAATGAAAATATTGGTTGAGGCTCACTATGCCCACAAACTTGAGAGTGTGGAAGGAGATCAAGAAGAGTCCGATTTCGAGGAAGAAAGTGAGCTTCATTTTGGGGAATCAAGAATTGAACATATGCCAACCGACCCCATGAGTGTTAGTGATGCCAAGAAAAATATGGAATTAGAGTCAACCGGTGTAATTGAAAATATGGTTGAGATTGACTCTAGTCCGGGGGAAAAAGAGGATGTCAAAATCCGGGAAGAATTGCAATTTGGAGGTTTGATGTCATATTCCAAGCACTTTTTAACATTGGACTTGTGCGGTGATATGGGAATTGAACTACACGAGTCAATGAGGGATTTCGAGGAGGAAAGGCAAAGGCCATACATCTTACAATTTGAGGGAACAAGAAGGCAAAATAACATTCCTCACATGAAAGCCAAGAAGTGCAAAATGATGAAATTAATGCTTGGCTTGATCATCTATTTACCACCCCCACCGCTCATGGTCACAAGCATGATTACAAGCTAGGTGCCCAGTTCATATCGTCCAAGTGGCAAGAAAAATGGTAAAATTGTTCCGCGTCGGGCCACGACGTTAAATGCGGCGCTTGGTGGGAGGCAACCCATCGTTTTTAAAATTTTTAGTCGTTTTTGAAATTTTCTTTTTAAAAATAGCTTAGTATATTATTTTGAACTAATCTGCCAAGTTTTAGAATTTTTGGAGTTGATTTGAATAGGTCAACAAAACCAGTAGCTGAAAATTGCAGAAGCACCATCAGTCGCATTTGCGAATCAGGCCCACATCGCAAAAGCGAGAAAACCGTCTCATTTGCGACCACTGCTGAAATTTGGAAGTTCGCAATTGCGAAAGTGGGGTCGTAAATGCGACCTCTGAAGGACTTAAATGGGTCTCGTTGTTCAGTTTAACAAAAAATGCAAAATCCTTTGAGGCAAAAAGAAACTGAACGACTGGTATCTCTCTCTCCCAACTTCAAAACTCCCTCATTTTCACTCCTAAGTGCAAGCATCCAGGTATGAACGCTTAATCATTGCACCTTATTCTTCTTCATTCATTTGTTTCTCAAAACCTAGGTTTCAAATGGGTCCTTCCCCTGTGAGAAATTATTCAAAAAAATAAATAAATTGCTCAATCATGTATTGATTTCTGGGTGAGGTTGGTTGAGAGTGTGAGCCTAGACCTTTTCTTAGAAAATTGGGGAAGTCTGAGTACCCATGGTTTTGTTAAAATAAGAGTGGTTTGTGTGCTTCCTATGTGTTCGATGAAAGGCCCGAATGAGATTCTTGGCCGAATCATTTAAATTTTTTACAATATGTGGTTGTGTGTGATGTTTATTTCCAATTTGAATGCCTAAAAGAAAAACTGATTGGGGTGTTTAAAAGTGTTTTCATCAGAAAAAACAAATTCGAGTCTAAGGACTGCTCTAAAGCTGGGGACGATGGGTCGCAATTGCGGTAGACTCTTCGCATTTGCGAAGAGGTGGTCGCAATTGCGAATACTGGCAGCCTTCACTATCTTTGCAATTGCGAAGAGATTTTTGCATTTGCGAGTCCTTAGAAAATCTGATGCCTTCGCAATTGCAAAGAAAATATCGCAAATGCGATATCAGAGAGAAGACACCTCCAGTTTTGAAAATCTGAAAATGTTTTCTAAGGATGGTTTCGACTGTCCAATCATTTCTTTGACATCTTTGAATCATTTTACAATATATTTCATAGCCATACCATGTTTTCACTCCAATGCTTTATTTACAGGTACATAAGCTGAAATTGAGCACTAACTCCGATGAATCCGCGCATCAAAAGTCCTTTGGAGGTTGAGGAGAATAATGACCAGCACCGATTCTTGTCACTTGAATGTCAGGAATGATATTATGCTGAGTTAATCTCAAAGAAGTTGGTCTCGGAAAGTGGAATATTGTTGGATAAGGTCCCGGAATGTCTTCCTGAGTTCCACCGAAGACTTGTAGACATGGGCTGGACCTGTTTCGCCCCTCAACCTTGTAGATCCAATGGGCAATGGGTGAGGGAGTTCTATGCAAATCTCCCAGCCATCAGGTCGAAAAAGCCAAAGATGAGGATTCGCGGAAAAATGGTACATTTCGGAGCAGAAGCTGTGAACCAAGTCTATCACCTCCATGACTAGGATATGGACTCATTCCGTGCAAAAGATTGTGTTCCTGGGGATTGGTTGGTCTCAAATTATGCCCGTGTGTGGATGTTCCTTGGGTAGTGGAAATGAGAGGAATCGCATCCAAGGAATTCACTGCTGAAGCTAAGATATGGCTGGCCATCATATGCAATCGCATCTCTCCCGTGTCGAATATATGGAATGTACCTATAATGAGAGCCCAGATGGTAGCATACATTCTTGATGGTATTCCGCTCAATGTTGGTGAGATTTTCATCATTGAACTGAGGGAGTATCGGCATCTAAACGGTCCATGATTGATATTCCCATCTTTTATCACTGAGTTGTGCCAACTTACTGGGGTTGATGAGGACTCGGAGGACAGCTGGATAGAGCCGGGAAAGCCTATCAACCCATTAAAGAAAAGATGAGAGGGCGACACCGTCAAGAGCAAAAAGGGGAAGTTGGGATTGTCTTCTCAGACTGACCAGGGTAGCCAGCCTTCATCTTCTACATGAGGGCCATTTTCTATGCTTTCCGAGGAAATACGGCAGATTCGCGATCTAGTAGCTAGCCTTCCACAGGGACCTGGGGAAACATCTGAGGGACCCTCTGCATACATTTCAAAGAAAGATTTTCAAAAGTACCTTGAGGATCAGAATAAGCAGGGGGATCACCTAAAGAAGCTGGAGAAGGCATATACTGATTTGGCCACGACGCACGGTAGTTTGAGCACATCAAATGCCAAACTGGCAAATGCACACACCAGGATGAAGAAAAGGGAGAAGAAGAGAGATAAATTCTTCACCCATTTGTGGAAGGGTGTGAAGGGGCTATTGAAAGTTCTAAAGCCTCAAGAGCCACTACCATTGACCGATCCGGAAGATGATGATGATGCTCCAGTTCATTGGTCCGAGGAAGAAGGAGAAGAAGATGCGACGGAGTCCGACAGTGAGGAGAGCACTTGATGAAGTATTCAGAGAGCACCTTTCACCATTTTACTCTATTTTGTTTATTTGCATTGGGGACATTGCAACATTTCGAGTTGGGGGTGGCTTCTTGTATAACTGTGGATAAGGTAGATTGGTATTTTGTTTTCATGTGATGTTATTTTATTTTCATGTGATGTGTTATATTAGTATGTTTATTAGCTTCTTGATTTTTACATAGTATGTTTTATTTTGGTGGCGATATCCTTGGTTTTCTTTTCACCACGGTTCTTTTTCCGAGGATGCCAAATTTCTTTTTCAACCGGGTAACTTTTGGTAAAATTTTGTTTCGACTCTTCCTGATAATGGATAGTGTGGAGACTTTCTTAAGGGAATTAGTCTTGTAGTTTAGATATAGTTTTTGTTAATTTAGGAAGAATAAGTGGTTTGAGTTGGGGTTTGTGCCCATTGGCCAATTTGTGGCTTGCTTGGTACCAACATGATTTAAACCTCGGCATTTGATTTTTTGATCTTTGAAAAGAAAAAAATGATTGAAGTAAAGATCATTGTCATGACTTTTAGACTCAATTTTTGGCTCTTTGATTCACTAAATAGCTTCTTATGCTATATGTGACTTCTTTGAGTCATTGTTTCAATTGGATTTTGGATTTGTATTCCACTTGAGTGTTCATGTGCCATGTGTGGTGAGATTTATTGTGAGTTCTTTTGCATCATTTGTAGTCTAGAACTTGTCCGGAATGTGCTTCAAGGCGAAATCCTAGACTAACTTGGTTTGAAAAATGATATTAGTCCTTCCTTGGACCGCTATTGTGCTTTAAAGTTCCTACCCTTACATATTTTCCCTAGTCAACCCATTTCGAGGCTTTAACCTTTCTCTTTGGCAACCCTGTTACAAGCTTTAACCCTTCGTTCTTTGTTGACTTACCCTTTGGCACCCTACCTCCCCAAGTACTTTAAAAGTATAAACATAGGCTAAAAGCCTAAGTTTGGGGGTGAAGATGGGAAAGTTGTGATGTGAAGTTGTTTAAAAGGTGGAAGGTAATATAAAAATAAAAATAAAATGGGAGAAAAAGAGTAGTATTTTTAAATAAAAAATTGAAGGAAAAATAAAGAATTGTGAATATGAAGACTAGGTGAAATAAAAAAAAACGGTGGAGAGGGTGGAAAAGTTCTTGAAGGAAGTGTACTTTGATTGTGAAATATTGTAGTGCTTAGGGAGGTTTTGAGTCACTCTAACCAAAATTGTGCCCTACCTCAACCAAAAGCCTAAACTACAACCTTTTAAGTCCTAATTGATCTTGAACCGAGTTTGTCTACATTAGTGGAGAATTACATGAAGGGCAAGCCTATGGTACTACTTGTGTGCATTTGAACATCTTTGTGAGATAGAGTTAATTCTTTCCATTTGATATCCCATTTATGTTTTGAATTGAAATTTATGAGTGTGGGATTCTCTCTTAAATGTGAGGGCACATGAGATTTGAGTGGTGAATTTAATCCCATTTTCAATTGGAAGGAATGAACAAAGGAAGTTAATTGTGATAAAGAGGCAAATTTTGAAGCTTTAGTGGCATGACTAGATTGCTACTTTGATTTGCATAGTGTTTGAGCACTTGAAGTGTAACGAAGTTTATGAGAAGTGTTTGGTAAGTCATATACTTTGTGTTAATTGTTGGTACCATGCAAAGTCATGCGTTTGTGCTTACAGTAGACCTTTTTGACTTGGCATGATATGGATGCACTATTGGGTTAAATACTTGGGAGGAGATTTGTCGCTTTCATTGCTTGAGGACAAGCAATAGTTTAAGTTTGGGGGTTTGATAAGTTGGTATTTTACCAACTTATCTTCTCTTTAAGACTATATTTTTGCTATGTTTGAGTGATAAAATTATGTGTTTAATGTCATTTACTTCTATTTTATAGGTTCTCTATGATTTGGATGTGATCATGAAGAAACCAAGTGAAAACGAGTCAAAAAAGACGTTAAAAATAAGAAAATCTGGAAAATGGCCTCAAGTGTCGCAATTGCGACACATTTGTGGGAAATGTGAAGAAACAGACCTAGAAATTGCGAGAAATTAATCGCAAATGCGAAGCAAGCCAAATCAAGCATAGTTCGAAAATGTGAAGTCAAACCAGACAGTCAAACTTCGCAAATGCGAAGTCCTTCTCGATTTTGCGAAGGTCAACAGGAAAGTCAATGATCGCAAATGCGAAAAGTGCGAAGATCGCGCTTCAGTTCTGGGCAATTATGTCATTTTACATTTTTTGATCCTAAACCCATTTAATACCCGACTTAGCTCATTTGTAAACCATCATTGGCTTATTTTCAGTCCATATACTAGAGAGAACAAGTTTTGGAAGCTAGAGTTCTTGCACACACACTTGGGTCTTGAAGATTTGAAGCTTTTGGTTGAGAATTTCTTACTCTTTTATACTCATTTCTTCATTGCCTTGCTTTGTATTGTATATCTAAGTGTGTAGTATTTATTTCCAACACTTGAATCTTGTTTATGGAAATATTCATATTTAAAGTATGGATTAAATACCTTGTTGTGCTTATGTATTAAACGATTTTTATTTATTATGAAGCGAGTTGTTGTTTCTTGAATTATTCTTGATCTTAAATGTTTCCAAAGTGATTAGCTAACCCTAGGACTCACCTATTCACTTCAGATTAATTTTGGAAAAACTAATTTGGGGTTGGGAAAGATTAATTAACAAAAACTTGAGGCGTTAACCCTCACTTTATAGATTCTACCTAGGGATAGGAATGAACTACTTGTACCCGTATTCGGTTGTGCTTAATATCTTAATTGTTTTAGAAATAATTCAATTAGGAAGTCTTGTTAGTCTTCGAGAGAAGCTAATATAGAATTATTATCCGAGGCTAATAAATAATAAACTCGTTCATATGTATAAAATTGTGAAATATATTGGATCGTTACTTGAGTGTAAATCCCGATGCACCCATGCTTGTAGCCATTGATCATTTTACTTGCTTTCTAGGTTAGTTTATGTTTTCGCATTTAGTTATAATATTTTCTCAAAAACCATTCTAAGTGTTTGGCATTGCATAATAAGTGATAATTTTCTTACATTCCTAATCGCCTACATATTGTTCTCTTTGGGATTCGACCTCGACTCACAGTTGGGTAAATTATATTGCATGCGACCGTTTCCATTTACTTTTTAGTAGTGGATTTGGACGTCATCACACCTACATGAGGCATGAGCTAGATTCAAGCTATATTTGGTGAGATAACTGAATTATGGGTTTTCGAACACTATTTTGTTGGAGAAGTTCTACATGGGCTTGGATACTATGAATCAATCCATAGCCAAGAATGCAACGGATGTATCATTCACGGATAAAATATTTGCAAGGGTCACTCAAATCCTCGACAAGATGGCCGAACACAACCAAGCTTGTCATTTGGAAGACACCATGGGTGGAATCTCATATGGTACTCCTTTGACCAACATGATTAAGGAGAATCAAGAAAGAGATCACGTAATTGCCGGGATTGCTACCAATGTGAATGTGTTGACAAATGTTCACTGAAAGCCAAACAAAGAAAATGAATATTGTGGAAGATGTGCAACCAATGTCAAATGAGGAATACAAAGAAGAAAAATATGTTAACAATTTACAAGGAGGATATCAAATACAAAATTACCAAGGATCAGAACAACAACACCAATGGAGATCTTACCCGCAAGGTAACCAACAATGGAAAAACAACC
Source organism: Nicotiana tomentosiformis (assembly GCF_000390325.3). NCBI lineage: Eukaryota > Viridiplantae > Streptophyta > Magnoliopsida > Solanales > Solanaceae > Nicotiana > Nicotiana tomentosiformis. Next base: position 52,260,269 of record NC_090820.1, read on the forward strand.
AAGGTGGTTCTAATCAAGGAAATTGGAGTAACAACACCAACAATTTTGTTAACCGGAGTTCAAACCCATATGTTCTACCAAAGGGGAAATATTCTAAATCTCCACATTGGAAGGAGAGTTCTTCAAGTGATTCCAAGTTGGAAAACATGCTTGAAAGAGTATTGCAAAATCAAGAGAGGTCCGACACTTTGATGAAAAATATGACCGATCTTGTGGGTTCTCATACCGCATCTATTCAAAAGTTGGAGATGCAAATGAGGGATTTCTCAAGAGAACAAAGCCCGAAGCAAAAAGGCACACTCCCAAATGATACAATTGCAAATCCAAAAGGTAGTGGGAGTGGCCCAACATCTCATTGTATGGCCATTACAACTCAAAGTGGGAAACTACTTCAAATTGAGAGTGAACGAGTGGTCGGAGTGGAAGATGTTGAATAAGCAGATGAGGTATAAGTTGAGGTGCCAAATGTTATTGAAGTTGAAAGAACCCCGAAGAAGGTGAAAGCTCAAGATGTGAGCCGTGAAGAGGTTGAGGAAAAAGTAATAGAGGCACCAAAACCTCTAGTAGTGATTCCTAGACCTCCTCCTCCATTTCCTCAAGGACTAGCTAGAAGGGTTGATGATAGCAAACTTGAGAAGTTCTATGACATCCTAAAGCAATTATCGGAAAACATTTCATTTGTGGAAGTGTTTCAAGAGATGCCCAGTTTTGCTATGTACTTGAAGGACTTGATCACTAAAATAAAAACAACCAAGAATGAAGTGGTGAGTGTCACCCACCGGGTTAGCTCTATCATTGCAACAATTTTCGTCCGAAAGAAAGAGAATCCGGGGGCTTTCACCATTCCATGCATTATTGGATTGCATGACTCTGCAAAGGCTCTTTGTGATAATGGGGCTAGCATCAACTTAATGCCTCTTGCTATCTATAAGCAAGCGGTATCGAGAATTCCTAGGCCTACAAGTATGAGGTTGCAAATGATCGACCATTCGATAAAGTGACCGGTGGGGATAGTGGATGATGTGCTTGTGAAAGTGGGGAAGTTTCTCCTCCATGCTGACTTTGTTATTCTTGATTGTTCTGTTGATAAAGAGATCCCTATCATCTTGGGGAGACCATTCCTTGCTACCGAGAGAGCACTCATGGACTCAAAAATAAATGAGATTAAATTCCGGGTTAATGACGAAGAAGTTACCTTTCAAGCAAGTAAGGGTATGAAATTGCCAAACGAATATGAGAGTATCTTTGTCATTGATGTTATTGAGGTGGTAGAGGATGCTGTTGAGGTAAATATGGAAGAAGAATGCCTTGCTGAGGCATTGTCGGCAATAGTGATGAATTTTGATGGTGAAGACATAGAAGGATATGTGGAAATGGTGAATGCATTGGAAGGGATGGGATCCTACATTTATGCACCAAAGAAGATTTCTCTTGACTTGGAGAATAGAGCCACTGCTCCCGCTAAGCCTTCAATCATCGAGCCTCTACAACTTGAGCTCAAGCCACTTCCGCCACACTTAAGGTATACATTTCTTGGCTCTAATGAAACTCTACCCTTAATTGTTTCCTCTTTGTTAAATGATGTGCAGGTTGAACACTTATTTGAGACCTTGAGGGAGCATAGACGGGCCATTGGTTGGACTATAGCGGATATCCTAGGGATTCCCGCCGGTATTTGTGAGCACAAGATACAACTAGAGGAAGATAGCAAACCTAGTGTGGAGCATCAAATGATCTTGTTTCAATTGGATTTTGGATTTGTATTCTGCTCGAGTTTTCACCTGCCATATGTGGTGAGATTTATTGTGATTTATTTTGCATTATTTGTAGTCTAGAACTTTTCCGGAATGTGCTTCAAGGCGAAATCGTAGACTAACTTGGTTTGAAAATTGTTGTTAGGCCTTCCTTGGACCGCTATTATGCCTTACATTTCCTACCCTTCCATATTTTCCCTAGTCAACCCCTTTTGACCCGTTAAACTTTTAATTTGGTAACCATATTACAAGCTTTAACCCTTTGTTCATTATTGATCTATCTTTTGGCATCCTACCTCCCTAAGTACGTTGAAAGTGTAAACATAGGCTAAAAGCTTAAGTTTGGGGGTGAAGGTTGGAAAAGTTGTGGTGTGAAAGTGGCTTAAAAGGTGAAAGGTAATATAAAAAAATTAGTGAAACATTCCTTGATTTTTGAAAAATAAATGAGTAAGAAAGAAGAAAAAGGAAGGAAAAATAGAGAATTGTGAAAAAATGAAAGACGAGTTGATGAAAAGAAAAATTAAGAAAGGGTGGAAAAGTTCTTGAAGGAAGTATACTTTGATATTTGAAAATTTTTATTGCTTAGGGAGGTTTTGAGTCACTCTAACCAAAATTATTCCCTACCATAACCAAAAGCCTAAACTACAACCCTTTAAGTCCTAATTGATTTTGAGCCAAGTTTGTCTACATTAGTGGAGAAATACATGAAGGCTATGGTACTACTTGTGTGCATTTGAACATCTTTATGAGAGAGAGTTAATTCTTTCCATTTGATATCCCATATATGTTTTGAATGGCAATTTATGAGTGTGGGATTCTCTTTTAAGTGTGAGGGCACATGAGATTTGAGTTGTGAATTTAATCCTATTTTTAATTGGGAGGAATGAACAAGGGAAAGTTATTTGTGATAAAGAGGTAAATTTTGAAGCTTTAGTGTCATGACTTGATTGATACTTTGATTAACATAGTGTTTGAGCACTTGAACTGTAATGAAATTTATGAGAAGTTTTTGGTGTTTCATATGGTTTGGATTAATTGTTGGTACCAATCAAAGTCATGTGTTTGTACTTAAAGTAGACCTTTTGACTTGGTATGATATTGATGCACTATTGAGTTAAATACTTGGAAGGGGATTTTGTGCTTTGATTGCTAGAGGACAAGCAATAGTAGTTTGGGGGTTTGATAAGTTGGTACTCGTCTTTAAGCTTAGATTTTTACTATGTTTGATTGATAAAATTGTGTGTTTAATGTCGTTTACTTCTATTTTAAAGATTCTATGTGATTTAGAAGTGATGATGAAGAAACCAAGTGAAAACGAGTCAAAAAAAGAAGAAATCCATAAAATGGCCTCAGATGTCGCAATTGCAACATCAACTTGGCAAATGCGAAGTCAACCAAGTCAAGCAATGTTAGCAAATGCGAAATGAGGGTCGCAAATGCGAAGTCAAACCAGTCTGTCAACCTTCGCAAATGCGAATCCATTCATCGCAAATGCAAAACCAAGTGCACAGTGCCTAGTTCACAATTGCAAACATACAGATCGCAAATGCGATGTTCAACAGTGATGTCAAGGTTCGCAATTGCGAACTAATATTCGCAATTGGGAATGTCGCACTTCAGTTCTAGGAACTTTTGTCATTTCACATTTTCTTCATCCCGAACCCTTTATTACACGACCTAGCTTAGGGAAAAGAGATCTTTGGCCAATGTCTGGACATCTTTGACATGTCTTGACTAGAGAACATAAGTTTTGGAGCTAGGGTTCTTGTACACACACTTTAGACTTAAAGATTTGAAGCTTTTGGTTGAGAATTTCTTACCCATTTATGTTCATTTCTTCATTTCCTTGCTTTCTATTGTATATTTAAGTGTGTAGTATTTTTTCCAACATTTGAATCTTGTTTATGGGAATATTCGTATTTAAAATATGGATTAAATATTTTGTTGTGCTTATGTATTGAACGATTTTTATTTATTATGAAGTAAGTTATTATTTTTTTAATTATTCTTGTTCTTTAATGTTTCCAAAGGGATTAGCTAACCCTAGGACTCGCCCATTTACTTAGAATTAATTTTGGGAAAGATAATTTGGGGTTGGGAAAGATTAATTAACAAGAACATGAGGCTTTAATGTAACGACCTGGCTAGTCGTTTTGAGAGTTATAGCCCCGTTTTCCCCCATTTCTTCTTGCTTTTCTGGCTTTCAGCTATATTATGTTATACCGGGTTAGTTGGTTCGGGTCCGGAGTGGTTTCAAAGTGGATTGAGACACTTAGTCTCTAAAGTAGAAGCTTAAGTTGGAAAAGTCAACCCGATGTTGACTTATGTGTAAATGATCTCAAATTTGAATTTTGATGGTTCCATTAGCTTCGTTAGGTTATTTTGGACTGAGGAGTGCGTCCGAAATGTGATTTGGAGGTCCGTAGTTGAATTAGGATTGAATTGGCGAAAGTTGGATATTTGGCGATTTTGGTCGGCAGTGGAAAATTTGATATCGGGGTCGGAATGGAATTATAAAAGTTGGATTAGGTCCGTAATGTTTAATATGACTTGTGTGCAAAATTTGAGGTCAATCGGACGTGGTTTGGTAGGTTTCGGCATCGTTTGTAGAATTTGGAAGTTTAGAAGTTCTTAGGCCTGAATCCGAGGGTAATTTGGTGTTTTGATATTATTTTGAGTGATTCGAAGGTTCGACTATGTTCATATGGGGTTATATAACTTGTTGGTATGTGTGGTTGTGGTCCCGAGGGGCTCGGGGTGATTCCGGGTGGTTAACGGATCAGGTTGGAAGTTTGGAGATCTTCTGAAGTTGGTTGTTGCTTGTGTAATCGCATCCGCGAGGGTAGGGCTGCAGGTGCGACGCCGGAGGTGTGAGAGTGTGTTGGGCTGGGGATAACCGTAGGTGTGAGTGGGTGTGCACATCTGCAAGCCCGCAGAAGCGGGCAGGTGCCCGCAGAAGCGAAAGAGAGGAGGTCAGGCAGTGGCCGCAGGTGCGAGGTCTTTTCCGCACCTGCGAGGTCGCAGATGAGGATGGGGAGCACATGCAAAGGGTTGGTGATTTAAGTGATTTTCCGAAGGTGAGGAGGTTTATGTGCAAATGCGGCACCGCATGTGCGCATTCTGAGCAACATGTGCGAAAAGCCTGGGTAAAAACTTTAAATAGAAGACTTCGCGAATTTTGCTAATTTCCACCATTTTCAAGTCGTTTTTGGAGCTTTTAGAGTGATTTTGAAGAGAGAGAGTCAGGGGGTTTTCATTGAGGTAAGTTGCTTGATCTCAAATACTCCTTCTATGGTGATTTCCCGTTGTTTAATCATTTAATTAGTGGAAATTAGGGGTGAAAATGAGGAGCTAGGGCTTGGAATTTTGGAGAGTTTAATTTAAGGATTTGAGGGACCAAATGATGTCTGATTTAAATAAATTTCATATGTAGGGACTCGTGAGTGAATGGGCTTTCAGGTTTTGTAACTTTTGTCGAATTTCGAGACGTGGGCCCGAGGCCCGGGTTTGGGCCAATTTCGGATTTTTGGTCTAAATTGGTAGTTTACTTGTGGGATTCATTCCTTTAGCTCATATTGATCGTATTTTATTGCTCGTTGCTAGATTCGGGTCATTTGGAGGCCGGTTAGAGAGAAAAGAGCATTCCAGAGTAGGAGTTCTCTACTGTTGAGGTAAGTAACAGTTTTAAATCTGGTCTTGAGGGTATGAAACCCAGAGTTTGGTATAATGTGACTGTTTGGAGGTGGCACCCATGTTAGGTGACGGGCGTGTGGATGTACGCCCTGAGGGATTGAGACTTGGTCCGTCCCGGGAGACTGTGTAGTCTAATAGCCTTTATTTGTGTTTATATGCATTCTTGTCTACTAGAACTTGACTACCTTTCATGTTAGAAATCATGCTTAGGCTATATTCCTACTCATGGTAGTTATACTCAGTCATAGTGATTCTTGTACATGTTTACCTCAGTCTCTGTTATTTCTTTTCCCTAATGATATACTGTAACACTTTGAATTGGGCTATTTTTCCTTTCTTTATTGAGAGCTACAAGACTAGAGAGGTTCATGACTGAGTAAGGCCGAGGTCCTGGTTGTGAGGTATTGTTATATGGCACGTGAGTTGTCTGTACAGATCCTTATGTTTATACTATGGCACGTGAGTTATCCGTGCAACACGTGAGTTGTCCGTACGGATCCAGATATGATATTATAGCACGCAAGTTGTCCCTACAACACATTAATTGTCCGTGTGGATTAGCGCTTGGGCTGTAGGAGCCCCTCATGAGTCTGAACACCCCCAGTGAGCGCATGTACCTATTGAGAGTGTGTATTAATGGGTGCGAGCCGAGAGTGTGAGATGCTGAGATGGGTTGAGTGACTACTGCCTTGAGAGGCTGTACTTGCTTTTATTTATTGTTGCACTTAGTTGTTATTTGTTGTTGTTGTGAAATTTCAGGAAGATTCATATCTATTTAACATGAGCGCGAACTGATTTGACTTATACCACAGGATTTGAAAGCATGTTCACCCTTTACTGAAAACTTTTAAAATGAACTGTACTGTATAGCTCGTCATTGCTTCTCAGTTCCTTATTTACTTTTGTTACTTGCTGAGTTGGTTGTACTCATGCTGCACCCTGCACTTCAAGTACATATCCAGGTGTGTCTAAGCACGAAGATTGTTGAGTCCAAGCCTGCTTGAGTTTCGGAGACTGCAAGGTAGCTGCTAGCATCCGCAAGACCTTGTTACTCCTTCTATATTACTTTCTGTCTTGTATTTATACTTAGACACTAGTTGTATTAATTTGGTTATCTAGATGCTCATGACTTAGTGACACCCCGATATCGGGCTATTTTTCTGCACTTATATTTTTATTTGGGTTTTACCCCGTATTTATGAAAACAAAAACTCCGGTTATTTTAAATGTCTTAATTCACTTATGTTAAATTTTGAAAGTGTTTTGGAAAGGTCGGCTTGCCTAGTACCACGCTAGGCGCCATCACGACGGGTTAGGTTTTGGGTCGTGACAAGTTGGTATCAGAGCTCTTGGTTACATAGGTCTCACGAGTCATGAGAGGGTTAGTAGAGTCTTACAGATCGGTACGGAGACGTCTGTACTTATCTTCGAGAGGATGCAGAACCCTTAGGAAAATTTCACATTCTTAGGTTCTTGTTGTGCGAATCTGTTTATTCTGGTAATTAAACACATGTTGTTTCATTCTCTCATAGATGGTGAGGACTCGTGCTACCAGTGAGGAGGGCCAACCACCACTACCACGAGCCTGAGAAGCGAGAGGCCGAGGCCGCGGTAGAGGCTGTTGTAGGGGCAGAGGTGCAGCCCGTACAACAGCTGGGGAAGTACCTGCAGATCCACCAGTTGTCCTAGATTAGGACCAGGTTCCAGTTGTTGATGCACCAGCTCAGGCACCACCTGTGCCTATTGTGATTCTAGGCCTCTAGGAGGCCCTAGCTCAGATTCTGACAGCGTGTACCAGCCTTGCTCAGGCGGTCTCTATCTCGACGGCCGCAACCACTTCTCAGGCCGGGGGAGGCACTCAGACTCCCACCGCTCGTACACCCGAGCAAGTTGTTCAGGGACTCCAGACACCGGAGGCACCACTAGCCCAACCGGTTGCAACTGCTCAGGATTATGTGGTTCATGCTATGCCTGAGGATGATCATCATAGGTTGGAGAGGTTTGGGAGACTCCAGCCTCCACCTTTCAGTGGTACAAAGACAAAAGGATGTCCAAGACATCTTGGATAGATGTCAGAGGATACTCTGTACAACTGGTATTCTGGAGACTTGTGGGGCTGCACTCAGATGGTGGGATATTTACGAGAGGCGTAGGCCTGTAGGCGCAACACCCCTTACTTGGCAGCAGTTCTCCGTGGTCTTTTTGGAAAAGAGGAGCTGCGCAAATAGTTTGAGTAGCTTCGCCAGGGTGATATGTCTGTGACGCAGTATGAGATGCGATTATCGGAGTTGGCCCATCATGCTATGTGGTTGGTTCCCACAAACAGGGAGATGATCATGAGGTTTATAGATGGTCTTACTTTTTAGCTATGGTTGCTTATGACCAGAGAGAGAGTGTCTGGTGCTACCTTTGATAAGGTTGTCGACATTGATCAGTAGATTGAGATGGTTCGCGGTCAAGAGAGGGTTGAGAGGGAGGCTAAGAGGCCTCGTGGTTAGGGTGGATTCAGTGGTGCTCTTTTGGGGATCAGTTCCAGCACGGTAGAGGTCATCATTTCAGATAGGCTCAGTCAACTCGACCATTTCACCGTGGTAAATCATCTGGCCATGGTTCTCACAGTCATCAGCAGGGCCAGTTATCATTCAGTGCTTTACCACCACAGAGTTCTCATCATGCCCCGCCCGCTCAAGTATCCTCGAGTAGTTCTTTTGGGCATCAGGAGCAACAGTTTTGTCAGAGGAGGGGTTGTTTCGAGTGCGGAGATTTTGGTCACATTATGAGAGATTGCCCTAGGCTATTGGGTGGGACTCCACAACAGAGTACTCGGCCGATGGCACCTGCACCAGTTCCTCCACCACCGCCCAGCTAGCTAGGGGTGGAGCTCAGCCAGCTAGGGGCGGAGCCCAGTTAGCTAGGGGTCGCCCGAGAGGGGGAGGCAGATCAGGGGGTGGTCAGGACCGTTTCTATGCCCTCTCTTCCAGACTAGATGTTATTGCTTTAGATGCTGTGATTACAGGTATTGTCTCAGTTTGCCGCAGAGATTCCTCTATATTATTTGACTCTGGTTCCACGTATTCATATGTTTTCTCGTATTTCGCCCATTTTCTGGATATGCCTCATGAGTTTTTAGTTTTATCTGTTCATGTATCTACTCCTGTGGGCGATACTATTATTATGAACCGCGTATATCGGTCATGTGTGGTGACTATTGGGGGTCTGGAGACCCAAGTAGAACTTTTGTTGTTCAATATGGTTGACTTTGATGTGATATTGGGTATGGATTGGTTATCCCCATGTCATGCTGTTCTAGATTGTCACGCAAAGACCATAATGTTGGCGATGCCGAGATTTTTGATGGTTGAGTGGAGCGGTTCTATAGACTATGTACCTATTAGGGTGATTTCATATTTGAAGTCTCAGCGTATGGTTGGGAAGGGTTACCTATCTTATTTGGCGTTTGTGAGGGAGGTTAGTGCAGAGACTCTTGCCATTGATTCTGTTCTGGTGGTACCTGATTTCCCGGATGTGTTTCCTGTAGACTTGTCGGGCATGCCTCCTAACAGAGATATTGACTTCGGTATTGATTTGGTTCCAGGAAATCAGCCCATTTCTATTCCACCGTATCATATGAAACCGGCGGAATTGAAGGAGTTAAAGGAACAACTTTAGGAACTGCTTGAAAGGGGTTTATTCGGCCTAGTGTGTCACCTTGGGGTGCACCAGTTCTAGTTATAAAGAAGAAGGGTGGTTCCATGAAGATGTGTATTGATTATATGCAGTTGAACAAGGTCAAAATCAAGAACAAGTATCCTTTGCCTCGTATTGATGATTTATTTGACCAACTTCAGGGAGCGAGGGTGTTCTCCAAGATTTATTTGAGGTTCGGTTATCACCAGCTGAAGATCCGAGATTCGGATATTCTTAAGATAGCTTTCAGGACCCGTTATGGCCATTATGAGTTCTTGGTGATGTCGTTTGGGCTGACCAATGCCCCAGCAGCGTTCATGCATTTGATAAACAGTGTATTCCAACCCCATTTGGACTTATTCGTTATTGTATTCATTGATGACATCCTAGTGTACACTCGTAGCCAGTAGGAGCATGCTCAACATTTGAGGGTTGTATTGCGGATATTGAGGGAGGAGAAACTTTATGCAAAGTTCTCCAAGTGTGAGTTTTGGCTCAGTTTAGTAGCATTCTTGGGGCACGTGGTGTCCAGTGAGGGTATTCAGGTGGATCCGAAGAAGATAGAGGTAGTACAGAGTTGGCCTAGAACGTCCTCAGACACAGAGATTAGGAGCTTTCTTGGTTTGGAGGGTTATTACCGTTGCTTAGTGGTGGGATTTGCATCTATTGCATCGCCCTTGACCAAATTGACTCAAAAGGGTGCTCCATTCAGGTGGTCGGATGAGTGTGAGGAGAGCTTCCAGAAGCTCAAGACTACCTTGACCACAACTCCAGTGTTAGTTCTGCCATTAGCTTCAGGTTCTTACACTGTGTATTGTGGTGCCTCGAGGGTAGGTATTGGATGTGTTTAGATGTAGGAGGGTAAGGTGATTGCCTATGCCTCGCGCTAGTTGAAGACCCATGAGAAGAATTATCCTATCCATGATCTTGAGTTAGCAGCCATTGTTCACGCCTTGAAGATTTGGCATCATTATTTGTATGGGGTTCATTGTGAGATCTATACAAATCACCGGAGTTTGTAGTATCTGTTGAAGAAGAAGGATCTTAATTTGCATCAGCGGAGATGGTTTGAGTTTCTTAAGGAATATGATATCACTATTTTGTACCATCCGGGTAGGCCAATGTGGTGGCCGTTGCTTTGAGTCGCCGGGCGGAGAGTTTGGGGAGTTTAGCATATCTTCCGGCAGCAGAGAGACCTTTGGCATTGGATGTTCAGGCCTTGGCAGGCCAGCTTGTGAGATTGGATATTTCGAAGCCGAGTTGGGTATTGGCTTGCGTGGTCTCTAGGTCTTCTCTTTATGACCGTATTAGGGAGCGTCATTATGATGACCCCCACTTGCTCGTTCTTCAGGACAGGGTTCGGGGAGGTGATGCTAGGGATATGACTATTGGTGATGACGACGTGTTGAGGATGCAGGGCCGAATATGTGTGCCTAATGTAGATAGGCTTCGGGAATTGATTCTTGAGGAGGCTCACAGCTCGCGGTATTCTATCCATCCGGGTGCCGTGAAGATGTACCAAGATTTGAGGCAGCACTATTGATGGAGGCGGATGAAGAAGGATATAGTTGAGTTTGTGGCTCGGTGTCTCAACTGTCAGCAGGTTAAGTATGAACATCAGAGACCGGGTGGCTTGCTTCAGAGGTTAGAGATTCCAGAGTGGAATTGGGAGCGGATCACCATGGACTTCGTAGTTGGGCTCCCACGGACTTCGAGGAAGTTCGATGCTATTTGGGTTGTTGTGGATCGACTGACCAAGTCTGCTCACTTCATTCCAGTTAGTACTACTTACACGTCAGAGCAGTTGACTGAGATTTATATCTGAGAGGTTGTTCGCCTGCATGGTGTTCCAGTTTCCATCATTTCAAATAGAGGTACTCAGTTTACATCACAGTTTTGGAGGGCCGTGGAGCGAGAGTTGGGTACTCAGGTTGAGTTGAGCACAACCTTTCACCCTCAGACGGACGGGCAGTCCAAGCGTACTATATTGGAGGACATGTTGCGCGCTTGTGTCATTGACTTTCGGGGTTCATGGGATCAGTTTCTGCCACTCGCGGAGTTTGCATATAACAACGATTACCAGTCGAGTATTCATATGGCTCCATACGAGGCTTTATATGGGAGGAGGTGTAGATCTCCGGTACAATGGTTTGAGTCAGGTGAGGCTAGGCTCTTGGGTACAGACTTGGTCCAGGATGCATTAGATAAGATGATATTGATTCAGGAGCGGCTTCACACAGAGCAATTTTGGCAGAAGAGCTACGCGAATAGGAAGGTCCGTGATGTGTCTTTTAAGGTTGGGGTGAAAATTTTGCTGAAGGTATCACCCATGAAGGGTGTTATGAGGTTTGGGAAGAGGGGCGATTTGAGCCCCAGGTTCATTGGGCCTTTTGAGGTGCTTCAGAGGATAAGGGAGGTGGCGTATAAGCTTGCCTTGCTAACCAGTTTGTCGAGTGTGCATCTAGTGTTTAATGTTTCCATGCTCCAGAAGTATGTTGGCGATCCATCCCATATTTTAGACTTCAGCACGGTTCAGTTGGAGGGTGATATGACTTATGATGTGGAGCCGGTGGCCATTTTGGATCGGCAGGTTCGGAAGTTGAGGTCAAAGGACATAGCCTCGGTGAAGGTGCATTGGAGAGGTCAACCTGTGTAAGAGGAAACCTGGGAGACCGAGAGGGAGATGCGGAGCAGATAACCACACCTATTCGAGACTCCAGGTATGTTTCTAGATCCGTTCGAGGACGAACAATTGTTTAAGAGGGGAGGATGTAACGATTCGGCCAGTCGTTTCGAGAGTTATAGCCCCGTTTCCCCCATTTATGGTTCCTTCTGTGCTTTTCAACTATATTATGTTATACTGGGTTAGTTGGTTTGGGTCCGGAGTGGACTGAGACACTTAGTCTTTAAAGTAGAAGCTTAAGTTGGAAAACTCAACAAGATGTTGACTTATGTGTAAATGATCTCGGATTTGAATTTTGATGGTTCCATTAGCTTTATTAGGTGATTTTGGACACAAGAGTGAGTCCGGAATGTGATTTGGAGGTCCGTAGTAGAATTAGGCTTGAATTGGCGAAAGTTTGAAATTTGGCGATTTTGGTCGGCAATGGAAAATTTGATATCGGGGTCGGAATGGAATTCCGAAAGTTGGATTTGGTCTGTAATGTTGAATATGACTTTTGTGCAAAAGTTGAGGTCAATCGGACATGGTTTGGTAGGTTTCAACATCGTTTGTGGAATTTGGAAGTTTAGAAGTTCTTAGGCATGAATCTGAGGGTAATTTGGTGTTTTGATGTTGTTTTGAGTGATTTGAAAGTTCGAATTAGTTCGTATAGGGTTATAGGACTTGTTGGTATATTTGGTTGAGGTCCCGAGGGGCTCGGGCTGATTCCAGGTGGTTAACGGATCAAGTTGGAAGTTTGGAGAATTTATGAAGTTGGTTGTTGCTGGTGTAATCGCACCTGCGAGGGTAGGGCCGTAGGTGCGATGCCGCAGGTGCGGTGGGACTGATGTAGGTACAGGAGTGTGTTGGACTGGGGAGAACTACAGGTGCAAGTGGGTGTGAGCATCTGCGAGCCCGCAGAAGCGGGTAGGTGCCCGTAGAAGCGAAAGAGGAGGTCAGGCAGTGGCCGCAGGTGCGAGGTCTTTTCCGCACATGCGAGGTCGCAGATGCGGATGGGGAGCGCAGGAGCGAAGTTGGTGATTTAAGGGATTTTCTTCAGGTGCGGAGGTTTATGCATAAATGCGGCACCACATGTGCACATTTTGAGCCGCAGTTGCGAAAAGCCTGAGCAGAAACTTTAAATAGAAGACTTGGCGAATTTGTCTCATTTCCACCATTTTCAAGTCGGATTTTGGAGCTTTTGGAGTGATGTTGAAGAGAGAGTCAGGGGGTATTCATTGAGGTATGTTGCTTGAGCTCTAATACTCCTATCTATGGTGATTTTTTGTTGTTTAATCAGTTAATTAGTGGAAATTAGGGGTGAAAATGAGGGGTTAGGGCTTGGGATTTTGGAGAGTTTAATTTAAATATTTGAGGGACCAAATGATGTCGGATTTTGATAAAGTTCGTATGTAAGGACTAGTGAGTGAATGGGCTTTCAAGTTTTGTAAGTTTTGTCAGATTTCGAGACGTGGGCCCGGGTGCCGGGTTTGGGCCAATTTCATGTTTTTGGTCTACATTGGTAGTTTTATTGTGGGATTCATTCCTTTAGCTCATATTGATCGTATTTTATTGCTCGTTGCTAGATTCGGGTCATTTGTAAGCCGGTTCGAGAGAAAAGAGCATTCCGAAGTAGGTTCTACGCTGTTGAGTTAAGTAACAATTTTAAATCTAGTCTTGAGGGTATGAAACCCGGAGTTTGGTATAATATGACTGTTTGGAGGTGGAACCCATGCTAGGTGACAGGCGTGTGGATGTACGCCATGAGGGATTGAGACTTGGTCCGTCCCGGGAGACTGTGAAGTCTAATAGCCTTTATTTGTATTTATATGCATTCCTGTCTACTAGAACTTGACTGCCTTTCATGTTAGAAATCATGCTTAGGCTATATTCCTACTCATGGTAGTTATACTCAGTCATAGTGATTCTTGTACATGTTTACCTCAGTCTCTGTTATTTGTTTTCCCTGATGATATACTGTAACACTTTGACTTGGGCTATTTTTCCTTTCTTTATTGAGAGCTACGAAACTAGAGAGGTTCATGACTGAGTAAGGCTGAGGGCCTAGTTGTGAGGTATTGTTATATGGCACGCGAGTTGTCCGTGCAGATCATTATGTTTATACTATGTGAGGTGAATTGTCCGTGCCGCACGTGAGTTGTCCGTGCGGATCCAGATATGATATTATAGCACGTGAGTTGTCCGTGCAGAACATGAGTTGTCTGTGCGGATCAGTGCTTGGGCTGTAGGAGCCCCTCATGAGTCTGAACAACCCCAGTGAGCGCAGATACCTATTAAGAGTGTGTATTGAGGGCTGGGAGCCGAGAGTTTGAGCTGTTGAGATGGGTTGAGTGACTACTGCCTTGAGAGGCTATACTTGCTTTTATTTATTATTGCACTTAGTTGTTATCTGTTGTTGTTGTGAAATTTCTGGAAGATTCATATCTGTTTTACATGAGCGTGAACTGATTTGACTTATACCACAGGATTTGAAAGCATGTTCACTCTTTACTGAAAACCTTTAAAATGAACTGTTTAGTATAGCTCGTCATTGCTTCTCAGTTCCTTATTTATTTCTGTTACTTGCTGAGTTGGTTGTACTCATGCTACACCATGCACTTCATGTGCAGGTCTAGGTGTGTCTGAGCACGGAGATTGTTGAGTCAAGGCATGCTTGAGTTTTGGAGACTGCAAGGTAGCTGCCAGCGTCCGCAGGACCTTGTTACTCCTTCTATATTTCTTTTTGTCTTGTATTGATACTTAGACACTGGTTGTATTAGTTATGTTATCTAGATGCACATGACTTAGTGACACCCCGTTGTCGGGCTATTTTTCCATACTTATGTTTTTATTTGGGTTTTACCCTGTATTTATGAAAAAAAACTCCGATTATTTTAAGTATCTTAATTCACTTCTGTTAAATTTTGAAAGTATTTTGGAAAGGTCGGCTTGCCTAGTACCACGATAGGCGTCATCACGACGGGTTAGGTTTTGGGTCGTGACAATTAACCCTCATTTTATAGATTCTACCTAGGGATAGGATTAAACTACTTGTAGCTATATTCGGGTGTGCTTAATCTCTTAATTCTTTTAGGGATAATTCAATTAGGAAGTCTTGTTTGTCTTTGGAAGAAGCTAATATAGAATTATTACCCGAGGCTAATTAACATAAACTCGCTCATAGTTGTAAAATCGTGAAATGCATTGGATCGTTACTTGAGTGTAATTCCCAATGCACACATGCTTGTAGCCATTGATCATTTTACTTGCTTTCTAGGTTAGTTTACATTTTCGCAATTAGTTATTAAATATTTTCTCAAAACCTTTCTAAGTGTTTAGCTTGGCATAATAATTGATAACTCTCTTACACGCCTAATCGCCTAAATATTGTTCTCTGTGGTATTCGACCTCGATTCATAGTTGGGTAAATTATATTGCATGCGACCGTGTCCATTTACATTTTAGTAGTAAATTTGGACGTCATGACTTATTTAGGCTTGAAGAGGTAGGGAGACCAAAAGAAGATCTTGAAATTAATGATGCCTTCCCAAATGAAAACCTTTTGGCAATATCTAGCACCTCAGCTCCTTGGTATGCCGACATCGCTAACTTCTTGGTTAGTGACCTTATCCCCGACGAATTGGAAGATTATCAAAAGAAAATGTTCTTGCGGGATTGTAGGCAATACTAAGGGGGAACCTTTTTTATTCCGGATTTGAGCTGATAACATTATTCGACATTGTGTTTCGGAAGATGAGGTGACTCAAATTCTCAAAGCACGTCATGACTCCCTAGTTGGGGGTCACCACGGTGGAAACCGTACAACAAAAAAGTGCTTAAATGTGGATATTATTGGACATCAATCTACGAAGACACAAACCTAATGGTCAAGGCATGTGATCAATGTCAAAGACAAGGGTCAATTTCTAGAAGGCATGAGATGCTTATGAATTTTGTGATGGAGGTAGAGATCTTTGATGTGTGGGGGATAGATTTTATGAGTCCCTTCGTAAACTTTTATGGCAAGACATATATCTTGGTAACAATGGATTATGTCTCAAAATGGGTCGAAGCAGTTGCCTTGCCTAAAAATGAGGCAAGGACTGTAACCGCCTTTTTGAAGAAGAACATTTTTACTCGGTTTAGAACCCTAAGATCCATCCTTAGTGATTGTGGTTCTCACTTTTGCAACAAAGCTTTTGTAGGGTTACTCGAGAAATATGAAGTTAAGCACTAGGTGGCCACCCCTTATCATCCTCAATTAGGCGGTCAAGTTGAAGTCTCCAACCGAGAGATCAAAAACATTCTTGCAAAAACTATTAATGCGAATAGGACCGACTGATCAAGAAATCTAGATGATGCGTTGTGGGCTTATCAAACTGCATTTAAGACACCCACTGGAACCTCACCCTACCAGCAGGTTTTTGGTAAGGCTTGTCACTTACCAGTAGAGCTTGAACACAAAGCCATGTGGGCGTTAAAAAAGTTAAATCTTCACTAAGCCGAAGCTGCTAATCTAAGGATACCACAAGCCCATGTATTCAGCACCACAACCTATTTAGGGTGCTCCAACGCGGATTTACTTTAGTGACATTCCAGAGAGTGCCTATCATCGACTAGCTATCCAGGGTTTCTCAAGGGGGCACTTAGGCTATCTGGTCCAGATTTAGAGTCAGAAATTTCCACACCTAGGGGTTGTTTTGAGTGCGGGGAGCTTTGTTACATGAAGAGATGTTGTCCAAGACTTCGGGGGAAGGCAGTGCAACAGGGCCATTAGCTCATGATTACAGAACCACCTATCGCACAACCCGTCTGGACGGCTAGAGATGGAGGTCCATGTCACATCCCAAACTCAGGGAGCACAGACCGACGCTCAACCGAGTGAACCCGACCGAGCAAGCCTGCTAGATACTTTCTACCCCAAACTCACTCATGGAAAAAGAGGTGACATATATTCATTAATTAAACAATAGGGAGATCATGAATACAATACAAAAACCTTTCTATTAATTTCTTCATCTTTAATATCTCAAAACACACACTGTTTTATAGGCTAAAGTGGAACAAGTGATTCATTCAAACATAAACATGAATTGTTTGACTTCCCCCAACACCGTTATACAACCCACACAATATCTACGGAGCTTCTAAAAGTTATAAAGGAGTAAAATGATAGTGCCGGCAACAAGGCTCCGGCTATACCTCCAAACATGATAACAAAATGTACAAAAGGTACATGACCCCGAAATGAGGTGGGGTTCACCAAGTCTGTTAGGAGGAAGGTGTACTGCAATCGCTAATCAACACTGCTTGCTATTGAACCACCTGCATCTATTTAAAGATGCAGCGCCCCCAGCAAAAGGGACGTTAGTACTGTCGAATAGTACTAGTATGTAAAACTAAACACCATCTCAATAGAATGAATAATAATGCAAGGGGAGCAGTCAAGAATTCAATAAGATCTTCAAATAATACTAAAACATCAAGCTAAGGATCACATAAACTTTCAAGTCAATTTCCATGTTATTAGGTTGGGTGATCTTTAGTGCCGATATACCATAATTCACAATATCACTGTGTTCTTACACAGAGTCCGATCACAACCCGATCGACTAGGTCGTCTCATTTGAGACATCAACCATAACCACAATTTCATTATAATTTCAAGAATAGTCACCATCATGTGTGCGGCATGGTGTCCGATCGCGGCCCGATCGGCTAGGCCGTCTCACCCGAGACATTACCTTTTTCAGTCAATCATCTCACATCATACTTCTTTCACATCCTTTCAATCCATTGGCACTAGTGGCCACAATTATAAAGTCATTCTTGGCACTTGACCGTATTTGATAATTCCAGTTTCCCCTTTTCACATTCAAACATCATTATCATTATCAACAACAATAAGGCTTCCCATTCAAGACATATAAATTCACATATGAGCAATTTGGGAATCTTAGCCACATAGAGGCTTTTCATACAATGTGGCATAACCACCTTTATTTCGATCTTGACTTGAAGTCTTAACATTTTTAACACATATTCCATATTTTGAACACATCCTCAATGATAAGGTGAAATGATGAAGCATTTACAATACATATTGAGAATATATCCTTCAACACAAGCACATTCGAATAGCCAATTCTATTATGATCAATTTGGGACTTATACCAATTATAGGAACACCGTGGGATTCGCTTCTAAGAAGAAGGGGGTTTTGCCAACATGCCTCAATTGAGCATCCTTAAACTTTTAAAACGTTACGGAATTCTTAGCAACTTCAATCTATTTTAGAAATATAACAAGTTGAACCAAAATTAGGAAGATGATCATGATTCTAGCTCATTTGAGCATATTATCAAGATCTAGGTGTGCATTAATGATTTTAAGGCCTTTTTGTGAAAGATTCCATCATTCCCCAACCCATTCTCTACCATTTTTAGCTCACAACTGTCACGCCCCGAACCTAGGAGCGAGACAAGCACCCGGTGCCTCACCTAACCTGGCGTACCAAATTGCGACTAAGGGACTCTGAACACATAATGTCATACTTTGGCCATGGGGCCACCTTGCAAGACAATTTGCGAAGCAAAATATAAAACTGAATGGAAACTAGCGCTAACTAAATATCAATATAAAGCTAGGCCGACAAGGCCGTCATAGCTACTACAGCTGACAAACCACCAATTTATACAAACCCAACATACTGCACTAACCAACAGGATATGCCTACAAGCCTCTACTGATAGATGTACTATGATCGGAACAGGGCCCCGACCTACCCATAACATATATACAGATATACATAAGATGTACACAAAACTCTAGACCTGGCAACTCCGAAAGACGTGGAGCTTACCGATCAGGCGGAACTCGAGAAATACCTACTGAGGAGGTCTACCCGTCTGTCTGTCTGAACCTGCACACATGAAATGCAACGCCCCCAGAAAAGGGACGTCAGTACGAAATAATGTACCGAGTATGTAAGGCAATAAAATAACTGAAATCTGAAACTGAACTGATAATATGATAACTGAAATTAACTGGGAATCAAAGATGATCTGGAGATATACTTACCTGCTGATACTGACTCAACTCCTTCAATATAGTAAGTAAAATAATTGTACGGCCTTATAAGGCTCGGTATATATAACTGCTCTGCCATAGTAGGCTCGCTCATAGGCGCTCGGCCATACTAGGCTATGTATCTCGACCATGCTGGGCTCGCTCATAGGTGCTCGGCCACAGTAGGCTCGGTATATAACTTTCCATCTGATCAGAGGTTGCCCAATAGGGGCCTGCCCATCGATTATAGCTCGATGGTAATGAAAATATTGTAATACTGTATATATAGGCTTGCTGCTCTCTTGACTGGAAGAAGACAATACTAAAATTGAATATAGAGTCTCGATAAGGAATAATATTGTAACTTATGAGACTAGAATAGTGTGAATAAATTCATGAATATGAACTTCTTTTTTTGTCTCATTACTAACACATGTAGCTACGAGATCATGCCAAAATGAAGGAAGGCTTAGCCTTAACATACCTTATCACAATCTTTCCAATCACCCAGTTGAACTCACCTCTTCGCACATTAATCTACAAGAATGATAATAATACTATCGTTAAGTTACGAAAGGTACAACTATCGCACAACGAACGACAAACCTATTTTGTATTAAAACGGACAGCATCTCCCCTATAATATGCCCTTCCTCCAAATTTAAGATAACACCAACAATACAAGAACATAACAATAACAAAATATATACATCATTTTCCAGCCCTATATACACCATCAAATACTACAAAACAGCCCAACACACCCCCAATCTCTTCGTACACAAAACGACCACCATAGTAGTGTCAAACGACCCGAAAATGTTATGACGAACGACCAGCCAACCACCCTACATTTATATGGTGTTTATAAACCCCCTTCCTCCTCCAAAACTCCACAAAATAGTAGTAAAACACGCAGCCCAACAGCAACACAAAACAGTCTGCTACAAGTGAATAACTCGAACTCACGGCTTCCGATCACCGTCCCGTGAGTTCTTACAAGTATAGAACGACTTACCATGAATTTACAGCAGAAAAAAATGGATGAAAGAGAGCAGTAAACTCACCTTATTTGTTGGATAACTCATCTCCTATCTTGGTTCTTCAGACTCTAAGTTTTACCTCCAATTGGAACTTGAAAGGGAGAGAAAATCAATTAGGGTTTGTGGGAAATTTTTGGGAGAATTCTTTGCAGAGCTTATATTTGGTTATTATGCTCTATTTTAAGTCTAATATATGAAGAACATAGTCCCTTAAAAGGCCTCTTTGGACGACCCGAAATGGCCCATTTTTGGGCTTTCATTTAAGCAAGTAGGTGACACACCTACTTGTCACCTAGCAGCTTGCGCGGTATCGTAAAAATGCACATATCTCTCTACTCCGATGTCGTATTGACAAATGGTTTAATGCGTTGGAAAATAGACTCATAGATCTTTATTTTGATGGGTGGAACACCCCATTACTCTAAGTATATTGGGAGAAAATCGCAGTTACATTTGACCCAAAGTTTCAGTAAAACTTATGAATGTAACTTGTGATGACTTTCATCGACTTTTGTTCCACAACTCGCTTGACTTCAAAACATAACACACGGATGTCATACGACTAATATAAATCATGACATAATCTCCTTATCATGTTAATCACCCTAGTCTCACCCCAAATTTATATGTTATAACATTTCCAACTTGTCGACTTTCGATGAAACATTGTTTTATTTAATTGCTTTAGCTTCTGAACTGTCCAACCCTCTTTGTACTTGTTGTTCATGATCTTCAATATTTGTAACCTCAGAGGTAACATGATTAACTTACTTTATATACTTTTAAATATTATCTCATTTTTGGTCCTACATTAGTTTGCTTACGACGCATTTTTACGTACGAAAATATAGGGTGTAACATCACTCCCCCCTTGGGAACATTCGTCCTCGAATATTTACTCTTGGACACTTTGGACACTTTGGAAACTTTTTCCAGAGTATCCTTCGTACACTAGGTTAAAACCAACCTGCACGTAGCTAGAAACAAACTATGCATGCCACACATGGCCAATCTTTATAAATAGCAGCAATTTGCCTCACCGACCGTAAATCATAAATATTGAAAGTGAAAAATAAAAGCTTACCTGATGACCTGCTAGCCTACATAGAGCTATGTTGTAGCGTCCCATCTCGAACCATATCTTCATTTTGAAATAGGTGGGGGTATTTAGACTTCATTTCTTCCTCTGATTCCCATGTCATCTCTTCTACATTCTTGCTCCTCCATAAAACCTTTACGGAAGCTACCTCCTTATTTCGTAGATTGCGGATTTGTCGGTCTAGGATGGCAACTGGAATTTCCTCGTATGACAAGTCCTCTATAATCTGTACATCATCCATGGGCACCACTCGGGTAGGATCGCCAATGCACTTCCATAGCATAGATACGTGAAAAACCGTATGGACAGACTCCAATTCTGAGGGCAACTCTAACACATAAGCTACTTGGCCCACTCTCCGAATGATCCTATAAGGCCCAATATATCGTGGGCTAAGCTTGCCTTTTTTGCCAAACCTCATCACGCCCTTCATAGGTGATACCTTTAAGAATACCCAGTCATTAATCCTGAACTCTAAGTCTCGTCGCCGCACGTCAGAATATGACTTCTGACGACTATGAGCTGTCAACAGTCGCTCCCGGATAACCTTTACTTTCTCTATGTCCTGCTGAACCAGGTCTGGCCCATGTAACCCAGATTCTCCAACATCAAACCACCCTATAGGAGATCTGCACTTACGCCCATACAAAGCCTCGTACGGAGCCATCTAGATACTGGAGTGGTAACTGTTATTATATGCAAACTCGATAAGAGGTAGATGTTCATCCCAACTTCTTTTAAAATCCAACACACATACTCGTAACATATCCTCGAGCGTCTGAATTGTGCGCTCAGCTTGTCCATCAGCCTGTGGATGAAAAGCTCTGCTGAGATTCACCTGAGTCCCTAGACCTCTCTGAAATGACCTCCAAAAATGTGCTGTAAACTGAGCCCCACGGTCAGATATAATAGAAACTGGTACTCTGTGTAGCCGCACTATCTCCTTAATATATAACTTTGCATAATCTTCTGCTGTATATGTAGATCTGACCGGTAGGAAGTGAGCTGATTTCGTGAGCCTATTGACTATCACCCATATGGAATCGAACTTACGATTAGAACGAGGTAAACCCGTGATAAAGTCCATGTTTATCGCCTCCCATTTCCATGTCGGGATCTCTATAGTCTGCATTAGCCCTCCAGGTTTCTGGTGCTCTATCTTCACTTGCTGGAAACTAGTACATTGGGCGAAAAACTCAGCAATGTTCTTCTTCATATCATTCCACCAGTACATACCCTTAATGTCATGATACATCTTCGTCGATCCAGGATGGATGGAATACCATGAATAATGTGCCTCTGACATAATCTTGTCTCGTAGCCCTGCTACATCTGGAACACACAAACGACCCCTATATCTGAGAACCCCATCTCCCTTGAGCTCTAACAATGGCTTCTTCTGCTGCGGAACTCGCTCTCTCAACTCGACCAACTCTGGGTCCTCGTACTGCCTTTCCTTGACTTCAGCTATGAGGGATGATTTTGTAGTGTTTTGGATTACAACTGCAGCATCCTCATAATCTACTAACCAAACCCCCAACGAAGCCAATTGATGAATCTCTCTAGCTAATTGTCTTTTCTCGGGCTCTACATGTGCTAAGCTACCCATAGATCGACGACTTAAGGCATCTGCTACAACATTAGCTTTCCCTGGATGTTAGAGAATGTTAACATCGTAATCTTTCAATAACTCAAGCCATCGCCTCTGTCGCAAATTCAACTCTTTCTGCTTGAAAATATATTGTAGGCTTTTATGATCAGTAAATACATCAACATGAACACCATATAAATAATGCCACCATATCTTAAGTGCATGGACAACCGCAGCTAACTCGAGGTCGTGGGTCGGATAATTCCTCTCGTGCTTCCTCAACTGCCTTGAAGCATACGCAATTACCTTCCCATGTTGCATCAGGACACATCCTAACCCGACACCTGATGCATCACAATACACAGCATAACCCTCTAGACCCTCTGGAAGTGTTAGAACTGGAGCTGAGGTCAACCTGTTCTTAAGCTCTTGGAAACTTCGCTCACAAGCCTCTGTCCATTGAAACTTAATTTCTTTCTGTGTCAACTTCGTCAATGGTGCCGAAAGGGAAGAAAAACCCTCTATGAACCTCCGATAGTATCCTGCTAAGCCTAGAAAGCTACGAACCTCTGTCGGAGTGGTAGGTCTAGGCCAAGATTTCACGGCCTCAATCTTCTGAGTGTCCACCTTTATCCCTTCATCTGATACAATATGCCCCAAGAATGCTACAGACTTCAACCAGAACTCACATTTAGAAAACTTAGCATACAACTTACGATCACGGAGGGTTTGGAGTACCGCTCGCAGGTGGTCCGCATGCTCATCCTCTGAACGGGAATAAACCAGAATATCATCAATAAATACTATCATGAACAGATCTAAAAATGGTCGGAATAGGCTATTCATCAAGTCCATAAATACAGCGGGTGCATTAGTCAACCCGAAGGACATGACAAGGAACTCGAAGTGGCCATATCGGGTCCTGAAGGTTGTCTTCGGAATATCTTTTTCCCGAACTCTGACTTGGTGGTACCCCGACCTCAAATCTATCTTTGAAAAGCATCTATCCCCCTGCAACTGATCAAACAAGTCATCGATCCTTGGAAGTGGATACTTATTCTTAATAGTTACCTTGTTCAACTGCCTATAATCGATACACATCCTCAGCGAGCCGTCTTTCTTCCGCACAAATAGTACCGGTGCACCCCAAGGTGAGGTACTGGGCCTAATGTAACCTTTCTCCAGCAAATCTTTTAACTGCTCCTTCAACTCCTTCAATTCGGCAGGTGCCATTCTATACGGAGGGATGGATATTGGTTGAGTTCCTGGAAGCAAATCGATGCTAAAATCAATCTCTCGCTCTGGAGGAATACCTGGAAGCTCATCTGGAAACACATCTGCATACTCTTTGACTATGGGAATAGACTGAAGTGTAGGTATCTCAGCATCTGCATCTCTAACTCGCACAATATGATAAATGCACCCTTTTGCGATCATTTTCCTCGCCTTCAGATAGGAAATAAACCTACCTCTGGGTGTTGGTGTATTACCTACCCATTCAAGGACTGGCTCACCCAGAAAATGAAATTTGGCTGCCTTTGCTCGGCAATCAACTGTGGCATAGCAAGCTGCCAACCAGTCCATGCCCATGATAGCATCAAAATCCATCATCTTTAGCTCAACTAGGTCAGCTGAGGTCTGACGACTACAAATTGTCACCGTACAACCTCGGTAAACCCATCTAGCAATAATCGATTCTCCGACCGGTGTAGATACCGCAAAAGGATCACTTAGTATTTCAGGCACTATACCAAACTTCCTCGCAACAAATGGGGTAATATACGATAAAGTAGATCCTGGGTCTATCAAAGCATAAGCATCGTGAGAGCAAATGGTTAATATACCTGTCACAACGTATGGTGAAGACTCCTGGTCCTGTCGACCCGCTAAAGCATAGATACGGTTCTGATTACCACCTGAACTGGAACCTCTACCTCTGCCTCGACCTCTACCAGCCGCGCCTTGAAGGATGCACAGACATAGATGATCCTGTTGCTGAACTCGCTGGTTGTGCCATTCCCCCCGAATCTCTATTTGGGCAATATCGCATCATATGCCCCGGACGCCCACATATATAACAAGCATCAGAACCTTCTCGGCATTGGCCCAAGTTTCCTCTACCACAGATGTCACACCGTGGAGGAAATGACCATGTCTGCGCAGATCCTCGCTGTCACTGCAAACCTGATACCCGTGAGCTCTCACCTGGTCCTGACTGAGTATAGCGGTCATACCCGTAACCCTGTAACTGAGGTGGCGGAGGCCTAGGTGGCCGTCCAAAGTACTGGGTCCTATAACTACCCTGAGATTGCTCCTGAGACCTGGGAAATCTCATCCTCTTACGTTGCCCTTGCTCAGCCCTCTCTGTACCCTGCTGCCGACGCCTACCCCTTTCTATATTCTGGGCGAATGTCTGAATCCGGGAGATATCCATACTATCCTGCAATGCAGCGGTGGCACATACCTCAGTTAACTCTGGGGCTAACCCTGCTATAAACCTGTGAATCCTGTCCCGCATAGTAGAAACTATGGATGGTGCATATCTGGCCAATGAGTCAAAACGGAGACTATACTCTCGAACACTTATATTACCCTGCTTGAGGGCTAGAAACTGATCGACTCGAGCCTGTCAGATCTCCCGCGGTAAGTACTGGTCAAGGAAAGCATCTGAAAAATTCTCCCAAATAGCTGGAGGTGTATCACGTCCCCTGGACCTCTCCCATCCCTCATACCAAAGGATGGCTATATCTCGAAGTCAAAAAGATGCTAGCTCAACTACCTCTTTCTCCGTGGCATGCATAACACGAAAGGTCCTGTGAAGCTGATCTATGAAATCCTGCGGGTCCTCCCTCTGATCTGTCCCCGTGAACTCTGGGGGACTCAAAGCAATAAACTCTCGGACCCTTGAACTCCCAGACCCCTCAGAAGTTCCTGCACTAGCTGATGCCCTAGCATGTTGCTGGGTAGCTACCAACTGTGTCAACAAATGCACCGCACTCCTTAAGTCCTGATCTGATGGAAGTGGAGGGGGAACTGGATGTGCGGTTTCCCTAGGAATCTCCGTAGTTGGTGGAGGAGCCGGTAATGGCTGAGTAGGGGTCTCCCCTTGAGCCTCAGACTGGGCCCCATCTACTGGGGGTACCCTGTTGGTCCCCTCACCTACTACTGTATCTCTCCTCTGGCTAGCCGTAGTCTTCCTAGTCACCGTCATCTGTGCATGCAAACACCAACACATAAGTTTAATTCAAATTTCCTATAACTCAGTTCTATAGCACGATTTAGATTTCAAAGAAGTGTAACCAACTCCTAAATGCCCTGTAGTTCCTTGCTTATATAATGTGGTGCACAACACATCTATAAACAAGACCCTACTAGACACGGCTTGTAGACTCCCTAGGACAGAACTGCTCTGATACCAAGTTTGTCACGCCCCAAACCTAGGAGCGAGACAAGCACCCGGTGCCTCACCTAACCTGGCGTACCAAATTGCGACTAAGGGACTCTGAACACATAATGTCATACTTTGGCCATGGGGCCACCTTGCAAGACAATTTGCGAAGCAAAATATAAAACTGAATGGAAACTAGCGCTAACTAAATATCAATATAAAGCTAGGCCGACAAGGCCGTCATAGCTACTACAGCTGACAAACCACCAATTTATACAAACCCAACATACTGCACTAACCAACAGGATATGCCTACAAGCCTCTACTGATAGATGTACTGTGATCGGAACAGGGCCCCGACCTACCCATAACATATATACATATATACATAAGATGTACACAAAACTCTAGACCTGGCAACTCCGAAAGACGTGGAGCTTACCGATCAGGCGGAACTCAGGAAATACCTACTGAGGAGGTCTACCCGTCTGTCTGTATGAACCTGCACGCATGAAATACAGCGCCCCCAGAAAAGGGACGTCAGTACGAAATAATGTACCGAGTATGTAAGGCAATAAAATAACTGAAATCTAAAACTGAACTGATAATATGATAACTGAAATTAACTGGGAATCAAAGATGATCTGGAGATATACTTACCTGCTGATACTAACTCAACTCCTTCAATATAGTAAGTAAAATAATTGTACGGCCTTATAAGGCTCGGTATATATAACTGCTCTGCCATAGTAGGCTCGCTCATAGGCGCTCGGCCATACTAGGCTATGTATCTCGACCATGCTGGGCTCGCTCATAGGCTCTCGGCCACAGTAGGCTCGGTATATAACTTTCCATCTGATCAGAGGTTGCCCAATAGGGGCCTGCCCATCGATTATAGCTCGATGGTAATGAAAATATTGTAATACTGTATATATAGGCTTGCTGCTCTCTTGACTGGAAGAAGACAATACTAAAATTGAATATAGAGTCTCGATAAGGAATAATATTGTAACTTATGAGACTAGAATAGTGTGAATAAATTCATGAATATGAACTTCTTTTTTTGTCTCATTACTAACACATGTAGCTACGAGATCATGCCAAAATGAAGGAAGGCTTAGCCTTAACATACCTTATCACAATCTTTCCAATCACCCAGTTGAACTCACCTCTTCGCACATTAATCTACAAGAATGATAATAATACTATCGTTAAGTTACGAAAGGTACAACTATCGCACAACGAACGACAAACCTATTTTGTATTAAAACGGACAGCATCTCCCCTATAATATGCCCTTCCTCCAAATTCAAGATAACACCAACAATACAAGAACATAACAATAACAAAATATATACATCATTTTCCAGCCCTATATACACCATCAAATACTACAAAACAGCCCAACACACCCCCAATCTCTTCGTACACAAAACGACCACCATAGTAGTGTCAAACGACCCGAAAATGTTATGACGAACGACCAGCCAACCACCCTACATTTATATGGTGTTTATAAACCCCCTTCCTCCTCCAAAACTCCACAAAATAGTAGTAAAACACGCAGCCCAACAGCAACACAAAACAGTCTGCTACAAGTGAATAACTCGAACTCACGGCTTCCGATCACCGTCCCGTGAGTTCTTACAAGTATAGAACGACTTACCATGAATTTACAGCAGAAAAAAATGGATGAAAGAGAGCAGTAAACTCACCTTATTTGTTGGATAACTCAGCTCCTATCTTGGTTCTTCAGACTCTAAGTTTTACCTCCAATTGGAACTTGAAAGGGAGAGAAAATCAATTAGGGTTTGTGGGAAAGTTTTGGGAGAATTCTTTGCAGAGCTTATATCTGGTTATTATGCTCTATTTTAAGTTTAATATATGAAGAACATAGTCCCTTAAAAGGCCTCTTTGGACGACCCGAAATGGCCCATTTTTGGGCTTTCATTTAAGCAAGTAGGTGACACACCTACTTGTCACCTAGCAGCTTGCGCGGTATCGCAAAAATGCACATATCTCTCTACTCCGATGTCGTATTGACAAATGGTTTAATGCGTTGGAAAATAGACTCATAGATCTTTATTTTGATGGGTGGAACACCCCATTACTCTAAGTATATTGGGAGAAAATCGCAGTTACATTTGACCCAAAGTTTCAGTAAAACTTATGAATGTAACTTGTGATGACTTTCATCGACTTTTGTTCCACAACTCGCTTGACTTCAAAACATAACACACGGATGTCATACGACTAATATAAATCATGACATAATCTCCTTATCATGTTAATCACCCTAGTCTCACCCCAAATTTATATGTTATAACATTTCCAACTTGTCGACTTTCGATGAAACATTGTTTTATTTAATTGCTTTAGCTTCTGAACTGTCCAACCCTCTTTGTACTTGTTGTTCATGATCTTCAATATTTGTAACCTCAGAGGTAACATGATTAACTTACTTTATATACTTTTAAATATTATCTCATTTTTGGTCCTACATTAGTTTGCTTACGACGCATTTTTACGTACGAAAATATAGGGTGTAACAACAACCTTCTTACACCCTTTGATAACACATGCATGCAAGATGAATAGCTCCCATGCCCAAAATTTATCTTACTAATTACCCAATTCTAGACAAAATTCGAAATTGAGGGTTAGGGTGTAGAATCTTACTTTTAGGATGAAGACCTAATGTGTTTTCCTTGTTAACCTTCAAAGATTCGAGCAATAATTGAAGGATAATTTGTTGAAAATCACTCCCTCACTCTAGGGCACTCTCTCACTCTAAAAAATCAGATTTAGCTCAAAAATGGTACAAATAATCTATTTAGCGAAGTAGGATCGGGTTATAAAAATCCAAAAACGAAGCTCCAGAATAGGGTATGCGGTCACATATACGACCGCAGAATGGATATGCGGTCCGCATAATGTAGGGCCAAAAACTGGAAAGAATCTGCCTGGGTCTGCGGTAGTTATGCGGCCCACAGACTTGTTCTGCGGTCGCATAATGCACTGTAGAACCTCCCTCCGCAAAAAATCTAAGGATGATTGTGCGACAAAAGTGCGGCCCACGAAATGGTTGCAAGGTCACATAACTGGCCGTGAAATTGACATCAAAAGTGGCCCAAGTAGCTGCTACATTTTGCAGCCATTCTACTGCCCGCAGAGTGATTATGCGGCCGCATAATGGGCCGTAAAAATGCCCAACCCTGCAAAATATGTATGTGTCCACGCTGGTGGGTGATTCTTTTGTTGTTGATGGGGTTTATCCGTTCTATGTGGTGACTTTCTATGGATATGAGACCAGAGAAGATCTTCTATTTTTCGATATGATTGACTTAGAGGTTATCCTTAGCATGGATTTGTTTTCTCCACACCATGCCATTCTCGATTTTCATGCCAAGACTGTTACCTTGGCGATGCCAGAGTTTCCTAGGCGATGCCAGAGTTTCCTAGGATGGAGTGAAGAGGTTCATTCAGTGGTGCATCTTGTCGTGCTATTTCCTTCTTGAAGGCTGGACATATGGCCTAGAAGGGTTGTTTGGTATATTTGGCATTTATTCGAGATACTGTTGTGGAGACTCCCATGTTAGATTCAATGTCTGTGGTGCATAGGTTTTCTGATGTATTTCTTGCTGAATTATCGGCATGCCACCAAATCATGATATCAATTTTGGCATTGATTTGGCACTAAGAACCCAACCTATCTCTATTTCACCTTATCTTCTGGATCCCCGCGGTGTTGAGAGAGCTGAAGAAGTAGCTTCATGGGGCGCACCGGTGTTATTTGTGAAGAAGAAGAAGAAGAAGAAGAAGAAGAAGGATGGGAGTATGTGGATGTGCATTGATTACCTCCAGCTGAATAAGGTCACCATCAAGAACAAGTATCTATCGCCGCATATTGATGACTTATTTGATCAGTTTTAGGGAGCTAGAGTGTTCTCAAAGATCGACTTGAGATCTGGGAATCATCAGTTGAGAATTCGTGCTTCGAATTTTCTAAAGGTGGCCTTTTGGACTAGATAGTGGCACTACGAGTTTCAAGTAATGTCCTTTGGCTTGTGTTGGGTCCAAACACACACGCAAGTATATGCGGTCGACAAGTAATAAAGTGATGAGAAAGTATTGTTCCCACGAGGATTTATGATCAACTATTTCCTAAACTAAACTAGTTACGAGTTATTTGTTCAAGAGATTTTGGGGAAGATGATTGTGTTTTTACTAACTAAATTACTACGAAACTAATAAGCAAATAAGAGAATAAGATTGCAAGTAGGGTAAATAAACACTTAGAAAGAATTCAAAGAGATGGGAATAATCTGGGGGTTTTGGGACTAATGTCTCTCCTATTGCGTTCTTCCAATTGATTTAATCACTTGATTTATCTAATTTATTGATTAGCAGGGTTTGTTTTGCTCGCGAATTTCTTTCGATGCATCGGTCGCCATTTCAAGCCAACCTAAGACTCTATGTCTATAAAATCAGAATTAACAAGAATTTCCTGCAAAATAACCAAGTAAGGCAACTAGAATATGTCTATCCTAATCGCGAATCTATTCTCCAATTCCCGGATTCAAGAACTTACTCTATTCAATCTTATATGCAATCTATAGTTCCCACTTTCGAGTTCAACTATAAATTCATAGATAGTACTCTATTGTTAGCAAAGAAATAGAATAATTAGGTGTAAGATTGGATAAACAAATTAATATGATAAAATTAAGCAATAATATCAACCGTCAAACTACAATAGTCAATAACAACCCATAACCCTAGAATAATGACGTTCTTAGCCACCCATGCTCATGAAAATACTCGAAATATTGTTTTCAAACTACAATAGTCAATAACAACCCATAATCCCAGAATAATGAGGTTCTTAGCCACCCATGCTCATGAAAAACTCAAAATATTGTTTTTAAACATAAAAGCTATGAATACTAGATGGAAGATTGATGAATTCCGTGCTCCGTTTGTGTCTCGTTGCTTTTTCTTGCCTCCAATATTGACCAACCCTTCTCTAATCACATTTCAAGGGGTATTTATAGGTTAGGGTCGGAGTCCCAAAGTCCAAATCCAAGTAGAAAACGTTTAATGTACAGACTAGGAAAGGACCAGGCCTCAGAGCTCGTAAGGCTGGGTGTGCAGCGTGCCTCAGAGCAGGTGTCGCCCATTTCCGCGCCCGGTGGACCTCACCCAGGACAGGCGTCGCCCACTCTGGCACCTAGTCTTATTTGTTTTTTGCCTTTTCATGCTCTTCTTGTGTATCTTTGACATCCATGTGTGCAACCTTCATGTATTTTCATCCTTCAACAATCCTACACATAAAATGACACAATTAAGCTCAAAACGTCACACATTTAATCACTAAAACATTTCAATGTAAGGTGAACAATGCACTAAAAATATACATTTATAGCCAAACATCACTACCCCATACTTAAACGTTGCTCGTCCTCGAGTCAATCAACATATTACACTATTCTTGAGCACTTTACATTTACATAATTGAAGCACGCTACACCAATGACCACGGTTGATAGGAAAAATTAAGCTAGAGCATATGCAATTTAAAACACTTCCCTTCTTATGCCATTCTTCAAAATAAATATTCATGTTGGTTCCCCAAGTACACGCAAGTATACATGGCGATCAAGTAATAAAGTGACTCAAAAGTCGGATGTCGAATCCACAGAGACTTAGATTAATCGTTAACTAAACAAACTAAAATTAATTTACTGTCCAAGATAATAAAAAATATTATTTTTCTACTAAACTACTATTGCGGAAATTAAACCAGTAATTAGCTAAATTAATTAAGATCAAGCACTTGTGGTTGGAATTTAATCAAAGGAGGGGAAGATTCCAGGGTTGTGGTTGGTTTGTCAATCCTATTGGGTTCCTAATTACACATGTTAATCCAAATTATCTATGATTGCTAGTTTTCTGAATCGTTTATATAAATAGCATGTTCCCACAATATTACCCATCTATCCACAATATATCAACCCTATATTCCTATAAAATTGAATCTATCATGAACGAATATAATAGGGTATTCAACTAAGCAAGACTGTTAGGTATATTCCTATCCTAACCGCAAAATCTTTTCCCAAGCCACGGGTTTAGAAACAAGCTCTCTCTTATTCTACTCTAATCTAAACATGGCTTTTCCAAGCATAGCATATATAGTAAATTGAACTCAACTGCTGGCCAAACAATTAAGCAATTATGCACATAATTAGAGAAACAACTAAAGATGATAACTCAAATTAATAGTAATGTAATTAATAAACTTCAATATCCATGACAGCTACAACCCTAGAACGTGAAGTTTAGCTCCACATAGACGTGGTAGCAAAATAACAAATCATCCAAAAAAAGTAAAGATTACTAAGTTTGATGGAAGAAAGATGGAATCTGATGAATTTTGGTTTCCACGGCGGCTTTGTGCTCTCCCTTGGTCCAAAGTTGTCTCTCCTTTTCAAAAACACGTTTTTGATGTACTTATAGCGGCTAGGGTTTGTATGGGGCGATTTGGGATTCTCCTAATTCTGGTTGGAGAAGCTGATTTCTTTCTGCTCCGGTCCCGGTCTGGCGAAGTGAATCTCGCTTCGTTGTCTGGGACTTTTCTGGTTTCTTCTGCTCCGGCCTCGGTCTGGCGAAGCGAACCTCGCTTCGTTGTTCGGGACTTTTGCAGCAAACTTATTTCCTGCAGATTCTTCCGTTTTTACTTCACTTTGCATGCAAAGTTTCTAAATCACTTCCAATTGACTCCTACACATAGAAATAACATTATTAAGGCCGAGTCACAAATATTCACACAAAAATTAACAAGATCGAGGTATAATGCAAGGCAAATCACATGCAAAAATATGGATTTTTAGCCAAACTTCAATTCACAACAAAGACAGCATGCTTATAACAATCCTAACCTCAAAACCCGACTTAATATCATAATGCACTCATGGATTGAACACCTAACATCACAGAGAAATCTAATAATGTTACTTCTCCCTCATGAAATCATGTGCCCTCACAACAAGAACAAGAGAGTAAGTTGCATCGACACACGCAAATCAAATGCTCAAATATATTTTAAGGATTCACATATATCAAAGAAATCACTCACTCTCACAAAAGAAGTCACATGCATGTAATTGGTACCATAGGCTTGCCCATAATGTAAATCTCCACTAATGTAGGCTCACTCGATCTAAAATCAATTAGGAATTTATATGGTTGTAATGTGGGCTAAGAGACGGATAGGATATATTTAGGATTAGTGGTTCACCCTACTAAGAACTTTAACACATCACAAAAATTGACTTTAAGCGCGAATTCTTCAACCCCAACTTCAATTTCACAAACAAGATCACTCCCCAAAATTATTCCCTCTTTCTTTAAGCACTACTTTACTTTATGGCCGACTATCAAGAACAAGACAACAATTTATTAACCTATATTTTTCCTTCTCTTTATTTTCCAAATTTATTAAAATTTTTGCTAGTGGTGTATTGTTCTACAAAATAAGTGCACCTTTCTTTCTTTCATTAGTTCTACTCGAAAGACACCCCACACTTAGTCCTTATTTCATCTAGCACTCATTTCACAATTAAAGTGCTTTTAGAGGGAACAAGATCAAAATAGTGTCAATTAAGAACAAAAGGGATATATACTTGTAATGTGGGGGCCAAATAAAAGTCTATAGGTTCAAAAGTGTTTACTAGGTATCAATTTTATTTGTGACAAGAAATTACGCTAAAAAGGATCAAAGAAGTGCTAACATCATTTTTCAAATCGAGCATCACCTAAAGTTTTGCTTCAACTCACATACTGGGAAAGTTCTAGACTCAAACATAATAAAATGGACTACAAAAAAACACACCATACATGGCACATTACTCACTAAGGACAGTCTCATTCCGACACTCAAACAATGCAAGTATTCACAGAGCCACAAGATATTAAGCGTTAAGTACAAAGTAAATATAAGTCAAGGAAAAGAGACATATGCATCACAAGACATGATATCCTATATATAAATGCATCATGATCAATTTTAAAACATAGAGAAGATACTCCACATGCCAAAGCCTAAGTATGCTACTATCAAACAAGTCAAGGATGCCTAGGAATTACATCATTCTTCCTCCTTTATTTCCAACATCCTAATCTACTCTAAAAATGAAACTAGTACCTTAATCAAACTACAACCCATGAAAACGAACAGAGGCACAGAAAAAAACCATGAGGGATTATTACTACCTAAAGGAAAATAAAATACATATTTTTGGAATTTTCTATTTTTCAATTTTTTTTGTTCGAGAGAAAACCGCCTAAGAGTTCTATCGTCAGGAGAAGTCTAAATTTTCTAATATAGATTTTTTTTGTTTTCTGTATTTTATAATAATTTTTTATTTCATTAGGCTAACTACAACTTAAAAAAAAACTAGAAGCTAAGATAA
Source organism: Nicotiana tomentosiformis (assembly GCF_000390325.3). Taxonomy (NCBI): domain Eukaryota; kingdom Viridiplantae; phylum Streptophyta; class Magnoliopsida; order Solanales; family Solanaceae; genus Nicotiana; species Nicotiana tomentosiformis. The sequence goes on from NC_090820.1 coordinate 52,294,728, forward strand.
AAATTTCTAAACTAAAAAAAAACTAACTAGCACTAACCTACTATATACATGATCCAGAGAATTCCCACCCCACACTTAGTTTTATGCAGTGTCCTCAATGCATATAAACAATAAAAACAAGTGAGGTCAAAAGAAAACTCCATGGCCACTCCTTATCATCACCCTCATCATAGAAGGGCATGTCTATAGGTGCCCAGTCTACATCATCATCCCCACGCTCATCATCCTCACCAGCGTCATCATCAGACTGCTCGGGCTCAGCTGCGGAACACTCGAGCTTGTTAAAATCTTCATCCTCAGGCAGGCATTGACCCTGGACAAGCCCCATTAGATGCTCTGCATGGTAATTGAGCGGGCACCGCGCATGCAAATGGTCTCTATTCCTGAGTGGCTGGCTGCCCCCAATCTGCAGTTGTAGGTCCAACATCCCATGAAAATGGGCCATAGAACTATCATCTCGAGCATTTCACTTAGGACCAGTGAGTGCAACCACATCATCCTCTTTCTTCAGACGAATGTTATTGATGTCAGTCCTACGGAGGGGTGCTGGGATGATTATATCAAATTCTTTATCCACTTCTACCTCTTCCTTCTTCAGATATTGAGTCAACATATTTCCAAAGAATAGTCTATCAACCCTCTTACTCTTTCTCACAAGCGTCATCTGGCGATGTATCAGCTAGCCCACATTAACTTTTTGGCCGGTCATCAGAAATCACATCAAGCACACCATATCTCTCCTGATCAAAGTGTCATAATTTCATGGTAGCAACCGAGTGTTAATCAACTTCAACCAAACCCGTGACTTTATTTTCATCTTCTTCTTAGGGAATTTCTTATGGCGGCCGTCTTTCTTGTCACGGACCTAGGCGACCATAGAATTGACATACATAACATGTATCCCATCTCTCGATACGTTAGGGGGGCAATGAAATTGCCCATAGGCTCATGTGGGACATCTGGGGTCCCCAAGTAGTTGCAAATGGTTGTTTATGAAAGTTCAATCAATCTACCCCGAATAAGAACGTACGACTCTGGATCCTCTAGGTCAAATCCAGTATAAAACTCCCGTACAAGATTCACATTAATGTCATCGGGGTTCCCAAACTCAAAGCCCAATCCGAGCTCATGAACAGATTTCCAGATCATCGGATACTTAGATCTTAAACAACACTCCTTAACGGCCATATCAAGATGCATATTCTTGGGGAGACAACACTTGTACCATTCTTTAAGAGAGGGGGTATACTTTTAATTCCATACTCTCATTGTCCCTAGGTCTGGGATGTTAGGCTGCCATTTCTACCACTGCCCTCAGCCCCTCACTTTGACTGGATGTGGCTTCTCCCCTTTTTCGCTTCTTTGGTGGTGGCACAAAGGATGTCTTCCCCTTTGTGGTGGCCGCTACTTTTCCTTTTCCCTTATCAGTTAGTCACACCATCTTTGTTTTGTACCTGCATAAGCGAATGACAGTCAACTTTAGAAGGCATTTAATCAATTTGAAACATGGTCGTACGACCCCACACTTAGCGGTTTAGCATATGGTTGTCAAGTAATTTGAGGCTACTCAGACTTTACACCTTGAATTTAAGCAATAATTCGTGCAACAAGACAACTAGTTCATGATGTAATACAATGTAAGTGCAATGCTTGAACCCTTCAACCCAGCTCCGGTGAGCCACCACACACTTAATTTTGATGTTAAGGATGCTTACAACCTACCAGTGTATCAATCCCGGAGACTCGGGATCCAATTGGAACACAACGTGCCTTTGAGACATTATATCAAATACATGGTGCACACTAATATGGTTAAAGCTTTTGTGTGGGTGAGAGATTGCCACACCCTCCCAAATCGGCTTGGGATTCGATTGTAAACACTCATATGAACAACAAGAATAACAATCCTATGGGTTTCATGGGGTTAAGACAAGCATGCATAATTTCTCATTCATTACATTCATAGATTTTGCAATTTGCAATTCTTACCTCAATTGTTCCCAAACTAGAGGAGAAGTAGAGAAGAATTCATACTTTGAATGTTGTAGAGGAGGAGTGAGTTTTCAATTAGTGGTAATGTTTGAGATATTGTTTGGGTGAGATGTCCCTCATCTTTCTTTCTCCCCCCCCTCCCTCTTTCTTCTTCTTCTTCTTCTTATTCTTCTTCTTCTTTTTCTTCTTTTTCCCTTTTCTTCCTTTCCACATTATCTTGAGCCGAGGGTATATCAGAAACAACCTCTCTACCTCTCCAGGTAGGGGTAAGGTCTGCGTAAACACTACCTTCCCTAGACCCCACTTGTGGGATTATACTAGGTATGTTGTTGTTGTTGTTTGTTTGGGTGAGATGAGATTGAGCGAATTTGATTGAGAGAAAGAGATAAGGAGGAGGGTTGCAGTGTGTTTTTGTGTTTTATGTTGTGTGAGGGGGGGTTAAAAAATGGGTGTTGAAGGGTTTTAAAGGGGAAAAGAATAGAAAACTTACCCGGCGTCACCTAGTATGACGCGAGTTGGACCGGGAGATGGGCTAGGCGATGCCTAGTATAATGTGAGAAACTTACCTGGCGACACCCACTCTGTAGCGAGCTTGACTGGGCGCCGGGCTAGGCGACGCTAGCTCTAGCACGAGATGTAGCGCTCGACTGGCTTCTGGGCACCAATTCTGGAGCGCGGTCCCTCGACTTTTGAATTTCTTCATGAATTTGTTTGACTTCATGACTTCCCTTGTACCTATTCAACCACCACAATTCCACTAAACCTTTTTGTTAGTACCTAAAATCAAAATTCAAAAGCTAATTAAGCTAAACTACACTACAAATTGGGTTACCTCCCAACAAGCGCCTTAGTTAACACCGCGGCACGACGCATACAATATCACAATGGGTTGCCTCCCATCAAGCTCCTGATTTTAACATTGCGGCACGAGGCAAAATGTTCCCTCAAGCATCCACCAAGTCTATCAATATGTTATGATGACGAACGCCACCACCCCAATAGTGTTTAACTCTTTGCTTATTGACTAAAAATGTGCCATCGCTTTCGGGATCACATAACTCAACATCTCCATGCTTTGTAACCGCACTACTTCAAATGGACCAGACCATCTAGACTTGAGCTTCCCACGAAAGAGATTCAATCATAAATTGAACAATAGAACGGCTTGACCTGGTTTGAAATCACGATACAAAATATGTTTGTCATGCAATCTCTTTGTTTTCTCTTTATACAACTTCGCATTCTCATATGCATGCAGTCGAAACACTTTGAGCTCATTTAGTTGCAACATCCGTTTTCCCCAGCTAGATCCATATCAAAGTTGAGCTTCTTGATTGCCCAATATGGCTTGTGCTCAAGCTCAACAAGCAAGTGACAAGCCTTTCCATAAACCAACATGTACGGTGAAGCGCCAATTGGAGTTTTGTATACAGTGCAGTATGCCCATAGAGCGTCATCTAGCTTGCTAGCCTAATTATTCCTACTTGCGCTCACTGTCATCTCCAAAATTTGCTTCACCTCCCTATGTGACTGTGTAATTTATTTGAGCTGGGTTTAGAGTTTTTCTAGCGTAGTAAATAGATTGGAACACTTTATTTTTCCTCTGGCCCCAATTGTCGTGTCACTGGCATCACACATCAACTCTTAAGGCTCTCCCCAGTCTGGTGCAGTGATAATTGGTGCAGTCACCAATCTCATTTTCAGCTCCTTGTACGCCTTCAAGAAAAGTTCATCAAACTTGAAAAACATATCCTTCTCGAGCAACCTGCACAAGGGAGGAGAAATCTTAGAGAAATCTTTAATGAATCTACGATAGAAACCTGCATGTCCCAAAAACCTTTTGACTCCTTTGACAGCGATTGGAGGTGGCAATTTTTCAATTGCATCCACTTTTGCCTTATCCACCTCCAACCGATCTTTGGACATCTTGTGCCCGAGTACAATTTCTTCTCGTACTATAAAATTGAATTTCTCCCAGTTCAGCACTAAGTTCGTCTCTTCACACCTGACAAGCACTTTACTCAAATTCGGTAAGCATTCATCAAAAGAGGGTCCGAAGACCGAAAAATCATCTATAAATACTTCAACAAATTTTCTACCATAACAATGAAGATTGCCTAATGCACCTTTGAAAAGTCACGGGTGCATTGCATAGCCTAAATGGCATTCTCTTAAAAGCGTATGTACCATAAGGACAAGTCATCTTCTCTTGGTCCTATGGTGAAATTGATATCTGGTTATAGCCGGAATATCCATCAAGGAAACAATAATAGTCTTGTCCGGCCAACCTATATAACATCCGATCAATGAAGGGGAGGGGGAAGTGATCCTTTCTAGTGGCATTATTCAATTTCCTTTAGTCTATGCAAATTCTCCAACCCGTGACAGTCCTAGTTGGCATTAATTCATTATTATCATTTATGACCACCATCATTCCCCCCTTTTTAGTACATACTGGACTGTACTTACCAACTTGCTTTCAGAGATGTGAAAGATAATACCTGCATCAAGCCACTTTATGACTTTCTTTCTTACCACTTCCTTCATAACTGGATTCAAGTGGCGTTGGTGTTCCATACTCAGTTTGTGCCCATCATCCATGAGAATTTTATGCATACAAAATATTGAGCTAATACCACGAATGTCAGCCATGGTCCATCCAATTGCCCGCTTGTGCTCTCTTAGCACGCGAAGTAGCTTTTCTTCCTGCAAAATAGATAACTCAGAAGATACAACAACATGTAAAGTTTCACAAGTACCCAAATAAGCATAATGAAGATTAGAGGGTAAGGGCTTGAGTTCTAATTTGGGAGCTTCTTCGATAGACGGTTTGGGGGGGGGGATTGGTCTATCTAGAGGCTCAAAATCAATCAATCCTTTGATGTAAGCATATGCATCCATATGATGCACCATCTCCTTCACCTCATCATCCAAGTCAATGTTGTCAAATAACATAAGTGATTTTTCTAGAGAGTCATCCAGATATGCACCCACATAATGTTTTTCTTCTTCTTCTTTTTCAATCACAGATATCATAGCTAGATCCTCATAGTGACTCGGCAGTTGAATTGCCTTATACACATTAAAGACTCCTTCAACATTATCAACCTGGAGAATAATTTTTTCCTTCAAGAACTTTTATCACAGCATTAGCGGTGGCTAAGAGAGGTCATCCCAAGATGATGGTGGATATGTTCATCAGCTTCATAGTCTAGTATAATGAAATTTGCTAGAATAATAAATTGCCCAATATGTAGTAGCACATCTTCTATCACCCCTTTGGGATGGACAATAGATCTATCAGCAAGCTACAATTTGACAATAGTTGGCCTTGGGGCTACCAACACCAATTGACTGAAAACTGAAAGGGGCATCAAATTTATGCTAGCCCCCAAATCATAGAGTGCCCGTCCCATATCTACCTCACCAATTCAAACAGGTATGGTGAAGCTCCCCGAAGCATTCAACTTTTGTGGAAACTTTCTTTGAATTCTTGAGGTGCACTCTTCAGTAAGTGCCACTGTCTCAAACTCTATGAACCTTCTTTTGTTCGCCACAATATCTTTGATGTACTTAGCATATTTTGGTATTTCACTTAATACATCAACCAACAGGAGATTCAATTGAATTTGGCTCAGCATATAAAGAAACTTTTTGAACATCCTATCATCATTTTTCTTCTTTAGTCTTTGTGGGAAGGGAGGTAGTGGCCTTGCAATTGGAGGCTTTTCACTTTTCTCAGCTTCTTGCTTAGTTTCCACCACCGTTTTAGGAACCAGTTGACCCTCAAGGATGACTTTTTCTTTCTTTCTTTTTGGTACTTCTTCAAATTCTCTACCATTCCTCAAAGTTACATTATTAACTTAAGGATTCTTATCTGTATCACTTGGAAGGCCCCCTGCAGGTCGAGTATTTTGTTGTATAGCCAACTGCCCAATATTCCTCTCTATGTTTCGAAATTCAGTCCTCAGTTACTGGTTGTCAATCAACAGCTTTTTCAACATATCATTAGTGATTTCTTCTGCCTGTTAAGGTGGATTTTTAGGCTGACTGTAGTTCCCTTGAGGCATGTATTGATTTTGAGTGGCCTGGTTTCCACCCCAAAAGAAATTCAGGTAATTCCTCTAGTTGGGATTATAGGTATTCCTGTATTATATATTCTGGTTCATTGGACCTCTACCTTGCTGGCCCACAGAATAAAAAGATTCGGGATTCACCGGACATTGGTCACTCATATGACCATCTCCACAAATTTCACAACATATGACCATCCCTCGTACCTGATGCACCTGATGCCCTTGACGTATTTCCATCTTAGCCACTTGGTTGGTAAGCTTAGAAATTTCTGCGCGCATAACTGACACCTCATCTAGATCAAGTGTACCTACTGCTCTATGTTTTATCATCCTTCTTGGTTCACCCTCACCTTGCTTGTTATAATCATTTGTAGTGAAATTGTTTAGCATAGTTTGAATCTTACTATATGGATTTTGCATGCAACTTCCTCCACAAGCTGAGTCTAGATTCAATTTGGAGGTCGTGTCCAACCCATCCGCAAACGTATGCCCTAGTACCTCATCAGTCAAACAATGATGTGGGCAGTCTCTAAGGAATTTCTTGTACCTTTCCCAATCTTGACGGAGAGTCTCACCATCGCGTTGTTGAAACCAAAGAATCTGGCTCCTCATTGCCTTTGACTTCTTAGTGGAGAAAACATTGATGAAGAATTTTCGTGCTAGATCATCCCAAGTGTGGATTTAGTTTGCGGGCTATTTGTTTAACTATTCATTTGCTTCCCACATTAGAGAAAACGGATACAAAGTCAGTCTGACATAGTCCTTGGAGACGTTTGGATAGTTGTATGTATCTATAATCTCCAAAGAATTCTGTATATGCCTTTGGGGTTCTTCACTTGGCAACCCCGCAAATACCGTGTAGATTGAATCAGTTGCACCATATATTATTTCACCACAAAGTGCCGAGTTATATCAGGCTTCATGATTTCCTGAGTCATGTTCGAGAGACTAGGCTTTGCGGCCTCAATCACCGGTCTCTCTTAATTTTTTGCCATCTCAATTGGTTGTGGTTGGACTAAAATACCCAACTCTGCAGTTCTTGCTCTTTCTTTCGCCTCCCTCCTTAACCTGTGGAGGAGTCTTTAGGGTTCAGGATCAGAAGGAGAAATATTGTTCAAGCCGTTACTTCTTCTTAGCATTCAAGGTGAACACCTGTAGAATCAAAAATAGTAAAACAAATTAAAACTCAAACAAAAATAAATAAAAGCTTATTTCAAATCAATAGCTAAATTCTAAATCCCTGGTAATGGCACCAAAAACATGTTGGGTCCAAACGCACACGCAAGCATACGTGGTTGACATATAATAAAGTGATGAGAAAGTATCGTTCTCATGAGGATTTATGTTCAACTATTGCCTAAACTAAACTAGTTACGAGTTATTTTTCAAGAGATTTTGAGGAAGCTGATTGTGGTTTTTACTAACTAAATTACTACGAAACTAATAAGAAAATAAGAGAATAAGATTGCAAGTAGGGCAAACAAAGTATTCATTGAGATGGGAATATTTTTCCGTTACGGGATTAATGTCTCTCCTATTGCGTTCGTCTGATTGATTTAATCACTTAATTTATCTAATTTGTTGATTAGCAGGGTTTATTTTGCTCACGAAGTTCTTTCGATGCTTTGCTTGCCTATTCAAGCCAACCTAAGACTATATGTCTATAGAATCAGAATTAACAAGAACGCATGTGTATTTCCTACAAAAATAACCAAGTAAGGCTACTAGAATATGTCTATCCTAATCGCAAATCTATTCTCCGATGCCCGGATTCAAGAACTTACTCTATTCAATCTTATATGCAATTTATAGTTCCCACTTTCGAGTTCAACTATAAATTCATAGATAATACTCTATTGTTAGCTACGCAATAGAATAATTAAGTGCAATACTGGATAAACAAATTAATATAAAAATCAAGCAATATTATCAACCGTCAAACTACAATAGTCAATAACAATCCATAACCCCATAATAATGAGGTTCTTAGCCACTCATGTTATGACAATACTCAAAATATTATTTTTAAACATAAATTTATGAATACTAGATGGAAGATTAATGAATTTCGTGCTCCGTTTGTGTCTCTTTGCCTTTTATTGCCTTTGAAATTGACCAACCTTTCATTAATCACGTTTAAGGGGTATTTATAGGTTAGGGTAGGAGTCCCCAAGCCCTAATCCAAGTAGAAAAAGTTTAATGCACGGACTAGGAAAGGACCAGGCCTAAGAGCTCGCGAGGCCTGGTGTACAGCACGCCTCAGAGCAGGCGTTCTCCACTCCAATGCCCGATGGACCTCTCCCAGGACCAAGCGTCGCCCACTCTGGCACCTGGCCCTATTTGCTTTTTTTGCCTTTTCGTGCTATTTTTGTGTATCTTTGATGATATGTATGCAACCTTTATGTATTTTCATCCTTCAACAACTCTACACATAAAATGACACAATTAAGCTCAAAACGTCGCACATTTAATCACTAAAACATTACAATGTAAGGTAAACAATGCACTAAAAATATACATTACATCAGCTTGACTAATGCTCCAGTAACATTTATAGATTTGATAAATGGGTGTTCAGGCCATATCTTGACTCATTTGTCATTGTCTTCATTGATGACTTATTGATATACTCACGTAGCATGGAGGAGCACGAGCATCATTTGAGGATAGTGCTTCAAACCTTAAAAGAATATAAGTTATATGTTAAGTTCTCTAAGTGCGAGTTCTGGTTAGTTTTTATGGCTTTATTTGGTCATGTTATATTAGGTGAGGGTATTAAGCTGGATCCTAGGAAGATCGAGGCATTTTAGAGTTGGCCTCGTGCTACTACAACAACTGAGATATGAAGTTTCTTATAGCAGGGTATTATCGTTTGTTTGTGGAGGGCTTCTTATCTATTGTGGCTCATTTGACTAGATTAACCAAGAAGGGTGTTCAATTCAAGTGGTACGATGATTTCAAGGTGATCTTTCATAACTCAAGACCGCACTAACTACAATATCGGTGTTGGTTTTGCCTTTCGGTTTAGGGATGTACATTATGTATTGCGACGCTTCACGTGTTGGGTTAGGTTGTGTATTGATGCAGGATGGATGAGTGATTCCTTATGCTTCTCGTCAATTGAGGCCCCATGACAAGAATTATATTGTGCACGACTTAGAGTTGGCTGTGGTAGTTCATGCTCTTAAGATTTGGATACATTATCTTTATGGAGTGTCGTGTGAGGTCTACACCGATCACCAGAGTTTTCAGTATCTGCTTGGGTAGAAGGATCTTAATCTGAGGCAGTGCATATGGATTGAGTTACTAAAGAACAATGATATCATCATTCTTCATCATTCGGGCAAGGTGGACATGGTCGTGGATACCTTGAACAGAAAGGCCGAGAGTATGGGTAGTTTGGAAATCATTCCAGTAGAGGAGAGACCATTGGCTTTGGACATTCATTCCTTAGCTAACTGACTTGTGAGGTTGGATATTTCAGAGCCTTGTCGAGTTCTTGCATGTGTTATGGCTCAGTCTTCCTTATTCGAGCGCATTAAGGCTTGTCGGTATGATGATCTGCACTTGTTGGTTCTTAGATAGATATTATAATGAGGTGATGCCAAGGAGGTGACTATTGGTGATGATGGTGTTCTGCGACTCCTGGGTCGCATATGTGTTCCTAATATTGATGGCCTGAGGGAGTTGATTCTTGAGGAGGCACACAGTTCGCACTATTCTATTCATCCAGGTGACACTAAGATGTACTGTGACATGAGGCAGCAATACTGGCGGCAGCAGATGAAGAAGGACATAGTTGAGTAAGTATCAAGGTGTCTAAATTTCCAGTAGGTTAAGTATGAGCACCATAGGCCAGTTGGTTTACTTCAGCATATGGTTATACCACAGTAAAAATTGAAGCGCATCACTATGGATTTTATGGTTGGTTTGACACAGACGTTAAGGAAATTTGATGTTGTTTGGTTCATTGTCGATAGACTGGCCAAGACTGCACACTTTATTCCGGTGATAACTACATATACTTCGGAGTGGTTGGCCCAGATTTATATTTAGAAGATTGTTCAATTACATGGCATGCCTATTTGCATATTTTGGATTGAGGCACCCAGTTCACTTCATTTTTTGGAGGCAGTACAGAGTGAGTTAGTTAACCGGGTAGAGCTCAGCACGGCTTTTTATCCGCAGACCAACGGGCAATCAGAGCAGCCAATTTAGATTCTGGAGGATATGCTTAGGGCATGTGTGAATGACTTTGAAGGGTAGTGGGACCGTTTATTACCATTGGCAAAGTTTGCTTATAATAATAGTTATCAGTCCAGCATCGAGATAGCTCCATTTGAGGCCTTGTATGGCCGACGATGACTTCCCCCATCGGTTAGTTTGAACAGGGAGAGGCTAAGTTGTATGCTACCGATATAGTAAAGGATGCATTATATAAGGTAAAGTTAATTCAGGAGCGGCTTCGCATAGCACAGTCTAGACAGAAGAGTTACGTGAATCAGAAAGCACGTGATTTATCATTTATAGTGGACGAGAAGGTACTTTTGAGGTAGGAGATTTCATCTATGAAGGTTCAGTGGAGAGGTCAGCCAGTCTAAGAGGCGACTTGGGAGACAAAGGAGGACATGCGAGCAAATATCCACACTAATTTGACATTTCAGGAATGATTCTAAACCCGTTAGAGGATGAAACTTTGCTTAAGAGGTGAAGAATGTAACGATCTGATTGGTTGTTTTGCTTTCTAGAATCTTGTTCCCCTATTTAAGACTTCTCATATGTGTTTTTTCTTTTTTATGATTTGACGGAACAATTGGTTTGGTTTTGGAAGGGTTCGGGTTGAATTTGAAACACTTAGTTCTATAGTAGTGGCCTAAGATGGACAAGTTTGACTTAAGTCAACACTTTCATTAACAACCTTAGAATCGAGATTTGAAGGTTCAAATAGATTTGTATGGTATTTTGGACTTGGGCATATGTTCGGATAGAGTTTCGGGTGATCCAAGAGCGTCTTAACGCTTAATGTTGGAAGTTGGCATTTTTAAGGTTCTACAGTTCGCTAAGTTTTACTTGGAGTGACTTTGGTGATATCGGATCCCGTAGGGTATTCGGGCCTAGGGATAGGTTTGTGTTTTTATATTGGAATTGTATGTGAAATTTGGTTCCATCCCGAGTTGTCTAAGTATGATTTGTTGCATTCGGAGTTTGTTGAAAGAAGATAGAAGTTTGGAGGATTGATTAATTTGGTTTCGGGTGTGATTCTTGATTGTGACGTTAATTTATGTGTTTCGAGGCCTCAAGTAGTTTCGGGTTATATTTTTAGACTTGTTGGTTTGATCGGACGGGGTCCCGGGTGGCTCGGGTGAGTTCTGAACCACCTAGAGCATGTTCAATGTTGGCAAAATATTGTTGGTGTTGGTGTGCTTCGCGATCGCAAATTAGTTCTCGCAGCCGTGACGAAGGAATTTGGAGGGAGCACTTGTTGCACTTTACGAACACTAAGTAGACCCCGCAAATGCAAAGGGCTGGCTGGTAGTGGCCTTTGCGGACGCACTGGGGGACCGCGAATGCGAAGAGGCAGCACTAGGCGAGGGTAGTGTGGTCTTTTCAATCGCGAGGGTGCTTTCGTGATCGCGATGAAGGGGACCTAGGTAGATTATACGTTTCATTTTGTTACTTAGGCTCATTTTATCTCATTCTCTCTTGGCTTGGGCGATTTGGGGGCTTCTTGAAGAGCCATTTTCATCAAGCATCACATGTAAGTGACTCCTACTTATTATGAGCTAAATATATGAATTATATGTGGATTTTAACATGAAAATTATTAGAAATTGTGGGACTTTGGTTAGAAAATTTCCGCAATCCGGGCGAGTGCGATCGGGGTTGATTTTTATTGACTTTCCGAGTGGGGTTGAGAATTGATTCTAAGAGTTAAATTATGAGTTATTGAGTATATTTTGAATAGTTTTCACATTCCTTTGGCTAGTTTTTTTGTTCCTCGGAATCGATTTGAGGTGTAAGTAAGGTGTTGGAGCCGAGTATTGGATTTGGAAGCAATGTAAGCCTATTGTCTAGTCTTTTAAGAGAAATATTATCCTCATAGGCATTCTATTTGCTATGTTATATGTGCTATGGAAGCTACACAAGTACAAGGTGATGAGAGTCCGTACGTATGCTAGATTTTTTATCATGTCCAGATAGATTTAGACTCACACCATGCTTTAACTGTACTACTTGAGTTATTCTTATCGGTTTAAATTCTTCAATTTATGAATTAGCTTGAGACTAGGATTTGTGTAGTTGACCGGGCCTTGTCACATTAAGTTTTGGTGGGATACCTGATTATTGATAGAGTTATGCTTTCCTTTTGTTCATATCCTTATGCGTGCTTATTAGATATGTAGTTTCTTGATTTCTTAAACTCGTACGTATCTTTTGAGTGGGGCTAGTGACCCGATGAAAGTTTCTCTACTCTTATAAGATCGGGTCGCCTCAGCAACATTATGAAATACTCTTGTAGGAGCGGCCATTCACCTTGGCCGTATTTGTGATGCAGTTATTGATCTGGTCGTACAACCTCAACAATATCATGTGACACCATTCTTATGGGATTGGGTCGTTCGTCTCAACAAAATCGTGCGTAAATTCGAAAGTGAGTCAGAGTATATATTAGTTTTCTTGACTTGAGATTTGACACTGCACCTAATATTGGTTATCTTTGTTTCGTTCAAGGCAGTATTTGGTATTTCATGATTTCGTATTTATTCTTCTGTTGAGAATCATGTTATTAATATTTTTTTTGTTTTTTTGCTACTTGTTATGCTTCATACCTCTCTACTTTTGTGTACATTGTTATTGAACCACTAGTAAGTGTCGATGTCGATCCCTCGCTAATACTTCTTCGAGGTTAGCCTAGATACTTACTAGGTACATGTTGATTAACGTACTCATACTACACTTCTTCACTATTTTTGTAGGTACTGAGACAGGTACATTGGGTGATCACTCAGGCACGTAAGCGTACCAACTAGGAGACTTAGTGGTGTGTTGCTTTCTACGCTTCGACCTGCAGCCCTGGGAGTGTTTATTGCATTATGTCTACTTTTATTCCAAACAATAGTTGTAGTAGTTATGTATATTCTCTTAGATGCTCGTGCACTTGTGGCACCAGGTTTTGGGAATTTTAACATATTCTCATGGTTGTATTTACTATTATATAATTTTGATTTATGTTTTGTTCATATTTCGTTATTTGGTAAAGATGATAGTATTTTACCATGGTTCCTAAACCCACTGCTGCCTAATTATTTTCATTACTTGATTTTAAAAGTGTTATGAGTAGTTGGTTGTGGTGATGGTTTATTGTTGGCTAGCCTAACGGCACTGTTGAGCGCCATCATGGCGTATGGTGGGAGTTGGGTCATGAAATAATATGCCCATAGCTCATAGCGTCAGAAATTAGTGTACCGCACAAAGTATACCAATATACCACAAATCCACTCAAACTCGTGTCACACAAGGAGACCAACAACATGTAAGAAGCATACATATATGGTTAAATAACACGCGGATATTGTATCATGATTGAAAAGCATGACTACAATTAAAGCAAATAGGTGAACATAGCTAAGTAGCCTTAACATATCTCAAACCAATAAATACATAGCCTAGACATGATTTATACAATGAATAATAGCTCAAGGAGTCATACAAGTAGAGAAAACACGTAACACAATGGCATGATAGCAAACCAGGATGCATAAAATCCAGAGGTCTACCCGTATCATGAATAATCACAGTATACGCATATACGCTCGTCACCAAGTACGTACGTCACCCCAACACATAGCAAGTATCGTAGTCTATGGGGAAAATACCCTCAAGTCAAGTATCGTAGTCTATGGGGAAAATACCCTCAAGTCAAGTCTAGGAAAGATACTTATCTCAAAGAGCGAGAATCAATACTCCAAAAATATCGTGCCTCTCGAATTGGCCTCCAAACGGGTCAAATCTAACCAAAATCAACTCAATAACATCAAATAATGCTATAGGAATCAATTCAAGTAATAAAGCTCCAATCCTTATCAAATTGCAAAACGGCAACGAAAAAGTCAGCCCCGGCCGCTTCCTGAAACCCAACAAAATTCACAAATCCCGACTACCCATTTGAATACGAGTCTAAATATACAAGTTTCATCCAAATTCGACTCCAAACTAGGGTTCAAATTTTCATTTTTCACACTCCAAAACCATAGTCAAAATCCCCAAATTTCTCCTTCAAACCCCATAATCTATGTGTAATAATCCATGAGTAAAACTAATATAACGTTTAAATCAAGTAGAAATTACTTACCCTCTTGCCTAGTGTTAAAATTACCTCCAAATATCGTCCATCTCCATGTCAATGGCTCAAACAGTGAAATAATTGGTCTAAGTCCCGAAATTAAAACTCTTAAAAGTCTGCCCTATGATACCCCTCGCGAATGCGGCCCCAGCCTCGCGTTTGTGAAGCATAAAGAGCCCCTGGACCAAAACTACTCTTCGCAAACGTGATCTGCCACTCTCAGAAGTGATGCAGTCGCTTTCAAATCCTATGCAAATGCGACCATGCCTTTGCAAACGCGAAGGCTAAACCCATCCGGCTCCCAGCCAGCCACTCCGCATATGTGAACGCGAGCCTTTGCCCACAAACGCGAAGGCCAACGACGCATACACTTCTTGAACCCGATGCCCTATACGTCGCAAAGAACAAAAACTCTGCTACCCAAAATAAGCCTTCGTGATCATGAGACCTGCTCCGTGATCATGAAGAACACCAGCTCAAATGATCTGAAATCCATCCAAAACACTCGTGAGCCTCTCGAGACCTCGTCCAAACACACCAACCAGTCCCAAAATATAACACGGACCTACTTGAGGTCTCAAATCACACAAAGTAACATCAAAACTACAAATCACACCTTAATTTAAGCTTAATGAACTAATCAACTTCTGACTTTCAAAACTCATATCAAACCACATCTAACCAATTCGTAATAATACTAAATTTTTCACACAATTCCCAAATAACATAAAGAACATATTCCAACTGCCGAAATAATAATATGAACCCGATAATATCAAATCCTAGTAAAACCTATGAACATTCTAAACCTTTAAATATCAAATTTTATGCCAAATAGAGCCAAAACAACCTATGAACCTCCAAATCCAAATCTAGACATAATCCTAATTCTAAAATCACCATACAAGCCTATTGGGACCATCAAAACACCTTTCTAAGATCATTTATACAAAAGTCAAACCTCGGTCAACTCCTATAACTTAAGCTTCCAACATTGGAACTAAATGCTCTAATTCACTCCAAAACTTTTTCCGAAATAAAACCAACCATCCCCGAAAGTCACAAAAAAATAAAGAAGCATACGAAAAGCATAAAATATGGGAACATGGCTCAAATACACAAAACGACATGCCGGGTAATCAGAGTAGATAGTTTTAGAGGATGATCAAGCATCCCCTAAGTTCAACCTTCAGAAAATGTACCTTTTTGGTTGGTTGACGAGTTAGAAGATACTTCGTTGGTGATTTTGGAGGAAAAATCTTGAAATAACCCAATCGGTTGTTTTGCTTTATAGAATCTTGTTCTCTTATTTGATAATTCCTGTAAGTGCTTTTAATGTTTTATGACTTGCAGGATATGGAAGGGTTAGAGTTGAATTTGGAATACTTAGTTCCATTGTAGTGGCCTAAGGTGGCCAAGTTTGACTTAAGTCAATACTTTGAGTAAACAAACTCAGAATTGGGATTTGAAGGTTCCGATAGGTTTGTATAGTGATTTTAGACTTGGGCGTATATTCAGATCGAGTTTTTCATGGTTTGGGAGCAATTCAACACTTATTGTTGGAAGTTGGTATTTTGAAGTTTTTCGGGTTCGCTAAGTTTAACTTGGAGTGGACTTTGGTGATATCAGATCTCGTTGGGTATTTCAAGCTAGGGGATAGGTTGGTCTTGTCATATTGTACTTGTGTGTGAAATATTATTCCATTCCGAGTTGTCTAAGTATGATTCATTTTGTTCGGTGTTAGTTGGAAATTGGTAGGATGAGAGAGTTCATAGGTTTTATCAACAGCTGACTTCTAGTTTATTGGATTCAGATGTTGGTTCTGGAAGTTGGAGTTGATTTATTTTGTCATTTGGAACTTGTGTGCAATGTTTGGCTGTAATCTGGATTGGTTAGGCTTGAATCAGACGCTTGATTTGTAGTTTGGAATTTGATAAACTTAAGAGAAGCTTAATATGTGTTTTGATCATCAATTATTGGTTTTGATTTATTCGTTGTGTTTTGACAAATCTGGATTAGGTATTGAACTTTTTTGCATGATTGGACGAGGTCCCAGGGGGCTCAGATGTGTTTCCAGGTGATTCAGATCATTTTCCATGAGTTGAGGCATCATATGTTTTGCTAGTGTCTGGTGCTCATCGCGTTCGCGGGGGTGCTACGGCATTCGTGATGAATGATTTGGAACCTGGGATGTTTTCTCCTTTGTTCTTAGAGGGTCAGCAGCATTCACGAATAAAGAAGTTGAGGGTGTTGGCCACGTTCACAAAGAGGGGGGCCTTTGGACTTTGCATTCCCAGGACCCCTATCGCGTTTGCGAAGAAGCTTTTCTAGGCATGGCAGCATGTGCTTCGCATTCGCATGGTAAGGATCGGGAACGTGATGTTTTATCGGGATTGGCCTGGGTTGGTAGGTTCTTATCGAAATTGCGATATGTAGTTCATGTTTACGGGAGAGGAGATTCTGGGGCTGGAAGGATTATCCTTCATGTTTACAAAGTGGGGCTCACATTCGCGTAGGCTCGGTTGATTGTTGGCCAAGATCGCGAGAGGTCCCATGCGTTCATGAAGAAGGGAATTTTGGTAGTGGAAGAATTGGCCTTCGCGATTGCGAGGGTATCTCAGCGATCACGAAGAGGGATTCCTAGGCAGAATTTAAGTTTGCAATTAGGGGTTAGGCTCATTTTATCACATTTCTCTCTTGCTAAGGCAAGTTTGGGCGATTTGGAGGAGCCATTTTCATTTACTAACACAAGGTAAGTGATCCCTACTTATTATAATCTACATACATGGATTATATATGGATTTGTACAAGGAAATTTGTAGAACATAGGAGATTTGGTTGGAAAAACCTAGAATTGGTAAAAAGGGGATTTGACCACGAAATTGGACATAAAATTGAAAATAAATTATATATTTGAGTTCCTGATGCTATGAGTAACATTTATTTTCGTGAATTTTCAGAATCCGGGGCACGTGTACCCCGGGTTGACTTTTACTGACTTTTTGTGTGGGGTTGAGAATTGTTTCTAATTGTTAATTTATGGGTTCTTGAGTATATTTTGATTAGTTCGCATGTTCTTTTGGCTAATTTTGAGTCACTCGGCATTGGTTTGAAGTATTAGAGAGGTGTTGGAGTCGATTATCTGATTTTCGAGCAAGGTAAGTCTCTTGTCTAATCTTGTAAGACGGAAGTTATTCACGTAGATATTATATTTGCTATGTGATACGTGTTATGGGAGTTGCGTACGTAAGAGGTGACGAGCGTCAGTGCGCATGCTATATTCTTGATATATCCGGGTAGACTTAGACTTACATCATGCCTTAACTGTACTACTTGAATTAATCTTGCATGTTTAAGACTGAGCTTGAGACTAGAACTTACGCAGTTGACGAGCCTTGATACTTTACGATTTGGCGAGATACTTGATTATCAGTAGAATTATGTCTTCTCTTACGTGTGTATCATCATGTTGTACTTACTTGATCGGTAGCTTCATGACCACATAAACTCGCACGTATCTTTATGAGTTGGGCTAGTTACCTATTGAAAGTTTCATTATTCTTATTGGATCGGGTCGTTCGCCTCGATAATATTATGAAATATTTTTATGGGAGTGGTTGCTTCACTATGATATACACTTATGGGAATGGAATGTACGATCTTAGAGGTATTATGTAGCATCTTAGAATCGTGCATATATTTCGTATTATGTAACATCTTAGAATCGTGCGTATATTTTTTATTAGAGGTACGATCTTAGAGATACACTCGGTAGAATCGTGCGTATATTTCGATACGGAGTGTATATATGAGTATCCTAATATGAATTTTACATTTGCACCGGATATTGGTCACATATATTCTATTCAAGGTAGTATTTGGTATTTGATGATTTCATATTTATTCTTCAGTTGAGATTCATGTTATACGTATTTATCTGTTTGTTGCTACTTGCTATGCTTCAAACATTTGATTATTGGACCACTAGTAAGTATCGATGTTGACACCTCGCCACTACTTCTTTGAGGTTAGACTAGATAGGGTTGTGCATAATTTGGTAAATACTGAATTACCATACCGAAAACGAAAATTTTAGTATTTGGTATTCAATATTTTGGTATTCGGTATGGTATTTGGTTTAAGTTTTAAAAAACTTAGTATTAGGTATGGTATTTGGTATTTTAAAATAAAATACTGAAATATCGATATTGTACCGAAATATATATTATATAAAAAATTTAAAATTCTACTTTCCTTTATTCTCCAAGTTCATCAATAAACTCTAAGCAAGTAACAAGACATTTCTATTGATCAAATTTATTCCTTTATGTACAGTTTTGTGTCATGACCCAAAATCCCACCTCAGGCGTCGTGATGACACTTAGTCTCTAAGACTAAGTAAGCCAATTTTAATTACAATTCAAGCCATTTTTTTAAAAATTAAAAACTAACAGCTTAACAAATATGAATATAACAACCTCCCAAGACTGGTAGTACTGAGTCACGAACTCTAACTGAATACATGAAATTATAGAATAAGAAATTAACAGTACAATAAAATGGAAAGACTCTAAGGGACTGCGACGACCAAGTAGCTCTACCTTGATACTTACTGGGTACCGACAATTAGTGAATTGGGTTGAAAATGGTAGAAATCCTCTAGACTTTAATTTAAGATTTGAAGGGTGATTCATTATCGGAATTTGATAATTTTGGTATGGTTGAACTCGTATCGGAATGGGTGTTCGGATTTCGTAAATATTTTGTTGGGTTCCGAGGGACGGGCCCCGTGCTAACTTTTTAGAATAAAATTTTAAGTTGGTGTTTTATTATCCAGAATTGTTTTTGATGAATTTTAATGAAGTGGTACAATTAATTTGGATAGATTTTAGCTGTCCGGAGCTCAATTCAAACAAGAAGGCAATTTTGGAATATCGGCATAACTTCAATAAGGTAAGTGTCTTGCTTAACCTCGAGTGGGAGAATTACCCCTAATGCATCGAGTCTTATGTGCCATTTGTGAAATGTGAAAAGTCGTGTACGCAAGGTGACGAGTACGTACTCGGGCTTATATGTGCAAATTTTATTGGTTTAAAGTTTTAGTCATTATTAAGTATTAAATTAGATAATTTTTAGCATTATTAAATCCTTGAATTATCATGCCTCGTTCCTTAATTGTCAACTTTGTATTTTATATAATAATTTGGTGTTATTGTCACTTAGATTTTATGTGAATTCATTGTGTTTGTTGAATTGATATTTTTCTTGGAATTAAACTCATGATGGAATCCTTATCTGCAAGTATTTATTAAATAACTTTAAATTGAGGAGTTAATATAATTATCAAGAATTTGAATTAATGAAGGCGTTGCCTTATACCGAGTATTTTTCACCTCTGTTGATTGTTTTGAGGTTTATTATATGTTGTGTGGAGCCTTGGGCTATTTGTTGAGAAATTTATTGATTCTGCTACATATTTGGAATTAGGTTGTGGTCAGTGGAAAATTGTGATATGAATTTTAAAGTGTTTTTTAAAATTTCATTTGATTTGGTGCTAAATTCGTAGTTTTAGGTATTATTTTGGCGATTTGATCGCGCGAGCAGGTCCGTATGATGTTTTTAGACTTATGAGCATGTTTGGTTTGGAGCCCTGAGGGATCGGGTGAGTTTCGGATAGGCTACGGTGTGATTTGCACTTAGAGAATCTGAGATTTTTGCTGTAGCAGCTGTTCTGGTGTGACCTTCTTCACGTTCGCGTAGGTAGTGTCGCGAACGCGAAAGGTAAAATGGGGGCAGGGGAATTTTCTTCTTCGTGAACCCGAATGCCTGGTCGCAAACGCGAAGCGTTGGGGGTAGTACCCTTCGCGAACGCGATTTGTCTCATGCGAACGCGATAGTTTAAGGGACCTGGGGAAGAGGGTCATGTTCTTTTACGCGAACGCGTACACTGGGTCGCGAACGTGAAGGCTTGGGGGGAGCTGCCTTACGCGAACGCGTAGAAAGACTCGCGAACGCGAAGGCCTTAGGCTGCTGTGTATCGCGATAGCGACAAGCCTCTCACGAACGCGATGAAGGCTTGTCCAGTGACTTAAAACAGACTCCAAACACGAGTTTAAGCCATTTCTTCAATATTTTTCAAGAACCAAACGGGTAGAGGCGATTTTCAAGAGTCATTTTCTTCTCCAAAGTGTTGGTAAGTAATTCTAAACCGTTTTCTTTCAATTACCCATTACATTTTATGAATTATCAACCTAAAATCTAGAGTTTTCATGGTAGAATTAGGGGTTAGGGTAGAAACTAGGGATTTCTGAAATTTGAGGATTTAGACCCCAATTTGAGGTCGGATTCCAAAACTAATTACATATTCGGGATCGCGGGTGAATGGGTAAAAGGATTTTGGTCTGAACCTCGGGCTTTGACCAAGCGGGCCCGAGGTTTATTTTTTCGACTTTTTGGAGGAAAAATTGGGAAATTTAATTTTTGAAATATAATCGATTCCTTTAGAAATATTTGATATTATTGAGTCATTTTTGAATAGATACGAGTGGTTTGGAGTTGAATTCCAAAGGAAAAGCTGTGATTAAGAATTAAGTGGCCTTCTGAGCGAGGTAAGTGTTGTGTCTAACTTTGGCTTGAGGGAATAGGTATTGTGTGAGTATTTGCTACGTGTTTGGTTGTTGAATATGATGTATAGTTGAGGTGACGAGCATCTATGCGTTGTGGTCGAGTCATCGTATGCGAGTGAAATTCCATTCTTGCAAATTTGTAGTCTTAAATATTGTTATCCATACTTATTGTTATTTTTGAAATGTTGGGAGACTTGTATCCGGTTCTACCAAGGTTGATAAAATGGTGAACATTGATTCGAGGTTGAGATGTTAAATTGTGAAATTAATCATTGATGTAATATTGATTTCTTTGTGAAACTTCTCTCTATCCGTTGTTATTGATTCTGTGAATTGTGAGGGAGAGTATAAAGCACGAAGGGTGATGTAGTGCATGATTTATTTATATTGTGAGGAAGAGAGTAAACACACGAAGGGTGATGTCGTGCGGTCTTATTTATTATTTGGTGAGGTTGAGAGTAAAAGCACGAAGGGTGATGTCGTGCAGTTTTCCTTGTTGTTTTAATTGCTCAGTTCATTTAAGGATTTTCGGTTTAATTATGTCTTTTCATTATTATCACTCTTTATGTTGTATTCCCTCATTATATGTTCCCCTCCCATTATTCCTGCATTATTTCTTTATTTACTGTTGTTGCCACTAGCATGATTATACTGTTCAGGTTATATGTGGGTATCTTGTCCTAGCCTCGTCACTACTTCTCCGAGGTTAGGCTCGACACTTACCAATACATGGGGCCAATTGTACCGATACTACACTCTGCACTTTCTGTGCAGATTTTGATACCGGTTCGGGTTGATCGAGATTTTGCTATTGGTCCGCTGTCCGGAGACTCAAGGTAGATCTGTCGGCGTTCACAGACCTTGAAGTCCCCGTCTATCTTTTATGTTCTACTGTTTCTTTCATTCATACAATTGTATTTCTTTGAGACTATTACTTGTAGTAAATCCTAGAATGCTCGCGAATTGTGACTCCAGATCCGGGTGGTAGTAATTAATACAGTTTTATGATATTTTGCACTTATTATATTTCATCTTAGTTAATTATTGTTAATTACTTAATGGAAATAAGGAATTGGTTAATAATTCTCTAACGCTGGCTTGCCTAGCAAGTGAAATGTTAGGCGCCATCACGGTCCCGTTAGTGGGAAATTTCGGGTCGTGACATTTTGTCTCTCTGGTTGATATTTGCTGGTTTTGGACAAAACTTTTGTCAACAAACATTTTTAGTTTTATACTTTTGAGTACTTTAATTAAGAATATTACAGTCTATGACTCTACACTGATTAATATTCAAACCGAATAAACCGAAGTTACCGAACCAAATAAACCGAAACTGAAAAGAGAAAAACCGAACCATACCGAATTTAATTAGGTACGGTATTGGTATAGCATTTTAAGAAACCAAATACCAAATATATTGAACTGAAATGTCTAAATAATGTACTGTACCGACTGACGATCACCCCTAAGACTAGATGCTTATTGGGTACACGTTGATTTACGTATTTATACTATATTTTTACAATTATTGTGCAGGTATTGAGACAGATACTTCTAGTGGCCACCCGGGCGTGTAGATGCACTTGCTGGGAGACTTAATGGTGAGCTTCCTTATATGTTTCGGCCCGCAGCGCACAGAGTCTCCTTCCTTATTATCCATTGTATTCTGTTTACTTTTATGCAGATAGTAGTTGTAGTAGTTTTGTATATTCTAGTATATGCTCATGGACTATTAGTTTGGTTGTATCGTTGTTATGACATTCAGCTTATATTTTGTTCATATTTTGTATCTTGGTAAAGATAATTGTATTTTATCGTGGAACCTAACTTTCACTTATTTATTTTCATTACTTGATTTAGAAAGTGTTATGTGTGGTTGATTATAGTGATGATTTATTGTTGGCTTGCCTGACGGCATCGTTGAGTGCCATCACGACTTATGGTGGGAAATTGAGTCATGAAACAAATGTTGAACCATCTTTGGTACCAAACTCTCTACCGATTGAAGAATTATTTGCCCAAGGCTTTGAAGGTCACAGTGATGTAGATCATCATCTTGATTTTGTTATTGACGATCAATCTCATGTGTCTCTACCTGTAACTCATGTCACTCCTACTCAAAATGAAGTTGGCCCTTCAAATAGAGGAATGATTAAGCAAGTGGTAATTGAAGTCCCTCAAGGCTTCAACCTTTTGAATAAACCTGATCGAGCTGCCATTTGGTTAAAGCCTTGGATTGGTCCCATTGAAAGGTAGAAATTAGAGTCACATTCTTCAATTACTCTAGTAAATGATGTGATTTATTCAGCACTCATGATATAATTTCTTCCCTATATTCCTTTCTTGTTGTTTCCTTTATACTTATCTAACTTCCTTCCATTTCTCATAGATCAATTTAATGGGTACAAAACTAATGAGAAGGGTGGCTTAGGCTGAGTAGCAAGTTGAATAATTAGGCATGGAGGCTGACAATTGGAAAGCACAATTCGAGAGCCATAAATTTAAAAAATAAAAGAGGTATTAGCTAAAGAGAAGGAAATTTTGGAGCAACATAACTATTGACTGTTGAACTAGCAGTGGCAAAGGCTGATGCAAATCAAGAGAAGAAGGAAAAGGTTAGGATATAGTTTCGGGTGATCCAAGAGCGTCTCGTTGCTTAATGTTGGAAGTTGGCATTTTGAAGGTTCTACAATTCGCTAAGTTTTACTTGGAGTGGATTTTTGTGATATCGGATCTCGTTGGGTATTCCGAGCTTGGGTATAGGTTTTTGTTTTCATATTGGAATTGTATGTAAAATTTGGTTCCATTCCGAGTTGTCTAAGTACGATTTGTTGCATTCGGAGTTTGTTGAAAGAAGATAGAAGTTTGGAGGATTGATTAATTTGGTTTGGGGTGTGATTATTCGCTGTGACATTATTTCATGTGTTTCGAGGCCTCTAACAGTTTCGGGTTATATTTTTAGACTTGTTGGTTTGATGCAACGGGGTCCTAGGTGGCTCGGGTGAGTTTCAAACCACCCGGAGCATGTTCAATGTTGGCAGAATATTGTTGGTGTTGGTGTGCTTCGTGATCGCAAATGAGGTCTCGCGACCGTGAATGGAATTTAGAGGGGGCACCTGTTGCTCTTCGCGAATGCGAAGTAGATCCCGCGAACACGATGGAGGACCTAGCTCATCTTTGCGAACGTGAATGAGCCTACACAAATGCGAACAAGAAAAGGGAGGAGGGAGCTGGCAGGACTTGGTCTTCGCAAACGTAGCAGGGGATACTGCGAACGCGAAGGGCTAGCTGACAGTGGCCTTTGTGGATGCGGATGCGGCTGGGGCCCCGTGAATGTGAAGAGGCAGCACTGCGTAGGGGGCGGTGTGGTCTTTGCAATTGCAAGGGTGCTTCCCCGATCGCGATGAAGGGGACCTAGGTAGATTATAAGTTTCATTTCATTACTTAGTCTCATTTTATCTCCTTCTATCTTGGCTTGGGCGATTTTGGGGCTTCTTGAAGAGACATTTTCATCAAGCATCACTAGGTAAGTGACTCCTACTAATTATGAGCTAAATATATGAATTATATGTAGATTTCAACATGAAAATTAGTAGAAATTATGGGATTTTCGTTGGAAAACCTAGAATATGTTAAAATGGGATTTGACCATGAATGTGGGCATGAAATTGGGAATAAATTATATATTAGAGTTCGTGATACTATGGATAATGTTTATCTTGGAAATTTTTTGAAATTCGAGCGCTTGGGCCCGGGTTAATTTTTATTAACTTTCCGAGTGGGGTTGAGAATTTATTATAATAGTTAAATTATGAGTTCTTGAGTATATTTTGATTAGTTTACACGTTCCTTTTTCTAGTTTTGAGTTGCTCGGCATCGATTTGAGGTGTAAGTAAAGTGTTGGAGACGAGTATTGATTAGGAAGCAATGTAAGTCTTTTGTCTAGTCTTGTAAGAGGAAAATTATCCCCGTAGGCATTCTATTTGCTATGTGCTATGGAAGCTATACACATACGAGGTGACGAGCATCCGTGCGTATACTAGCTTCTTGATCATGTACGGATAGACTTAGACTTAGACCATGCTTTAACTGTACTATTTGAGTTATTCTTATATGTTTAAATGCTTCAATTTATGACTTAGCTTAAGACTAGGATTTGTGTAGTTGACCGGGCCTTGTCACATTAAGTTTTGGTGGGATACTTGATTATCGGTAGAGTTATGCTTTCCTTATGCTCATATCCTTATGTGTGCTTATTAGATCTGTAATTTCATGATTTCGTAAACTTGCACATATCTTTGTGAGTGGGGCTAGTGACCCGATAAAAGTTTCTCTACTCTTATAAGATCGGGCCACCTCGGCAGTATCATACAACCTCGACAATATCATGTTACACCATTCTTATGTGATCTGGTCGTTTGCCTCGATAGAATCGTGCGTAATATTCGATAGTGAGTCAGAGCGTATATTAGTTTTCCTGACCTGAGATTTGACATTGCACCTGATATTGGTTATCTTTGTTTCGCTCAAGGTAGTATTTGCTATTTCATGATTTCTTATTTATTCTTCTGTTGAGAATCATGTTTTTCATATTTGTGTTTTTTTCTTACTTGTTATGCTTCATATCTATCTACTTTTGTGTAAATTGTTTATTGAACTACTAGTAAGTGTTGACGTCGATCCCTCACCACTACTTCTTCGAGGTTAGCCTAGATACTTACTAGGTACACGTTGATTTATGTACTCATACTATACTTCTATACTAATTGTGTAGGTACTGAAATAGGTACATCAGGCGGTCACTCAGGCGCGAAGGCATACCAACTGGGAGACCTACTTTGCTTTCTATGCTTCGACCCGCAGCACCTGCAGTCTCCTTCCTCTGTATTTATATCTATTTTCATTCCAAACAGTAGTTGTAGTAGTTTTGTATATTCTATTACTTGTGACACCAGGTTTTGGGTATTTTTAGCAAATGTTTATGGTTGTATTTACTATTATATAATTTCGCCTTATGTTTTGTTCATATTTCGTTATTTGGTAAAGATGATAGTATTTTACCATGGTTCCTAAATCCACTTCTTCCTAATTATTTTCATTACTTGACTTTAAAAGTGTTATGAGAGGTCGATTTTGGTGATGGTTTATTGTTGGATTTCCTAACGGTAGTGTTAGGTGTCATCATGGTGTATGGTTAGAATTGGGTCATGACACAATATGCCCATAGCTCACAGCATCAGAAATTAATGTACCGCACAAATTATACCAAAAATCCACTGAAATTTGTGTCACACAAGGACACCAACAACATGAGAAATAACATGTAAGAAATATACATATATGGCAAAATAAGACGCAGATATTATATCATGCCTGAAAAGCATGCAATTAAAGCAAACAACTCAACATAGCTAAATAGCCTTAACATATCTCAAACCGATAAATACATAGCCTAGATATTATTTTTAACATTAAAATAGCTCGGGTAGTCATACATGTAGAGAAAATACGTAAAACGAAGGCATGATAGCATAACAGGACGCATAAAAGCCATAGGTCTACCTGTATCATGAATAATCATAGTATACGCATATACGCTAGTCACCAAGTACGTACGTCACCCCAACACATAGCAAGTATTGTAGTCTACAGGGAAAATAACCTCAAGCCAAGTCTAGAAAAGATACCTACCTCAAAGCGCGAGAATCAATACTCTAAAAAGCCCTTGCCTCTCGAATCGGCCTCCGAACGGGTCAAATCTATCCAAAAACAACTTAATAACGTCAAACAATGCTATACGAATCAATTCCAAGTAATAAAACTCCAATCCTTACCAAATTACAAGAAGGCAACCAAAAGGTCAACCTGCACCACTTCCTGAAACCCAACAAAAGTCACAAATCCCGACTACCTATTTGAATATGAGTCCAAATATACAAGTTTCATCCAAATCCGATTCTGAACCGGGATTCAAATCTCCATTTTTCACATTCCAAAACCATAGTCAAAATCCCCAAATTTCTCCTTTAAACCACATAACCTATGTGTAATAATCCATGCGTAAAAAAAATATAACGTTAAAATCAAGTAAAAATTACTTACCCTCTTGCATTGTGTGACAATCCCCTTAAAAGATTGTCTATCTCCAAGTCAATGGCTCAAAATATGAAATAATTTGTCTAAGTCCCGAAATTAGAACTCTTAAAAGTCTGCCCAGTGATACCCTTCACAAACGCAGCCCGAGCCTCGCGTTTGTGAAGCACAAAGAACCCCTGACCCAAAAATACTATACGTTAACACGATCTTCCACCCACAAATGTTATGAAGTCACGTCCTCATCCTATGTGAATGTGTCTATGCCTTCGCAAACGCGAAGGCCAAACCCAGCCAGCTTCCATCTAGCCACTCCTCATATGCGAACATGAGCCTTCGCCCGCAAATGCGAATACCAACGGCGCAAACACTTAGTGAACCCTACAGCCTATACGCGAATGCAAAGAACCAAAAACTCTGCTTCCCAAAATAAGCCTTCATGATCATGAGACATGCTCTGTGATCGTGAAGTACACCAGACACTAGTAGTTCTTCAGCAATCCAACCTAGCTCAAATGATTCAAAATCTATCCAAAACACTCCCGAGCCCCTTGGGACCCCGTCCAAACACACCAACCAGTCTCAAAACATAACACGGGCCTACTCAAGGTCTCAAATCATACAAAGTAACATCAAATCTACAAATTTTACCTCAATTCAAGCTTAATGAACGAATCAACTTTTAACTTTCAAAACTCATGTCAAACCACGTCTAACCAACTCAGAATAACCCCGAATTTTGTATACAATTACCAAATTACATAAATAACTTATTCCAACTCCTAAAATAATAATTTGAACCCGATAACATCAAAGTCAACTTCTAGTCAAACCTGTGAACATTCTAATCTTTTAAATTTCCAACATTTTTCCAAATAGATCCAAAACAACCTAGGTACCTCCAAATCCAAATCCATACATAAGCTTAATTTCAAAATCATCATACAAGCCTATTGGAACCATCAAATAACCTTTTTAAGATCATTTATACAAAAGTCAAACCTCGGTCAACTCGTATAACTTAAACTTCCAACCGTGGAACTAAGTGCTCCAATTCACTCCAAAACTTTCCCAAAATCCAACCAACCATCCCCTCAAGTCACAAAATAACAAGGAAGTAAACGAAAAGCATCAAATAGGGGAACATGGCTCAAATACACAAAACGTCCGGCCAGGTCATTATAGCAAATAGTTTTAGAGGATAATCAAGCATCCCCCAAGTTCAACCTTTGGAAAATGTACCTTTTTGGTTTGTTGATGAGCCAAAAGATACTCCGTTGGTGATTTTGGAGGAAATATCTTGTAATGACTTGATCAGCCATTTTTCTTTCTAGAATCTTATTCCCTTATTTGATACTTCATGTATGTTCTTTTAATGTTTTATGACTTGCAGGATCTTTTCATTGTAATTTGGAAGGGTTAGATTTGAATTTGGAATACTTAGTTCCATTGTAGTGGCCTAAGGCAGCCAAGTTTGACTTAAGTCAACACTTTGAGTAAACGACCTCGGAATCGGGATTTAAAGGTTTAAATAGGTTTGTATAGTGAATTTTGACTTGGGCATCTGTTCGGATCGAGTTTTGCGTGGTTTGGGAGATATTTGGTGCTTATAGTTGGAAGTTGGTATTTTGAAGTTTTTAAGGTTCACTAAGTTTAACTTGGAGGGGACTTTGGTGGTATCATATCCCGTTGGGTATTCCAAGCTGGGGGATAGGTTGGTCTTGTCATATTGTACTTGTGTGTGAAATTTGATTCCATTCCGAGTTGTCTAAGTATGAT
Organism: Nicotiana tomentosiformis; assembly: GCF_000390325.3. Classification (NCBI taxonomy): domain Eukaryota; kingdom Viridiplantae; phylum Streptophyta; class Magnoliopsida; order Solanales; family Solanaceae; genus Nicotiana; species Nicotiana tomentosiformis. The sequence continues at coordinate 52,323,638 of NC_090820.1, forward strand.
TCATTGCGTTTAGAGTTACTTGGAAATAATTGAAACTTTGGAAAGTTAATTAGTTTGGTTTAGGGTGTGATTCTGTAATGATCTGGCCGGTCTTTTTTGTATTTGAATACCGTTCCCTTATTTGATGCTTGTCGTATGTGTGTTTTATGTTTTGTGTCTTGCGGGAATGGTTGGTTTGACTTCAGGAAGGTTCTGGAGTAATTTTGAACTCCTAGTGTCATTCTTGAAAACTTAAGTTGTAAGAGTTAACCAAGGTTTGACTTTTGTATAAACGACCTCGGATTGGTGTTTTGATGGTTCCACTAGGTATGGTAATTTCGTACATAGGCATGTGTTCGTATTTTGATTTGGAGGTTCATAGGAAGTTTTGGTGCTATTTGTCGGAAGTTGGCAATTGGTAGGATTAGAGAGTTCATGGGTTTGACTGAAAGTTGACTTCTAGTTTATTGGATTCAGATTTTGGTTTCAAAGTTGGAATGGGTTCGTTTCATTATTTAGAACTTGTGTGCAAAGTTTAGTTGTAATCCGAATTGGTTAGGCTTGAATCAGATGCTTGGTTTGTAGTTTGGAATTTGATAAACTTAAGAGAAGCTTAACATGTGTTTTGATCATTGATTCTTGGTTTTGATGTTATTCATTGTGTTTTGACAAATTTGGATGGTATTGGAACTTTTTGGCATGATTGGATGGGGTCCCAGGGGGCTCAGGTGTGTTTCCCGGTGGTTCGGATCATTTTCCATGAGTTGAGGCATCATATGTTTTGCTAGTGACTAGTATTCATCGCGTTCGTGGAGGTGGGCGATGAAGGATTTGGGAGCTAGAGGTTTTTTTCTCCTCGCATTCATGGAGGGGCAGTTGTGTTCACGAAGAAGTAAGTTGAGCTAGGCAATAGTCCTTCACGTTCGCGAGGGTGTTGGTCGTGTTCGCAAAGAGGGGACCTTCGGCCTTTGCGTTCACAGGACCCCTATCGTGTTTGTAAAGAAGCTTTTCTAGGTGTGGCAGCATGTACTTTGTGATCACGGATGTTGATCTGGTTTTGCTTTGCATTTGCATGGTGAGGGTCGCGAACGTGATATTTTAGCGGGGGCTAGCCTGGGTTGGTAGTTGCTCATCAAAATTGTGATATGTAGTTCATGATCGCGGGAGAGGAATTTTTGGTTCCGGAAGGAATGGTCTTCACATTTGAAGAGCAGGGCTTGCATTCGCATAGGCTCGGCCAGCTTTTGATTGCGATCGCGAGAGGTCCCACACGTTCGTGAAGAGAGGAATTTTGGCAGTGGAAGAACTAGCATTCGCGATCGCGAAGAGGGACGTCTGGCCAGAATATAAGTTTGCAATTCGGGGTAAGGCTCATTTTATCTCATTTCTCTCTTGCTAAGGCAATTTTGGGCGATTTGGAGGAGCCATTTTCATCTACCTCTAACTCTTGTCGCTCCTACTCAAAATGAAGTTGGCCCTTCAAATAAAGGAAAGATGAAGCAAGTGGTAATTAAAGTCCCTTAAGGTTTCAACCTTTTAAGAAACCTGACCGAGCTGCCATTTGGTTAAAGCCTTTGATTGGTCCCATTGAAAGGTAGAAATTATAGTCACTTTCTTCAATTACCCCAGTGAATGTTGTGATTTATTTAGCACTTAGGATATAGCTTTTTTCCTCTATTCCTTTCTTTATGTTTCCTTTATACTTATCTAGCTTCCTTCTATTACTCATAGATTAATTTAACGGGTACAGAGCTAATGAGAAGGATGGCTTGGGCAAAGCAACAAATTGAAGAATTAGGCATGGAAGCTGACAATTGGAAGGCACAATTTGAGAGCCTTCAATTTAAAAAATATGTATTAGCTAAAGAGAAGGAAATTTTGGAGCAACATCTCAAACTATTGACTTCTGAACTAGCAGTGGCGAAGTCTGATGCAAATCAAGAGGAGAAGGAAAAGGTTAGAAAGGAGGCTAATTTTGTGGAGCAGCATTCTAAAGTCACAAAGGAGATTCGAAGTTTGATAGAGCTTCTGAATCAGAAAGAAGTATACGCGGGCGAGATAGTTCTAAGAGTTCACTAAATCTAAGGAAGATCTTCATGTCTGCTTTGAGAAGATTAGATTCCTTTAGTCTTATTTTGAACCTTTGAAGATCTCTTATGATACTGGCGAGGTAGACAAAGAAAACTTACAAACTGAGGTTGATTAATTAGAGAAGGAGTATGGGGACCTTGAAGATAATTTAACAACGGATGTTAGGTGGGCTAATCTCCACACCCATTTTAGGACGTTGATTGAGGCTATCCAATAAGGTTTTGATATCGAAGATGAACTTGCTAAGTCAAGGGAGGCCATTGAAGTATCTCAGCAAGGCCAAAGTTTTTCCACTCCCGAGGAAAAAGTTCTAGGGGTGATATGAGTAAAGGTGATGCAGAAGCAAATGCTCAACCTTCCTATTCAAGTCACTAAGCTAACTCTCCTTCAACATTTAATCATTCCCTAGATGATAATATTCCTTCTCAGGATGCTCCTTCCAAGCCTTGGCTTTCATCATTGCTGAATTTTTTGTGTTTAAGTTGGATTTCAGAGACATTTCATATATCAACTTTTTATGTGTTTTATACAAGTTTCATTTTTGCTCGTATAATTTTCCGAGTCTTTTATTGCATTTCTTTAATTAACTGAATGCTTTATTGTTTCCATAGCTAAATATATACGTTCTTAATCATATTGAGGGCCCATTTCATGCAATCGACACAAATGAAGACTATGTCTCATCTTCATGTTGGTATAAGAATATGAAATAACTTGAGAAGTTTTATTTGAACATTTGAACTTTCAAGGCAAATATTCATTTACATAATCATCACAACTACTTTCTCATAGAAAAATTGATTTTTACTTTACAATGTTTCTCGGGAATATTCTATCTCGTGATTGTTTTTGTAGTCTCAACATGAATTGAAATGTTTTGTTTCTTCTTCGTTTCTTCGCTTCTTCTTGGAGTTTTTGAAATTCTTCTCAAGATGATATCCCTATATTGTCCCCCCAAGTGTTTGAGTTTGAATTATGATAACTTCCCATCTATGTTATGAACTCAGTACAGACCTTCCCAGCTCGAGCCTAATTTCCCTGAATTTACCGCTTGTATAAATTGGAACACATTTCTATGGACGAAGTCCCCAATTTTTAAATCGTATAAGTTCACCTTTCGATTGTAATATTGTTCTATCCTCTACTTTTGAGTTGCTATCCGTATCAAATCCAACTCCCTTCGTTCCTCTGTCAAATCTAGATTTGTGCAAAGTGCCTCGTCATTTGATAGTTCATTTATATGTTTATATCACAGACTCGGTTCCCTTATCTCCACTGGAATTAGAGCTTCGGTGCCATAAACAAGTTAGAAAGGAGTTTTCCATGTGCTTATTTTTTATGTTGTTCTATAGGCCCATAATAGCCCTCGGTAATACCTCAGGCCATTTACCTTTTACTGTTTCTAACCATTTCTTCAAATTATTGGCAATTATCTTGTTCGTTGACTCTGCTTGTCCATTAGCAACAGGATGATATGGTGACGAAGTTATTATCTTGTTTTTACAACTTTCAAGGAACTCTATCGTCGTTTCTCCCACAAACTGTGGCCCATTATCATATGAGATTTATCTTGGAACCCCAAATCTGTAAATTATATTCCTCCAAATAAAGTCTACAACTTCTTTTTCTTGCACTTGTTTGAAGGCACCTGCTTTCACCTACTTAGAAAAATAGTTAGTTAAAACCAACGAAACCCTTACCTTTCCCGGCGCCTGTGGTAATGGACCTATGATATTCATCCCCCATTTTATAAACGGCCACGGTGCAAGCACTGAATGAAGTGGCTCTACCGATTTATGCTATTGATTTGCATACCGTTGGCATTTATTGCATCTTTTCACAAAAGTATTTGCTTCTTCTTCCATTTGTGGCCAGTAATACTCTTATCAATGTTGTTACCAATGATCTACCACCTACGTGATTTCCATAGTGTCCTTCGTGCACTTCTCGCATAACATATTCAGTTTGTCCAGGACCGAGGCACTTAGCCAGGGGACCACTAAATATTTTTCTATACAAATTCTCTTCCACCAAACAATAATGAGCAGCTTGTATTCACAGCCGTTGAGATTTTTTTTTATCTTCAGGCAATATTCCATGCTCCAAGTAATTTATAAATTTATTTCGGCAATCCTATGTTAACCAATTAAAGTTTACCTTGTTTTTTGATTGATTGAGTGATAAACGAAATAGATGCACCACTATCGCATTTTCAGAGTTGATCATATCTTCTACCAATCAAAGGTTTTCTAACGCATCCACCTCTTCATTCTTTTCCCTTTTATTTGAGTAGCTTTCCATCATCGGAACTGATGTAACAAATCTCTTACCTTTTCTAAGTACTGTTGCATCTGCGACTCTAGTGCCATGTAATTTTCTTGCATTTGATTGACTACCATGTGAGAATCACTTTTAATTTTGATCTGCTCACTCCCCAATTCTTTTGAAAATTCCAAACCTGCAACCACCACTCCATACTTAGCTTTATTATTAGAAATAGGATAGCATTTTATTGCTTGTCCAATAATTTTATAACGACCTGGCCGGTCATTTTGAGTTCTAGCATTTTCTTATGTGATTTGAGACTTCGCATAGATTCATATAATGTATTACGACTTGCATGCAGGGCTGGTTTTAATTTTTTAGTGGTTCAGGATTGACTTAATAGAGTGATTCTCAATTTGGAAGCTTTAAGTTGGAAGAGTTGACCAATGTTTGGCTTTTGAGTAAATTATCTCGGATTGGTGATTTGATAGTTCTAATAGGTTTGTATGGTGATTTTGGACTTGGATTTATGTTTGAATTTCGATTTGGAGGTCCCTAGGATGTTTTGGTATTATTTGCCAAAAATTAGCAACTTGGAGGTTTAGAGAGTTCCTAAGTTTGACTGAGGGTTGAATTTGAGGTTATCTGATTCAAATTGTTGTTCCAGAAGTTTGAATAGGTTCACATTGTCATTTTGGAATTATGTGCAAAGTTTGATTATAATACGGATTGGTTAGGATTGAATCGGACACATGGTTTGAAGTTTGGAATTCGATGAACTTAAGAGAAGCTTAACATGTATTTTGATCATCGATTATTTGTTTTGATGTTATTCGTTGTGTTTTGTGCATTTGGATAAGTTTTTATTAGGTATTGTAACTTGTTGGAATGATTGGATGGGGTCTTGGGAGGCTCGGGTGTGATTTGGGGTGGTTTCGAACCATTATTCCTTTGTTTGGAGTTGCTGGTTTTCTGACGTTTAGCAGTGCTTTTCGGGGTGGAGCTATCAAGTGATCTTTCTTCTTCATGTTCGCAGGGATGGTATCACATTCACGAAGGATTGGAGCATAAGCTTCATGTTTGCAATAAAGGGTTGTGTTCGCGATGTGGAGGCACCATGCAGTGGATTAGCTTTCGTGTTCACGGATGGGGGCTACGTTCGCGTAGACTTATATGGGCAAGGACCACGTTCGCGATTGAGGCTTCGAGTTTGCGAAGAGGTGATTTCATCTAGGAAGTTGGCAATTTGAAGTTTGAAAAGTTCATAGGTTTGACCGGGAGTTTACTTTGATGTTATTGGGTTCGGGTTGTTATTACGGGAGTTGGAATAGGTTTGTTATGTCATTTGGAACTTGTGAGCAAAATTTGGGGTCATTCCGAGTTATTTAGACGTGTTCGGTGTAAGTTTGGAATTTGGAAATTTAAAATAATTCATTACACTTGAATTGGAGTGTAATTATTGGTTTTGATGTTATTTTATATTATTTGAGGCTCCAATTAGGTCCTCTTTATGTTTTGGGATTGGTTGGTGTGATTGGACGGGGTCCAGGGGACCTCGGGTGTGATTCGGGGTGGTTTTAGACTATGTTGACAATGTTTGGAGTTGCTCGTTTCTAATGCCTCAGATGTTCTTCGCGATCGCAAAGGTGTTGCTGCAATCGTGTAGTGTATGTTGGAGCTGAGTGTTTTACCTCTTCACATTTTTAATTAGATGGTCGCACTCATGGAGATTCAGTGGTCTGCGAATCGCGTTCACGGGGATTTGTCGTGTTTGCGGTTTAGAGTGGAAACTGGTGGTTTTCCTTTGCGGTTGCAATCTCAAGGACACGTTCACGAAGTGGTTGGAAGCTGAGTTTATCGCATTCGCAAGGTTGGTTCCGCAAACGTGTAGGGTATTTTTGGTAGTGTTCCTCCTTGTGCTTTGCGATCGCGAAGCTGTTCCCGCGATCGCGAAGCTATTCCCGCGATCGCAAAGTTGTTCCCGCGATCGCGAAGGGTACTCCTGGAGCAGCTGTATAAGATTCTATTTTCGGACTTTGAACTCATTTTATCATATTTTGAGAATGGGAGTTCAGATTGAGGTAAATATTTAGGCTATTTTCTCCACTTGGATTGGGGTAAGTGTTCTTGACTCGGATTTGATTATTATTTTTCATTTCCATCCTTAATTTTAGAATTTGATTGATGAATCTAAGTGAGGAAAATTGGGGTTTATGGCAAAACATTTCTACAGTGAAAAATTTAGATTTGAACATCGATTCGGAGTCAGATTTGAATGAAACTTGTATGGTTGGACTCGTATTCGAATGGGTTGATGGAATGTGTGAGTTTTGTTGGGTTCTAAGGTGCGGGTGGGGGATGACATTTTAGTTGACTTTGCGTATTTCATTAAAGACTCGACCTTTATCGTTTCTGTTTGATTCCTATGGCATTATTTGATGTTATTGAGTTCTTTTGTGTAGATTCGAACCGTTCGGAGGTCGATTCACGTGAGAAGGCATTTTTAGAGTATTGGTTTAGCTTGTTTGAGGTAAGTTTCTTGCTTAACTTTGGTTGAAGAAATTGTTTCTACTAATTGATATTGTTTGCTACATGCATAGGTGATGAATATGTGAGGTGACGAGGGTATATACATGTGCCATGGGTATTCATTCTTGGGATAGATTCTAGCTCACTTTATGCTTTATTTGGTTGCATGTTTTACTTGATTCTTTTTATTATTCCATTAATTGTCTATGAGAGCACAATAATCCATGCTAAAGAAGTTGAGGCCATTGGTACCGTATTTGAATATGTTGAGCAAATCTTGAAACTTATGCTACACTTGCCTCGGAGGTAGACACATGTATATTATGAACAAACATCCCTACTTGTTCTTATGTTGTGCTTTAGTTGGGACATGTACACTCTGTGATACATATGTGATCCTTCGTATGACTACTTGAACTTGGTTTCTATAACTGAATTAGCCATAGTCATGATTTACCCGCTTTTTATTGTCATTATGTCCTGGTGTGCCTTATTGATGATTTATGAGGATATGCCTCTTGATGTTAAATTGTTATCTTATATTGTTGTGATAACTGTTTCACATGTGGACATGTTGTGTGGGTTGATTGTTGTTGTATGGAAATATGGGTGCCATTTCACTTGGAGTATAAGGGTGGCGAGTTGCGCATGGGGCGACATAAAGGTGTCATTTCATTGTTATGTGCATGCGGTGAGATAAGGGTGGCTTATGCGCATGCGACGACATAAGGGAGGCATTTCACTGATTATGTGCATGCGGCAAAATAAGGGTGGCATTGTGGGGATATTATGTGATAGTTTGGGGGAAATGTATTTATTATGTTTGTGTGGTGGTACAAGAGGGGTGTCACGCCCCAAACTCAGGGAGCGCGACTGACGCTCAACCGAGAGAACCAGGCCGAGCAAGCCTATTAGACTTCCTTCTACCCAAACTCATCCATGAATAAAGAGGAGATGTAATCCATTAATCAATCATTGAAAAGATTTTATTAACAACTTCCTTTTCATTCCTCCCATTAGTAGCTCCATTCATAATTTCCAAAACATTACGAGTTTATAAAATTAATGAAAAACATAATTTCCAAGTGCCAACATTTCTAGTTCAATTCCCAACGTTAACCATAACCCACAACCTATCTACGGAGCCTCTAAGTACAACTGAAGAGTAATATGGAAATACCGGCAACAAGGCTCCGGCTATACCTCAACCACAAAGTGCATGAGAAACAAAAGATACATGACCCCAAAATGAAGTGGGGCTCACCAAATCGGTTGAAAGGAGTGCACTGCTATCACTGATCAATGCCACCTGCTGTAGAACCACCTACATCTATTAAAGATGCAGCGCCTCCGGCAAAAGGGACGTTAGTACTGTCGAATAGCACTAGTATGTATAGCTAGAAATCCTCTTTCAAAATAGAATGCCCATATGATCTATACGTGGAACACATAATACAATGTAATTGAAACAACCTGTACAAACAAGGACAACAAAAGGGGCACCTATTGTCTGCATTAATAAAGTGTCTCATTAGACCGTCCTTAGTGTTCACATATCATGTTATACACTTATGCATTTCATAGACCGTCCATAGTGTCTATTCATATTGTACAGCTACACCTCTTATACACAATGCACCTATGCGTTTCATAGACCGTCCATAGGATTTCATATCATACAGCTACACCTCTTATACACAATGCACCTATGTGTTTCATAGACCGTCCATAGGATTTCATATCACAATGTACCTATGCATTTTATAGACCATCCACAGGATTTCATAACACAATATACCTATGCGTTCATAGACCGTCCACAGGATTTCATAACACAATGTACCTATGCATTTCATAGACCATCCACAGGATTTCATAACACAATGTACCTATACGTTTCATAGACCATCCACAGGATTTCATAACACA